>NC_134265.1:47067960-47729210 GCF_031893055.1 Leptodactylus fuscus
AAGGATTTTTTTCCCCCCCGATATGGGGCAATTGGCATCAGTCTCATGTTTTTTGGAATTTGTTTTGGCTTCCTCTAGATCAGGGGTAGGGAACCTTGTCTCTCCAGCTGTTACAAAACTACAACTCCCAGCATGCATACTTGCTCTGCTGTTCTTGGAACTCCCATGGAAGTGAATGGAGCATGTTGGGAATTGTAGTTTCACAGCAGCTGGAGAGCCAAGGTTCTCTACCCCGGTTCTAGATCAACACATCAACACTGTAGATGTTGGACTTCATGGACCTGTATCTTCACCCAACCTCATCAACTAGGTAATTACATATACAGTGCTTAGCTTTAGGGATGCAGAGGTAGGAATTTTCCCCTCTGGTACATAAAATATACCACTATTCCAAATGACACAAGGTAGATAGGGGCATTGCATTGGGACTTAGGAGCTTCAAGTTACACCTCTGGTGAACCTTATCAATAACCTGACGTAGGAGGCAATACCAGGATGTTTATGGGCAGCAGATAACTGCGTTGTTGCCTGCCATATTGATGTTGTTTAACATGTCGCTTCTGCAGGGACAGAAATAAAATACTGTTGAACTCCAGTTGTAGAAAAAAGGTGAACCAATTCATAATCATGTTGGGGCAAGAGTTGCTCAACGCAGTCACCCTCTCTCTGGTTGTAGGTAGACCTCAGACCAGTGAGCAGAGTCTAGGTTGGTTTACCCAATTATGTTTTAGTTCCGTTAAAACTAACTAATGTTTTGTTAGTTTGGTTCCGTTAGAGAATCCAGAAACAAGAGTTAATTTGACATCATGTTTGGTGGCCACATGGTCTGTTTGCTGCTCAAGTGAATGGGGCTAAGCTGCAATACCAAGCACAGCCCCTACATAACGCACAGTACTGGGCTTGGTAGTTATAGAAGGGGCCACAGAGTCTTCCTGAACTAAGCTGTCTCCTCAAACTGCTGATCAGTGGTGGTCTTGGATGTTAGAATCCGCCAAATATTGATTGATGAACTCAAAGGATAAGGTCACCAATCCTAGAAACCTTTAAAATGTTAAGAGTAAAACTTCTATAAGGAACATCATACTTCATTACAAAATAGAAAAGATGGATTGCCATTACCAAGGTAACAAACAATTTAAGATGGAATGAACTTAGAGAATTGTCAGCTAATGCAATATAATGTTCCGCTGCACACTTGTTGTTAATTGATGTAATTATATGTTCATCTACTTGAAAGGCATCTTCTGTAAGCACCTTCACGACCTTTTGAGGCTGGATTTACAAGGAACTTCTGTAGGATGGTGTCGCACACTGTTCTGAACGCAGTTACAAATGCAGTCAGTCCTTGGGCCATAAGCACTTTCACTTATTATTTATATAGCACCATTAATTCCATGGTGCTTTACATTTGGGGGTTACATACAATACACAGAATAAAGTAAGGAATAAGTGAAACAAAATTAAAGGGGTCATCCCATTAAAGTGCCAGTGCACCATTCACTTATATGGGATTGTCCGGGCTACAATCTCCAACAGACCCTTAGCAGTGAATGGAGTGCCACCCATGCAAACACACTGGGGCTTCATAAACTGGCTGAATGATAAAAGCAAAATCACATGGGCAGTAATGATATTTAAATGGAATTAATTGCATTTAACTTACTGAGAAGTGAAGTTTTTTTCTGTATTTACAGTCCAGTGTTCCTGGATCTTCTGTTTCAGTGGCGTAACTACCGTAGAGGCAGCGGAGGCAGCTGCCACAGGGCTCGGGCCATTAGGGGGCCCAGTGACAGCCACCACCGCTGCGTTTTTTTTTGTTTTTTTTTTAATAGGCCGTTACGGGTCCTATTTACTTGCTGATCCTGGCTGGGCCAGGATCTGTAAGTGACACCGCGGGCCCCACAATTACTGTCATTATACTCAGGGGTCTTTGCAGACCCCCGAGTATAATGATCGGAGGCCCGGGAGAGGTAAGGGAACGTAAAAATCACTGTTACTTACTAGAGATGAGCGAACACTAAAATGTTCGAGGTTCGAAATTCGATTCGAACAGCCGCTCACTGTTCGAGTGTTCGAATGGGTTTCGAACCCCATTATAGTCTATGGGGAACATAAACTCGTTAAGGGGGAAACCCAAATTCGTGTCTGGAGGGTCACCAAGTCCACTATGACACCCCAGGAAATGATACCAACACCCTGGAATGACACTGGGACAGCAGGGGAAGCATGTCTGGGGGCATAAAAGTCACTTTATTTCATGGAAATCCCTGTCAGTTTGCGATTTTCGCAAGCTAACTTTTCCCCATAGAAATGCATTGGCCAGTGCTGATTGGCCAGAGTACGGAACTCGACCAATCAGCGCTGGCTCTGCTGGAGGAGGCGGAGTCTAAGATAGCTCCACACCAGTCTCCATTCAGGTCCGACCTTAGACTCCGCCTCCTCCGGCAGAGCCAGCGCTGATTGGCCGAAGGCTGGCCAATGCATTCCTATGCGAATGCAGACTTAGCAGTGCTGAGTCAGTTTTGCTCAACTACACATCTGATGCACACTCGGCACTGCTACATCAGATGTAGCAATCTGATGTAGCAGAGCCGAGGGTGCACTAGAACCCCTGTGCAAACTCAGTTCACGCTAATAGAATGCATTGGCCAGCGCTGATTGGCCAATGCATTCTATTAGCCCGATGAAGTAGAGCTGAATGTGTGTGCTAAGCACACTCATTCAGCACTGCTTCATCACGCCAATACAATGCATTAGCCAGTGCTGATTGGCCAGAGTACGGAATTCGGCCAATCAGCGCTGGCCAATGCATTCTATTAGCCCGATGAAGTAGAGCTGAATGTGTGTGCTAAGCACACACATTCAGCACTGCTTCATCACGCCAATACAATGCATTAGCCAGTGCTGATTGGCCAGAGTACGGAATTCGGCCAATCAGCGCTGGCTCTGCTGGAGGAGGCGGAGTCTAAGGTCGGACCTGAATGGAGACTGGTGTGGAGCGATCTTAGACTCCGCCTCCTCCAGCAGAGCCAGCGCTGATTGGCCGAATTCCGTACTCTGGCCAATCAGCGCTGGCCAATGCATTCTATTAGCCCGATGAAGTAGAGCTGAATGTGTGTGCTAAGCACACACATTCAGCACTGCTTCATCACGCCAATACAATGCATTAGCCAGTGCTGATTGGCCAGAGTACGGAATTCGGCCAATCAGCGCTGGCTCTGCTGGAGGAGGCGGAGTCTAAGATCGCTCCACACCAGTCTCCATTCAGGTCCGACCTTAGACTCCGCCTCCTCCAGCAGAGCCAGCGCTGATTGGCCGAATTCCGTACTCTGGCCAATCAGCACTGGCTAATGCATTGTATTGGTGTGATGAAGCAGTGCTGAATGAGTGTGCTTAGCACACACATTCAGCTCTACTTCATCGGGCTAATAGAATGCATTGGCCAATCAGCGCTGGCCAATGCATTCTATTAGCGTGAACTGAGTTTGCACAGGGGTTCTAGTGCACCCTCGGCTCTGCTACATCAGATTGCTACATCTGATGTAGCAGTGCCGAGTGTGCATCAGATGTGTAGTTGAGCAAAACTGACTCAGCACTGCCAAGTCTGCATTCGCATAGGAATGCATTGGCCAGCCTTCGGCCAATCAGCCCTGGCTCTGCCGGAGGAGGCGGAGTCTAAGGTCAGACCTGAATGGAGACTGGTGTGGAGCGATCTTAGACTCCGCCTCCTCCAGCAGAGCCAGCGCTGATTGGTCGAGTTCCGTACTCTGGCCAATCAGCGCTGGCCAATGCATTCTATTAGCCCGATGAAGTAGAGCTGAATGTGTGTGCTTAGCACACACATTCAGCTCTACTTCATCAGGCTAATAGAATACATTGGCCAATCAGCGCTGGCCAATGCATTCTATTAGCTTGATGAAGCAGAGTGTGCACAAGGGTTCAAGCGCACCCTCGGCTCTGATGTAGCAGAGCTGAGGGTGCACAAGGGTTCAAGTGCACCCTCGGCTCTCCTACATCAGAGCCGAGGGTGCGCTTGAACCCTTGTGCAGCCTCGGCTCTGCTACATCAGAGCCGAGGGTGCGCTTGAACCCTTGTGCACACTCTGCTTCATCAAGCTAATAGAATGCATTGGCCAGCACTGATTGGCCAGAGTACGGAATTCGGCCAATCAGCGCTGGCCAATGCATCCCTATGGGAAAAAGTTTATCTCACAAAAATCACAATTACACACCCGATAGAGCCCCAAAAAGTTATTTTTAATAACATTCCCCCCTAAATAAAGGTTATCCCTAGCTATCCCTGCCTGTACAGCTATCCCTGTCTCATAGTCACAAAGTTCACATTCTCATATGACCCGGATTTGAAATCCACTATTCGTCTAAAATGGAGGTCACCTGATTTCGGCAGCCAATGACTTTTTCCAATTTTTTTCAATGCCCCCGGTGTCGTAGTTCCTGTCCCACCTCCCCTGCGCTGTTATTGGTGCAAAAAAGGCGCCAGGGAAGGTGGGAGGGGAATGGAATTTTGGCGCACTTTACCACGTGGTGTTCGATTCGATTCGAACATGGCGAACACCCTGATATCCGATCGAACATGTGTTCGATAGAACACTGTTCGCTCATCTCTATTACTTACCTCTCCACGATCCTGCCAGGCCTCCGGCCTACTTATCTGACGTCACATGACCCCGGCCTGCTTCCCGGGTCATGTGACGTCAGACGTCATAGAAGAGGGCCGACAGCGGACAAGACCGTAGCATAGGAGCCGGGGACAGGTACGAAACAGTAATTTTTTATGTTTGTATTCCCCCGGGTTTACAATTATTATACTCTGGGGTATAATAATTGTTTATGGGTGTCCACTATGGGCTATAATACTGTGTACAGGGGACACTAAGGGACATAATACTGTGTGCAGGGCTTACTAAGGGACATAATAGAGTGTGGAGGAGGTTGTCAGTCGAGGTCTTCAGTGTCGGTTAGGGGGGGGGGGGGGGGGCCATGTCAAAAGTTCGCCACAGGGCCCAGCCATTCCTAGTTACGCCACTGTTCGGTTTCCTGGTCACTTGGACTTTCCCAGGCATTTGTTTGCAATTATCCCTCTGTTATAACATTACCCATCCTATTTGAACAGCAAGAGCAGTACTCCTAGGACTGATGACTTACCCCCAGTGCACCAATTGTGTTATTTGAGAGGAGATTATTGCAGGAGATTGAACCTGTATTGCAGTCTATGGGAGTTTTGCTACAAAACTATTGAGGCTGCTCATAGACCAGCCTCAATAGTTTTATTCCTATGACAAGCCTAGGAGCCTTCATCTCCCTTGATCTTGCCACGCTTTAGCTGGCCTGCAATGTTAACATTACGGGGCCAGTGAGGACATGTCCTGGGGCGAGGGAAAAAGAATTAATTTACTTTGGGTAGTTGCAGTACAACACCCATGATTAGAGTGAACTCTGATCGCAGGCATTAGCTCCGAGTCTCTGCTGAACATTACAGCAGAGCGCCTGCCATCTTTAAAGACCCAGCATTCACTGTCATAGTTATTAGTCTGTAGTTTTGTTGTGAACTACCAAAAGTGACCTGACTCTTGCCTGTGTTTCTATGATTAACAGAATACATCACTGTCATCCGCAGTCAGATTACTGTAATTTAGTTGTTGCTTTTGCTGCTGAGTAGAACAAAAACCTTAACCTCACCTTTCAACAGACGTTGCATAAATCAATAGCACATTGTGTACATCAGTGACATGTACAGATGAGCGAACCTTTCACGATCCCATTTGGGTGCAGATTTGTCAGTTAGGACCAAAAGTGCAAAGAAATTATTTTAATAAGTAATGTATGAAACTCTGAGGGCTTCCGGGATTTGGTCTTTCAAGCTCTCTAAGACAGACACAGCCTTAGTAATGTCAAAGTGACAGAAACAGATAAAACTATGGGTAAACGGTGGTAACCATCAGCCTGCTGAATGAGGACCTTCCACAACCAAGTCCAGCTCTTTACCTGATTTAATAGTTGCTGCTCCACTGATTACGGAATAGTTGCAATGTTTTCTATAGCCCCCACCATTCCCAAGCAATAAATGCTATTAATTTTGATGCTTCACGTGCTATTTAGACTCTCTATCGGCATTGCTAGGCAGGAGCAGACTGCTGCCCTCTGGTATGCTCATACTGGACAGCGCCCCCTGACATTAGACAGTCTAGCATACAAAACTAACTCCATTGATTTCTCAGGTTGGAGCTAGAGAAAATAATCTGCACTGGAATCAGTGGAGCACCTGCAACGGATTTTATTAAATTTCCCTTTTCTTGTTATTGGCAGACCACATTTTACACTACCACTTCTAGGGAAAGAAAAGCAATGAAAGTAGTAAATGCAACTTCACATAGCTCTCTACAGTGCTGCCTACCAGCATACTTGTGCTCTACATTCTTCCACAGACCTGAGACTAACATCCTCTTTCATCAGAACCTCCCACTTCAGTCTACAGGACTTCTCCAGAGTTGCACCATTTCTCTGGAATGCACTACATCGGAAAATCAGATTAACACACAATTTTCACAGTTTCAAGCACAAAAGTTGCCTCTTTAGACAGGCCTATCACATTCTCTAATCTAATACAGCTCGGGCTGCTACCCTTACTCACCCCAAATGTACCCTTCTCTCTTTACCCCTTTACTTTACCCTGCAGAATATGATACCTTCAATTTAATGTAACTCTACATGCCCAAGCACTTTGGTCATTACATAGAAGAAAACTGGCTGGGGACGGCTCATACCAATTTATTTATCTATTTACCCTATGCTATAAAAATGGCAGGACCACTGGATAAGCACTTTTACCTTTTGTGTCCTTACTGTGAGGTCTTATTTTGTCTGCACATGAACCCTATGATTTATAAAGTGAACTGCACTAAAGGATATGTTGGCATTTGGCAAGGAAAAAAATAGTCAAACTATACCAGATATGTACAAAGCAGAGGAAAATGGCATGTCTCTTTTTGGACACAGTACAGATTGTATGAATTTGAATGTTTTGACTCTGAGTATTGTGACTGATGTATCTTCTGCATTGCATAACTTCACTGACACACAGTGTGATTGATTGACTGACAGATAGACAGACAGAGTAACCCCTATCTCTAGCAAGTAAAGTCAGTGTCAAAGTTTTCTTCTTCAGCCCTAACACCATTCTTGCAAAGAATCCCCACAACATATTATTTTTGTACAGCAGAGACCTGGTGCTAATGCCCTCAATCAGTGCAACCACTGATCACGGACATTAACCCTCTGTATCCATTTTTCCAGGGATTGCCAGCACCCAGTGCAAGAATTGGGAGCAGCGTCCCGTTGGCATGACAGTCGGGAGTCTTCAATTGCAGGCTGCTCTATGGAGACAAAAGTGACAAACCCCTAGGGTTTCTAATAAATGCAAGAAGTTTAAACACATACAGTGTTGGCCAAAAGTATTGGCACCCCTGCCAATTCTCTCAGATATTACTCATTTTCTTCCAGAAAATGATTGCAAGCACAAACTCTTTGGTAATATCTTCATTTATTTTGCTTGCAATGAAAAAACACAAAAGAGAATGGAAAAAAAGTCAAATCATTGATCATTTTACACAAAACTCCAAAAATGGGCCGGACAAAAGTATTGGCACCCTCAGCCTAATACTTGGTAGCACAACCTTTAGACAAAATAACTGTGAACATCCGCTTCCGGTAACCATCAATGAGTTTCTTACAATGCTCGGCTGGAATTTTAGACCATTCTTCTTTGGTAAACTGCTCCATGTCCCTGAGATGTGAAGGGGGCCTTCTCCAAACTGCCATCAAGAGATCTCTCCCCCACAGGTGTTCTATGGGATTCAGGTCTGGACTCATTGCTGCCACTTTAGAAGTCTCCAGTGCTTTCTCTCAAACCATTTTCTAGTGCTTTTTGAAGTGTGTTTTGGGTCATTGTCCTGCTGGAAGACCCATGACCTCTGAGGGAGACCCAGCTTTCTCACACTGGGCCCTACATTATGCTGCAAAATTTGTTGGTAGTCTTCAGACTTCATAATGCCATGCACACGGTCAAGCAGTCCAGTGCCAGTGCCAGCAAAGCAACCCCAAAACATCAGGGAACCTCCGCCATGTTTGACTGTAGGGATCGTGTTCTTTTCTTTGAAGGCCTCTCTTTTTTTCCCTGTAAACTCTATGTTGATGTCTTTTCCTACTTTTGTCTCATCTGACCAGAGAACATTCTTCCAAAACGTTTTTGGCTTTCTCAGGTAAGTTTTGGCAAACTCCAGCCTGGCTTTTTTACATCTCTGAGTAAGAAGTGGGGTCTTCCTGGGTCTCCTACCATACAGTGCCTTTTCATTCAGGCGCCGACGGATAGTACGGGATGACACTGTTGTACCCTCGGACTGCAGGGCAGCTTGAACTTGTTTGGATGTTAGTTGAGGTTCTTTATCCACCATCCGCACAATCTTGCGTTGAAATCTCTCGTCAATTTTTCTTTTCCGTCCACATCTAGGGAGGTTAGCCATAGTGCCATGGGCTTTAAACTTCTTGATGACACTGCGCACGGTAGACACAGGAACATTCAGGTCTTTGGAGATGGACTTGTAGCCTTGAGATTGCTCATGCTTCCTCACAATTTTGCTTCTCAAGTCCTCAGACAGTTCTTTGGTCTTCTTTCTTTTCTCCATGCTCAATGTGGTACACACAAGGACACAGGACAGAGGTTGAGTCAACTTGTGCCTCAGGTAAGTAACAGGTGCTGTTAATTACACAAATTAGAGAAGCATCACATGATTTTTCAAACAGTGCCAATACTTTTGTCCACCCCCTTTTTTATGTTTGACGTTGAATTATATCCAATTTGTCTTTTTGACAATTCTTTTTGTGGTTTTCCATTGAAGACAAATTAAATGAATTAAATTCCCTAATATGGTTATATAAGTTTTCTAAGTCATACAATTCCTTGACATCAATATTTTTGTATTACTTCTTATTCTACTGGTTTACTCAAAAGAGAAAGGCACTCTCCCATCCAAAATCCATCCAGAACCTCATGGTGGGAGCATGAAAAGATTGGACACAAAAAAACAGAAACTGAAGCAGGTGGAGCAGGTGGTTATTTGACATTTATGTACCGGAGAGAAAGAAAGTTCATTGTATTCAGTGTAGAACAGATGTCTGTAGACCGGCAGTAAGTGGCTTAGCTATAAACAAGTGCGCCCACTTTCACTAACTTTTATAGCTCTTTGTATTGTCTGGTTCATACAGAGATTGCCATCTCCACATGATTCTTAGGCCATTAGAAATTGATGGTCTTCTTCAAAGCCTGCATGTTGCCGGGTATATTGTGATACAAGAGAGAATAAACAATAGCTCACTCCTGAGTATCACAATCAGTAACTTTATTCAAGACATTTCTTTTGAAAACTTTCCTGGTTTTTTTTTTTAGACATTCTGCACTGTGACACTAAGGTTGGGTGTATGAGTTATCACTAAATAGGGGAGGCAAAGGGGGAACTTGAAGCCTCAGGGCCCCAAAGCAGAATCTGTAATGGTTGGTGCCCCCTCAGGGTCCAGGGTCTGGTAACGACTTCTACTACTCAACACTCTATAATTATTCCTCTGTTGGCAAGGTTTTGCAAAGGAGTGTGGCAAAGGGCATGACATGGACGGGACCACTGGCCCCATCAGATTTATGATCATTTAAGCTAAAGCCCCATGTTGCAGAAATGCAGCTTTTTTTGTTGCAGATTTTGTCACTGTTTTTGACCAAGAATGGCTACAAGAGAAATGGAAAATACATAGGACGCTTCTTATACTTCTACCTTTAGCTCATAAAACCTAAACAAAACCTGCAACAACAAAAAAAGCTGTGTTTCCTCAACATGGGGCTTTAGGGGGCATTCACACGGAGGAAGTTGGCGCTGATTCTGGCGCTGACTCAGTTGACTCATTGACTTCAATGGGTTCCATTTTCCGCATGGAACCCATTGAAATAAATGGGAGGCTTTTTTTTCAGCGCTGATTCTAATGCGGAGTCCGTGCCAGAATCAGCACAAACTTCCTCCGTGTGAATGCCCACTTAGCCTTACACTAGTTTGCTGGCATAAATGATACAAGTAATCTATACTAGCTATGAGCAGGTGAAGATGTCAGTATGGCACATGATCCCAATGGAGGATGTGCCTGGTTTATGTACAGATGTATGTTTAAATAGCAATAGAAATTGTGAGTAATGAGTTCTTTATTGAAATATTACAACAGTGGTCAATCTCATAGGCAGTGGAATAATATCAAGTAGAACATCCCAAACATTCCGGTTTATGACCTCTTTCAATTGGTATCTATGGGTGGAAGTAGAGTATACAACTTACCAATCAATTCCGTGAGTTTGTATAGAGAGTTAACTGGAGGTCTGGGAAGGTAGCGCAGGTTCAGTAGTCGGTAACAGGTCAGAGTCAGCAATAGGTAACCAGAAGATAGCAGGTCAGGAAAAAAGCTGAGGTGAAATAAAGTAAATCTAAGCTTACATTAACCCCTAAACCTCGCCAATCTGCCTTATTACGTCGTCTTATCGGATGCCTGATGCTGCAGTCACGTAATTAAAGTCAAACACTTCTTATTTATAGCAGCCCCTGAAATAGTGATAATGGTGTCCCCCCAAACACCTAACAGGGATACAGAGCAATTCAGTCTGGCTGGATACGCTCAACCCAGTGTATAGACCATAAAAATCGCATTACTATACATCTAAAAATGTGTAAGACTAGTGCAAAGCGACGGGGACGAGGATGGGGACGAGGACGGGGGCGTGGAAATGCACATAAGGCGCAAGGTTGCGGTCAACCAACAGCATCTCCGGTGTTGCATTACGCTTCTCCACAGTCCCCGGCTTGATGGCCACATTAAGTAGGGTGCAGGGCATAAACCTAACTAGGCCCGAGCACCAAGAACAGGTGTTACAATGGCTGGCGGATAAGGCTTCCAGCACTTTCTCCACCTGCCAGTCAGCCTCTACCTCAACTACTCCTGCCCAATCTTCTCAGCAAAGTAATCCCACCTTTCCCACCTCCCAGGAGTTGTTTTTGGGTCCATTCACTGTCCCTCTCTCTGTCCCACCACGTCCCTAATCACAGGAGGTACCAGATGAGATTCTGTGTCCTGATGCCTAAACACTGGAGCATCCACTATCTCCTGTTGTTATTGACCAGCAATCCGCCTTCAGTGAGGACGATGATGAGACACAGTTGCCATCAGGGCAGCCTGTTGCGATGTGCAGTATGCAAGAGGAGGAGGAGCCGAGAGGGGAATTGGAAGAGGAGGTGGTGGACGACGAGGACACTGACCTGACCTGTCAAGCAGGGAAAGCAGTGTAGATGTGGAGGGAAGTGCAGCACCAAAGAGGGTGGCTAGAGGCAGAGGCATGTCCAGAGGCAGAGGACAGCTGCTTCACCGAAGCCAGGCCACAGCCAGCAAGGCCCAAAATGTTCCCTATTCTAGCGAACCTAGAAAAACTCCCACATCGAGGCCATGGTCTTCGGTGGTGTGGAGATTAATGTATGTGCGGAGGACAAATATAGTGCGGTTTGCACACTTTGCTACTGGAAACTGAGTACGGGCTCTGAAAAGAGCAACCTTACGACCACTGCCATGCGTTGTCATTTGGAATGCAAGCACTGGGCTCAGTGGCAGAGAGCAAATGCTGCAGTCCAGACCACCAGCCAGGACACCTCCACATCGGCCTCCGCCACTTTGGAGACTTCTTCCTCATCCTCCCCTTTTCCTGCCTCAGCTCCTTCTCCTGCCTCAGCTCCTTTTCCTGCACCATCATGCGCATCTTCCCAGCAACCCACCATCTCCCAGACGTTTGAGTGCAGGCAAAAAATACAGCGCTACCCACCCACATGCATAAGCCTTAAACGCGCACATATCCAAACTCCTGGCCCAGGAGATGTTGCCGTTCCGGCTTGTCGAATATTGAGGGACTATTCAAAACGAATATTTCACTGTTTGGTCATCTCTACACAAGACCAATATTTTGACAGTCCGTTATCATGGACCATTAAAATATAGGTCTTGCTCTATTTTTGTACGTTCTCATGGATCACTCCATACACTGTAATATAATGAAAATTGACGCTCCCTGTGAGTAAAACTGTGATAAAAAAAATGAATATTTGTTACGGCTGTTTTGCACTTTTATAAACACTTTAGCTAGATTTTAGCAAGCTAAGAACCTAATTGTCCAAGAATGGTGTGGTTGATAAAACTGTCGACTGACAGAGATGGGCTAGGAAAGGTTACTGAACATGTGCTGGCCCTTTAGCACACAACCTATGGGCAGACCCAGCAGCAGCATCAGGAAATGTGCGTGGCAACGTGGAAGAGCACAGAACGGACAGCATGTAGAAAGGGTAACTTGGCGGCCATACCTATTGTGTAAGGTTGTAATCAGATGTAGGCCATTGATGTTAAAGGTATCCTGTAACTAAACCAATAGTTTCCAATAGTTATTCAAAATCTATTCAATCATTAATAACTACCAAAAAGGAATAGATATATTTTTAAGTTAAAACATAACCTTTAATAGATATACATTAATATTATTACAACAAAACACACATACAGGGGAATTTGTGTACCAGTTTTGACTGTGTAACCAATAACGAATAACACAGGCGCGGCAGCCTCCAAAAAATTAAACCACAAAGCACTCACCAGTCAGATGATCTTGAATGTGGTCACAAGAGTACACAAAATAGAGGTAGCCATAATTGGCTTGGAAAACTGATACAGGATACAAATCAGAAATTCAAAGGATAGAGATGGTCATGTAGGGTATAAAGATATACTGTATGTGTAAACCAGTCACACCAATAAAGGGGCAAAGTTAGCTATATGTCCCTAAGGGGCCTAACTCAGATCCATTCCCCTAATGGTCAATGGTCTGACTGGAACCTTTCCCTAAATATGTAGGACCAAGGAATTACTGAAAAAACACTCATAAGTTAAAAACATAGAGCATGCCACCCGACATGCATGATTCATCAGGATGAATAACATATACAGTCCTGAATCATCAGGGGTTAAATGGCTGAATGCTCAGATATAGACTAACCCTGTACAGGTATATAGTCAAAACATACCATTCAAATACCGCTCACCATCCAAACCTCATATCCCATATGGTTTTGGGAGAGAAGAAATAAAGTTTAAGAGCCAGCAATGAAAGGAGTCATTGTAGAAACAGGTTAGAGGTATTCCAGAGTGCCAGGAATTGACCCCATACGCCCAGATAGTCACAGAGTGCCGTCTGCCCTGTACGCTATAAATAGAAGCAGCCGAGAAGCGCGCGCGTCTAAATTGAAAGTACGCGCAATAACACCCGACTCAGAAATAAAGTCCAAAGCGCATGCGCGGCAATGAAAGAAACCGCGCATTCGCACAAGGACCAATATCGGCTCACAGTATAAGAATACCACCATAGTAAGCCAATATAATACCAAAAATGAGGGTTAAAGCATATATTCATACAAGAACATGTAAATATGGATCTTAAGATAATTACCATGTACAAACAAGAAATAAAGCAACAAGGATATTTGGTGCCAATGTCCAACCAGGTAAAATACCAATCAGCACGTGGATCAATGAGCTAAACGAGCCCATTCAAATGAATGAAGTAAAACTCAAATGTTCATTCATCCTGTAACTACTGAAATATTCTGATGACAATGTCTTCTAAGGCACAGAAGTGTCATGGGCTCTTTTTACAACCGTAGACAACCATGTATACCAATAGTTGACCATAACTACCTATCGCTATTTCAGTAGTGCAGCCTCAGACTTTTAGCCTCTACCTCAAAACTGACCATGTCTCATCATAGACATAAAAACAGTTTTCTCCTTTTCCTCGTGATAAACAGTAACGCAATGTCTCGTGTATTCTCTTGCAGTATAGGAGCTCTTATTGGCCTGGCAATTGCAGCATTGGTTTTACTAGCGTTTGTTATCAGCGTGTGCGTACTGTGCTATTTATTTCTATATACAAAGCCACAGAGGATAGAGACTGGCTTAAAACTACAGCGTTCTGGATCATCAGGGTCGCCTACAGGTATGTTTAATCCCAGTTCATACAATAATGTCAATTACATAAAAAGTTCTCTATTTCATGTATGTTGACTTACTGGGTAGCTACCTATAGGTGGCACTAGAGTGACAATTTTCTTTCTTCTAAAGGAAAGCTATTTTGCATATTTTTTGCATAAGGATCTGTATACCAATTGAATCTCCTCAAGAAGAAGTAGTACCCTGAGAGCTTAATGTAAGTTAACCTCTTGTTGACTGTGTATGGTGGGTCGGCAAATAACTCTGCAGGGACACATCTGTACAACACAGCTGCATGGGATCATAAAGCCTTTGTGAGAGCTGTGTCTACAGATATGGAAGCTGCCATAATGCTCCTTTCTCCCAGACCAATGGTCATGTGATCTGCCGGGGCTAGGAACTGCAGGAGCTGTTGGGTCCTAGAGAGCTCAGATTAACTCTGGAATATACACTAAGAAGCTGCATTCTATCTGAGAACAAAAAATACAGTAACATCATAATGCCCCCAAAAGGCTATTGTGATAATGAGAAGTACAATTTATAAACTAAAAGTGGAAAAAAAAAATTAAAAAAAGAAAGCACCAATACCACACCCACATCACAGGTTCTAGCTCCACCCCCAGCAATGCAAAACTATTTATAACTAACATAAAATTTTCCATAATGGAGAGGGAAAGCTATTTCAAATTTTTTGTACAAATTTATGCATTTAAAAATAAAATGAAAAAAAAAGGGGCAACACGGTGGCTCAGTGGTAGCACTGCAGCCTTGCAGCACTGGAGTCCTGGGTTCAAATCCCACCAGGAACAGCATCTGCAAGGAGTTTGTATGTTCTCCCTGTGTTTGTGTGGATTTCCTCCCATTCTACAAAGACATACTGATAGGGGAAAAATGTACATTGTGATCACTATATGGGGCTCACAATCTACACTCACCGGCCACTTTAATAGGTACACCATGCTAGTAACGGGTTGGACCCCCCTTTGCCTTCAGAACTGCCTCAATTCTTCGTGGCATAGATTCAACAAGGTGCTGGAAGCATTCCTCAGAGATTTTGGTCCATATTGACATGATGGCATCACACAGTTGCCGCAGATTTGTCGGCTGCACATCCATGATGCGAATCTCCCGTTCCACCACATCCCAAAGATGCTCTATTGGATTGAGATCTGGTGACTGTGGAGGCCATTGGAGTACAGTGAACTCATTGTCATGTTCAAGAAACCAGTCTGAGATGATTCCAGCTTTATGACATGGCGCATTATCCTGCTGAAAGTAGCCATCAGATGTTGGGTACATTGTGGTCATAAAGGGATGGACATGGTCAGCAACAATACTCAGGTAGGCTTTGGCGTTGCAACGATGCTCAATTGGTACCAAGGGGCCCAAAGAGTGCCAAGAAAATATTCCCCACACCATGACACCACCACCACCAGCCTGAACCGTTGATACAAGGCAGGATGGATCCATGCTTTCATGTTGTTGACGCCAAATTCTGACCCTACCATCCGAATGTCGCAGCAGAAATCGAGACTCATCAGACCAGGCAACGTTTTTCCAATCTTCAATTGTCCAATTTCGATGAGCTTGTGCAAATTGTAGCCTCAGTTTCCTGTTCTTAGCTGAAAGGAGTGGCACCCGGTGTGGTCTTCTGCTGCTGTAGCCCATCTGCCTCAAAGTTCGACGTACTGTGCATTCAGAGATGCTCTTCTGGCTACCTTGGTTGTAACGGGTGGCTATTTGAGTCACTGTTGCCTTTCTATCAGCTCGAACCAGTCTGGCCATTCTCCTCTGACCTCTGGCATCAACAACGCATTTCCGCCCACAGAACTGCCGCTCACTGGATGTTTTTTCTTTTTCGGACCATTCTCTGTAAACCCTAGAGATGGTTGTGCGTGAAAATCCCAGTAGATCAGCAGTTTCTGAAATACTCAGACCAGCCCTTCTGGCACCAACAACCATGCCACGTTCAAAGGCACTCAAATCACCTTTCTTCCCCATACTGATGCTCGGTTTGAACTGCAGGAGATTGTCTTGACCATGTCTACATGCCTAAATGCACTGAGTTGCCGCCATGTGATTGGCTGATTAGAAATTAAGTGTTAACGAGCAGTTGGACAGGTGTACCTAATAAAGTGGCCGGTGAGTGTATGTGCAAAAATAAACGACATAAAAGTAGTGTCCAAGTATAACCGAAAAAGGCACAAAAATGATTTGGAGAACCCAAACAAAAAAGTGATAGTCTTTAGAGATGAGCGAACAGTGTTCTATCGAACACATGTTCGATCGGATATCAGGGTGTTCGCCATGTTCGAATCGAATACCGCATGGTAAAGTGCGCCAAAATTCGATTCCCCTCCCACCTTCCCTGGCGCCTTTTTTGCACCAATAACAGCGCAGGGGAGGTGGGACAGGAACTACGACACTGGGGGCATTGAAAAAAATTGGAAAAAGTCATTGGCTGCCGAAATCAGGTGACCTCCATTTTAGACGAATAGTGGATTTCAAATCCGGGTCATATGAGAATGTGAACTTTGTGACTATGAGACAGGGATAGCTGTACAGGCAGGGATAGCTAGGGATAACCTTTATTTAGGGGGGAATGTTATTAAAAATAACTTTTTGGGGCTCTATCGGGTGTGTAATTGTGATTTTTGTGAGATAAACTTTTTCCCATAGGGATGCATTGGCCAGCGCTGATTGGCCGAATTCCGTACTCTGGCCAATCAGCGCTGGCCAATGCATTCTATTAGCTTGATGAAGCAGAGTGTGCACAAGGGTTCAAGCGCACCCTCGGCTCTGATGTAGCAGAGCTGAGGCTGCACAAGGGTTCAAGCGCACCCTCGGCTCTGATGTAGGAGAGCCGAGGGTGCACTTGAACCCTTGTGCACACTCTGCTTCATCAAGCTAATAGAATGCATTGGCCAGCGCTGATTGGCCAGAGTACGGAATTCGGCCAATCAGCGCTGGCTCTGCTGGAGGAGGCGGAGTCTAAGATCGCTCCACACCAGTTTCCATTCAGGTCCGACCTTAGACTCCACCTCCTCCAGCAGAGCCAGCGCTGATTGGCCGAATTCCGTACTCTGGCCAATCAGCACTGGCTAATGCATTGTATTGGCGTGATGAAGCAGTGCTGAATGTGTGTGCTAAGCACACACATTCAGCTCTACTTCATCGGGCTAATAGAATGCATTGGCCAATCAGCGCTGGCCAATGCATTCTATTAGCGTGAACTGAGTTTGCACAGGGGTTCTAGTGCACCCTCGGCTCTGCTACATCAGATTGCTACATCTGATGTAGCAGTGCCGAGTGTGCATCAGATGTGTAGTTGAGCAAAACTGACTCAGCACTGCTAAGTCTCTGCATTCGCATAGGAATGCATTGGCCAGCCTTTGGCCAATCAGTGCTGGCTCTGCCGGAGGAGGCGGAGTCTAAGGTCGGACCTGAATGGAGACTGGTGTGGAGCGATCTTAGACTCCGCCTCCTCCAGCAGAGCCAGCGCTGATTGGTCGAGTTCCGTACTCTGGCCAATCAGCACTGGCCAATGCATTTCTATGGGGAAAAGTTAGCTTGCGAAAATCGCAAACTGACAGGGATTTCCATGAAATAAAGTGACTTTTATGCCCCCAGACATGCTTCCCCTGCTGTCCCAGTGTCATTCCAGGGTGTTGGTATCATTTCCTGGGGTGTCATAGTGGACTTGGTGACCCTCCAGACACGAATTTGGGTTTCCCCCTTAACGAGTTTATGTTCCCCATAGACTATAATGGGGTTCGAAACCCATTCGAACACTCGAACAGTGAGCGGCTGTTCGAATCGAATTTCGAACCTCGAACATTTTAGTGTTCGCTCATCTCTAATAGTCTTCACATCACAAAGGTATGGACTCCATTACCAGTCAGTGCATTAGTGTCTTGAATACAGGGCAATGCCGCAGCAAAAAATAATTTTTAATCTGTATTTTTCTGGTTTTATGTAGAATCAGACAATATTTTGCAATAAGAAGTGCTGCAGCTTTTATCATTTGGTTCATCCCCATTTTTAGGATTTATACAAATAATGTCTGAGCCTTCAATCGGAGATACGCCCGCATTCCCATGATTGGTGCACGGTCCCACCATTCAGTTATCCCTATCCTACTCCATCTAGATTTATTTGCATAAGACTAGAAAATATCTTTCAGGTTAATACAATTATCTATCATTGATTTATCCATCTCATATACAGAAACGTGCAATAAAGATGAGAGATCCAATAAGTCTCAAAAATAATAAGCAGCTTTTTTGTGCCTTGTTATATGTACAATTTGTGTTACTTGCGCCTTATGTTTAGTTGAAAAACCACAGCAGCAACACATCGTGATTTGGCCCGTACCGCTTTTCACAGAAAGTCCATAGAAGTTTCTTCTGTGCAGTTTCTGCCTCCATTATACCTGTGGTGAAACTACTAGCATTTCTGTAGGTATAATTGATATGCTATGATTTCCAAAAATGCAATGTGTTATGGAATTCGTTAGAATCCCATCCACTTTGCAGGGATTGTAAAACGCCATGATCTTAATGCTGGAATGGATTAGGTTGCTGCAGGTGTATACGGGACATTATAGGACATGCCCAGTCCATAAGGACCTGAGGGTGGTTTAGTGTCTTAGATTGATCTGGCAGGTTTCTTTTAAGGGTGAACACATATGTAAATGTTATGTAAATGTCTTATAAAACATCCAATGTATAAATATAAATTCATGAGACATTTATATTATACTACATAGTAGGAAACCCGCAATGCACTTATATTCTAAGAATTTCTCCAGCTCACAAGAATCAGTAATACCAGTATATAGCATTCTTTCCAATAAAATCCTGGATACAACACTTGGTATTGTAATCATATTACAGAGATTTCATATGTCACGGTATTCAATGAGCCACGCTGCTAGTTCTGCAACATTAAAGTCATCTTCAGATGCTTCCTACGACTTATAAAAGCCAGAAGCTAATAGCCCATTGTTCTCAATAGATTTACTCGTACAGCACTTGGAGATGATGCAGTGCACTTCACACAATGAAGAACCTCGATTGTGCTTTTAGAGTTGCCATGCAACATAAGATATTGATATCCTAAAGTGCAGACACGTTGCGATAGACCATATGTGACTAAATCAATTAGAGGTCAGGAGAGTTCGGGAAGGTTAAAGAGGACCTTTCACCTCCTGGGGCACAAGCGGTTTTAATCCTCTGGCTACTTAGTCCCCCCTGGTGTCCACTTACCTCCAGAGATGGCTGCTCCGGTGTTATTCTTCGCCTCGCTGCCGCTCCACGCTGCTCTTCTTGCCTCGCTGCCCCCTGCCTCCCAGGTTAGGAGAGTGTGGGCGGGTTAGGAGAGTATGGGCGGGTACGTCACATCTCCCCGCCTTGTACCCGCCCACACTCTCCTAAGCCACAAGCCCCGCCTTCCTAGCTCTTTAAACACTAACCTGGGAGGCAGGGCAGCGAGGCGAGAAGAGCAGCGTGGAGCAGCAGCGAGGCGAAGAAGAACACCGGGCACCGGAGCAGCCATCTCTAGAGGTAAGTAGCTACTAGAGATGTTACTTTAGTTTCCCATTAGAATGAATGGAGGCAGCCGGCGTGCAGGGGGTTAACCCCTTAAGGACCAGGCCATTTTTTGGTTTCGCATTTTCGTTTTTCCCTCCTCACATTTCAAGAGCCATAACTTTTTCATTTTTCAGTTCACAGAGTCACATCATGGCTTATTGTTTGCGGGACAAATTGTACTTTGTAATGGCATCATTCAATATGCTGTGCAATGTACTGGGAAGCTGGAAAAAAATTCAGAATGAGGTGCAATTGGAGAAAAAATGCATTTGCGCCATTTTCTTATGGGTTTAATTTTTACAGTGTTCACTGTTTGGTACAAATGACATGTTACCTGTGTTCTACGTGTCAGTACGAACGCGGTGATACCAAATTTATATAGTATTTGAAATGTTTTGATACTTTTAAAAAAATGATAAACTTTGCAAAATAGAAAAAAAAAATTTGTGTCATCATGTTCTAACACCTGTAACTTTTTCATATTTCCATGTATGGAGCTGGTTGTGGTGTCTTTTTATGCGGGACAAGATGACGTTTCTATTGATACCATTTGGGGAAAGATCTGATGGTTTGATCACTTTTTGTTAAATTTTTTATAGGAGGCAAAGTGTTGAAAAAAACGCTTTTTGGCTGTTTTTATTTTTTTTGCCGCTACGCCGTTCGCAGTACGGGATAAATGTTTTAATATTCTAATAGTTCGGGCATTTTGGAGCGCGGGGATACCTAATATGTTTATGTTTAATGTTCTTTAATTACTTTTATAGCTAATCTAGGGAAAGGGGGGTGATTTGAACTTTTATATTTTTTTTATTTTTTTAATACTTTTAAAAATTTTTTTTTTTTCTTCTGTTACATTTATGATCAGACCCCTTAGGTACCTTGAAACCTAGGGGGTCTGATCGCTCATACTATTCACTGCAATACTACAGTACTGCAGTGAATAGCAGAATCCCAGCACTTCTATTAGACAATGCCTCTGGCCTCTGGCATCGTCTAATAGATCTCGTGCAGAGACAAGCCTGGAAGCCTTCAATAGGCTTCCGGCTGTCATAGCAACCGATCACCGCCCTCATGTGACGTTCAGGAGGGCGGCGATCGGCGAAACATGGCGGCGCCCATGCCGCCGGCGCCGTTTACACACTGCGGTCACGTTTGACCTCAGTGTGTAAAGGGTTAACAGCAGCGATCGGCTTGGGCACCGACCGCTGCTGTTATTGGCAGGTCCTGGCTGTATTATACAGCCGGCATCTGCTGTGTATGGAGCGAGCTCAGAGTGTGAGCTCGCTCCATAAATCCCCATGCGACCCATGACGTACAGTTACGTCAAGGGTCGCTAAGGGGTTAAAGCTGTGTGCCGGCTGCTTCCATTCATTCCTATGGAACCGCAGCGGAGCCTTCACACTGAGTATACACTATATACTCAGTGTGAAGACTAAGCAAAGCATTGTGGGAAATACTACCGATCTTCATCCCACCTAAAAAGATTGTGTTCGGAATTCCGATCGCGATTGTGAAATTTTCTCGATCGCCGATCGGAATTCAATCTTTTCCGAACACGATCGCTCAACCCTAATCTCTACCTAAGCAGCAGTATCTGAGATCTGGGTAACACTATGACATAGGCAGTGGACAGTGGTATTATAAGGGCACTTTATGATATTATTTCCTATTTTCCTGGAGAGATTGTGTCAGCACTATTTGAACATTGCATTGCGTTGTTATTGGAGAACTGTATTATACTTTTATTCGAGCTGATATTTTGTAGATCTATGGGGTCAATGGTCCTGAAGCATAAAACACATACAGTATTTTCCTAAAACAAGCAGGTCCTACTACTCAGTGGCCTCTTCACTCTATGAATTCTACAGTACTTACGGTATTTTTAGATGACCTGATATCTCCCAATGACTGTGTCTACTAGGCAGCTGTATAGCAGCTGTAAAATTAAAGGATCATCAATTATCATCTATTAAGCAATTACGGTGAAGACTTGCATGTGCATAACAGATGCTTAGAAATAATGAAATACAGTTATCTGGCAATTATAGTGCAGCAACTACAAATGTCACATAAAGCATGAACTTCATTAATAAATCCGCCACTGGATAACAAGATGTTGCTTAATCATATAATACATGGTTATCTATGAAATATTATACATCTAATGCTCATTAGTGACAACTATACAAGGCAGGCCGCAAGCAGTATTAAATACAATTACAACAAATGCATTGAATGTATTAAGCAATTCCCCCACCCCATACATAAAATATTTTCAGAACCATCAGTGGTGCAAGTACAGTAGATTACATCCTCATAGCCCTAAAATTTGGGAGCTAACTACAGTTACAATTTGCATTGGTAGAAGAAAAACTCAACAATCCAGTGATATAAAAATATTTTCATAAATGTATAGTACAGGTTAATACATGAAACTTTGAAATATTCCTTATTATAGAAATAGGTTTTCTTCTCCACTTTTCAGGTTGAGTAATTTTATACATATTAGTCTATGAAGAGGGGAGGGGTACAGAAAAAGACACTCAAATAATTGCTGCTACACTCTGCTACTCTGTGAGCTTTCAACACCGCTAGGTTGCAGATAAGAGGCTACTGAGGCAATGAATCAATTAATCATCTGGAAGGAGAAGCCTACTCCACCCCTCCCTTCTTCATAGAGCTCTATGTGATGAGGCTCCTACCTATCATGTGCCATTTAGAATAGTCGAATGTTTTCTGTGGCAGAGAGTTCTTTGGGCCCCCCTCAAGGGGATGCTACCTCTGTAGCCCCCATAGCTCCACGGGTACCAGTGTTGAATCATTCAATCTGTGTTGCAAGAATAGTAAACAGACCATTCTAGTCTCTCTAGTCTGACTTTATACCACTTAGTTGGATTAGCTTCTGAATAAAATTTGCCAAAATTAGGTCACGACTAGAGATGAGCGAGTAGTACTCGATCGAGTAGGTATTCGATCGAATACTACGGTATTCGAAATACTCGTACTCGATCGAGTACCACTCACTATTCGAATAGAAAAGTTCGATGCAGAACCAGCATTGATTGGCTGAATGCTATACAGTCGGCCAATCAACGCTGGTTCTTCTCCTACCTTTAGAAGTCTTCTCCGTGCAGCTTCCCCGCGGCGTCTTCCAGCTCTGAATTTACTCTGCCAGGCATCGGGCCTGGGCAGAGCCGACTGCGCATGCCCGCTTGTAGTGCGGACATGCGCAGTCGGCTCTGCCCAGGCCCGATGCCTGGCAGAGTGAATTCAGAGCCTGAAGACGCCGCGGGGACGCTGCAAAGAGAAGACTGCTCGGAGGATCCAGCCCGACCCTCACTCGTGGACTTGGTAAGTGTAATTTGATCAAACGTTGCCTACCCCTGAAACGAGCATTTTCCCCCATAGAGTATAATAGGATTCGATATTCGATTCGAGTAGTCGAATATTGAGGGGCTACTCGAAACGAATATCGAATCTCGAACATTTTACTGTTCACTCATCTCTAGTCACGACCTGTTGGATGAGGCTCAAAAACTGTGTCTAAAATAAATAAGAAATTAGGAGTAAAGCATGTGAGCCAGTTTTTTTATTTTTTTTGCTACAGAATTATGAAACTTCTTTTATTTCCTTTGTTTAAAAAATGCAAAAATTCTAGTGATATTAATTAACAATAATGGAGAACTGACGCCTTCTGGACGTAAAATATCATTATACACAGAACATTGTGCCCTTCATACTTCATACGAGCCATGAAGCGTCCAGGTCTTTCTCTGTTATTATTCTGTAGACATTTTATTAAGCGATTTATTTTTCCATTGTGGTTGGAATAATTACTGTTCTGTGTTTTTGTTTTTCCTCCTGATATTCAATTCTAAACATTTGCCTATTCATTAGCACATGTTCGACGCACACAAAGAATAGCGAGCGCTTTTGCCTGGATTTATAAATCATATTCATCGTACAATTCAGAATGTAATAGTGGAAACTAATTATCATGGGGCGCAATAATGTGACCTTTTGTGAGCAGGACTGATGGAAAGGTGTTTTTTTTGTTTGTTTTTTTGTTTTTTAGAAACAATCAGATTTATCTAAAGTTACATGACTATATTAATCCGAAAAAAAATTACAGTTAACCCCTATTGACTAAAGTATTTTCATCTTCAATCAGTAATTTTTGGGTTACCCAAATAACTTTTGAGATCAAAGGACTATTTTTAGTTATTTTTATGCTTCGTTCAAATACATTTTTTTGTGTCATAATAGTCATGCAATTCATAATTCCCTATCGCCTTACATTTAAAGATTACCTTTCATGTCCTTATAAAAGTGTGGTTTTATATACTGCTAGAAAGCCGACAGTGCATTGAATTCTGTGTACTGTCGGTATTACCGGTATGTGCCCCACTGCTGGAGATATTTAGTTTCGGCACCAATATCTGACCACTGTCAGAAGGGCGTTCCTCGTAGCTCAGTGTCATCGTTGTGCAGTAAGGAATGCCCCTCTGACAACACAAGGCTATGTTAAGAGTACTGTCGGATGGTGGAATGTTCTGCACAGACCAGCAATGACACTGAGCTATGAGGAGCGTCTTTCTGACAGTGGGGAGATATCGGTGCTGTAGCTAATGTCACTAATCTCCCCAGCGCCGGGGCACATAGTGGGAAAGCCAACAATGCTATGAATTCAGCACAATGTTGGCTTTCTAGCAGTATATAACACCACACTTTCATGAGGACATGAAAGGTCCTCTTTAACAGTATCGCTGTCCCCACCCTATAATACTGCCTTGGCATAAATGCCCATGTCACATGCTCAGTAGATGTGGTTCTGATATAAACTAGCTTAAAGGGTATTTGACATTTATGGCATATCCACTGGATGGGTTTTTACCCAAAAATTGTAACTTTTCCTGTTTTGCCTCTTTTCAAAAAAGGGGCATGGGAACCTAGGTGAGTCAGGGGAAAAATAACTTGGCCTTTCAGATTTACATACACCAGGGGCACAGAACTTACCCATGATACACCAAAATTATTAGGAGGTCAAAGCCTTTAAATATTTCTGGTGCATCTTGCACAAGTGCACAGTTGCAGGAGGTTATGAGAACTTTGTTTTTGAGATTTGGTGCAAATCACAGAGATAAAATCTGTATCTATCAAAAATTTATAACATATCTGCAGGATACGTGATAGTGTTATAGAGGTCTACAATTAAAATCCTACTTTAACTTAATGAGAGGAGGTTGTCCAGGCTAAAATATTATTTTTTAATTAGGCCGGGGGAGATTAAAAAAAAAACCCAAAAATACAAACCTAAAGATACTCACCTGTCTGCGGTCCAGTGTCCTCCCGACATGGTCCGGTCCTGTGGCTCAGCTGTCTTCTTGCAGTGGATTTCCTTGCTGACTGTGACATGCCAGGTCCCTTCAATCAACGGCCTCAGCGGTCACGTGTGCCGGGGACTTCCGCCAGAAGACAACAGAGCTACAGGACTGTGCTGGGAGACACCAAAGCATTGGGGACAGGTGAATATGTTGGGTTTTTTTGTTTTTTTTTCACGTCCCTTCACAATTTTTGCCTGTCTAACCCCTTTAAATATTAACTCTATATATTTAGATCTGATTATTTCATAATAAATCAAAACTTATATTTTTTCAGGTAATCTGAAGAAAAAGGCAAAATCTAGAGCCTCTGCGACAACCCTGAATTCAACTAATGATATACTCTGCGAGACTGATGGCACCCTACAAGAAAAAATGACTGACGTTACACATACCATCACCAAACTATAACCCGTTAGATGCCTACTAATATATTTTTTTTTAATTTTATAAAATAGACACAAAAGTGAACACTAAATAAATGTCTATTGTAAGCAAAGGTGTGCTCAGGTCGCCATTTTTACAATCAAAGTCATCAAAATGCAATGTCCTGTTGATATTCTCCATGTTACACCAAATAACGCAAAAGAAAGACAAAACATATACAGTATTATATCTATCATGTGCCATGCAACAAAGCCGCAGAAGAAATAAATGGCACATGTGGGGGGCCCTGTTACAAATTATGCTGTGGGGCCTAGGAGCTCGAAGTCACACCCCTGATCTCTTGGTGGTTCTGCTGCATTCTGCAATATATTTGATAGTATTTCTGCCTATTACACATTATTACTAGACACTTTCTCATATGTCCTGCTAGGGAACTGAAGCCATACAACGCAGGGAATAGCCATGGATACTTTCTTACCCTGGCAGATTTGGCACATCTACACTATGGAGAGGGAGATTCACTTCAAAGAGATGCCAAATATTCTGCAATGACCCACGTCCATTGTGACCTCAATATATGGAGCTTTCAAAAAGATATGAACTCCTGAACAATGGTGGAATATTACCCATGCAATCTTGCCCCTTTTTTGTAGTTGCACGTTAAATAAGATTTCCCAGTCTCCTATGATAGGCATGTTAAAGGTTTTGTAGGTGACTGCTCCAGACAACATTGCATGTCATCAATTGCCAGAGTGGAGTCGCGAAGGAATTTTTTCCCCTGAAATGGGGCAATTGGCATGAGCCTCATGGGGTTTTTTGCCTTCCCCTGGGTCAACACTGTAGGGGATTGTAGGTTAAAGGTTGGACTTGATGGACTGATGTCTTTATCCTCATCTACTATGTAACTATGTGTCCTGTCCAGTTTCGGCACCATTTTCTGATTAACACTTTTTTAGGGTACTTCAAGACGAATGGTGTGATCCGATAGGTTTGCACCATGAAGACGTGCTCCTCTATACTGTACACCACTATCCTGATGGAAAGTTGAGCGACGGAGTGTAGGAATTCAATGGTATACACCCAGAGGTCACAAATAGAGATTAGACAGCTGTCTGGTGCTTGCCTCATCACTTTGACATGAGGCTCTGACTTGGCTTGGTTGAAGCTCCGTATACCGAAAAGCATGTTGCATTCTATTTTGCTCAGGATGTGTCATTCTAGCAAGAGATATTACATAATATTTGAGGCCTCTTTTCGGTGAATCCCCAAGTAGTACACAAATAGCCCTGCAATTTTGAAGGCAATGTCTACTACTTTTGGTGTAATACTAATTTTCATTGTGGAAGATCTGCTTTGGAATATCAGGTTCTCTCATACAATATTCAGCTTGCACCCTGTGAGAAGCTTTTCATTCGGGGAGCATTTAAGCAAAAAAAAAAAAAATTGCTATATAATATGTAGTGATATTACATTAAAATTTACATATTAAAGGGTATTCTTATCTCAGCCTGTCATGGCTGAGATGAGACCTGAGGAGGTCTGGATTACAGAAACAACCAAACATAATAAATACATTTCATAGAATGAATTCGGAGTTGTGGAAACAGCATTACACAAGGAGCTACAATATTTCCGAAACTCTTCTGGCTTTATAAAACATAGAAACAGGATTCTAGTGTTGTATGAAAGAGGAGATTCTCATATTTCATATGACACTAAGGCTGCAGCTATCTATGTTATTTTTAGAGATATCAGCTGAAAACACAGTCAGGATTGAGATATGGATATGTGGCTGCAATTGCTCCGAATCCCGACTGTGATTTCAACTGGTGTTATCTCCGGAATAATACAGGTAGAACTTTTTATAATGCTCGAGATATAACTGTTTGAAGTGACGCCCCACCAGTCTTATTTTCACTGTATTACATACAAGCCATACACAGTAAGATTCGGGGGACAGTTCTCAATAGAGAAGCAAGAATAAAGAAGTACTGTATAGGATTTCACACAAAGGAGCGAAAAGTATATAACAACATTTTAAAAAGGACCATTCACCACCTCCACCAACTACAGTTCTTAGTATTTGTTAATAAGTACCATTCTACTGTTTCCAGCAAAATTGAAATTTTATATCTTGGTCTCACCATCCCTGAGCAATCGGTGCGGTTACTTTTGGTGTCTGATATGCTATTTAGGCTCTGTACTGTCAGGTGAGCAGTGTCAGACAGGAGCAGGAAAGTGATTCAGAGCTCTAGTCAGAGGTAGAAAATGTAATGGCTCAGAGTCCCACTATTTTCCTGCTCCTGCCTAGAAACACACACCTAACAGTATAGAGCCTAAATAGAATATAAGGCACCAAAACTAACAGCACTTATTGCTCAGGAATAGTTAGGGCTAGAGAAAAAATTCCAAATTGTACTAAAATCTGAGCTGGACTTGAAAGAGGTGGTGTAAGGTCTTCCCTTAATGACACAAATGGTGCAAATGCATGTGGCTAAAAAGTTGGTCTAGTTTGTTACTGTACAAATGCAACAACTCTGTGACAAGGAGGCATAATATCATGGTAGGAGATGTAAAAGAAAACTTGTATAAAAGATTGGGAGTCATTTCAATATCTCCTTCCTGGGGTGCGAATCTTATTTGTTCTATCTCTTAAATAAAGTTTCTGAAATAATTGTAGAGGAGGGATCACAAGATGATGGCAAGTCAAAGCTGAAAAGCATCTGCAGAACAATAAAGAAATGAAGGTGCTGAGTTATGATCTGTATTATAAATGCCACAAAAAGCAGCGAGAATGGATAAAAGAAGAATATCTGTAGCTTTATCTAAAGCAAGAAAAGTATATTCAACGTCTACAAGGAACTGGCTTCGTAACGCTGCTTCTTTTTCAGGCATTGCAGAAGCTAATTATTGCTCGTAGATGGATCTGACAACATGTATTTAATGGTTGCTCTGTGGCGCGCAGTCTCTCTGTTGGGGGTTCGCAACGTTTTGTCTCAGTCGTGATTTGCATTACCCTTCACAGCCAGGGTACAATGACGAGGAGCTGTCGTGTCTCCGGCAAGAACATTTTTGCTCAATATAAGTAGAGAAAATGATTATGTACGATGACTCCTATAGACATTCAGTAAATTAATTTGTCGGAAAATAGCAGCGAAGAATCAGTTCTCACAACTGATAGAATATAGAAGTAGGGGTTACTATGTATAGCTTAAATAGGTTGTCCCAAGACCAATTATGGGGTCCACCCAATCTGAACGGAGTGGCAGTCCCACATACTCACTACTGCTCCTTCCAAAGTTTATGTGGCTCCCATTATCAGAATAAGAGGGGGTAGGCTGAGACCGTGAGTCAACAGACATTTAACACCTACTCTATGGATGTTAGTCTTGGTACAACCTCTTAAAGGTTTGTGACAGCACTACAAATGGCTATAAGTAAATTGAACAGGGGCGTAGCTATAGAGCAGTCTTTCTCAAAGTGGGCGATAATGCCCCCTTGTGGGCGCTGGAGGCCTATAGGGGGGCAGTAAAGGGCACAGAGAAGATTGGGGGGCGTTGAAGCGGTTTAGGGGGGCGATGGCTAATTTAAAGGGGTGGTATCATAACAATGATTCTATCTATACTGCTTGTTAATGTGGATTTAAGACTTTTCCTAAATACATTGCTTCAGCAAAACTGCTTTGTTTGTCCACTATATTACTTTATTCACTTCATTATGGACACTAGCACCTGGCCCCCTGCTCATTGCTGAGGGAGCCACACGACGTAGCTCCCTGCTGTGTGGGGGGAGAGAGGGGGGGGCTGAGTGTACGGAGCCAGCCTGTGTCTTCACCACACATACACATCACCAAGCTCCCTGCTGTGAGATAGAGGGGGGGGGGGGGGGGAAATAAGTGCTGCTTTCTTATATAAAGCAGTCTAAATCCTACTGGGCTAAAGGACCTGGTCTCTCTGTTCACTAGGATAAAGCTTTATTATATAGAGCAGGCTGCTAGTGGGCAGAGGAGCCAGGTCCTTTAGGAAACTCCATACAAGGTAAATCCAAGTCTACAGGACCTTTTGATGACATCACAGGCCCTTCAGTCATCCCATAGGATCACGCTATGTGGTGGGCGGAGCTACACGCTAATTTGGGGGCGGGGCTAATTGACGCGAGCAAACAGGAAGAAAGAAGATTTTTAGGCAGATCAAGCTTCATGAGGCTACCCCTTTAAAATTGTTTTTTTTGCTTTTAACACAAACTTTACCGCTCCTTTACGCTTAACGCGCGTTTCCTCGTGTAACTCCATCTAGGGGACTAGACAGTAACTATTTCCTGTCCAAAAGTTGTCAAACTGTACCATAGATGGCGGTAAGCTCCAATGCGAAGCGAGAAGTTTCTAGTCCATTCTCGAAAGTACTAGGCCCGCCGCCTCATATAAAAGCGCACGCGCCATCATGTCACAGCTAGTCAGGTCATTCGACGATATTACGAAAACAAGTGAATTTAGCCGCTAAAAAATTTTTGGGGGGCGCTAGAAAATAATTAATTCTCGAAGTGGGCGGTAGACAAAATAAGTTTGAGAACCTCTGCTATAGAGGGTACAGAGGCAGCAATTGCTGGAATCTGAGGGACCCAAAAACTTCTCTACAGTATAAGAAGAAATCAGTATTATAGTTAGCATGTGGTAAGTTTCTACCCCATTACAGATTTTGCATTGGGGCTGAGGAACTACAAGTTATACCTCTGATACTGAAATATATATATATATATATATATATATATATATATAGTGGGGGAGGTAAGCTCAGCGGTAGCAGCAGCGCACCCAGACAGTCAGAGACAGACACCAAAATCAGTTTCAACAGGGCTTAGCCCTGTGTGTTGATTTTGCAACAAAAAGTTAAAGGTGCTGGCAAACAAAATAAACAGGCCTCTACTTCAGGCAAAAACAGAAACACAAATACCTGCCCGGCTAGGCGACTAACTACACAGAAGCAATCTGTCTATACGTGTGACTTGCTTCAACCACACGGACAAAACAAAGCAACAAAAATACAAGCTGTGGAGCACCCACTGGTCTCACCAGTTTTCAGTTAGGATGGACAGGACCTGGCTCCACCACTCTCCCCCAAGAACTGCCCAGGACAGAAGTCTGGAGAGGCTTTATAGGCCTGTGATTAGGCCTAACTGTTCCCACCTGTACACGCAAGCTCCTTCCTGCAGTAGGATGAGAAGAGGTTAATACTGACAGATGCCTTGCTACAGCTATTGAAGCCCTCACTCACCACACATATGAGAGGACTCTAGGGGAGATACAGCGTCCTTCCAGGACTTTCCTGTCACTTTCTTACAATATATAGCAGTTTGTAACATTGTAATGTAATGTTCCTTCAGAAAAAAGATCCATAGGACAGTGCATGCTATTCCAGTCAGGGAGAAAGCCCGGCATGGATAGCAGGACAATAGCAGTAAAAAGGAAATGTCCTGATACAGATTCCAAGCAACGTTAAAAACATTTGTTAAACACTTCCCTACCCATGGGGATTCTGTCCTGACTTATACATTCTATTGCTTGTAGACTGTATTAAGAAATGTACCTTGCACTGTTATAAATTCTGGGCTTTCTTTCTGAGAAGCCAATGCAAATCCTATATTCAGCCCAAATGATGTCTCTGCTTTTTTGACAGAGGATACAGCAGAAGCTGTACTGTACTCTACTGAACATACACAAGAATGGCATGCAGAAGCCTTTATGTATTGAAGCACATGGACTGCTATTCTAGTTAGTTAACTTTGTTTTAATTAATATTTTTTTTATTATTATTAATAATAATAATAATAATAATAATAATAATAATACATTTACAAATTCAGTTTGCTTGTTGCCATTGGTATTGATGGCATTTCCCTTTTAAATACAGTACAGACCAAAAGTTTGGACACACCTTCTCGTTCAAAGAGTTTTCCGTATTTTCATAACTATGACAATTTCAGATTCACACTGAAGGCATCAAAACTATAAATTACCACATGTGGAATTATATGCTTAACAAAAAGTGTGAAACAACTGATAATAAGTCTTATATTCTATGTTCTTCAAAGTAGCCACCTTTTGCTTTGATTACTGCTTTGCAGACTCTTGGCTGAGCTTCAAGAGGTAGTCACCGGAAATAGTCTTCCAATAGTCTTGAAGGAGTTCTCAGAGATGCTTAGCACTTGTTGGACCTTTTGCCTTCACCCTGTGGTCCAGCTCCACAAACCATCTTGATTGGGTCCAGGTCTGGTGACTGTGGAGGCCAGGTCATCTGGCGTAGCACCCCATCACTCTCCTTCTTGGTCAAATAGCCCTTACACAGCCTGGAGGTGTTTGGTGTCATTGTCCTGTTGAAAAGTAAATGATGGTCCAACTAAACGCAAACAGGATGGAATAGCATGTGGCTGTAAGATGCTGTGGTAGTCATGCTGGTTCAGTATGCCTTCAATTTTGAATAAATCCCCAACAGTGTCACCAGCAAAGCACCCCCACACCATCACACCTCCTCCCCCATGCTTCACGGTGGGAACCAGGCATGTAGAGTCCATCCGTTCACCTTTTCTGCGTCACACAAAGACATGGTGGTTGGAACTGTTGGGGACATTAAGGGGTCCCCATGATAGAGTATGTTGCTGAGTTCCAAATTAAATATCAGGCCTGAAGTAATTACGCCCATTATCAGGTCTGGAGAAGCCACACACACACAACTGATGGTGTATCAAGTGAGTTCTAATTTAATGGTGCACAAAGGTGGTTTAAATACAATACAGACAAGAGCAGGTTGGACTATTCTAACATAGTTGGCATAAAATAATTGGTTATAAGATAAACCTGGCACATGACTATTGGCTGAGGCCTTATGTATTTTGCATATCATTACAGCTTAATGGACTTTGTCCTTAAACAAAGAAAGCTTCAAAAACACTTGTGTGAACTAGCAGCTCACACTATGTCTATATGCATATATCATGGAAACAGAGATAAGATGTCATGTTGGTGCTAAATGAGTCTCAGTGACCTCCATATACCATGAAGATAAGATATACAAATAGCCAGCTGCGACTTACTTACACAGTTTATGTGTGAAAGGTTACAAGATGACTGACAAAATACAAAGATGGAGGATTTGACTCTAACAGAACCAAAGATCTCAAAGTTGGACTCATCAGACCAAAGCACAGATTTCCACTGGTCTAATGTCCATTTCTTGTGTTCTTTAGCCCAAAGATGTCTCTTCTGCTTGTTGCCTGTCCTTAGCAGTGGTTTTCTAGCAGCTATTTTACCATGAAGGCCTGCTGCACAAAGTCTCCTCATAACAGTTGTTGTAGAGATGTGTCTGCTGCTAGAACTCTGTGTGGCATTGACCTGGTCTCTAATCTGAGCTGCTGTTAACCTGCAATTTCTGAGGCTCGTGACTCGGATGAACTTATCCTCCGCAGCAGAGGTGACTCTTGGTCTTCCTTTCCTGGGGCGGTCCTCATGTGAGCCAATTTCTTTGTAGCGCTTGATGCTTTTTGTAACTGCACTTGGGAACAGTTTCAAAGTTTTCCTAATTTTTCGGACTGACTGACTTTCATTTCTTAAAGTAATGATGGCCACTCGTTTTTCTTTACTTAGCTGCTTTTTTCTTGCCATAATACAAATTCTAACAGTCTATTCAGTACGACTATCAGCTGTGTATCCACCTGACTTCTGCACAACACAACTGATGGTCCCAACCCCATTTATAAGACAAGAAATCATCCCACTTATTAAACCTGACAGGGCACACCTGTGAAGTGAAAACCATTCCCGGTGACTACCTCTTGAAGCTCATCAAGAGAATGCCAAGAGTGTGCAAAGCAGGAATCAAAGCAAAAGGTGGCTACTTTGAAGAACCTAGAATATAAGACATACGTGTTCCATATGTGTTAACTACTGTTTTCTTCAAATTGACACCATAAAGAACACAAAAGGATCATAAAAGGAGTTCCCAGGATAACAATTTTTTTTATATGAGACTGGGGAAGATGGAAAAAACATATTATTATTATTATTATTATTGTTTATTTCTATAGCACCATTAATCCCATGTTGCTGTACATTATCATATTAATTCTATTGTGCTGTACATTATTATATTAATTCTATCGTGCTGAGGGGAGAGACTGTTCTAATGGTGGTGTGGTGACAGTAGTGTTATTGGAGGTTCTAGGCCTTCCTGAATAGGTGAGTCTTCAGGGCCTTCTTGAAGCCTTTGATTGTGGGGGTCAGTCTTATGTGTCTTGGTGAAGGAGCTCCAGAGTATGGGGGTGCAGGAGAGAAATCTCGGAGATGGTTGTGTGAAGATCAGATAAGAGTGGAGCGGAGTAGGAGGTCTTTGGAGGATCTGAGGTTACGTGTTGGCAGGTCGCGTGAGATTAAGTCAGAGATATGTGGAAGGGACAGGTTGTGGATGGCTTTGTATGTTTGCATTAGTAACTTGAACTCAATTCGCTGGCAAAAGGTAGCCAGTGAAGGGATGCCAATGTCCCCAATGCTCCGGTGTCTCCCAGAGTGGTCCGGTCCTGCTGCTCCAGTATCTCCTTCCAGGGTAAGTTCCCGCCGTATGTGACTCCTGAGGCCAGTAAAGGACACGGGACATCACAGTGGTGATGGAGCACCCGGAACAGCAGGACCTGTGAGACACCACCACAACACCAGGGACGGGTTTTGTTTTTCACCTTCCGTGGCCTCATATATAAACCCCCCCCCCCCAAAAAAAAAAAAAAAAAACCAGTTGTCCTGAACAAAACTTAGGCAGATTACATTGAAGAGGCATAAACAGTTCCCTTGGGATATATTTAGAGACGTTCGAACCGATTCGCTCTGAGTCAGGTTCAACACCAATATCCCATATTGTTTGGGTTGTCTTGGATTAAATTAAATAGCCGCCAAAGCATGCATTGAGGTAAAATATTATACTCTTGGGTCTCTTCAGACACAAGACTATAATAGGTGGAGGCGCAGGGTTAGGGTTAGAAAACTTTTATACTCACCTCTTTTGGGCAACCTTGCGGTATCCAGTGCTCTCTTGCAAAACTAGTAATTTGTTCTAAAGACCCCATAATATCACATCAGCAAATCACTTTCTATGATGGTGCAGGATCATGACCAGGGACCCAAAGAATATGCACAGGGTGCCTGAAATATTACATGGAGCTGCTCTCATTTGGTGTCCAGAGAAACCAATCATCCCGGTACATGTAAAGAGAAATACAAAACATGTAGTACCACAGTATACTCTAGAGAGGCGCTATTAGTCAGGCAGGCAGTGCATGCGCTTCACTCATTCAACAGTGACATGACCATACTGATATGATGCAACCTCCAGCCATGCTTTGTATGCTGCGTCTAGTTTCATGTTACAGTCATCCCGAAGAGACCATTGTATGCTGAGAATATTGTATCCTGAAACCTTTGTGACTTGGAGGACCACTGTATTCTACATGTGTAATATGCGCACATTCACTGAACACCCACACATTTCTTACTACTGTTTTATACTCATGTACTATAATTGTTACACTTTTCTGACCCCAGAGTATAATGATCGGAGATCCAGAGGAGGATGCAACCATAAAAAACAATGCTACTTACCTCTCCCGGGCTGCGGCGCACTCCCTGCAGATCCTTTCAATCTTGGTCCAGACGTCACCTGATCCAGTCCAGCATCGTAACTCATAATGATACTGGCCTTGGCCACGTGATGTCTATGACGTCATCAAACAGGCCCAAAGTCTGGAGAAATGCCGGAGAGGTAAGTAACACTGTTTTTTATGTTGTCTCACCTTCCCTGGCCCAAAGATCATTATATTCCAGGGTCTGAAAAGTCCTTTGAATATAATGATAACAGTATTTGTGGGGTTCGCTGGTCTGCGGTCTCACTTACCGATCCCCGATTCTGTTCACAGCTGCATCTGCAGAAGGGGAAGCGCAGCTGGCCAAGAGCAGGAGCGAGGATCAGTAAGTAAATAGGGCCCATTACCTGATGGGGTTACTCCAGTAGGTAACTGCCTATTTAAAAAAAAAACACATCAGGTGCCACTGGTGCCCTAATGTCCCGGACCCTGTGGCAGCCACTTCTGATGCTACCACGGTAGTTACTCTCCTGGTATTAGATTTAAGAATAAGATGTTTCATATATCCCTACTATATGCTGAAAGTGATAGGAGCAAACCATTTAGACACGCCAATGAAACTTAAGAATCCACCTCCTCCTTAGGTACAAGTGCATAATGCCCAAAATGGCATCTGGTATGAGCGACATAGTTACAATGATCTTGGTCCTTCTGCCAAATGACAATTAGTCAATTACAATGATAGATGGAAATGCAAAGGTTGTCATTTGCAAGCTGCCAAGCCTAAAAACATACTATTTCTGCAAACATCCAGGGAATACATATGTAATTACCAGGCCTCATCTTATGCAGAGACACAACTGGGCTGGGATTTAAATGGTTTGACTAATGGAAACTGGAATCGGTGCCAGTACTGCGAGTAGCAACGGAGAATGGGAAAAGGCAAAATTATTAGCTTTTTGTAATCTGCTAATTCGATGACACATCTGGGCAATGGATATTATAGCTCAGAGATCTGGAAGCATCTTGAAACTAATGTGCTTGGGAAAAAACATCTAGGAAGATTCCAAAAGTGTTTTCTCTTCTGCTGAGACCTAGGTCCCATGTAGATGACCGTGAGCTAGGTCAGTGTGCTCTCTCGGTTTGGGATGGAACACTGACCTATTAATTTCTGTTGGCACATAACCGTGTATAAGGCTAAGGTCCCATGGGGCATCCTGCAGCAAAAAAGCTCTACGGGAAAATCCGCGGCGGCAACAAATCGTGGTTCTTCCAGCAGCGCTTTAGACAGAAAGGTTACAAAGGTTTCCTCTGCGGACTTTCTGTTACAATTATACCTATGGGGAAACTGCCGGCGTTTCTGTAAGTATGATTGAAATTCTGAGATTTCCAAAATCGCGGTGTGTCTGCACTGTAGTTTTTACCACAAAGTCGGCATGGGATTCCCTAATATCTCAAACACTTTACCCTGACTGTAAAACGCCACGATTTATTCAATGGCATTTCCACAGTGGGCAATTCGCGGCGTTTACGTCTCGTGAGTTCCGTGTGCAGACTGACAGTACAGGCTGCAAAACTCAGGACAAGTCCTATTCCTGTCTGGCCGTGCTTCTGCAGCCCTTATTTATTGAATGAATGGGTCCACGGAAGCATGATGACAGCCATGTGCCACCAAGGTCACGTGCAATTAGTCTTAGGCTGATGCACTGTTCACGTTAGCGTTCGTCCTCTGTCCGCAAGGAGTCCGAATGAAGACCTCCCCGAACGAAATACCAATGCTAATGCAAGTGCTGTGCAGTTAAACACACGGAGCCCATAGACTATAATGGGCTCCATGTGATTGCCGCACACTGCCCGTACAATTCATTCGTGCTGGCAGTGCGCAGCAAGCACACGGAGCCCATTATAGTCTATGGGCTCCATGTGCTTTGCAAGCACATCGCTTGCGGACGGAATACAAGCGCTAGTGTGAACCAACCCTTAAGCCACATTTTGGTGAAAAGCTGCAGATTTTGCAGCATTTGCTGATCCAAAGGCAGAAGTATATTTAGCAGCAGGAAAAGTGTCTAAAATATTTCCCTTATCCTTTGGAAAACACTCTTGGGTTTGGTTATAAAAAACAAATAAAATACACAAAATCTGAAAAATATAGCATGCTAATTTAAATGTGAAGTTCCGAGAATTTACCCTATATATTTAATAGGAAATGAAAACTCAGCAAAAACTCAATGAAAAACACGAAAAAAAATGCAGTTTTGCTATGTGGGGCCTTAAGCCTGACAGAGGTTCTTTGACCCCATAGTGAATTCTCATTATGATAACCTATCCACACCCGGACCCCCAACAGAACTTCTGTTTTAGCAGCTGTGGGAACTAGAGATGAGCGAACAGTGTTCTATCGAACACATGTTCGATCGGATATCAGGGTGTTCGCCATGTTCGAATCGAATCGAACACCGCGTGGTAAAGTGCGCCAAAATTCGATTCCCCTCCCACCTTCCCTGGCGCCTTTTTTGCACCAATAACAGCGCAGGGGAGGTGGGACAGGAACTACGACACCGGGGGCATTGAAAAAAATTGGAAAAAGTCATTGGCTGCCGAAATCAGGTGACCTCCATTTTAGACGAATAGTGGATTTCAAATCCGGGTCATATGAGAATGTGAACTTTGTGACTATGAGACAGGGATAGCTGTACAGGCAGGGATAGCTAGGGATAACCTTTATTTAGGGGGGAATGTTATTAAAAATAACTTTTTGGGGCTCTATCGTGTGTGTAATTGTGATTTTTGTGAGATAAACTTTTTCCCATAGGGATGCATTGGCCAGCGCTGATTGGCCAGAGTACGGAACTCGACCAATCAGCGCTGGCTCTGCTGGAGGAGGCGGAGTCTAAGAGCGCTCCACACCAGTCTCCATTCAGGTCCGACCTTAGACTCCGCCTCCTCCATCAGAGCCAGCGCTGATTGGCCGAATTCCGTACTCTGGCCAATCAGCACTGGCTAATGCATTGTATTGGCGTGATGAAGCAGTGCTGAATGTGTGTGCTTAGCACACACATTCAGCTCTACTTCATCGGGCTAATAGAATGCATTGGCCAATCAGCGCTGGCCAATGCATTCTATTAGCTTGATGAAGCAGAGTGTGCACAAGGGTTCAAGCGCACCCTCGGCTCTGATGTAGCAGAGCCGAGGGTGCGCTTGAACCCTTGTGCAGCCTCGGCTCTGCTACATCAGAGCCGAGGGTGCGCTTGAACCCTTGTGCACACTCTGCTTCATCAAGCTAATAGAATGCATTGGCCAGCGCTGATTGGCCAATGCATTCTATTAGCCCGATGAAGTAGAGCTGAATGTGTGTGCTAAGCACACACATTCAGCTCTACTTCATCGGGCTAATAGAATGCATTGGCCAGCGCTGATTGGCCAGAGTACGGAACTCGACCAATCAGCGCTGGCTCTGCTGGAGGAGGCGGAGTCTAAGATCGCTCCACACCAGTCTCCATTCAGGTCCGACCTTAGACTCCGCCTCCTCCAGCAGAGCCAGCGCTGATTGGCCGAATTCCGTACTCTGGCCAATCAGCACTGGCTAATGCATTGTATTGGCTTGATGAAGCAGTGCTGAATGTGTGTGCTTAGCACACACATTCAGCTCTACTTCATCGGGCTAATAGAATGCATTGGCCAGCGCTGATTGGCCGAATTCCGTACTCTGGCCAATCAGCACTGGCTAATGCATTGTATTGGCTTGATGAAGCAGTGCTGAATGTGTGTGCTTAGCACACACATTCAGCTCTACTTCATCGGGCTAATAGAATGCATTGGCCAATCAGCGCTGGCCAATGCATTCTATTAGCGTGAACTGAGTTTGCACAGGGGTTCTAGTGCACCCTCGGCTCTGCTACATCAGATTGCTACATCTGATGTAGCAGTGCCGAGTGTGCATCAGATGTGTAGTTGAGCAAAACTGACTCAGCACTGCTAAGTCTCTGCATTCGTATAGGAATGCATTGGCCAGCCTTCGGCCAATCAGCGCTGGCTCTGCCGGAGGAGGCGGAGTCTAAGGTCGGACCTGAATGGAGACTGGTGTGGAGCGATCTTAGACTCCGCCTCCTCCAGCAGAGCCAGCGCTGATTGGTCGAGTTCCGTACTCTGGCCAATCAGCACTGGTCAATGCATTTCTATGGGGAAAAGTTAGCTTGCGAAAATCGCAAACTGACAGGGATTTCCATGAAATAAAGTGACTTTTATGCCCCCAGACATGCTTCCCCTGCTGTCCCAGTGTCATTCCAGGGTGTTGGTATCATTTCCTGGGGTGTCATAGTGGACTTGGTGACCCTCCAGACACGAATTTGGGTTTCCCCCTTAACGAGTTTATGTTCCCCATAGACTATAATGGGGTTCGAAACCCATTTGAACACTCGAACAGTGAGCGGCTGTTCGAATCGAATTTCGAACCTCGAACATTTTAGTGTTCGCTCATCTCTAGTGGGAACCAGAAACTGCTAATGGACAGGCAGTTGCAATGCATGTAGCATTGTATACAAGTAACAGGAGCGGCACAGCAGCCCAGTGCACTGCATAGCTTTGGTTCCGGAAAATTGCAGCCCCGCTGCTATTACTTGGATAGGAACAGCTCTGCACATGCCACCCATTCACTGGCAGCTTACGGATAGGTCATCAGTATGAAAATTTGATTTGGAGCCAGAAAATCCCTTAAGGCTAAGGCCCTATATAGTAGGCCACAGAAAAAAAAGGCTACAACAACGCATTGCAGTTTTTCCTGCAGAGCTTTTCACGGAAAGTCTGCAGTGGTTTCCTCTGTGGACTTTCTGCTTCCAATATATCTATAGGGAAACTGCCAGCATTTCCATAGATATAATTGACATGCTGCAATGGTTTTTAACAATGGTTTTGGAAATTTCAGTATATCCGCTGCACGTCTTTTTCACAATTCACTATCCACCTTGCAGTGACTGTAAAACATTGGTTTTTTTTCCGCAGCATTTATGCCACATGGAGCCCCAGCCTCAACTTATGATCTAAATCATAAATACAGATACCTCTGCCCGCTAATACAACTGTGTCCAAACAATTTCTCTATGAGTGGCTACCCTTGGACACAGCTCTGACCAACTAAGGCCTGGTTCACATCTGCATTTGGTATTCCGTTCGGGGAGTCTGCTTGGGGACCCCCGAATGGAATACCGAACGCATTGACAAGCGGTGAGCTAATAAAAACACACAGACCCCATAGACTATAGTGGGGTCCGCACGAGTCATGCGGAGAGGACAGTAGTTCATGAAGTACTTTTCTCTCCACATGTTCCATGCGGACACTGTGAGGTAAACATTCAGACCCCATAGACTATAGCTTTCATTGCTCACCGCTTGTCAATGAATTTGGTATTCTGTTCGGGGAGTCCCCAAGCGAACGTAGATGTGAACCAGGCCTCAGATATACAACACTTTGGTGGAGTCAAAGCCCACTTTTATGAGCCCCACAATGTTGTCTCTGACGCTAGGTTCACTCCTGCATTCAGGGGTGAACCTACCCCTTTTGCCGCCCAAGACATGGCGGAGTGAAGGGGGCGGGGCTTAGCGCCGTTCGCAGGCAGAGAGCAGGCACGGAGATGACCTGCTCTCTGCCTGAGCGTGAGGGGAGGCTGCCGGAGCAGCGCTGCTCCAGTGGCCTCTCCAAACCACCGCTCCGTGCTAAGCCAGTCCAGGACAGCTTGTCCTGGACTGGCTTAAGTAATCAAAAATGCCGCCCTCCCTGGGGTCCTGACATAGCGCCGTCTGAAGCGCTCGCTTCAGGTCGCCTCATGGGAGGTGCGGCGCTGCCTGCGTTCAGCCCTCTGTTCTGTGCTTTCCGTCTTCTACATGCAAGAATACGGAAAGCACAGACCGGGTCCGGCCGTGAGCGGCGGTGAGTGTTTTATGCTCTCCGCCACGAAACCGTTTTTTTAATCCGGACACAGAGTACTGCATGTCTGACTCTGTGTCCGGATTAAAAAACCCGGTTTCGTGGTGCAGAGCGTAAAATGCTCACCGCCGCTCACGGCCGGACAGCTTTCTCACCCATTCAAATGAATGGGTGAGAAAGACTCCTGCAGGTTTCCGTATCCTGCTCTGTTTTATGCAGGAAACGGAAACCTGCATAACAGACACCTGGGCGCAGATGTGAACGAGCCCTGACAAACTACAGCAAATGATGGGAGTTGTAGGTTTTGACTCACAAGTTTATAGCCTGTGCAAAGAATAAAATAAAAGCAGGTCACGCACTGTATCCCCATACTAGTCACAATGAAGTCTAGGCGATATTGGATATTCCATGGCGATCTTTTGAAAGAATTTGAGGCAGGATATCAGGTATATAAGTAGCTTTTTGTGCACCTAGCAATGCAGTAGTGTCTTGCTGTGATTCCTTATTGTTCTGTTTCTCCAGTGTGTACTTTCCGCCACAGCCGCAGTCACGTTTATCCGACTAACCTACTGTTTTATAGAGTTTACATTTTAATAAGCAGCAACAAAATTACATGTAAAAATCCCCAGTCATGAGAAGTCTATTGTTAGACACATTCAATATTAACTATTAAGGGAACTGAAAATAACTCCCTGTCAAATAATAATCCCAGGCTATCCATGGGGCAGTCACCTTAGGCTAAGTTCACACCTGCATTGAGCTGTCCGCCATTCAAATCTGCCGAGAGACCAGAACAAAGGAGAGCTGGACCGCTAAAACAGTAGTTACTTGCAAACCCAACAGTCTATAATGGGGTCCATCGTCAGGTTTCCACTGTATTTATACTGAAACCGGCAAAGAAAAAGTCCACCATGCAGAGGTTTCTTCTATGAACCTTCTGCTTCTACCGGGAAACCGCCGGCGTTTTCGTAGATATAATTATAATGCTGCGATTTCCAAAATCAAGACGCAAATCGCACCGTGTCTACTGCATGTATTTTACCGTAATACAGGGATGGGATTCGCTTGAATATCATCCACTTTCCTAAGACTGTAAAATGCTGCGGCGTTTACGCTATGTGGGGTTGTAATTTAAAAAAAAAATCCATTTAAGTGCCAAAATCATAGCTCCCAACCGTGCCGCATCCTGCGGGACAGTCCCGATTTTAGACCGCTGTCCTGTGGTCCTGCACGGCTTACCGCATGTCCCGCTCTACCCCTGAAGTGTTTTGCTTATTAACAAACTTTCCCCCGATCACTGCCTGCCCTTATAGCAGATATAATGTTGTAACTGGGATAAGAGTGGGTGGTGATCGGGGGAAAGTTTGATTACTATACTCAGAAAGACCTGTGTGTCATGAGATGGTCACATGACTAGGCAGGCGTGTCTTTGTATCCCATGCAGGCCAGGAAGAGATGGAGAGATGTGTGGTCTAAGGTACTGGGGGGATGTGAGATGCAGGGTGGACTGTGTGTGGGGGAGAGATGTGGAGTTCAGGGTGTACTGTGAAGGGATGTGGGGTGCAAGGTTGACTGTGGGTGGGGGGAGAGATGTGGGATGCAGGGTGGACTGTGTGTGAAGGCAAGATGTGGGGCTCAGGATGTACTGTGGGGCAATGTGGGGTGCAAGGTTGACTGTGGTTGGAAGAGATGTGGGGTGCATGGGTGTACTGTAGGAAGAGATGCAGTGTGTGGGGTGCAAGGGTGTACTGTGTAGGGGAGATGTGGGATGCATGGGTGTACTGTGGGGTGCTTGGGTGTACTGTGAGGGGAGAGATATGGGGTGTAGGGTGTACTCAATGAGAGATAAATGGGAATGGGCAGAGTCAATTTAGAGGTGTGTGGAGCTAAATTTACAGCAGCCCACCCACATTTTGTACCTCTTTCTGTACTATAAAAGTTGGGAGGTATGGCCAAACTGGATCCTATGGGGCAACTTCTGCATTGGTTCTTATTTACAGTCCTATGAAAAAGTTTGGGCACCCCTATTAATCTTAATCATTTTTAGTTCTAAATATTTTGGTGTTTGCAACAGCCATTTCAGTTTGATATATCTAATAACTGATGGACACAGTAATATTTCAGGATTGAAATGAGGTTTATTGTACTAACAGAAAATTTGCAATATGCATTAAACCAAAATGTGACCGGTGCAAAAGTATGGGCACCTCAACAGAAAAGTGACATTAATATTTAGTAGATCCTCCTTTTGCAAAGATAACAGCCTCTAGTCACTTTCTGTAGCTTTTAATCAGTTCCTGGATCCTGGATGAAGGTATTTTGGACCATTCCCCTTTACAAAACAATTCAAGTTCAGTTAAGTTTGATGGTGGCCGACCATGGACAGCCCGCTTCAAATCATCCCACAGATGTTCAATGATATTCAGGTCTGGGGACTGGGATGGCCATTCCAGAACATTGTAACTGTAAGTCGATTTGGAGCGGTGTTTTGTCTTGCTGAAATATCCATCCCCGGCGTAACTTCAACTTCGTCACTGATTCTTGAACATTATTCTCAAGAATCTGCTGATACTGAGTGGAATCCATGCGACCCTCAACTTTAACAAGATTCCCGGTGCCGGCATTGGCCACACAGCCCCAAAGCATGATGGAACCTCCACCAAATTTTACAGTGGGTAGCAAGTGTTTTTCTTGGAATGCTGTTTTTTTTGGATGCCATGCATAACGCCTTTTTGTATGACCAAACAACTCAATCTTTGCTTCATCAGTCCACAGGACCTTCTTCCAAAATGAAGCTGGCTTGTCCATATGTGCTTTTGCATACCTCAGGCGACTCTGTTTGTGGCGTGCTTGCAGAAACGGCTTCTTTCTCATCACTCTCCCATACAGCTTCTCCTTGTGCAAAGTGCGCTGTATTGTTGACCGATGCACAGTGACACCATCTGCAGCAAGATGATGCTGCAGCTCTTTGGAGGTGGTCTGTGGATTGTCCTTGACTGTTCTCACCATTCTTCTTCTCTGCCTTTCTGATATTTTTCTTGGCCTGCCACTTCTGGGCTTAACAAGAACTGTCCCTGTGGTCTTCCATTTCCTTACTATGTTCCTCACAGTGGAAACTGACAGGTTAAATCTCTGAGACAACTTTTTGTATCCTTCCCCTGAACAACTATGTTGAACAATCTTTGTTTTCAGATCATTTGAGGGCCGGCTGTCCATGCTTGGTGACCATCAAACTTAACTGAACTTGAATTGTTTTGTAAAGAGGAATGGTCCAAAATACCTTCATCCAGGATCCAGGAACTGATTAAAAGCTACAGGAAGCGACTAGAGGCTGTTATCTTTGCAAAAGGAGGATTTACTAAATATTAATATCACTTTTCTGTTGAGGTGCCCATACTTTTGCACCGGTCAAATTTTGGTTCAATGCATATTGCACATTTTCTGTTAGTACAATAAACCTCATTTCAATCCTGAAATATTACTGTGTCCATCAGTTATTAAATATATCAAACTGAAATGGCTGTTGCAAACACCAAAATATTTAGAACTAAAAATGATTAAGATTAATAGGGGTGCCCAAACTTTTTCATAGGACTGTATATGCCCGGTTGTGTCCAGTAGAGAGCAATTCAGCAGATTTTTGTGACATGTATCGTCCCACCAGTGTATCGAGCCAACTGTCACCTGACATTGTGCCAGACAGTACATTATTACCCTTTTGTATTAGAACTTGACCCATAAAGTTTTTGACATAATAGAAAGAGTAACGGTACACGGTCCTTATAGTGAGCTGTCAAGGAGCAGCCGCTGATCTATTGCTTGTCAAGGAGAAGTAAAGAGCATTAGTTGTGTCTCACTCCAGGTGGAATATTGTTGTGGCCGTTCCTCTTTATTGTACAAATAGCTGTGAATTGAAAGCATTTACAATGCCTGTGGCTATAAAATTATATTCCTAAAATCAGTAGCGTAACTAGGGATGGTGGGGCCCCATGGCGAACTTTTGACATGGGGCCCCCCCCATCCCAACTGACGCCGAAGACCTCGAATGACCCCCTCCTCCGCACTATATTATGTCCCATAGTGGCCCCTGCACACAGTATTATCCCCCATAGTGGCCCCTGTACACAGTATTATGTCCCTTAGTGACCCCTGCACACAGTATTATGTCCCTTACTGGCCCCTGCACACAGTATTATCCCCCATAGTGGCCCCTGCACACAGTATTATCCCCAATAGTGTCCCCTGCACACAGTATTAATCCCAATAGTGGCCCCTGCACACAGTATTAACTCAATAGTGGCCCCTGCACACAGTATTAACTCAATAGTGGCCCCTGCACACAGTATTAATCCCAATAGTGGCCCCTGCACACAGTATTAACCCCAATAGTGTCCCCTGCACACAGTATTAACCCCAATAGTGGCCCCTGCACACAGTATTAACTCAATAGTATCCCCTGCACACAGTATTAACCCCAATAGTGGCCCCTGCACACAGTATTAACCCCAATAGTGGCCCCTGCACACAGTATTATGTCCCACTGTGGACACCCATAAACAATTATTATACTCTGGGGTCTTTTCAGACCCCAGAGTATAATAATCTGAGACCCGGGGAATAAGAACATTAAAATAAAACACTGTTGCTTACCTGTTCCCTGGCTCATAGGCTGTTGCCCGCGCTCGCGTCCTTCTTTAATGACGTCGGACGTCACATAACCCGGGAAGCATGCCGGGTTCATGTGACGTCAGAGACGTCAGAAAAGTAGGACGGAGGCCTGGCAGGATCGCGGAGAGGTAAGTAACAGTTTTTTTTAATGTTCCCTTACCTCTCCGGTCCGCCGATCATTATACTCGGGGGTCTGCAAAGACCCCCGAGTATAATGATAGCCTTTGTGGGGCCCGCGGTGTCAGTTGCCGATCCCGGCCCAGCCAGGATCAGCAAGTGAATAGGGCCCGTAACAGCCTATTGAAAAAAAAACCGCAGCAGTAGCGGCTGTCACCGGGCCCCCTAATGGCCCGGGCCCTCTGGCAGCCGCCTCCGCTGCCTCTACGCTAGTTACGCCACTGCCTAAAATATCATTTATCATCTCGGTATAGAACAGACAGAGAACACAAGACTTGCTGGAGCTCAATGGCACATCAAGAATTTTAAGTACAGAAAGAGAGATGTGAGAATAAATCATGTAATATGGAGCTAAAAAGATGAGAAAAGTCAATTGTATCTATCAGTGAGGGCTTAGCAGTGCGCCCGCAAAATGCAATTAACCCATGGTCTGTAGCTCTATACGGTGGAGGTTTTTTTGCATGAAAATAGTGTAAAAATCTGTTTTTTGGAACTAATCCTTTGGAGATGTTGTGTATTTAAGAGGTGGCCCCATAAATAACACTTGTTCCCTCTTCTTGGAGATGTGATGGAGTCGCAGATATGGGACCTCTAGTAAACAGAATCAGACATTTAATCTAATCTGTGGTTAGGTTTACTGCACAGATATTGCCCTCCTTAGCTTTTGTTTTGTCTTAACATATTCCATTATAAATGGAGCGAGATGGGCATTATTTTATTATACACCTTTAGAAGTTGCTTAAAGGGGTTTACCAGGCTACAAGTATTGATAACCTAACCTAAAGATTGCTCTACAATATCATATCCATGGAGTTCCAATATCTGACATATTACACAGAGAATGGAGCAGGAAGCAGACAGCTCTGTTCTCTGTATAGTGACCAGGCCAGTTTATTAAAGAATGGGAACCAAGCTGCAGTGACTTGTTTCAGCCACTACACAGAGAATGGCGCTGTCTGCTTCCTGCTTCATTTTCTGGAAATTAACTGCTAAGAACAGCTGATCAGTAGAAGTGCCCAGTGTGTCTGGTCAGAAAGATCACAAAGGAGTGGAAAAATACATATATTTCCCTCAATATCTTTGATGAGAACTATTTGTCACTTGACCTTTGTGAGCACATGAACTTGAGACGATATTCAGCATGAAGGAGCTCACAGAGGATTGCAAGGGAACTATAGACAAGACCAGGGCTCTAATGAGGTGAGGTGAAGTGAGGCGGCAGCCTCAGGCAGCAATCTGGAGAGGGCAGAAGCTGCGGCAATCAGATTTTTTTTTACTCCTTTTTTCTAAACTAGCGCAGGAGAGGGGCCATTCTGAAAACACTACATACACTGGTTAAGACCTCTGCATCTCAGCGGAGGTGGTGTCATCATGCCTCCTACGCTGAGACGCAGATGTCTCATTGCCAGGTGAAGAGAAGGCGGCAGTGGGACCAGCGGCAAGATTGGTAAGTTACATACTTTTTTTTGTTTTGTTTTATAGTAGGCCGCTATCTGCTGGAGTATCCCTACCTGCCCAGGCCTGCTCACTGGCGGTCCAAAGGGAAGAGATGGGAAATGTGGAAAGATGTCTCATGTAAGTATTACTGCACAAAATATTACTGCATTGTATTCACTGTAATGTTACCACTAGCAAGCGGCTGCCTGAGGCCCCTCCCCCCCAGATATTCAGTCCGGAAGGGGGGGCGTCTTTTGATCTTCTGTTTTTTACTGTGCTCACTCTGACACGTATTTACTAAACACGTGTCAGAGTGAGCATAGTAAAAAACAGAATCCCATTGACTTCAATGGGCTCGGTCTTACACGCGCTACTCATTGAACTCAATGGGAGGCTTTTTTACCTATTGCTTTCAATGTGATACGCGCGTTAAATGGAACCCATTGAAGTCAATGGAATTCTGTTTTACTGTGCTCACTCTGACACGTGTTTACATGTCAGAATGAGCAGCTCGTTACTCCGTGTGAAAGCAGCCTAACTCTGCACCCCCGCAGTTATACACCTGGCAGCAAAGTGAATTAGTGACGGGCACCGTTGAATTGCAGTGCTGGGTCCTGGGTTTGAATCAAACTGGGGTAACATGTGCATGGTGTGTGTATGATCTCCCTGTGCTTGCATGGGTTTCCTCCACAAGCCAAAAATATACTGATAAGTAAACTGAATCCCTGTACAAGTGTCCCTTGTAGGTGTTGTGGGTGAGAACCTGTATGGCAGCCACTAACTCCGCTAATCCACAATGTTTCCTGTACTTGGAGAAAATTAAACAGAGCAGCAACTAATACGTCTACATGAGAGTATAACATCAGAGGGATCGTCTAGTAGATCAGAACACAGATCAGAACTCGTAATTCTCTGCAAAGAAGAAAAATTCTTTCCGTTAGGACCCAATACTTGGGAACATTATTGCATTCACATTTATTATTGTGCTCAGAAGAATGGAAGAATGTAGTAAGCATCTTAGATCCATCAAGAGGTGACTACAGGATGCCAACTTTGCATTACTTACCTTTGCTTAAGCAGAGGGTTTGGAGCTTTGTATAGAAAAAAACTGATCTGACCAAAATAAATAAAAAAAAATAAATCTTTTTTAGGCCAGGGCCCGACGGGACAGAAACACCATGATTTGGAAATCACAGCATGTCAATTACATCTACGCAGCAGTGTCCCCATAACTATAATTGTAAAAGAAAGTCCATGGAGGAAAACTCAACAAACTTTCTGTTTAAAGCACTGCGTGAAGAACTGTGATGTGTTGCTGCTGCGGTTTTTCCAGCAGTGTTTTTTGGCTGCAGGTCGTCCTGTGGAGCCTTAGCCTAAATATAATTTCTATAAAAAATAAAGTGCATACACACGTGGACAACATTGTTGGTACCTCTCGTTTAATGAAAGAAAAACCCACAATGGTCACAGAAATAATTTGAATCTGACAAAAGTAATAATAAGCAAACTACATATTGACAAGCCACAAAGCTTCTGGGAGAACGTCCTATGGACAGATGAGACAGAAATCAAAGTTTTTTTCAAGGCACATCAGCTCTATGTTCACAGATGGAAAAATGAAGCATATCTTGAAAAGAGCACTGTCCCTACTGTGACACATGGAGGAGGCTCTGTTATGTTCTGGGGCTGCTTTGCTGCATCTGGCACAGGGTGTCTTGAATCTGTGCAGGGTACAATGAAATCTCAAGACTATTAAGGAAATCTAGAGAGAAATGTGCTGCCCAGTGTCAGAAAGCTTGTTCTCAGTCGCAGGTCATGGGTCTTGCAACAGGAAAATGACCCAAAACACACAGCTAAAAACACCCAAGAATGGCTAAGAGGAAAACATTGGACTATTCTGAAGTGGCCTTCTATGAGCTCTGACTAGAGATGAGCGAACACTGTTCGGATCAGCCGTTCCGAACAGCACGCTCCCATAGAAATGAATGGAAGCACCTGGCACGTACACTTTGCCGGCGGCCGGTCGCCGTGCCAGGTGCTTCCATTCATTTCTATGGGAGCGTGCTGTTCGGAACGGCTGATCCGAACAGTGTTCGCTCATCTCTAGCTCTGACCTAAATCCTATTGAGCCTCTTTGGAAGGAGCCGAAACATGCCATCTAGAGAAGGCACCCTTCAAACCCGAGACACCTGGAGCAGTTTGCAAATGAAGGAGGGGGCCAAAATACCTGCTGAGAGGTGCAGAAGTCTCATTGACAGTTACAGGCAATGATTGTCTCAAAAGGTTATGCAACAAAATATTAATTTATAGCAACCATCATTTCTGTCCAGGCCTGTTTCAGTAAGTCTATTCCACACCTACCTTTAGTATGTAGCTTGCCTCAGTGATTTCTGAATAAGTCCGTTTTTATTCATATGCTAATGAGCTTCTACCCAGCACAGGAAGTTCCCAGCAGCACTCTTCTCTGCTATTATCTCCTATCTGTGTGTGCAAGCAGGAAGTCATCATCATCATCATCATCAGCAGCCTGTGCTGTATACACCCATAGAAAACAATAGCACACACGGTGCACGATGGTGCACCAAGAGTCTGATTAGCATATGAATAAAAACGGACTCATTCAAAAACCACTGAGGCAATCTACATACTAAAGGTAGGTGTGGAATAGCCTTTCTAAAGCCTTTACAAGGATGTGATTAGTTAAAAATGACTTTTCCCAATGATAGAGCCCCTTTATTTTGTTCATTTTCATAGAATTTTTATTTATTACTTTTGTCAGATTCAAGTTATTTCTGTGAACATTGTGAGTTTTTCTTTCATTAAACGAGGGAACCAACAAATTTGTCCACGTACCGTATTTTTCGGACTATAAGACGCACTGGACTATGAGACGCACCTAGGTTTTAGAGGAGGAAAATAGGGAAAAAAAATTTTAAAGCAAAAAATGGTTAATAATTAATATATGGGAGTTGTAGTTTTGCAACAGCTGCAAGGCCACATTGACAGGTGACCCTGCAGCTGTACGGGGACGCATAGAGTGTTTTTTCTACTGTTATATATATTCTAGGGAAAGGAGTGATTTAGAACTTTTATTTCATATTTTTATTATATATTTTTAAAGCTTTTTTTTTTTTTTTTTACTATTTTATTCCCCCCCGGGGGCTTGAACCTGTGGTCACTTGATTGCAAGTCCCATAGACGGCAATACAACTGTATTGCCGTCTATGGGACATTCTGTCTATTAGTACAACACCAGAAGAGGCAAGATATTCTCCTGCTTCGTGGACTTTAAGAAGGCGTTCGACTCAGTATGGCACCCAGGCCTACTCCTAAAACTCCTAGAGAGTGGAATAGGAGGAAGAACGTACGACCTCATCAAGAGCTCCTACACTGGAAACCAGTGCAGTGTGAAGGTGAATGGGAAAAGGACAGCATACTTCCAACAGGCCCGAGGGGTCAGACAAGGCTGTAGCCTGAGCCCAACACTCTTCAACATCTACATCAATGAACTGGCTACAGCGCTGGAGGCCTCACCAACCCCAGGCCTCACCCTGAACAACCGGGAAGTGAAGTTCCTGCTCTACGCCGACGACCTCCTACTCCTGGCCCCCACCGAGAAAGACCTCCAAGAAAGCCTGTCAGTGCTGGAAAAATTGAGCACCACATGGGCCCTACCCATCAACCAGAAGAAGACCAAAGTCATGGTATTTCAGAAGAAGGGCCACAACAAAGCCTCCACCACCCCACAATTCACACTGAACGGCTCCACACTGGAGAAAACCAACAGCTACACCTACCTGGGGCTGGAGCTCAGCCAATCAGGAAGCTTCAAAGCAGAAATAGAAACCCTGAAAGCAAAAGCCTGCAGAACCTTCTACGCCATCAGAAGACAACTGTACCACCTCAAACCACCGGTGAGGGTCTGAATGAAGATATTTGACGCAGTCATCTCCCCGATCCTTCTGTATGGCAGTGAGGTTTGGGGCCCAGCCACCTACCCAGACCAGTCAAAGTGGGAAGCCACACTTTACAATATGTTTGGTTTTTAATCCTGTTTTTATTTAAGACTAACTAGTATTCTATTTCGTATTTCGTTTATTATTATTTTTTTTCAGCACTCTACTTACCTGAGATGTCAGTCTTATCATACATACAACTAGAGCACCTAATCTACGCAATTGATCGAGTTTAAGGATCAGCACGTCAGCACTTTCTTAGCACCTCACTTGTTTGAGATGCCAGTTTTATTGTATATATAATTTTGTGCACGGAATTATTTATTAATTTTTTATTATTGTTATCTTTTATTATTTTTGAATTATTAATATCGCATTATATCGCACCGGCACTTTTTATTTTTTCACTTTGCACTTTCTTATTTGTTCTTGTGGATAAAAATCCATTTTTATCTATGCTATTATATGTATGTATTCATATTGTGCATTTTATCTGTCTTTGTTGCATGTCATTGGACATTGCTCTGTATGTTTGTTTGTCTTAGTAGTCTGTTATAATATATATATATAGTATGAGTGTTCTGTTATCATCTGCGGTTATTCTGTAGCTTATTTGTAACTTTCTACTTAATGGTTAAGTCTGGTATGCCTGCGGCTGTTTTGACGCATGTGCAGTTATGCAAGTCCTTTTTTTCAATCCGTGATGTCTATCGGCGGTTCCCGCGATGTCGTGCTTTGCTCGCGCATGCGCTATTCGGGGTAAACATACTCCGTCTATCTTTACATCGGAGATGAGTTCTCACGCGAGACTTAGGTAGGCTCGCACATGCGCAATATACATCTATGTCATACGGCCGCTGCCACCAATGATACGCGGCGTTCTAGTTTTTCTCCGCGATAATTGGCTTATTACACTCATTGTCCGGGCTATTTAAAGACCCGCTTTTGTGGATTAAAACCACCCCCTGACGAAGCCAGGAAGTGGCGAAACGCACGTCGGGCGTCCCATAACCGGGTAGGTTTATTATTACAGGTGTTTATACTCTGCTCTGGGTCCTTACACTTCACCATTGGATTTGATTTCTTTTGCTCTGTATACTTTGTGCTTCACCTTATCACTGATATATTTTTCATGGTATTTTGGCTTATGTAGCTGGTTGCATGTTGTTTACACAGTTGTTTTATATATGACCCAGTTCAGTTTTATCACCATTTGACTTCATTATATCAGCCTCCCGTATTATGGCACATTTACTGTATTGGTCCTCCTCATATTTAATATATTACTGATTATTATGTGTTATCATTTTTATATTTATCTCAATAAATATTTATATTTTACTTTTGAGTGATCCTGTCGTTCTGACATTTCCTTACAAAGTGGGATTCCAGCCCAACAGAGAACTTCCACCTGGAGTTCTGCAAATACCTGCTCCATGTCCATCGCAACACCTCCAACATGGCCTGCAGGGCAGAGCTAGGCAGACTCCCCCTATGGCTCACCATACAAAAGAGGGCGCTAGCTTTCCAGGCACACATCCAGGGGAGCAAGCCCGACTCCTACCACCACCAAGCATGGCTAAGCCACCTGAGCAAACCAGACACTCACCAACCAAACAACAGCCAACCACCAAACCAAGAACACCAACAGATGATAACCAAGGCCGAAATAAAGGCGACCACAGAGGCAAACAGAGAGCGGTACATTGAAGAATGGAGAAACGAAATAAATAACTCCAAGAAACTCACCGTGTACCAATCCCTACAAAGGGACTACACCATGGCCACCTACCTGGAGAGAATACGCCACCCCAAGCACAGACAGACCCTGAGCCGGTACAGACTGAGCGCCCACAACCTAGAGATAGAGACGGGTCGATACAGGCAGACATACAAGCCACGGGAGAAGAGACTGTGCCAACACTGTGACCAGGGGGCCCTAGAAGACGAGACCCACTTCCTGCTACACTGCACCAAATACTCAGCTGTGAGGGCCGTCTACTACCAAAGACTCTCTGCACACATCCCAGACTTCATATCTGCGGACGAGAAGAGGAAACTCTACATCCTACTGGGAGAAGAAGAGGCCACTGTGGAGATCGCTGCCCAATACGTGTCCAGCTGTCACCAAACCAGAGGAAGATGAGACTCCACGGACTGTTATATTTATCCCAATACAACCAGCCCCACCCCCACCTCCAACCCCACCCCCCCATATAGCGGTCACCAACGAAGAGGAAGATGAGACTCCATGGACTGTTATATTTATCCCAATACACCCGCCCCACCCCACCCTCACCTCCAACCCCACCCCCCATATAGCGGTCACCAACGAAGAGGAAGATGAGACTCCATGGACTGTTATAACCCAAACCACCCCCCAATATAGCAGTGACAGGCCTGGGAGCCTCATTAGGCTCCCGGCTCTCACCCGAACAGGTCGGCTCCTGCGATATCACCACGCAGGAGCCGGCCTGCAACTTCACAGGTATGGGGCCGGTGGGGACCGGCCCCGGGGGAGAAGGCGCCGCCAATCCAGACTACAGACCCGGCATCCGCTGTACTAGAGAGGCGGATGCTGGCGAGGGATAGACGCCAGCACAGGTGCCGGGGCCTGAGACATCGCTGCGCTCCTCTACCCTGCATGAAGCCAGCGGCGGGGGAACGGAGGAGCGGAATAGCATCGCCCCTGCCGCTGCTGGCTTCATGCAGGGCAGAGGAGTGCAGTGATGTCTCAGGCCCCGGCATCTGCATCTATCCCTTGCCGGCATCCGCCTCTCTATTACAGCGGGTGCCAGGTGCCACATTCGGACTATAAGACGCACCCTTCTTTTCCCCCCAAATTTTGGGGAAAAAAAGTGCGTCTTATAGTCCGAAAAATACGGTATGTTTGTGATAGGTCAGATTGGGGATACAGATTAAGACTTTCTATAACAGTCTTTACTATTACACTTAAGGGCATGTTCACACAGAGTTTTTTGCAGGCTGAAAAAATCTGTTTCAATCTTCTGCAGAGAGAAACTGGACAGGAGACGGAAACCTCAGTTTTTAAACCCATTCACCAGTTTTTTTTTTAACCGGGCACAAAGTTGGACATGCAGGACTTTGTGTCCGATTTAAATAAAAACGGTTTTGCCTCAGACAGGCACAAGGCGCTCACGGGCGGTCACTTTGCAAACACATTCAAGTGAATGGGTTTAAAAACTGACAGCCAGGTTTCCATCTCCTGTCCAGTTACTCTCGGCAGAAGACGGAAACCGAAAGCGGAGACCGGGTGCAGGTATGAACCCGCCCTTAGGAAACTTTTTGCTGCACTTGGTTTGACATGATGCATTTTTTTGTCGTGTTTTTCATTGCTGTTTATGCATGACTTTTTTTGTTCAGGCACACTGTATGGACCTGGACACTTCCCTATAAAAAAAGTTTGCTTTTTTTTTTTTCAATGTGATAAACGCGTATCACATTGAAAGCAATAGGTAAAAAAGCCTCCCATTGATTTCAATGGGGAGCGCGCATATGCCGGCACCCATGGAAATCCATGGGATCTGTTTTAACGCCGCTCACTCTGAACGAGGTTACGTTCAGAATGAGTGGAGCGTTTACTCCGTGTGAAGGCTCCTGATAGGGAAAAAAAATGTACATTGTGATCCCTATATGGGGCTCACAATCTACATAAAAAAAAAAAGACTCCCTCCTCATTAGGATCATTCATTTGGGCCTAATCCGGAGCGGAATGCCGTGACGGGATAGCTAGCTAGCTGCACAGTATGTTCACACGCGGAATTCATATCCTAACAGTTTCAGAAATTCATAGTGAGTTTATTTTATGCCAAACTTGCATTACAAAAATAAAAATAAAATAAAAAAACAGCTGAAAAGGGATTTTTCTCACTAACAACACTAATTCGCTACGCACAGGACAGGAGATGAGTGTCGGGTTGGGGATTCCCAGTACAAAAGGAGCAGTTTTGCTTATAAGTGCCCCTACCTGTCCATCATATATGCACATAGGCGACTTAGGCTTAGTGCACACAGGGGCGGTAGGGAGGATTTTGGCACCTTCAACGTTAATAATCTGTAACATTGTAAAATTTATGGAAAAGCTAAAGAACATATTGCGCAAAGTGGTGGCCTCAGGTGTAACAATGGAGATTTGTTTGTCCTGACTCATGCCTACTATAATCAATGCCTAAAGCTGAATCTCTCCATTAATGACATTTTTTCAGTCAGAGGGGATAAGGCTTCATATTTTTGCCAGCTAATTTTAATGCTGAATGGCAGTACTTATGTAAGAAGCCATCTGAGGATTGGAATTTCCATTCTAGTGATGAGGACAGGTTGTTCCTATAGTAGCGACAACCTTTTAACTCTCTACTTAGCAAGGTTTGGAACATGAATTATCAAAATATAAAATAAGTTAATTGGGTTATGCCACGTGACCTAGGAGACACGTCCACAGGAATGCATAGGAACAACATACACAAAGCTAGGAGGAATATACAAAGTATGCAATCTCTAAGTCGGCACCCTTTTTCTCAAGCTGTCTTTTAAGACTATGGGGATGGAATTTATTAAAGGGGTTGTCCCATCACAACGATCCTATCTATACTGCTAGTTTATGTGGATTTAAGACTTTTCCTAAATGCATTGCTTTATCAAAACTGCTTTGTTTGGCCTCTATCTTAATTTATTCACTTCATTGTTTACACTCCGTTTCTATGACACTTGGGATTATCTGCTCATTTGTCAAGTGATGTAGCTGCCTGCTCTCAGGGGGGGGGGAGGGGCTGGGAGCAGCTCTGAGCTGTTTTTTTCTCTTAAGTAGCAGAGCTTCTCATAGAGCTCCAGGATTTCTGAGCTCTTATCAATCGATTTAATTGAATTTGGCTGATAAGGGCTGAGATAGCAAGTCTGTTACCTCTGTATGTAATGCAAACTGACCCAAATCCAGCTCTGCTACATCAGCTTCACACTGTGGTAATTCATTTACAACCAATCCCGTGCAAGTGAAACCCCGCCCACCTATGTGCCGAGAAAAGCAGGAAGTGAAGAGAGCACAACAGCCTGCAGGTTAGTGGACAAGCATCATGGGAATACCCCTTTAAGCTATCCACACTACTTTTCTGGCATAGATGGGTGAAATTATGCCACATCTCTGCGTTGCCGATTCTTCCTCTCTAAAGGTGCACCACAACCCTTCTTCTGTTCCAATATAAAAACTTTCCATAAAAATGGTGGAAAAAAGTGCTGATAAAACACTAAGTCATCCTTTTCATACCCGTAGTACTCGAGTGTACGAAGTAACTTGTCTTGTAGGATACTTATATGTCACTTCTTTACTTATTGACTTTTGTCTCTTCAGTCTTCACCTTTTTTCCGGAAACCATTCCAGACTTAGTGCTTGCATGGATGTCTATGGTCTCACTACTATGAGGCATACAAGCCAACCCCACTGCCATGTTTGATGCGCCAGATCTAATAGACCTTGTGATGAGCCAATTTCTTGACTCCGATATATTTCCTGAATGGATGGACGGGCTTAATTTTGCATTCTTCTACCTGTCATGGCTCTCATATTATGCAGTTTGGCAATTTTCTTGGCAGAGAGACCACTATTGATGAGTTGGAAGATGCGGTTTCTATTTTCTTGGGAAATCTTCTTCACCTCAATTTGAACCAGTGACCTTTCAATTGGGAATCAACCTAACACCCTGAGCTATTAGGGGATGTGGGAACAGGTTGTAATGTGTAGTATACTAGAAGAAAAAGATTTTTCCACCACCAGAAGCAAAACTGTAACAATGCAGTTACATGACAAGAATCTGAATAACTAATATATAACTCATATGCTAAACAGTTGCAAGTCCCATTTATGTATGAGATAGCCAAGATGATTGTCTATAAATGGAAGATGTAGTGGATGGTGAGATATGGAGCCTGAAAGTCAAAAGTTAACATTGTTATCCTTTTGCTTACATGGGCAACAATCGATATTGCTTCCCTGTACAGTAACATTCCACATAACAAAGACCTGATCGTCATTTTCGCTACATTAGAATCTGAACCACTCATGCCCCTCGCACAGAAATAATTTTTATTGAAGGTCATACAGTTCATATTAGAGCATAATGTTTTCCATTTTGAAAAGAAAACCTACAATGAAACCCATGTACATAGCAGGAGATCAAAATTAGAGAATAAAACACAATTTCCTAAATGTCAAGGACATTGCGTAGTCCTATGCGAGTATATCCGAACATGAGGAAAATAGCAGTATTGTAAGCTTTTTTCATCAATTGTATTTATTCTGATGCACAGAATAAAAATGTAAATGGAATTAATGAAAAAGAACACCAATCAGAATTAGAGAACATTGTCAGATATGTGCAAGTTATTGGTGTTAATCTGCCACTGGGTGCTAATTTCCTTAAAGATGTTTTACGGACAAAAAAGTTTTTTTTTTTTTTTTTTAAGTGCCTATTAGTGCTATTAATGGGTTAATAAATGCACCCACATACCTTTTACCATGTTTTGAGTGATTTCTGGGAGTCTTTGGGAGCCCCTGGTGTCTCCTGCTTTTGTTACATTCTTCGGGGTCCTGCTAAGTAACTTCCTCACTAACCCCTCCTTTCTCACTCCCCTCCTCCCATAACCCCTTCCCTGTCTCTCTAGCTATCCCACAATTCCCTACCTACTCAGCCCAACCCCCTACCCATATGATATACTTACCCTTCATGCTTCTACCTGTGATACGGCCCCTTCTCCTGTATGGATTCAGCCTTCTCCTCCAGCAACGATACACCGGATGTGAGTGGATGAACAGTAGAGGTGAATCACTGGTGGCAGCATGCACAGCGGAGAAGACCATGCACAGCAGAATCATTACAGAGGGAGGAACCATCTCGCTGGAAGAAGCCTGTATGGTAAGTATAATGAGGTGGATGGGGGAGAGTAGTAGTGACGACCTGTGTCCATAAATGGGGAAATGGATCGTCACCAGATAATGGTAACTATTCATTTTTGATTACTAATGCTATTTAGAAAGTAGGAGGGGGAGGGTGTTTAGACAAGTGTATGGTTATCTCGGACCACTCCTTTAATTATCTCACAAACCCTATTTAACTGTCTGTCTAACTTTCCAGTTTTCACTGACTTTGCAAAAATGGCGTGCCGTTTCAAAGTGACTGAAACCCTCCGTCATTAGGTTGTCTAGAGGAAGGCCAAAGTGGTGACCCTATTAGCCATAGCAAGAAAAGTTGGTCGTTCCAATTCTGTGATTTCTAGAATATTGCATCTTTACAATATCACAAACTTCTTCAAGTCCCCCAAAAAGGCTGGTCACCCTTGAAAGACACATGCAAGTGAGGACAGGATAATGTCGAGAATCTCCATGAGTAATCACTTCAACACTGCAGGAATTGTTCGCCATTTTAACACTGAACAGGATAAGGATCTATCTCGTCATACAGCGTCTTGACGTTTAAGAGAAGTTGGACTGAAAGCCCGGTCTACAGTGACCAAACCTCTCCTAGCAGAAAGAATGAAAAGGCCAGACTCGTCTCTGCTGAGGAGCATGTTGTGTGGACCGCGGAGAAGTGATCCAGAGTTGAAAAAAAGTTTCATTTGTTTATCCAGTAATAATTCTTATTGATTTATGGGACTGTTTTATGCAATTTTCCTCCTGGTGGTATAAAAATCTTTTTCTTCTTGTATAATACAAATTACATCCTGTTCTCGCATTCCTTAATAGCTCAGTGTGTTATAAGGTTGATTCCCAAGTGAAAGGTCCCTAGTTCAAATCTTTCACCTGCTGTAATAAGTTTCCTTGCCTGACTGCCGAGTCTACGTTCCTCAACTTTGTCCAAATCTTAACGCCTTATCAAAAATAGCTTGAACAGCACTTCTTACTGCTGTGTAATACCATCAGGGAAGTGTCTAAATGGGTCTAAGTTTATTCGGCAGCAGTACAATGACCTTAAACATATGGCCAATGTCACCATTTTCAGCGTAAGAGAAGGATATGGAGTCTTAAAAGTGATGATCTGGCCTCACAGTAGGTTTTAAAAGGATTATCCAGTTTCTAATATTGATGACTAGAGATGAGCGAGTAGTGTTTGATCGAGTAGGTGTTCGATCGAATACTACGGTATTCGAAATACTCGTACTCAATCGAACACTACTAGCTGTTCGAAGTTTAAGGTTCGATGCAGAACCAGCGTTAATTGGCAGAATGCTATACATTCTGCCAATCAACGCCGGTTCTTCTCTTACCTTTAGAAGTCTTCTCCATGCAGCATCCCTGCGGCGTCTTCCGGCTGGAATTCACTCTGCCTAGGCATCCGGCCTAGGTAGAGCCGACTGCGCATGCATGCCCTCACATGCGCAGTCGGCTCTGCTCAGGCGTCGGGCCGGGCAGAGCCGACCACGCACGCGCAGTCGGCTCTGCCTAGGCCCCGATGCCTAGGCAGAGTGAATTCCAGCCTGAAGACGCCGTGGGGGCGCTGCGCCAGGAGAAGAGTTCAAGGAGAATCCAGCCCGACCGTCACTCGTGGACTTGGTAAGTATAATTGTATCGAATGTTGCCTACCCCTGAAATGAGCATTTCCCCCCATAGACTATAATGGGGTTCGAAATCTGTTCGAACAGTTGGACAGTGTGCGGCTGTTCGAATCGGATTTTGAACCTTGGACATTTTAGTGTTCGCTCATCTCTATTGATGACCTATCCTATCCAACTCCACCCAACACTGGTCCAAACTCCAACTCCACAGCCTAGATTTTTTATCATCCCTTTCTAGGTTTAATGTTCCTTTACCAGCCACCAATGAATTATTAACACAATGGAATTATACGTTAAACTGATTTATTGTTTTTCTGGAAAACTTAAAAAAATTATAGTATGAATAACAAGATTGCTGAGGTACTGAATAATCATCCCAGAGTCTTCACATTGCATTTTGTGGGTGTCTTATATAATCTACAGCTCTGAATACAGATGGAAAGAACAGAATGTTATTGATGACGACAACCAGGGTTACATCAGTCACTGCTGGAGGATTCTGAACTGGTAGAGGAGGAAGATGAAGAAGAGGAGGAAGAGTGACGTCCTCGCTTTCCTTTCTTTTTGCCTTTCTTGTGGTGTTTGGTTGTCTTTGATTTGCTTTTCAGTTTTTTATGACTTTTCCTCTTCTTTGACTTTGGTTCGTCTTCGCTTGAGTCGCTTGATGAGTGAGATCTGCAATGAAAGAACACAAGCGAGTAATACCTAGATGGGAAAAGATCTGTATAGGAAAATCAATGTATTTCCAGGAGTAGTTTCCCAGTTTGTCAGAGTGAATGTAAGCTCCCCAGTCACCGCAAAATGGACTTTTAAAAGAGCCCATTGGGAGGATTGTTGAGAGTTGAACCCTATCCTAAGGGAAGGCCTTCAATATTAAAAAGTCTTAGAACAACGCTTCAACATCCATCACCCATCAGCATAATTGGCCTTGGAGTGCCAGCTGGGACGTCCATAGAGTGGTAAGAAGGGAAATCTCCATGTTTCTTAATAATAATATACATTTTATTTATATAGCGCCAACATATTCCACAGCACTGTACAATTTATAGGGTTCAGATACAGACATACATACCAAAGAACGTCATTTCACACAATGGGACTGAGGGCCCTGCTCAAAAGAGCTTACAATCTATGAGGTAGAGGGGGTGACACAAGAGGTAGCAGGGGCGGCATTGCTTATACAGTGTTCAGACAATTTTGTGCATTAGGAATTGTGATTGGCTTGTCTGAAAAGATGCGTCTTTAGTTTGCGTTTGAAACTGTAGAAATTGGGAGTTAATCTGATTGTTCGGGATAGAGCATTCCAGAGAAGTGGTGCAGCTCGGGAGAAGTCTTGTATACGAGCGTGGGAGGTTCTGATAATAGAGGATGTAAGTGTTAGATCATTGAGTGAGCGGAGAACACGGGTTGGGCAGTAGACAGAGATGAGGGAAGAAATGTAGGGAGGTGCGGCATTATGGAGAGCCTTGTGGATGAGAGTAATAACTTTATATTTTATTCTATAATGAATAGGCAGCCAATGTAGCGACTGGCACAGACCGGAGGCCTCGCTGTAGCGTCTAGCCTGATAGATGAGCCTGGCCGCTGCATTCAGAATAGATTGTAGAGGAGAGAGTTTAGTGAGGGGAAGACCGATTAGTAAGGAGTTACAGTAGTCAAGGCGAGAATGAATCAGAGAGACAATAAGTGTCTTTAGTGTATCTCTGGTAAGGAAAGGGTGTATTCTGGAGATGTTTTTGAGGTGGAGGTGACATGAACGTGCGAGTGATTCAATATGAGTGGTGAAGGAAAGGTCTGCGTCAAACATGACCCTGAGGCAGCGGGCATGCTGCCTAGGAGTTATAGTAAGGCCTGAGACTGCAATGGATATATCAGGGACAGATCTGTTAGATGGTGGAAACAGTAGTAGTTCAGTCTTAGAGAGATTTAGTTTCAGATAGAGCGAGGACATGATATTAGAGACAGCAGAGAGACAGTCACTGGTGTTCTGTATGAGTGCAGGGGTGATGTCATGGGAAGATGTGTATAATTGGGTGTCATCAGCATAAAGATGGTACCTGAAGCCAAATCTGGTGATGGTTTGTCCAATGGGGGCTGTGTAGAGAGAAAAGAGCAGGGGGCCGAGGACCGAGCCCTGAGGAACCCCAACAGCAAGGGAAAGAGGGGAGGAAAGAGCCCGCGAATGATACACTGAAAGTGCGGTCTGAGAGATAAGAGGAGAACCAGGAGAGCGCAGGTTTCTTACCCCTCCAGGTTGGCTGTGGTGGGTGAACAGTTGTATGAAGGATTTGTTTTGTTGCTCCATAACTCTATGGCTGGCACGGAGTTGTATCCACCACCAGATTCTTGACAATGGTTGGTGGTCCACCAATTGGGTTGTCAAGACTTCATTTTTTTATTGCCTATGCTTAGGGGGCCATGGAAGTCAATGGAAACTGAGCTGTAGTGAAGGTGCAGGGTTGCTAGTGACCAGAACTTTCCAATTCCAGCCCTATATTGTGCACTAGATGGGCACTGGAAGTGGCTCCGTACAGATGATAGGGGATCCACACCAGGTCCACAGACCTATCGTTCATATATTTATGCTGTGGACAGACCATAAAAAAAAAATGTCCAGACAACCCCTGACATACCATCTACCCATCTACTAGATTGCTGAAAAGTTTCACTCTTGTACACAGCTGAGCCTATAATTTTCTCCATGAGCCAAAAAAGAGACATGCCCATTAGAGATGAGCGAACACTAAAATGTTCGAGGTTCGAAATTCGATTCGAACAGCCGCTCAATGTTCGTGTGTTCGAACGGGTTTCGAACCCCATTATAGTCTATGGGGAACAGATACTCGTTAAGGGGGAAACCCAAATCCGTGTCTGGAGGGTCACCAAGTCCACTATGACACCCCAGGAAATGATGCCAACACCTCTGGAATGACACTGGGACAGCAGGGGAAGCATGTCTGGGGGCATCTAACACACCAAAGACCCTCTATTACCCCAACATCACAGCCTAACAACTACACACTTTACACACTCAATACCACCTCTCTGACAGTAGGAAAACACCTTGAAACATGTGTATTTGGCACTTGCAGTGAGGAGAGCTTGTCACCAGCAGTGAATTTGGCCCTTGTAGTAAGTTGAGGTTGGCACCAACATTTGTTTTGAAAATCAGGGTGGATTGAGCCTCTAACCAGCAGAGTTTGGGCAAATTCATGGTGGAGGGAGCCTCTAAAAACCCCAGTTTGGACCAATTCATGGTGGAGGGAGACTCTAAAAACCCCAGTTTGGACCAATTCATGGTGGAGGGAGACTCTAAAAACCCCAGTTTGGACCAATTCATGGTGGAGGGAGCCTCTAAAAACCCCAGTTTGGACCAATTCATGGTGGAGGGAGCCTCTAACCAGCCCAGTTTGGACCAATTAATGGTGGAGGGAGCCTCTAAACAGCCAAGTTTTGGGAAATTCATGGTGGAGGGAGCCTCTAACCAGCCCAGTTTGGACCAATTCATGGTGGAGGGAGCCTCTAAACAGCCCAGTTTGGGCAAATTCATGGTGGAGGGAGCCTCTAACCAGCCCAGTTTGGACCAATTAATGGTGGAGGGAGCCTCTAAACAGCCCAGTTTGGACCAATTAATGGTGGAGGGAGCCTCTAACCAGCCCAGTTTGGACCAATTAATGGTGGAGGGAGCCTCTAACCAGCCCAGTTTGGACCAATTAATGGTGGAGGGAGCCTCTAACCAGCCCAGTTTGGACCAATTAATGGTGGAGGGAGCCTCTAAACAGCCAAGTTTTGGGAAATTCATGGTGGAGGGAGCCTCTAACCAGCCCAGTTTGGACCAATTCATGGTGGAGGGAGCCTCTAAACAGCCCAGTTTGGGCAAATTCATGGTGGAGGGAGCCTCTAAAAAACCCAGTTTGGACCAATTCATGGTGGAGGGAGCCTCTAATTAGCCCAGTTTGGACCAATTAATTGTGGAGGGAGCCTCTAACCAGCCCAGTTTGGACCAATTAATGGTGGAGGGAGCCTCTAACCACCCCAGTTTGGGCAAATTCATGGTGGAGGGAGCCTCTAACCAGCCCAGTTTGGACCAATTAATGGTGGAGGGAGCCTCTAAACAGCCAAGTTTTGGGAAATTCATGGTGGAGGGAGCCTCTAACCAGCCCAGTTTGGACCAATTAATGGTGGAGGGAGCCTCTAAAAAACCCAGTTTGGACCAATTCATGGTGGAGGGAGCCTCTAATTAGCCCAGTTTGGACCAATTAATTTTGGAGGGAGCCTCTAACCAGCCCAGTTTGGACCAATTAATGGTGGAGGGAGCCTCTAACCACCCCAGTTTGGACCAATTCATGGTGGAGGGAGCCTCTAACCACCCCAGTTTGGACCAATTCATGGTGGAGGGAGCCTCTAAACAGCCCAGTTTGGGCAAATTCATGGTGGAGGGAGCCTCTAACCAGCAGAGTTGGGGGAAATCAGGGTGGAGGGAGCCTAGTATTAGCAGAATTGTGCAACGCTTATGGTGGATGAGTATGAGGATGCGGAGGAATTGGAGAGGTTGAGTACAGACATGGAGTTTCATGTTGGGGTGCTTTACACAGGTGGGCACAAAAATGACGGCTCTACCCAGTGGTGGTTCATTTTTATCAAAGTGAGCCGGTCGGCACTCTCAGCTGACAGACGGGTGCGCTTGTCAGTGATGATGCCACCGGCTGCACTGAACACCCTCTCAGATAGGACGCTGGCGGCAGGACAGGACAGCACCTCCAAGGCATATAGGGCAAGTTCAAGCCACAGGTCCAACTTCGACACCCAATACGTGTAGGGCGCAGAGGGGTCGGAGAGGACAGGGCTGTGGTCGGAAAGGTATTCCCGCAACATGCGCCTATACTTCTCACGCCTGGTGACACTAGGACCCTCCGTGGCGGCACTTTGGCGAGGGGGTGCCATCAAGGTGTCCCAGACCTTAGACAGTGTGCCCCTCGTTTGTGTGGACCGGTGAGAACTTGGTTGCCTACTGGAGGAACTGCCCTCCCTGCCGCCAACGTCACATGCTGGAAACATCTCCATCATATTCTGCACCAATTGCCTGTGGCAAGCATTGATGCGATTGGCCCTCCCCTCTACCGGAATAAAAGACGAGATGTTGTTTTTATACCGGGGGTCAAGGATAGCAAAGATCCAGTACTGGTTGTCCTCCATGATTTTGACAATACGCTTGTCGGTTGTAAAGCACCCCAACATGAACTCAGCCATGTCTGCCACAGTGTTAGTTGGCATGACTCCTCTGGCCCCACCGGAAAGTTCAATCTCCATTTCCTCCTCATCCTCCATGTCTACCCATCCGCGCTGCAACAATGGGACGATTCGAAGTTGCCCGGAAGCCTCCTGTATCACCATCACATCATCGGACAACTCTTCTTCCTCCTCCTCCTCCTCCTCCATTAAACGCAGTGAAGCGGACAGATGTGTGGACCTACTCTCCAGCTGTGACGGATCGGATGCTATCCCTAACTCCTCTGTGTGATCTGAGTTATCCCTGATGTCAATCAGGGATTCTCTCAGAACACACAAGAGCGGGATTGTAAGGCTCACCATCGCATCCTCAGAGCTCACCCTCCTTGTGGACTCCTCAAAGACCCGTAGGATGTCACAAAGGTCTCTCATCCATGGCCACTCATGGATGTGAAACTGAGGCAGCTGACTTTGTGGCACCCTAGGGTTTTGTAGCTGGTATTCCATCAAAGGTCTCTGCTGCTCAACCACTCTATTCAACATCTGAAACGTTGAGTTCCAGCGTGTGGGGACGTCGCACAAAAGCCGGTGTTGTGGCACATGCAGGCGTTGCTGGAGAGATTTTAAGCTAGCAGCGGCTACTGTCGACTTGCGAAAGTGGGCGCACATGCGCCGCACTTTCACCAGTAGCTCTGGAACATTGGGGTAGCTCTTTAGGAAACGTTGCACCACTAGGTTGAAGACGTGGGCCAGGCATGGAACATGTTGGAGTCCGGCAAGCTCCAGAGCTGCTACCAGGTTCCGGCCGTTATCACAAACGACCATGCCTGGGCCCAGGTGCAGCGGCTCAAACCATATTGCCGTCTCATCGAGGAGGGCATCCCTCACCTCGGAGGCAGTGTGCTGTCTGTCCCCCAAGCTGATCAGCTTCAGCACAGCCTGCTGACGTCTACCAACGCCAGTGCTGCAACGTTTCCAACTCGTAGCTGGGGTCAATCTAACAGCGGAGGAGGAGGCGGTGGCGGAGGAGGAGGCGGTGGCGGAGGAGGAGGCGGTAGAGGAGGAGGAGGAGGAGGGGGGTGTTCTTCTCGTGTCCCTGCCAGGAATGTTAGGCGGGGAGACGAGGTACACCGGGCCAGTTTGGGAAGCAGTCCCAGCCTCAACTACATTCACCCAGTGTGCCGTCAGTGAAATGTAGCGTCCCTGTCCGCATGCACTTGTCCACGCGTCGGTGGTCAAGTGGACCTTTGTGCAAAGCGCGGAACTAAGGGCCCGCCTGATGTTGAGTGACACGTGCTGGTGCAAGGCGGGGACGGCACACCGGGAGAAGTAGTGACGGCTAGGGACGGCATAGCGAGGTGCCGCAGTTGCCATCAGGTCCAGGAAGGCGGGAGTTTCAACAAGCCGGAACGCCAACATCTCCTGGGCCAGCAGTTTAGCGATGTTGGCGTTCAAGGCTTGCGCGTGTGGGTGGTTAGCAGTGTATTTCTGCCGCCGCTCCAATGTCTGAGAGATGGTGGGTTGTTGTAAAGAAACGCCTGATGGTGCCTTTGATGGTGCAGGAGAAGGAGATAAGACAGGACCAGGGGAGGATGAGGTAGAAGTCAACAAAGTGGCGGAGGCAGATGAAGTGGTGTCCTGGCTCGTCCTCTGGAGTGCATCGCCAGCACAGTCAGCAGTGGCAGTGGCAGAGGCAGAGGCAGAGGCAGTGGCAGTGGCGTGAACGGCAGTCGGCCTTTGTCCTGCCGTTGCTGCCTGCCACTGATTCCAGTGCTTGGATTCCAAATGACGGCGCATTGAAGTGGTGGACAGGTTGCTCTTCTCAGAGCCCCTAATCAATTTCGAGAGGCAAATTGTGCAGACAACACTATATCTGTCCTCGGCGCATTCCTTGAAAAAACTCCACACCTTCGAGAAACGTGCCCTCGAGGTGGGAGTTTTTCGGGGCTGGGTACGAACTGGAACATCTTGGGAGATTCCGGGTGTGGCCTGGCTTCGCCTAAGCTGCTGACCTCTGCCTCTGCCTCTAGCTACCCTTTTTGGTGCTGCACCTGCCTCAACATCCACACTACTTTCCCCGCTTGACATCCCCCCTGTCCAGGTCGGGTCAGTGTCCTCATCATCCACCACTTCCTCTTCCAACTCCTGTCTCATCTCCTCCTCCCGCACAATGCGCCGGTCAACTGGATGCCCTGACGGCAACTGCGTCACATCATCGTCGATGAGGGTGGGTTGCTGGTCATCCACCACCAAATCGAACGGAGATGGAGGAGACTCTAGTGTTTGAGCATCTGGATACAGATGCTCCTCTGTTAGGTTCGTGGAATCGTGACGTGGAGAGGCAGGTTGAGGGACAATGAAAGGAGCGGAGAACAGCTCTGGGGAGCAGGGACAGTTTGGGTTATTGTTCTGTAAAGCTTCGGAATTTTGGGAGGAAGGAAGACAAGACTGTTGGGTAATAGGAGGAGAGGAGGCAGAGTCTGACTGGCTGCTGGACAATGTGCTGTAAGCGTTCTCTGACAGCCATTGCAAGACCTGTTCCTGGTTCTCGGGCCTACTAAGGTTTGTACCCTGCAGTTTAGTTAATGTGGCAAGCAACCCTGGCACTGTGGAGTGGCGCAATGCTTGCTGCCCCACAGGAGTAGGCACGGGACGCCCTGTGGCTTCACTGCTACCTTGCTCCCCAGAACCATTCCCCCGACCTCGCCCACGGCCTCGTCCACGTCCCTTTCCGGGAGCCTTGCGCATTTTGAATTCCTAGTTAGAAATTGGCACTGTATACCAGTAGTAAAAATTGTGGGTGCACGTAACCCCAATATATTCTTTGAATTCCCAGTCAGAAACTGGCACTATATGGCAGTAGCAAGAAATGAGGGTATTTGTATTCCCAATATACTCTTTGAATTCCCAGTCAGACAATGGCACTGTATACCAGTAGTAAAAATTGTGGGTGCACGTAACCCCAATATATTCTTTGAATTCCCAGTCAGACACTGGCACTATATGGCAGTAGCAAGAAATGAGGGTATTTGTATTCCCAATATATTCTTTGAATTCCCAGTCAGACAATGGCACTGTATACCAGTAGTAAAAATTGTGGGTGCACGTAACCCCAATATATTCTTTGAATTACCAGTCAGAAACTGGCACTATATGGCAGTAGCAAGAAATGAGGGTATTTATAACCCCAATATATTCTTTGAATTCCCAGTCAGACAATGGCACTGTATACCAGTAGTAAAAATTGTGGGTGCACGTAACCCCAATATATTCTTTGAATTCCCAGTCAGAAACTGGCACTATATGGCAGTAGCAAGAAATGAGGGTATTTATAACCCCAATATATTCTTTGAATTCCCAGTCAGACAATGGCACTGTATACCAGTAGTAAAAATTGTGGGTGCACGTAACCCCAATATATTCTTTGAATTCCCAGTCAGAAACTGGCACTATATGGCAGTAGCAAGAAATGAGGGTATTTGTATTCCCAATATACTCTTTGAATTCCCAGTCAGACAATGGCACTGTATACCAGTAGTAAAAATTGTGGGTGCACGTAACCCCAATATATTCTTTGAATTCCCAGTCAGACACTGGCACTATATGGCAGTAGCAAGAAATGAGGGTATTTGTATTCCCAATATACTCTTTGAATTCCCAGTCAGACAATGGCACTGTATACCAGTAGTAAAAATTGTGGGTGCACGTAACCCCAATATATTCTTTGAATTCCCAGTCAGAAACTGGCACTATATGGCAGTAGCAAGAAATGAGGGTATTTGTATTCCCAATATACTCTTTGAATTCCCAGTCAGACAATGGCACTGTATACCAGTAGTAAAAATTGTGGGTGCACGTAACCCCAATATATTCTTTGAATTCCCAGTCAGACACTGGCACTATATGGCAGTAGCAAGAAATGAGGGTATTTGTATTCCCAATATACTCTTTGAATTCCCAGTCAGACAATGGCACTGTATACCAGTAGTAAAAATTGTGGGTGCACGTAACCCCAATATATTCTTTGAATTCCCAGTCAGACACTGGCACTATATGGCAGTAGCAAGAAATGAGGGTATTTGTATTCCCAATATACTCTTTGAATTCCCAGTCAGACAATGGCACTGTATACCAGTAGTAAAAATTGTGGGTGCACGTAACCCCAATATATTCTTTGAATTACCAGTCAGAAACTGGCACTATATGGCAGTAGCAAGAAATGAGGGTATTTATAACCCCAATATATTCTTTGAATTCCCAGTCAGACAATGGCACTGTATACCAGTAGTAAAAATTGTGGGTGCACGTAACCCCAATATATTCTTTGAATTCCCAGTCAGAAACTGGCACTATATGGCAGTAGCAAGAAATGAGGGTATTTGTATTCCCAATATACTCTTTGAATTCCCAGTCAGACAATGGCACTGTATACCAGTAGTAAAAATTGTGGGTGCACGTAACCCCAATATATTCTTTGAATTCCCAGTCAGAAACTGGCACTATATGGCAGTAGCAAGAAATGAGGGTATTTGTATTCCCAATATACTCTTTGAATTCCCAGTCAGACAATGGCACTGTATACCAGTAGTAAAAATTGTGGGTGCACGTAACCCCAATATATTCTTTGAATTCCCAGTCAGACACTGGCACTATATGGCAGTAGCAAGAAATGAGGGTATTTGTATTCCCAATATACTCTTTGAATTCCCAGTCAGACAATGGCACTGTATACCAGTAGTAAAAATTGTGGGTGCACGTAACCCCAATATATTCTTTGAATTCCCAGTCAGAAACTGGCACTATATGGCAGTAGCAAGAAATGAGGGTATTTGTATTCCCAATATACTCTTTGAATTCCCAGTCAGACAATGGCACTGTATACCAGTAGTAAAAATTGTGGGTGCACGTAACCCCAATATATTCTTTGAATTCCCAGTCAGACACTGGCACTATATGGCAGTAGCAAGAAATGAGGGTATTTGTATTCCCAATATACTCTTTGAATTCCCAGTCAGACAATGGCACTGTATACCAGTAGTAAAAATTGTGGGTGCACGTAACCCCAATATATTCTTTGAATTACCAGTCAGAAACTGGCACTATATGGCAGTAGCAAGAAATGAGGGTATTTGTATTCCCAATATATTCTTTGAATTCCCAGTCAGACAATGGCACTGTATACCAGTAGTAAAAATTGTGGGTGTATATAGCCCCAATTCTATTGCTAGGGGACTTGCAGGGTATTTCTGGGGTGAAGGTGGGGGGGCACACCGTTGGAACGGGTATCGGGGTATATATCGGGTATACGGGAATACACTGACAGTGTATTCCATTCAGGATCCTGGGAAAGCTGGGTTGCGGCGATTGAGCCCGTCAGTGCCACGTTACACTGACAAGCTTCTCCCTGGAATTTAGCTCTTACAAGAGCTGTTGGTTGTCTTCTCCTTCCTATCCTAGCCTGTCCCTGCCTACCCAGAATCTAAGCCCTAGCTAGCTGGACGGAAACCTCCGTCCTCGGTGAATTGCAAGCTCAGAATGACGCGAAGCTGGGCGTCGCTGTTCTTTTAAATTAGAGGTCACATGTTTTCGGCAGCCAATGGGTTTTGCCTACTTTTTTCAACGTCACCGGTGTCGTAGTTCCTGTCCCACCTACCCAGCGCTGTTATTGGAGCAAAAAAGGCGCCAGGGAAGGTGGGAGGGGAATCGAGTAATGGCGCACTTTACCACGCGGTGTTCGATTCGATTCGAACATGCCGAACAGCCTAATATCCGATCGAACATGAGTTCGATAGAACACTGTTCGCTCATCTCTAATGCCCATGTATTACCTGGATGATCATGCATTTACTGGAAAATGTATATCAATTGGATTAAATTCCCCCTCCCTTGCCATACAAGACCATCAGCTGAATACAGGAAAACACATAAGGGCAGATTTATTATGCCTTGTATATCTGCTTTTTGGCGTAAAAGCAAGGTCGAGCAATTCATCGAAAAATAACCAAAACAAGGATTGTTTGTGCAAAAAAATGGCAACATTTTTGATTTTTGCTCCCACCTCAGCAAATAGGCGCATACTTACAGCATGTAAGGGATGGCATTATCGCCTGTACCAGGTTTATTATCATTTACACTACAAATCTTACAGTCAAGCACAATGTTAGACAAATATACACACATTGAGAAATATTGACTACTAGCTGGTACCCGCGACTTCGTCTGCGGTGATTGTAGCAGTGGGTATATACAGGGGTGGGTAAGGTTTTCGTACTGTGTATAAGGTATGGGATATAAAATGTAACTGTGTATCTTGTTGTTGCTGTAATTCTGAGAGCACATGAGACTTTTGTGTTGAATGTAATTTGTATTTCAGCCGCTATACGGTGTTGGTATAAACTGTACATAGTGACTTTGGGACAGAGGTATTTCAGGTTAATATACTTCGATATACGACATTGTATGATTTGTTATTTTCCGCCAGTACATGTAAGTTTTGGGCACAGGATACTCTTGAGTAAGCAACATAAAGTCTGGCCCTGTGCATGACAGTTTAGTAACTCCATGTGCCTCTTATTAATAGCAATTAACCCCATAATGTCCCACACATTAACCCCTGTGTAAGAGTTACTGATAGAGATGAGCGAGTACTGTTGGGATCAGCCGATCCGAACAGCACGCTCGCATAGAAATGAATGGACGTAGCCGGCACGCGGGGGGTTAAGCGCACCGGCTACGTCCAAGCGGAAGTACCAGGTGCATCCATTCATTTCTATGGAGCGTGCTGTTCAGATCGGCTGATCCCAACAGTACTCGCTCATCTCTAGTTACTGATATGTGAGAGACTTGGAGGTAATAATTAAGTATCTTCATTACTGAGGTCTGTTATTAGTACCTCCATATGTCTCACATATTAGTAACCTTTATATGGGGCACACAGGGGTTAATATAAGGGACATGATGGGGTTTATTCCTATTAATGTGAGGCACATGGAGTTACTAACACTAAACTAATAACCCCATGCCTGACATTAATGAGAATAGGAAATAAAGGAAGGGAGCTGTGTGTTTCTTACTTTCAGTTTGCTAGCAGCTTCGGCAGGAGCTATCACTATAGCAGGCAGAGACCTGAGCGACTAAGCTCCACCCCCTGGGTTTCCTGCACATCTCGCAAAGGGGAGTGTCCTTATGCCTCAGCTCTAGCAGAGACTTTATTTAACTCTTGCAGGTCCTGTGCTGCTGGCATGCCAGTGAAATATGGCAGGAGTGCCACTCTTGGCATGTGTGCCAGGGGTTGCTGACCTCTGCTGTAGGGGGTAATATGAATTTTGTGGCTTGCTATGGTCCAAAGTGTGTGAGATTGCAGAGATTGTGATGTGAGTTTGGGTTTTGTGGGGGTCCTGGGAAATACGTATGTGCGCTATTGTGACAAAAAGTAGCCTATTGCGCAATCGAGTGTAGGGACTATGTTTGTGGAAAATTTCAGCCAAATCGGTGGAGCGGTTTTTGCGTGATTGACCGCCAAACATCCGAACATCCAAAGGGTCCTGGGAAAAACGTATGTGCGCTATTGTGACGAAAAGTAACCTATTGCGCAATCGAGTGTAGGGACTATGTTTGTGGAAAATTTCAGCCAAATCGGTGGAGCGGTTTTTGCGTGATTGACCGCCAAACATCCGAACATTCAAAGGGTCCTGGGAAAAACGTATGTGCGCTATTGTGACGAAAAGTAGCCTATTGCGCAATCGAGTGTAGTGACTATGTTTGTGGAAAATTTCAGCCAAATCGGGGTCCAAAGTGTGTGAGATTGCAGAGATAGTGATGTGAGTTTGGGGTTTGTGGGGGTCCTGGGAAAAACGTATGTGCGCTATTGTGACGAAAAGTAGCCTATTGCGCAATGGGGTGTATTAACTATGTTTGTGGAAAATTTCAGCCAAATCGGTCAAGCGGGTTTTGCGTGATTGACTAACAAACATCCGAAAAGTCAAAGCCACAAACATCCAAACTCACAAACTTTCACATTTATAATATTAATAGGATTGAGGGAACTGCACCATTTGTCCTATTCAGTTAGCCCACAGATATTTATTTATTAATTATAAGGGCTCACAATGCTCATTTTTCCCTATTACTATGTCTTTGGAGTATGGGAGGAAATCCATGCAAACACAGGGGAGAACATACAAACTCCTTGCAGATGTTGTCCTTGGCAGGATCCGAACCCAGGACTCCAGCGCTGCAAGGCTGCAGTGCTAACCACTGAGCCACTGTGTTGCCCCAGTTAGCCCACAGATATATCCTGTGTGATGACCAATGTGCTGCCTGTGATATAACCCAGATGCTAACTAAACGTTAGGAGTGTGTCCCATGAAACCATGCCATGTTTAAAAGGGTTTTTTAGCCTAAAAATAATGATGGTATCCTAACGTAAAGATAGATCATCGATATCAGATTAGTAGCCCGGCACCCTGATCGATCAGCTACTATCACACAGAGAAAGAAGGAAGTAGGCAGCGCTGTTCTCTGTGTAGTGGCCAGACAAAGTACTGCAGGTAAACTCCCATTCACTTAAATGGGACCTGATCTGCAGCACTCAGTTTAGCCATTACACAGAGAACAGAACTGTCTGATTCCTGCTCCACTCACTGCATATTTGTGATTGATGAAGGTGTTGGGTGTCAACCCCCCCCCCCCCCCCCCCCATATGTGATATAAGTGACCCATCATCAATAATTTTAGTCTGAAAAATCCTTTAATCCCACTCATTTAAACCCTACATTACATGGCGGGGTGGCCAATTGGCTGTATCTTTCTACTGAGTGGATGGGGTCATTCATAGTAATATAAGAAAGGAGTGAGAGGTGACAGTGAAACTACTGTTTCCTATTCTACAGAGAAATAAAAGCTCTGGAATCCTCCTTTAGCGAGTAAGCCCGGAGACGTGACTATTACCGTTCCCACTTCTCATTATTTCTATTACCTTTCTAAAAGGATCACTTAGTAACCCACAGTTCAAATAAGATCTATAGAGTACACAGCAAAATACTCCATTATGTAGCAGAAATATATTTTCCGCGGGCCACAATTTCTGGATATGGATAAATACTCCGCTTTTCTAAAGGTTATTGCTGTCAATAACTCGGAGCTCAGCCGCTTTCTGACAGCAGATGGAAATTACCTTTTTCTTGGCTTCTTGGATTTTGTTTTCTCTTTCTTTTTCTTCAGCTTTTTCTTCCCCACTTCTACAGCATCTGTTAAAAGGCAGAGTGGGTGTTAAAACCAATAGAGCTGATTGCTGTAGAGAAATCGCAGACACATTTTAACCCCTTAAGAACTGGACTATGTTGGACCTCAATAATAAGCTTTTTTTTTTTTTTTTTACTTTATTTTTTTTTTTAAATTTGTATCTCAGTTGAAAAGCCATAAATTTTCAGCTTTCTATGGATGTGTGGGGGCTTATTTTTTTTCAGGGAGAGTTGCATTTTTCAATGACATCATACTGGGTTCCATATATATATATATATATATATATATATATATATATATATATACATATTTACTTTCTTAGGGGAAGAACAAAAAAATAATTCAGCAATGATTTTAGATTAATTAAAGGGATTCTAACATTAAAAAACTTTTTGTTCTAGATAACACGTCGGAATAGCCTTTAGAAAGGCTATTCGTCTCTTACCTTTAGCCGTGGTCTCCGCTGTGCCGTTCCTTAGTAATACCGATTTTTACCGGTATGTAAATTAGTTCTCTGGCAGCGATGGGGGCGGACCCCAGCGCTGAAGATATGATGGGGGCATCCCCACCGCTGCCCGAGAACAGGATCTTGCGCCACCTCTATCTTCTGCTGGATCCTCCCCTTCCTTCTTCGCCTTTTTTCGGAGTCACGTTGGACGCCTGCGCAGTTGGCGCCTGCCAGTGGGACACTAGTAGAGCCGACTGCGCATGCGCGGCCATAGTGCCGAGGCCGCAATTGCGCGCACACGTAGTCGGCTCTACTAGTGTCAGCCGACAGAGATGACGCCGCTGAAGAAAAAAGGGGAAAATCCAGCAGAAAATAGAGGCGCTGCAGGATCCTGTTCTCGGGCAGCAGTGGGGATGCCCCCTTCGCATTTTCAGGCTGGGACCTGCCATCGCTGCCAGAGAACTAATTTACATACCGGTAAAAAACAGTATTTCTAAGGAACGGTGTGGCGGAGATCCCATCTAAAGGTAAGAGACGAATAGCCTTTCTAAAGGCTATTCCGACGTGTTATCTAGAAAAAAAGTTTTTTCAATGGTAGAATCCCTTTAAAGAGGACCTTTCACCATCTGGGGCACATGCGGTGTAATACATCACTAGAAAGCCGGTGTAATACATCATTATCTTATTTCCCATTCAGTGGCCCCGGGGAAGAGCTATCGTACCATAGCTCTTCACAGTCAGAAGGGCGTTTCTGACAGTCAGTCAGGAACGCCCTTCCTCACAGCAGCGTCTATTGCGCTGTATTGTGAGGGGGCGTTGCTTACCACCCAGTGATGACACTGAGCGGTGAAGAACGCCCCCCAGTACTCGTCTTCTTCCGGCGCAGGCTCGTAACTTCTAGGTGTCGGGCCTTGAGCAGAGCAGACTGCGCAGGCGCACAGGCCACGGGAAAATGGCCGCTTGCACTGTATTGTTAGCGGTCATTTTCCTGTGCGTCTGCGCAGTCTGCTCTACTCAAGGCCCGACGCCTAGAAGTTACGAGCCTGCGCCAGAAGAAGACATTGAAGATGACGCTGCGGATGAAGAAGAAGGAGGCGGCGCTGGAGACAATTCTCTGGCAGCGGTGGGGACGCCACCATCACTGTTTGAGCGCTGGGAACCATCCCCATCGCTGCGAGAGAACTCATTTGCATACGAATAAAAACCGGTATTTCTAACGGCGCAGCAGAGAACACGTCTAAAGGTGAGAAACGAATAGCCTATCTAAAGGCTATTTCGACGTCTTATCCAAATAAAGAAAAGGTTTTAATGGTAGAATCCCTTTAAAAATTAAAAAATATACAAAGGATTTAAAAATTAAAATAAAATTTTATATATATATATATATATATATATATATATATATATATATATATATATATATGAAAAAAACATTACCTTATCACAGTGTGCTAAACAGCTACATACCGTAGTTCACGATACGTGCATACAAATAGTAATACAAAAATGTTTTACATAGTACCAACATAAAGCACATCTTGTAATACAATATAAAAAAAATCAAAAAAAAAAAAAAAATCACACAAAGTAATTGTGAATGGTTCAATGGAAAAACAACATATAATTGGCAACCTTGTGGCGTATTCATATTGAAATTATATTGTACAGTTCTTTGGTGTTAGGCAGCACGAGAATACTTAGAAACACACAATAACAGCATTTTACATTACGTGTACATGGGGGACATAAATAGCATGTTATTCTAAATAAGAGACAGGGAAGAGGCTTTCTTTGTTTGCTGCTGGTTGTAGGATTATAATGATCATCATTTAGAGGACTGGTGCCCCATGGGAAGTCTATAAAAACATGTACTTACGTGCAGATCAAGCACACTAAACAAACAAGCATTCCCCTTATCTTATATGTACATTTCTGCATCAGTCTGTAAATGGGATTCTTTAAACCCTTTAAGGGATCCTATCATTGGATACCCTTTTTTTTTCCCCTCGCTAACACTTAGGAATAACCTTAAGAAAGGCTATTCTTCTCCTGCCTTTAGATGTCTTCTCGTACCACCATTCGCTAGAAATCTGGGTTTTCTTTGGTATGCAAATGAGTTCTCTCGCAGCACTGGGGCGTCCCCAATGCTGCGAGAGAAATCTCCAGTGACGCCCTCTCCCTGTGTTTTCTTCTATCCTGGCTTTCAATCTTCAAGGCCTTGGGCAGAGCCGACTACGCATGCTCAGGCCACAAGAAAATGGCCGCTAACACCAGCTTACTGTGTAAGCGGCCATTTTCTTGTGGCCCAGGCATGCACATTCGGCTCTGCCCGAGGCCTTGAAGATTGAAAGCCAGGACGGAAGAAGACACAGGGAGAGGGCATTCCAGAAGAAGATGGAGGCGTCGCTGGAGATTTCTCTCTCAGAATTGGGGACGCTCCTAGTGCCGCAAGAGAACTCATTTGCATACTGAAGAAAACCCGGATTTCTACCGAACGGCGGTGCAGAGAAGACATCTAAGATAGGAGAAGAATAGCCTTTCTTAAGGCTATTCCTACATGTTAGGGAGAAAAAAGGTTATCCAATGATAGGATCCCTTTAAAGACCATGCCAATTTTCCTTTTTGTGTATCTGTTTTTAACTCCATATTTATTTATTTTTTTTTCGGGTCACAGTCATATGATGGCTTATTGTTTGTGGCACAAATTGTACTTTGTAATGGCACCATTCACATTTGCGCCAATATGGGTTTAATTTTTTTTTTTTTTATGTAGATTGTGAGCCCCACATGGAGCTCACAATGTACATTTTTCCCTATCAGTATGTCTTTTTGGAATACGGGATGGAAATCCATGCAAACACGGGGAGAACATACAAACTCCTTGCAGATGGTTTTTTGCCCTTGGCGGGATTTGAACACCAGGACTCCAGCGCTGCAAGGCTGCAGTGCTAACCACTGAGCCACCGTGTGGCCCCCCAACATGGGTTTAATTTTTACGGCATTCACCATGTGGTAAAAATGGCATTACCTGTATTATGTGGGTCAGTACGATCACGGTGCTACCAAATTCCTATAGTATTAGTCATTTTTTGATACCTTTTAAAAAAAACAAAAAACCTTGCAAAATAGAAAAAAAATAAATGTGTGACAACCCCATCAAATGGAAACCTAGACCCACTGAAAAGCGGTTAGATAAGAAACTACACGGATCCCATAGACTATAATGGGGTTCTTGTTCCCGAAGCGGACTCCCATGACGGAATACTGAATTCAGGTGTGAACCGGGCCTAACAAAGGTATATTGATTATCACTGGAATATACATGTGTCAAGTGGTAGACTCCCTTTAAGGATAGGCCATCAATTTTGTACATCAGCGGGGTCAGACTGTTGGGACCACCACAGACCAACTATTTTCTAGAGAAAACAACTCCTGGAATTGCTTACATGCTGGGTGCTGTGCTGCTCACTCACACCACTTGTAGTGATGGTTGTAGGTATTGCATAAGTGACCCATTTAAGCATATGGACCACCACTGGAGTACCATGGCCAAAAGTAAGTTGAGGGAGCATCACACTGTCAGGCATGTAAACAATGATGTAAGATGTTGTTGTGACAGTCTGAACCACCCCTCTTAAATTGGTGGCCTATCACTGAGACCCCTCCTCCAATCCTGAGTACAGGGGTGTTTTTTTTGTTTTTTTTTAGATCAGATAATTTTTATTAACAATTTTTTCTGTACATAAATTCAAACAATCGACAAAACAATAGCAACACAACAACAATTCAAAGGAAATATGGAGACACAATCCGACATTTAAAGGGGGGGGGAGGCCATTAGGGCCCACACTAAATCTCCCGAACATCCTTCGATTCATAGCAAATAATATTGCTCAGGGGATCAGGAAACTAATAGAGTAGTGAGAGATCAATCCCTAATCAGAGATGGGAGGGAAGACCAGGTCCCCAAATTTTTTCAAATTTAGTTTGGGCCTTTCTTTGTGTATATACTCCCCTCTCCAGCCTAATAGTATTATTAACTCTAGATATCAATTCCACCAGAGAAGGAGGGCTCGGGTCCAACCAATGGTAAGCAATCCATTTTCTTGCCTGGCACAATACCCTAGACAACCCTATCTATTCCGGGCTTTCCGGGTCCACACCCTTCCCCAAATGACCTAGGAGGCAAACTAATGGTGAGTGCATAAGGGCAATAGAATATACCCAGCCAAGCAAGGACAGTCAAATCTTGTAAAAACCATGCAGCATGCCAGTAATTAATAAAATCGGAGCAAGCCGACATTCACAGAAAAACTGGGCTTAGTTCCCCAAGATGGCGGGAACAACCTCCCTGCCGAGTTCCTTCAAAACTGTTAACAAGTGAATCTAGAAGAATTGATGGAAGTCGGAGGGCAAAGGCCACACCAAATATTTTACTGCAGATTTAAAATTTCATACATTCAGTTTGTATATTGGTAATTGACAAATAAATGGTTAACACTTTTATTTCAGAAAGCATTCTTTCTTTACAGCATTTTCATTATACCGGCCTATAACATTTGCACAGTACCGTATGTAAATGCTTTATCTACTACAAGTTTATTTCAAGAAGCCGCATAAAAGAGACTGTGCCGACCTCCAATAAGATGAATATGTGAATCCTGCTCAACTGTATGTGGAATAGGATGAGACAATCAAGGCTTTGTGAGATGCCCCATCATCGCTACGTAATTAATGGGGGCTCTGATAGGAGACACCGCTGACTGTCTGCCACTCGCAATACTCAGTCCGTTATTGTGCAGAACTTGCAGCATTTACATAATGGAGCTGTTACATTTCAAGAGAGCTTATTAGAGGTAACAATCTTAGTGATGCCATGCGGAGATCTGAAATCATCCACTTCAAGGGATACAAGTGCCAAATGTCTTTATCGAGGCTCGACTAGAGAATAAGGTGCGGAGAATTCAATAACCACCTAATACAAATACTAAGAGAATGTGAAGCAATCAGGAAATGCAAGCGGGAAATCACTGATCAGAGATAGTCTTCATCAGGCTGACATAGGAGCAAAAATAGCTAGCATATCATCCCTTTCTCCTCATCAGATTTTAGAGGCTGCCCTACTCTCCATCTGGGGATCAGAGGATTAGGAGACCATCCGTGTAGACAGGCAATACTATACACAGCCCATCCAAGTACATTGGTGACTGTAGTAGGAGCTCTACATGGGTAGGTGGAGATCAGAGCTCTGGAGTGGGGCTAGTTATGGTTGGACTCAAAAAGATAGTCCGACTGCTCCTGACAAGTTATGTATAAAGCAATTGGAGACGGAGAAGTTGGAATCGGGCTGTGGAAAAATAGAGGCGCTGTAGTCAGAGTCAGGGGTTTGACAAACTCTACAGAGGCGATACAACCTGCAAGGAAGTTAGTGTGTGTGTGTGTGTGTGTATGTGTATATATATATAACTTTAAAGTTTTTTTTACTCCAAATCTATAAAGGTATATTATTTATCACTGCAATGTGCTCTGTAATACAGTGGTAGCAGTTCAATATGGTGGAGGAAGCTGGTAGACTACCTTTAAAGGGATCCTATCATTGGATATCCTTTTTCTGACTAACACGTCGGAATAGTCTTAAGAAAGGCTATTCTTCTCCTACCTTTAGATGTCTTCTCCGCGCCGCTGTTTGGTAGAAATCCCGTTTTCCTTCAGTATGCAAGTGAGTTCTCTCTCAGTACAGGGGGTGTCCCCAATGCTGTGAGAGAACTCTCCAGCGACGCCTCCATCTTCTTCTGGAACACCCTCTCCCTGTGTCTGCTTCTGTCCTGGGTTTCAGTCTTCTAGGCCTTGGACAGAGCCAACAGCGCATGCCCATGGCCACAAGAAAATGGCCACTTACAAAATAAGTGGCCATTTTCTTGTGGCCACTTACACAGTAAGCTGGTGTAAGCGGCCATTTTCTTGTGATGTGGGCAGGCGCAGTCGACTCTGCCAAGGTCCGATGGCAGAGCCGACTGCGCATGCCTAGAAGATTGAAACCCAGGACGGAAGACACAGGGAGAGGCCGTTCCTGAAGAAGATAGAGGCGTCACTGGAGATTTCTCTCACAGCATTGGGGACCGTCCCCAGTGCTGTGAGAGAACTCATTTGTATAGCAAAGATGACACAGATTTCATATACTACATTAAACTGCTCTTGCCAGCAGCACTATCAGCTAATTGCACTTTGCTGATAACACTTGGTCTGTTATCTCTCTATGTAAACACACAGATAACACGGAGTCCATTCTGTCCAAGCATCTGCATATTATCTAATCTGCATAAGTATTCTGTGTCTTCTAGGCAGCATGCTGAGACACTATGTTAGGAAAACTCCTTTAATCCAAATTGGCAGTTTCCCAATTTTAAACATGCCATTAATAAGAAAATCTAATTTGCTGCAATTTTTTTTTTTTTTTAACCCCTTCCCGACATGCGCCGTAATAGTACGGCGCGTGTCGGGTCTGTAACTATGGCGACCGCCCGGGAGCCGGGCGGCCGTCATAGCCGCCGGGTGTCTACTGCTTTAAGCAGTAGACAACCGGCTCTAATGCCTCCGATCGGTCCCCGGACCGATCGGAGGCATTAACCCCTCCGGCGCTGCTGTCAAAGGCGCCATCTTCCCGGCGGCGCATGGGCGCCGCCATTTTGGCAGGGATCGCCGGCTCCTGGAGCATGCTCCAGGGCCGACCCCCCCGTTGCCATGACAGCCGGGAGCCTTGTTAAGGGCTCCCAGCCAGTCTGCAAATTCTCTCTTTTGCAGGCTGGTGTATACAGCCTGCAAAAGAGATGATGATTTTTTGCAATGCATTGCAATGCATTAGCATTGTAATGCATTGCATTAGTGATCAGACCCCCTGGGGTTCAACACCCCTAGGGGGTCTAATAAATGCAAAAAAAAATAAAAAAAAAAAGTAAAAAAAAAAAATATAAAAAAATATAAAAAGTATTAAAAGTTCAAATCAACCCCCTTTCCCTAGAACAAATATAAAAGTAGTTAAAAACTATGAAACATATACATGTTAGGTATCCCCGCGTCCGAAATTGCCCGCTCTACAAATCTATAAAAATATTTTTCCTGTTCGGTAAACGCCGTAGCGGGAAAAATAGTCAAAAGTGCCAAACCGCCGTTTTTTCACTGTTTTAATTCTGATAAAAATTTGAATAAAAAGTGATCAAAGCAATAACATTTCCCGAAAATGGTAGAACTAAAAAGTACACCCGGCCCCGCAAAAAAAAGACGCCCTATACATCCCCGTACACCTATGTATAAAAAAGTTACGGCCGTCGGAATATGGCGACTTTTAGAAAAAAAAATTTTTAACACCGTTTTGGAATTTTTTTTAGGGGTCAAAATGTAAATAAAACCATATAAATTTGGTATCCCTGGAACCGTACCGAAACACAGAATACAGGGGACATGTCATTTTGGCTGCACAGTGAACGCCGTAAAACCAAAGCCCGTAAGAAAGTCGCAGAAATGCATTTTTTCTTCAAATCCACCCCATTCTGAATTTTTTTCCTGCTTCCCAGTACATTATATAGAATAATTAATGGTGGCATCATGAAGAAAAAATTGTCCCGCAAAAATTAAGACCTCATATGACTCTGGGAGCGGAGAAATAAAAAAGTTATGGGGTTTAGAAGGAGGGGAGTCAAAAACGAAAAACGAAAATCAAAAAATGCCATCGGCGGGAAGGGGTTAAAAAACAAAAAAACAAGAGCTATGAAGGTAGCCAGAAGTCACAGACTTCTCCTCAAGCAGAGCTGAGGAGGATTGAGCAAGCTAGGCATCAAGAAGCTCTTAGAGCAGCTGAAACGCTGGAGCAGACAGATCAGACACGCCAACAACACACTTATTATATGGGGTTCCAGCGAGCTGCTGAGATCCCGGAACAATCACGGGTATGGCGTGAAGAACAAATTCAGCGACAGGTCAGCTTGAGAGCTGCTGAAACGCCGGAGCAGGCAGATCATCTACATCAACAACATGCTCATTATATAGCATCCCAGCAAGCTGCTGAGATGCTGGAACAATCACAGGCAAAGCGCGAGGAACATTTTCAGCAGCAGGACAGCTTGGGAGCTGCCGCAATGCCGGAGCAGGTGAACCATTGATGCTAGCGGTTTACTGAATATAGGGGGATCATCGACACCAGATGAGGTCGCGGGCATAGGCTAGTGTCCGCATATTATGACAATATTTGTAAAGCTCCAGTGAGACTTCTGCAGCATGGAGAGAATAAAGTCAGGCATACAAAAAAAGTAAAAAGGAGTCAGCTTCCTTTATTTTGTGGCCTGGCAAGACACCAATGCAAAACAACTCAAAAAGTTCTGCTATATATAGTATAGTAGTGCAGCACTTTGCTCAGGACAATTCTGCACAGGAATCGTTCACTTAAAAAAAGGGCAACATGGGACCTATAGAGGACAAGCTGGGAAGATCATAGACGTGAATCAAATCAATGTTTTCGATTTGGAAAACATCTGCTTGGTGGCCAGTATGATAGGTGTGCACTGCGAGGAGTCTCCACGTAGAAGTGGTCACAGCAATTACTTGTTCCTGCGAGAGCTACAATTACCTGCACAGTCAATCAGGCCTACTTGCCATTCACTCTCCAAAATATGATTTATTTTTTCTGAAAATACAGGGCTGAACAACTCTATTTCTTCAGTTAGAAGACTCCACTGAAATTCACTACAGAAATAGAAGTCTTATCCATTTTAAAGCGGTTTTCTTTACAATTTTAAAGAGGACCTTTCACCACTTTTGGGCACATGCAGTGTTATATACTGCTGGAAAGCTGACAGTGCGCTGAATTCAGCGCACTGTCAGCTTTCCCGATCTGTGCCGGTGTAAAGAGCTTACGGTGCCGGTACCGTAGTGCTCTATGGTCAGAAGGGCGTTTCTGACAGTTAGCCAGAGACGTCCTTCTGCCTCGCAGCGCCAATCACGCTGTGCTGTGGAGCGGGGAGGAACGCCCCCTCCCTCTCCTGATAATACTCGTCTATGGACGAGTACTGTGAGCAGAAGAAGGGGGCGTATCTCCCTGCTCACAGAGCACAGCGGTATTGGCAGTGTTTGTACAGAAGGACGTTCCTGACAGAGTGTCAGGAACATGCTTCTAACTGTAAAGAGCTACGGTACCGGGACCGCTAGCTCTTCACCCGGGGAACAGATCAGGAAAGCCGACAGTGTGCTGAATTCAGTGCACTGTCGGCTTTCCAGCAGTTTATACAACTGCCTGTGCCCCAAACCATGAAAGGTCCTCTTTAAAAGGGGCTTTCCAAGTAAAAAAAAATAAATAAATAAATAATATATATAAGGAAAGGTCATCAGTATCAGACTAGTTGGAGTCTAAGACCCAGCGCCCCCATCCATCAGCTCTTTAAGGAACTGATACATGGAGAATGGAGCAGACCAGACAAGTTTACGGCAGTTCAGTTCCCATTCATTTTAATGGGATGGAGACATGACACTGCCATGTGAAAAACAGATGTAGGATTACTTCCGAAGAAGAAGAAAGCAGCAAGGTTTTCGAGTCCTACAGAATCCCCTTAAAAGGAGTCTATCCCATACTCCAATTATATACTGCAACCACTGTGTTGCAGAACATATTACAGGGGTTTTTTGCCTTCCCCTGGATCAACACTGTAGGGATTGTAGGGTTATAGGTTGGACTTGATGGACTAATGTCTTTATCCAACCTCATCTACTATGTATGTAACGATCATTCTCAACCATCTCAATTTTGTAGATATGGGGTAAAACAATTTTATGCAAGTGAAGCTGCTGGTGTATTTAGACAGGTAATGGCTTCAGCTCCTGAAGCACTGCCAAACCGACATCCCCCTGGTGACACAGCAACATGCGTCACCTCCTTAAAAATTACCATAAGGGAGAGGGGGAAAAAAAAAAAAAAAAAAAATTGAAATATATGACACCCCCCCCCCTTTTTTTTTTTTTTTTTTTTTTTTTTTACATTTTCTCGGATATTAAAATAAAATAAATGAGAACCATGCAAAAAATAAAAAAATTAAATAAATAAATTAAAATCACATGTATGAAAACATAAAAAAAAAAGTCCTAAACCAGGGAAAATAGCCTGATCTGTGAACAAGTTGGAGGGGAGAAAACAGATGACTGCATTGGATTTACAGCACCAGAATATCTCAAGAGTAGTTCAGAGGAAAAAGAATCTTGGATCAACTTGAAGGATGCAAACAAGATGAGAAGAGGATATCTTGACTTGGAGATGCTGGAGCTTATGTTATACTTAGCAACCTATTGAACCTAATTAATAAGAGGGATAATAAAAATAAATTAAATGCGGCATTATTAATTCATGTAATGAACTGTAAAATATTTCGAGAGTTAAGAAATTATCAGAATCTTGCGTTATACGTGAATCTTACCAGCGGCGATTAGGAAGACGGCACAGCTGGTAAAAAGAAATTAGCATTAAAGATAAAACATTTGTAAAGCAGCTGCTAGAAAAGGGAGCGAAATTAAAGGGTAATTAATATGTTACCAGATTGAGAGGGAATTAACGCACAAGTGTTGATGCACTTATTACCCCTGAAAACCCCTCCGCCTCGTTCCCAACCTCAAAAATATATAGATCAGATCAGGAGAAGACATAATAATTGCACATAATACCAGTCTATTTTTCTAAGTACAAAAAAAAAAAAGCCACAAGTCTTATGAATACTGCAAAGCCTGCACGGAAGAACCTAGAATCCCTATGGATTCATGTAACTAAAGTATAGACCCCTAGATGATCTCTCCAATTCCAAAACCCAGAACCAGCACATACCAGTTGTTCTAGGGTACTGCAAGCTGCTAGTGGATAGGGAGCGTGTGCAGGCTGCTCCTGGCTCAGCTCGTGCACCAGGACCCAGGAGAGGTTAGTTACACCCCTGATCAGCTTATACTTTCCTAAAGGTGATACAGGGATTCTATTGCAAAAATAATACAATAATTCTAATAATCATACAAATAGAAATGACACAGTTGTAAACGGTCTTGGCAGATCACGAGACATTGGAGACTCCGTCGCAGAATGTGCTTGAAATCGGTGATGAGTAAAATCCTGCAAGGAGGATTTTCCTCTCTGACGCTTTTACACTGAAACAGGGTGGAAACCATTATAGTCTATGGGGTCTGTGGGTTTCCACTGGTAACTGCTTTTTAAGTGGATAGGGTCTCTGACGTTCAGGTTCCCATGCAGACCCGAATGCTAGCTTTAGGCCTCAGCCCCACATTGCGGAAACGCAGCTTTTTTTGTTGCAGATTTTGTTGCAGTTTTTTTGAGCCAAGGCCAGGAGTGGATTGAGCAAAATAACTTCCTATATATTTCCCATTCCTTTTGTAGCCTTTCCTAGGTTTAGCTAAAAAAAAAACGCAGCAAAATCTGCAACAAAAGAATCTGCGTTCCCGTGACATGGGGCCTCAGCCTCAGACAGTTTTTGTGACTTGTACAGAGAGGGACATGATTTTGCAGGAAATGGGTGCGGCAGAGCAGAACATGGACATGATCTAAGTAAGGGGTGCTCACACTTTTTCAGTGTGTGAGCTACTTTATTAGCTGACCAAGGCAAAAGATCTACTAGGGCGGGGCCGGGGCGAGCCTGTGGGTGGGGCCTGGGCGGGTCTGTGGGTGGAGCCGAGCATGCGGGCGGGGCCGGGCGGATCGTGAATGCAGGAGACAGCGGCGTTCTGTGGCCGCCCAGGGATCCCCGCTGTCTGTCTGTTCACCGCGCAGGCTGAGAGTTATCTCTGGGCAATGGCAGGCTGGAGCTGCAGCAGCCCCAGCCTGCCAGTGTCCGGAGATGACTCTCAGCAGACACCTGGGGATCCCTGCATCCCGCAATCGACCCATACGTCCTTTGCGATCTACCAGTAGATCGCAATCAACGTATTGGGCACCCCTGATCTAAGTGGTGACATTGCGTGCCATTCATGTCAACAAATCAATCACTATGATAAATCTGTCTAATGTGACTTTCTACTGTCTAACTTTTAGGCCATGTGAATGTCGCCTATGACAGTATTAGGGAGCCTTCACACGGAGTGACGCTTTGCTCATTCTGAACGTAAAACTTGTTCAGAATGAGCGCGTAAAAAACAGATCCCATTGATTTCTATGGGTGTGGGCATACGCGCGTTACCTATTGAAATCAATGGAAGGCTGTTTTAACTATTGCTTTCAATCACTGACAGGCGGTTTCCTGCTCCTGCTGTCTCTGTCATTTCGGGAATGTTTGTGTACATAAGGAATAACACGATTTCACCTTTGACTTCAATGTTAAATGGGTCTATTAGCAACACAAGACATTTAAAGCGTATCCACAGGATAAACACGAAACAGATTATGACATGAGGATATTTTCATGTACACTGTAAATATGTGAAATCTGATTGGCAGATGGCTGCCTCTGTTCCTTGCTGCCTTTGTGTGAGGTTTGCTCATTCTGTACAGGTGCTATCACAAGTGCCTCTTCCCTGAAACTTACTGAACCATAATGAGGATCTGAATTATTCTCAATCCCGCTACCGTGGAGGAGAATTGTTCTCTTTACAGCGCGGCTCCGAAGTGCTTGAGCTTAAAGCCCTGCTGAAGTGCTGGCTGGGAAGAAAATGAAGATAATTCTAGTACATTATATAATGACATTTTCCTGGAGCTCTGTCCATGCCAGTTTTGTACAGCTGCAAATGTCCTTGTGAGCAAACTCAGTAGCATAACTCCTACATATAATATAATAATACATATAAGCTACAGATGTGTTATCTGCAAGCAAGCAGCACAGCTTGTAGTATGTAAGAATTACCGAGAATGGTGCTGGTTCAGTACAGTGGGCATCTCAGATATCGAATCCCTGCAGATCTAATAATGATGGTTGATCCTGAAGATAGGCCATAAATAGTAAAAGCTGGATAACTACAGTACTTTAAAGACATGCATGTAATATGACCAGTCCTGCCTATACCCCCTTTAAGCACAACTAGTTATTTTCTGCCCCTATATAGTAATAGCGCTGTATTCTGTGTAACATATAGCAATGAAATCTCCTTAGTGTCCCTGTACTCTGTAATACCACCTTAGTGCCCCCACACAGTATAATGTCAATTTGTGAAGGTTATATTCATGTAATGTATGAAAAACATTGTTATCCTTAAAAGCTGAATGCTAGATACAGTTGATTATGCTTGAAACTGGTATAATGTTATATGATAAGATGGCACCTGCATCCAGGATGGGGGCAAGAAAAACAAATGCTTGGCTTGCTGCCAGAAGACAGCTCCCCAAGGTTACCACGCAGGACCGGGAGTAGCTGGCTATCTAAGGAACTGTTTAAACTCTGTTTGATTGAGATATACCATACCAATCAGGAATGAATATGAAGACTTACGTTTTTATATCGCTTCCTTTCTCTGTTACTATTTAACCCCATGTAGTTTTAATAAAAGTGCGTCAGTATTTCCTTGTTGGTTGAGAGAAGAACTAATACCAACATTGTGTGTCTGGTGTCATTTCCTTACTGCTGGCACTCAGCCTAATTAATTAGGACGATGACAGTTAACCAGCGTTATAGGTCAATTAGTCATAAACACGGCTTTGACCTTATCACAATAATGCCACTACACATAGTATAGTGCCTCCTTAGTTCCCCCACATAGAATAATACCCCCATGCTGTACTGCTACCTGATCAAAGAATACTGCCCCCATTAATGCCATACTGCCAACTGTGTGACACACAGGAGGCATAGGGGTACGGCAAAGAACTTTCCCTTCCTTACACCTGCACAATGACAGCAGTCAGGAGAAAGAATGATATGCAGACTGCTGTCCTGCCAGCAGGGACTGTCTACAAAGAAGTAGCGCAAGCAGCAGGGAGAGTGCCGATCCCTGATGTCGCTGCCACTGTGATGTGATCCATAAATGCCCTCACCTGCTGTCATTCTAGGGTGATCAGATCCTGTGAATAGGGTTTGGACAGCTGAGTACACCTTGTATATAAATGTGCCAGCTGCAATCGTAACCCCACAATACATTTATGTCCTCCATGTCCCCCTTTCCATTTTTTTGTCCCCTAGCATGAACTTTTATGAGTGCAGCCTGACAAAAGAGAAAATAGCTGAATATTACTGCTGCCTATTGCAGGATGGAAACAAAAATGCAGAAATCATGAACATGTCATTAAAAAACCCAAAGTCCTGAAAAGAGGACAAGGCTCTTAGGATAAATTAAATTCAGATGACTGCCGGGAGTAGAAATCTATTCAATGGCACTTAAGAATAAATAAAGCTCTGCATTTTATTCTAGATATAAAAGTTGCCCGCATTGCACTGATAGCAGTTGCTTTAGATAGCAAGACATAGGCAATAACCGAACAAACCAGCATTTCCATTTCTTACCATCAAGATATTTATTTGCATCTAGAAACTTGTTCGATGTTCAACTCACAGGTGCAGGGCTGAAAGAAGAGCTCCATTGTTTTCACTCCAATATTATTGTACTAATATATACTAGTAGCTATTCCCAGGTTCACCTAAATTAACCACGTTTCTACTTTTCCTGGATCGGTAGCCATGATAGCAGCTTCTTCATCTTCTCTCACATGATGTACTTCATCAATCCCACTCCTAGGCCCGCTGCTGAATTTACAATTGAACCACAGGACCACGGCCAATAAAACACTGAAAATCCCGCCCCTGTTCCCCCATGGTTACCAGCACTAGCACATAGGTCTTCCCCAATTCTTGCTATTAGAGGTGCTCCAGTGCTGATTGTTTAATACATATTCCAGGGCTGTGCAATCAGTATGTCAAACCACCAACATTTTTCCTCAGCTTGACTGGCAGGCATGTTTAGACATGTAGTAAAGATTCTCTAATTCATTAAAAACCTAGTGATTCTGTTATTGATTTTAGCACTGTTCTTCGTATGACAAAAATAACATTCTGAATTTATACTGCAGGTCAGTACGATTATGTCGATACCACATATGTTTCCATAGAAACAGGGTCGGACTGGCCTGCCGGGGAACCGGGGAATCCCCCGGTAGGCCCCGAGCCTTGACTGCCAGTGATCATTTCCTCAATGCAGAAGCACTGGTCAGGGGCCCGATCAGGATGTCAGGGGCTGGTTCGGGCCCCTGTCCAATGCATTAGTGGCAGGGGCCGGATCGGTAAGCTCGGGGCCCCAGGCTGCCGGCAGCACTGTAATGAATAGAGAAGCACGGCTGCCAGCAGTTTCCCAGGGCCCCGACACTTACACACAGGGGCCTTCTGCCAGTGGTATACATTCCCTATTAATATAGGGAAAGTATACATCAGGAGCACACCAGGGGTAGCAGCTGTCCCTGCAATCTTAGGGCGCATTCACACTACTGATACGCTGCCTGATTCTGAATGTTAAAACACGTTCAGAATCAGCACGTATAAAGCAGTTCCCATTCATTTCAATGGGAGCCGGCATACGAGCGCTCCCCCTTGAAATGAATGGGCTGCTTTTTTCAGCACTCCCATTGAAGTGAATGGGATGTGCTGGCGTGTACGGCTATCTCTGCTCATTCTGAGCTGTACACGCAGGCACTTCCCATTCACTTCAATGGGAGCGTTCGTAGTAAAAAAAGCAGCCCATTCATTTCAATGGGGAGCGCTCGTATGCCGGCTCCCATTGAAATGAATGGGAACTGCTTTATATGCGCTGATTCTGAACGTGTTTTAACGTTCAGAATCAGGCAGCGTATCAGTAATGTGAACTTACCCTTAGGAAGCGATCTCTCTGCAAGCCCGGACTTCCCCACCTCCCCCTCCTCGGCAGACAATGGAGCAATGGGGACAGGTGAAGGTAATTTTTATTTATTTTTTATTTTACACCTCCCGCCAGGCACATGGTTTGATCCAACTCCTGGACAAATCTTTAAAGGATTTATCCATCTTTATAATATTGATGGTCTGTCCTTAGGATAGGTCATCAATATTACATCTGTGATGATACAACAGCCAGGACCTCTGCAGATCAGCTCTTCCAGGACAGTGTGGCTACAGGTAATGGTAACATTTCTAGTAGCTGCGCTGTTCACTTTCCATACAGAGTGTAGCAGTAGGTTTAGGTAATATGTTGTTGCATCTTGTTTGGCAGGTATGCAGCATGGCTCCCTAGATGGTATTGCCTTTAGCTGCCCTGTCTCGGTATCGCTGGTCTGCAGGGTCCTGGTGGTGGGCCCCTAGAAACAATTCCACTGGTGGGCCCTAGACACCCCAGTCCGACCATGCATAGGAACCCCATGATGGAGACGTCCGTTTCACTGACAGACACCTAAGATGCAGTAGTTACTTATGACCACTGCATCTCAAGGGTAAACACGGCGTTATTGCTGTTTTGGCTGTTGAAACAGGACAGACGGGCTCCCATGGTGAGCGCACAGCTTCTGAGCTCATGTGATGACAGTCATGTACAGGTACGTGGGGATGCACTAATAAACCCTCAACTTATATAGATGTGAAAATATGGGAATGGTTTAATGTAACATACATATACATAATTATTAATATTATATTAGAAAAGCTTATATACACCTTCCAATATCTGCTCTCGGCACCCGTGCAGTTCTGCTATGAAGTTGGCAGTACCACTCAGCTTTACTACACTGTTTCCCCAAAAATAAGATTGTGTCTTATATTAATTTTTGCTCCCAAAGATGCGCTACATGTCTTATTTTCAGGGGAGGTGTTTTTTTTTTTTTAATAAAGAGGAATTCACATTTATTGAACAAAAAAAAAAAAAAAAAAAAAAAAAAGAACATTCCTGCATGCACTATTATGCCCCATAGTGGCCCCTACACACAATATTATATCCAGCAGTGGCCCCTGTACACGGTATTATGCCCCATAGTGGCCCCTGCACACAGCATTATCCCCCATAGTGACTCCTACACACAGTATTATGCCCCATAGAGGCCCCTGCACACAGTATTATGTCCCACTGTGGACACCCATGAACAATTATTATACTCTGGGGTCTTTTCAGACCCCAGAGTATAATAATCAGAGACTGAGGGGGGGAATACCAACATAAAAAACATTGTTACTTACCTATTCCTGGCTCCACTGCAGTCCTCAGTGGCGTCGGCCATTTTCAATGATGTCCGGGACGTCACATGACCTGGGACGTCTAGAGCCCGGAAAGGTAAGTAACAACATTTTTATGTTCCTTCACCTCTCCCGGGCCTCCGATCATTATACTCGGGGGTCTGAAAAGACCCCCTAGTATAATAATAGTGTTTGTGGGGCCCGCAGCGTCACTTACTGATCCTGGCCACTGCCAGGATCAGTAAGTAAATAGGGCCAGTGACTGGCTGGAGTTACTCCAGCCTATTAAGAAAAAAAAAAAAAAAAAACGCAGCGGTAGCGGCTGTCACCAGGCCCCTAATGTCCTGGGCCGTGTGGCAGCCGCAACCGCAGCTACCCCTGTAGTTAGGCCCCCTGCAAACGAAAACTACTATGTCTTACTTTCAGGTGCCTTATATTAGGCAATTCAACAAAACCCCTGCTAAGTCTTACTTTCGGGGGATGAGCTATTTTCGGGGAAACACGGTATGCATGATCTTGAGCCTGGCTCATCTATATGTGACTAGAAGCTTTGGGTTTTTGTTAAACTTATGTCTAGGACTCTTCATATGAGAATTAGTTGGGACACTAAACCACGGGTGCATAAGAACAGATTCCCTTTAAATACACAGCCCTGAAAAGAACATTCAAAGCCCCAGTAGTAAATGACTGCCGGATGTGGCGCAGCCAGTTGGATTTATATCCATTAGTAGACGTCTGAGAACAAATGAATTGCTTCAGGATATAATGCCGCGGGGAAATTAAAAGTGTAGTAGAACAGCTCCTGCATATTTGTAGTGAATGAATAATAATGACATGCAGGATCGTAGCTGGAACAAGTATTGAAGTTATCTCGCTTACTTTTCTTATCTGTAGAAACTGGCGCTTTATTTCCAACTTCAACTTCGTCGTCGCTGTCCTCACTACTGGTGCTGCTGACATCTAACACAATGTCCCTCTGTGGGTCCACTCTCAGGAAGTTCCTGCATTCAAAGGTCAGATGTCCGGCTGAAAGGGAGAAGACCATAATAACTAGTGGAACATAAGGCAGGGAAAATAAGCCATCACTGCAATGTCAGCGGTCTCTATAGGAAGAGTAAAGCCACCATATAAAGTGTGTTCATTACGGCCTGTCTGTAATCTCATAGAGTGTCACTGCTTTCAACCTTTGTATAGCAAAATGGAGAGAAATAGATATGTATACAGAGAGAGAGTGAGAGAGAGAGTGATATATAGGTACATGTATAGAGAGAGTTTATACATAGATCCAGAAAGAGAGCACTATAGAGGTCTGACGCTAGGTTCACACCTGCATTTGGGTCCACTTGGGGACCTGAAAAATGGAAACCCAATCAGCTTAAAAAGCAGTTACCTGCCAAAACCTGCAGACCCCATAGACTATAATGGGTTCCGCTTGGGTTTCTGCCCCAAGAATGGGGAAAGAGAAGTCCTACTGAATGGGGAAACAGAATCCTGAGTGTAGAAGTGAACACAGCCTTAATAAAGGGCCCGACTGACCTCTTGATAAATCTGGCAGAAGTCCTGGTGCCAAAATGGAAATCTACTGAAGTAGACTTCCATCCTAACCCACACTAGGTAAAAGGATTTTGTTTTAGTAAATCAGCCAGGTCACGATCTCCACCCTGCAACATTATGCACATTCTCACAGGGTGTGAATTTCCACTTAAAGAGGACCTTTCATCAAATCGGGCACATGCAGTTTTATATACTGCTGGAAAGCTGACAGTGCGCTGAATTCAGCGCACTGTCGGCTTTCCCGATCTGTGCCCGGTGTAAAGCGCTATCGGTGCCGGGACCGTGGCACTTTAGTGTCAGAAGGGCGTTTCTGACAGTTAGCCAGGAACGTCCTTCTGCCTCGCGGCACCTATCGCGCTGTACTGTGTTCCTCCCCGCTCCACAGCACAGCGCGATAGGTGCCGCGAGGCAGAAGGACGTCTCTGGCTAACTGTCAGAAACGCCCTTCTGACACTAAAGTGCTACGGTACCGGGACTGATAGCGCTTTACACCGGGCACGGATCGGGAAAGCCGATTTCCAGCAGTATATAAAACTGCATGTGCCCGATTTGATGAAAGGTCCTCTTTAAAGGGGTTTTCCAGGCAAAAAATAATTGATGACCTAGGCCAGGCCACTTCCTGCGAAGCCAATATTGAGTTATCGGGGGCAAGTTTATACTGTGCCCTGAATGCACTGTAAAAAATGTTATATCACCACTTTAATATGTAGCGATTTTCTGCAACATAGAAACAAAATTGTTATGGACATAAAACAAAATGACAGGGGCAACACGGTGGCTCAGTGGTTAGCACTGCAGCCTTGCAGTGCTGGAGTCCTGGGTTTGAATGCTACCAGGAACAACATCTGCAAGGAGTTTGTATGTTCTCCCCGTATTTTTGTGGATTTCCTCCCATATTACAAAGACATAATGATAGAAAAAAAGAAAAAAATGTATATTGTGATCCCTATATGGAGCTCATAATCTACGGTACATTAAAAAAAAAACCCAAAAGACAACAATAAATGAAATAAATATGCCGGTTAGTCATCTTGCTGGAAAGTGTTCCCGACTACTCTTGTTCTCTCCGTGACATTGAAACTATACAGCTAAGCAAACTGCCAATGACAGTGATCCCTATCAACCACCCGACAGGCCTCATGTATAGAAGGCAGAGGAGCCGTATACTGGGTGCAGTTACATAACTACGTATAATCACAAGACAACATCATGTCCAGGTTACATAATACAGGACTGCACTCAGGGTAATAGTGAGCCATACCGTCTAGACCAGGGGTCTCAAACTCGCGGGCCGCATGCGGCCCCCCCGAACAATTTTGTGCGGCCCGCACAAGCCTAGGGACGCTGGATCCAAGTTGAATCCGGACGTTTCACCATTTTGCCCACAGGCAGTTTTATATACTGCCGGAAAGCTGACAGTGCGCTGAGTTCAGCGCACTGTCGGCTTTCCCAATGTGGGCCCAGTGTGAAGAGCTTACGGTCCGGTACCGTAGCTCTTCTATGGTCAGAAGAGCGTCTCTGACACTCAGTCAGAGACGTCCTTCTTCACAGCACAGCCAATCGCGCTGTGCTGTGAGAGCCGGGAGGAACTCCCCCCTCCCTCTGCTCGCAGTACTCGTCCATAGACGAGCATTATCAGGGAGGGAGGGGGGCGTTCCTCCCGGCTCTCACAGCACAGCGCGATTGGCTGTGACATGATTGTGGGGACATGAAACTGGGGGCAGAGATGGGGGGACATGAATCTGAGGGCAGAGATGGGGGGACATGAATCTGAGGGCAGAGATGGGGGGACATGAATCTGAGGGCAGAGATGGGGGGACATGAATCTGAGGGCAGAGATGGGGGGACATGAATCTGAGGGCAGAGATGGGGGGACATGAATCTGGGGGCAGATGAAGGGTGTATATGTAACTGAGGGAAAGATGGAGGGGGGACATATAGTTTACGGGTGACTGTAGGAGGATTATACAGTGTGGGGGCACATGAAAAATGAATGGGCGGAGTCAACATAAAAGTGGGTGGAGCTAAATTTGCCGCGGTGCGGCCCGCCGACTGGCTGGGATCTTGCTCTGCGGCCCACATGCTGAGTTGAGTTTGAGACCCCTGATCTAGACTATAAATAATAGCTATTCATCTATATGCTGACGAACAATGAACACTTACGATATCCACACTTCTTGCATCCCGCCCTGATGTTATCTTTATTTACACCTGGAAAAAACAAAACAGGAAAAAAAATACAGATTATTGCAAATTTTATTTACTTTGCTTATTCTGGACACTCACAATGTCAGGTGTCCATCGACTTTATGATCTGTAAAATTTTGCGGCTATTTTTCCCCTTTATATTACAAGACTGTAAGAAAAAGCGCAGAATGAGTTACATAAAGAATCAATACACGGTCTTTACCTTTATGATGCTGCTGTGGAGCTATGAGAATGACAGTAAAGGTTTTCAATTTTATGATGGCCATAGTAAAGCTTCAAAAAGCCATATTGAAAAATGTAATAGTAATGTCACAGGCGGCCATTTTGTATCCTGTAAGCCATACTGCTACAACAGAAGGTTGATCAATAGTTCTGGTTGTATAACACACTGGCGTCTGGCCAGTGTTCTGGGGTATTTGATATTTTGGCCTCCCGACAATTGTGTGTCCACACTTACTGAATAACATATGTGCTTATGTTACATAAGTCCTTTGTTAGAAAAAGGTATTAATATTGCCATGTTCAGGAAAATCTCTCACTTATCTGAGACTCCTAGTCCTAGCCCGTTTGAGGATCAGTCACAGTGTGGACTCCATGTAGCTTTTCTTACCCCAATACCCAATCACTGGCTTAAGCGGGTCACTACAGCTAGCTATAACTGGATAAGTGGTCATTTCTTACAACAGCAGCGGGAAGGGGCAGTGACACACAATACCTCAGCTCTCTCCCAATCACTTTAATGGGTGAAAGCTGCAGTACCATTCTGGACCACTGTACAGTGGATGGAGCTGTGCCATTTTCTTTGCTGCCGCAAATGCCTTCAAATCAGTAGTTTGGTGGGGGTGTCCGGAGGAGGAACGGATAATGGCAACCACTTCTAAGGAGAAGTCATCGATATAAAAGTTCTGCAAAGCCACCATTATGCTCCTTCTCTAGAAAATATTATTCAGCCACAATATCCTGTTGAAAATTGGAAAATATCTACTTGCTTTAAAGAAACTGCGGCCACAAGAAAAATGGCCACTTACACAGTAAGTAAGCGCCATTTTCTTGTGGCCTGTGGGCATGCGCAGTCAGCTCTGCCCGAGGCCTACAAGTTTGACCGTCAGCGCCGGAAGGAGACGCGTGAAGAGGACATTCCTGAAGAAGGAGGCGGCGGTGCTGGAGAGTTCTCTTGCAGCATTGGGGACGCCCCCAGTGCTACGAGAGAACTCATTTGCATACCGACGAAAACTGGGATTTCTACCGAACTGCGGCGCGGAGAAGGCATTTAAAGGTAGAAGAAGAATAGCCTTTCTTAGGCTGGTCTTACACGACCATAGTTTAAGACCGCAAATGGTCCGCAATTGAGGGTTTTCAATTGCGGACACATTATATTCAATATGGCCTCTTACACCACCGGATATTTTATCCATGGTGTGTCGGGCCGCAACCGTGGTCCCCATTTTATAGAACATGTCCGTAATTCACGGCACTGCACGGACTCGCCCATAGAACTCTATGGGCGAGTGCAGCAGTTTACGGGCATCCGCGGAGTCTATGTTGATGATCAGCAACTAGTACTGCTGATCAGCAACTTGCGGACCGTAAATGCTCGGTCGTGTAAGACCAGCCTAAAGGCTATTGCTACGTGTCAACGAGAAAGAAAAAAATGTTTTAATGGTAGAATCCCTTTAAATGATTTTATTGTCAGACTTGGTAGAATTATCTATATCATTGACTGACAATATAAACACTGCCCTACAGTCATACATTATTAAACCATGTAGACTGTATGCATTTTTATATCTATACAAAATAGTTCTCATTCATAACACATCGAGACTGAGATTTGCTCAGATGTTGATCTCTGAATCCCAACAACTTCTGGAGGCTTTTAGATGTCTTGAATTCTCATCTGCAAAGAATTATCTTCAGCACTTGGGATGTTAATGTAACGATTATTGCTAGTTGGTGGTAAGAGGCCAAATCATTCAAAGCCAAAACTAGATTTTACCTTTAAAATTGTGTCACTTTATATTTTATGGATTAGTTATTTTAACCCCTAGTGTCAGACTCCTGTGTATTTTTCTAGTCTAGCACTAGTGGCCACTATTCCTCTTACTTTGAAATACTGTTGCACTTCCACTCCTCACCACTGGAGGCATCTTAGGACCGATCTGTACCAGTGTGAAGCCTTCTTGTTTTCTGTTTGGGCCTATTTATACCCATGAGGTAGTACAACACTCTGCCCGAGTATTGTGACTTGTTTCCAGTCTCCCCAGACTGGTCTACTCCATTTCTTTGTTGCTCTTATGTTCTACACTTCCAGCCGCACCTTGGACTGCTCCTCTTTAGTACCCATCTGCTCCTGGCTCATTTCATCTGGTCACCGGATTTCAGCCGTGTATACCAGTAATGTAACATATTAAAAGATCACAATTGTGAAATTCTGGGGCATTTCCATTACTAATGCACCTCAGCAATTGTCATTCCCATTAGACAACTACATACAAACACAATACTTACATATACACACAAAGGAAAATTGAACAGCACAAACCACTGCTTAGTATTATTTCTGCAGATACCAAAAAGGAAGAATAATCTTCTAATCGTAGCCTCATTGCGCTTGTCATGCCCCAACATATAAGATCTTGACCTGACTTCTCTTCAAGTAGTCTTGAGTGGAAGGGGAAATGAGCTTGACATGGTAAAAAGGTTTTCAGCATAAATATTCGTGTCACCACTCTTGGTCCCGGCTGAACCGCAAATTGAAATAATTCACGTCAGTTTCTCAGAAGAGACGACTAATGGCCATCGTGTATTGTCATTTAGAAAATAGCTTTTCAATGTAGGTTTTCATGTAGCTTTCAAGCAGAATAATGCAGAACGCTGTGCAGAATTCTTAGACCTGCATTTTGGGCAGTCTGTGCTCAACAATACATGACAATAGGTCTTTAATGAACAAGGTCCCTACACAATGGCTGTCATGATAAAAGATAAAACGCTAAATCAGGAGAATTCTTAATACATTTCTAAAAATTGGACATTGAATTTCCTATTTATACTCCATGAAGGGACTTTATCACCGCCAAAATTTAAAGGGGTTATCCAGTTACTAAGATGGGTGGTCTATCCTTAGGAAAGGCCATCAATATTAGATCAGAGGGGGTCCAACAACCAGTGGGGGCCTTATTTGAAGTCTATGTATGGCGAGGGCGCACGGCTGAATCAGTAAGAGTCCTGGGTCTCTGACTGTAGGCACTGCCGTGGCTATGGCTCCTGCTTGGCTAGCAGCTCCTGACCCGGGTGTCATATTTAAAGCCCGGCATGTGCCGTACAATTATGGTGGAATAACAGACGGTCTGGTTTAAAACAGAAAAATAATCATTAGGAGGCCACACAGTGGCTCAGTGGTTAGCACTGCAGCCTTGCAGCGCTGGAGTCCTGGTGTTCAAATCCCGCCAAGGGCAAAAAAAACATCTGCAAGGAGTTTGTATGATCTCCCCGTGTTTGCATGGATTTTCATCCCATATTCCAAAAAAGACATACTGATAGGGAAAAAAAGTATATTGTGAGCTCTATGTGAGGCTCACAATCTACATAAAAGAAATTAAAAAAAAAAAAAATCATTATTCGCCTTGCTGTTCCTCAGAGCAATTGTTTCCAAGTTTACTAGGTCCCTACTACCTAATCAGCTATTTTAGAACTACCATACAAGTGAATGCAGAGACTTGTTCAGGGTGGAGTAACCTCAGGGTATGTCCTGGTAATAAGATACCCCCTGAGGAGTTCTGTCATATAGAGAACAAAACACATCATTGGGAAAGGGATTGATGGAGACAAGTCTGATATGGGGATATATCTTAGGATGGAAGCTATTATCAAAGCATTAGGATGAGTGCTCTAGGGTCACTTGGGGTGATGTGACTGTCCTTCCCCTTTGATTGAACATGCATAAGCTTATATATCCAATATAGGTAGACACAGTAATACGGGGTTGGTGCGATGAAGTTCAATCCTAAGTGATTGAATCACAAGTGTGCAGAACCTGCAGTTAAACATGGCAGAAGACAGATCAGCTGACTTAGCACCACAAAAAAACTTGTAAGTTTCCAATAACAGTTGACAATTGTCTCCCCGTGTTCACTGAATGTCTTTATATTCTATGTGTGGCCCATTCCCCCCCCCCTCCTGTTACTTCTATCCACATCAGCCCCCTCCCTCCTTCCCACACCAATGTGCAGCTCCCATTCTCTGTTCACCTCTCTTCAGACTGTTAGGAACACCCTTCTGTCTGTAAAGAGCTACAGTACCGGCACCGATAACTCTTCACCCGAGGCACAGATCGGGAAAGCCGACAGTGTGCTGAATTCAGTGCACTGTTGGCTTTCGAGCGGTATATAAAACCGCATGCGCCCCAAGTGGTGAAAGGTCCTCTTTAAGCCAGCAACAGAAGAAGTCTCCCAGCACCTTTTTTCTTCTCACCTTGCTACTTGCACAAGTGATCCTATCACACCTCCTCCAATCTCTGTCCCCTGCTACTACAACTCACTTTACTAACATTTTTAACCCCTCTCTCTCTTCTGGAATCTTTTCCTCCTTCTTTGAACATGCTGTCATCACCCCACTACTGAAAAAACCTCCTTCAACCAATCTCTAACCTACCCTGCATCTCTAAACTACTGGAACGCTTGGTCTATCCCCGCCATCTCGCTGCTAGCTCTATGGTGGACGCCTTACAATCAGGTTTTCGTGCATTACACTCTAAAAAGGTTTCCGCCGTGTGAACATACCCTAAAGAAACAGCCCTTACAAATTCTCCAAAGATCATCGGACACTAAATATAAAAGGTAACTATTTTTCTGGATCTCTCAGAGGGACACCACCTTCTCTTAGTTTTCTTCCCACCTTTCTGACCACTCACTTAGTGTATCATTTGCTGCTTCTTCTCTGTTCTGCCAATGACCTTAGACTTGTATCCTCTGTTATCCGAACATCCTAAAACTTTTCTTGAGCTGCACCGGTGCTCTGGAACACTTTACCCTGGACAACTAAAATGAATACCCAACTAAGACAGCTTCAGACATGTCCTAATATAACATCTGTATAGTCAGGCTTATTACATGTGCTAATCACACTGTTCTACAACTCCACACACTACACTAACCTTTCTTATCCTATTCTATGCTTCCTCCTCCATCTGCACTAAGTATCTACAGATTTACAAATACCGGCTGGTGACGGCTCATACAGCTTCAGTTACAGTGCCTACAAGTAGTATTCAACCCCCTGCAGATTTAGCAATTTTGATAAGATGCAAATAAGTTAGAGCCTTCAAACTTCAAACAAGAGCAGGATTTATTAACAGATGCATAAATCTTACAAACCAAAAAGTTATGTTGCTCAGATAAATTTTAAACATAAAAGTGTGGGTCAATTATTATTCAACCCCTAGGTTTAATATTTTGTGGAATAACCCTTGTTTGCAATTACAGCTAATAATCGTCTTTTATAAGACCTGATCAGGCCGGCACAGGTCTCTGGAGTTATCTTGGCCCACTCCTCCATGCAGATCTTCTCCAAGTTATCTAGGTTCTTTGGGTGTCTCATGTGGACTTTAATCTTGAGCTCCTTCCACAAGTTTTCAATTGGGTTAAGGTCAGGAGACTGACTAGGCCACTGCAACACCTTGATTTTTTCCCTCTTGAACCAGGCCTTGGTTTTCTTGGCTGTGTGCTTTGGGTCGTTGTCTTGTTGGAAGATGAAATGATGACCCATCTTAAGATCCTTGATGGAGGAGCGGAGGTTCTTGGCCAAAATCTCCAGGTAGGCCGTGCTATCCATCTTCCCATGGATGCGGAGCAGATGGCCAGGCCCCTTGGCTGAGAAGCAGCCCCACAGCATGATGCTGCCACCACTATGTTTGACTGTAGGGATGGTATTCTTGGGGTCGTACGCAGTGCCATCCAGTCTCCAAATGTCACGTGTGTGATTGGCACCAAAGATCTCGATCTTGGTCTCATCAGACCAGAGAACCTTAAACCAGTCTGTCTCAGAGTCCTCCAAGTGATCATGAGCAAACTATAGACGTGCCTTGACATGACGCTTTGAAAGTAAAGGTACCTTACGGGCTCGTCTGGAACGGAAACCATTGCGGTGGAGTACGTTACTTATGGTATTGACTGAAACCAATGTCCCCACTGCCATGAGATCTTCCCGGAGCTCCTTCCTTGTTGTCCTTGGGTTAGCCTTGACTCTTCGGACAAGCCTGGCCTCGGCACGGGAGGAAACTTTCAAAGGCTGTCCAGGCCGTGGAAGGCTAACAGTAGTTTTATAAGCCTTCCACTTCCGGATGATGCTCCCAACAGTGCAGACAGGTAGGCCCAACTCCTTGGAAAGGGTTTTGTACCCCTTGCCAGCCTTGTGACCCTCCACGATCTTGTCTCTGATGGCCTTGGAATGCTCCTTTGTCTTTCCCATGTTGACCATGTATGAGTGCTGTTCACAAGTTTGGGGAGGGTCTTAAATAGTCAGAAAAGGCTGGAAAAAGAGATAATTAATCCAAACATGTGAAGCTCATTGTTCTTTGTGCCTGAACTACTTCTTAATACTTTAGGGGAACCAAACAGAATTCTGGTGGTTTGAGGGGTTGAATAATAAATGACCCTCTGAATAAACTTTTCACAACTTAAAAAAAATTAAACAAAGAAATAACATTCTTTTTTGCTGCAGTGCATTTCACACTTCCAGGCTGATCTACAGTCCAAATGTCACAATGCCAAGTTAATTCCGAATGTGTAAACCTGCTAAATCTGCAGGGGGTTGAATACTACTTGTAGGCACTGTACATGATCTTATTTATTAGAAGATGGCTGGATCACTGTACCAAACAAACCTTCTTACCACATCTCTCCCTATTTCCTCATAGGGCAGGGCCCTCACTCCTAGTGTTTGATGGGTTAATTTCTTTGTCCTATTGTAATGTCTCATATTGTCTGTTCATGTGTCCTATGATTTGTAAAGTGCTACGGAACATGTTGGCGCTATATAAATAAAGTTATTTTTATTATTATACCCTAAACAGTATCAAGTGCTACAATGGAAAAATAAAGTGAATATTGGGCGGCACTTGCTATTACACCAAGACCTATACGACATTGTGCATATTAATCAGTGTGAGTGTGGAAGGAATGGAAATGAATGATGATTTTTAATATCAATATTTCATAGCTCTATACACAACGGATGGGAAGGATTAGATTACTTTAGTAAACAAACAAGTGTTATGTGCAGGAATAAATATTAATGGAGTTTTCATCCAGCTATGGAATATTTATGAATTAGGAAGGTGACCAAAACAGGCAAAAGGATATAATAAATGTATTTACACCCCATTACAATGCTGGTCAAACAAAAAAAAAGATATCAGCTCCCTAATATACAAGTACCGTATATACTCGAGTATAAGCCGACCCGAATATAAGCCGAGGCCCCTAATTTTACCACAAAAAACTGGGAAAACTTATTGACTCGAGTATAAGCCGAGGGGGGGAAATGCAGCAGCTACTGGAAAATTTCAAAAATTAAAATGGTCAGAGTTTTTGGGTGCAGTAGGTGCTGGGGAAGGGGAGGGGGTGTTTTGGTTGTCTGTCTGCCCCTTCCCTGAGCTTGAGGAGTTTTTTTTTTCCCCCCACTTGGAATTCAGTCTGGCTGAATATAGGGTATCTGCAGTGCTCCTATTAACCCCTCCCAACGGAACAGGAGCACTGCAGATCCCCTATATTCAGTAGACCAGGCACTGTCAGACACAGGGATACCTAATGTGTTTGTGTGTCACAGTCATTTTCTACTTCTATATGTATGCTAGGGAAAGGAGGGACTTACAACTTTTATTTATTTTATTTTTTTATTATATTTTTTAAAGCTTCTTCTTTCACTATTTTATGGGAGATTCTATACATTACTATTGCGGCTGGTCATAGACCCCCCCCCCCCCTCATTTTTTTTTTTTTTTTTCGAGTACAAGCCAAATGGGGCTTTTTCAGCACAAAAACTGAATATAGAATCAGGAAATTAAACATTATATTTTTCTTTCTTCAAAAAATAATTAGTTCTCTCCTCTAAACATAAACACACAGTCTAGGGGTTAGTACTACTGTGTCAGTAGCAAAGACGCGGCAGGGAAGCATGTCTCAGCACAACATTTATTATAACTCATGCCAGTTTTGTCTTCATGAATCTCTATGTCCCTGTGCCAGTTAGGCCTTTTATTAAGACTGGTGTATTATATGCAACTTTTAATAAAATTACCTCAGTGTTTCTGGTGCATTAAGATGAGACTTTCATCCTTCATATGACACCAAGGTCACAATATTCCCTATAGTATTTTCAGAGATATCACCAGTAGAGATGAGCGAGTACTGTTCAGATCAGCCGATCCGAACAGCACGATCCATAGAAATGAGTGGATGCACCTGGTACTTCCGCTTTGACAGCGGCCGGCCGCTTAACCCCCCACGTGCCGGCTACCTCCATTCATTTCTATGTGAGCGCGCTGTTCGGATGGGCTGATCCGAACAGTACTCGCTCATCTCTAATCACCAGGATTGGGACACTTATATACAGCTTTGACTGCTTATTCAACTGGTGATATCTCTGGAAATAACACAGATAGAACTGCAATGACAAGCTCATCTTACATATGACACCATTATTCTGGAGACATGACCCCTCCTCCTGATTACCCCCAGTAGTGAGAGGATTTCTACCACCAAAACCAGGGAATAGAATACAGAGGGGAACAGAAATTCTGTTGTTCACAGGATTTCAGAAAGGATTCAATATCTGTTAATATATAGTACTAGTGTCTGCATGTTGTTGGCATTGATCTGCCTATATTCAGCAAATTGCTGCTGTCGATGGTTCGCCAGCCCCGGCATTTCGGCAGCTCTCAAGCTGGCCTGCTGCTGAACTTGTTCCTCGCGCTGTGCCTGTGATTGTTCTGGCATCTCAGCAGCTCGCTGGGACGCGATATGGGTGTGTTGTCGGCGTCGATGATCCGCCTGCTCCGGCTTTTCGGCAGCTCTAAGAGCCGCTTGACGCCTAACTTGCCCAATTCTATTAAGCTCCGCTAGAGGAGAACTCTGTGACTTATGGCTTCCTTCATAGCTGTCGTTGTTCTAGAATTTTGAGACAAATTAGATTTTCTTTTTCCCGGCATGTTTAAAGGGGCTCTATCAGCAAAATTATGCTGTATGAGCCCCATATATGCCTGAATAGCCTTTAAGGCTATTCAGGCACTGTTAATGTTAACACATTAACACTGTTAATGTTACTTTAACCAGCCCCCCGTTTTAAAATAAAACCATAACAACATATATGCAAATTATACTTATCGTGCACGATGGGTGGTCATGCATGGTCCAACGTCATCTTCTGGCACGCCTTCCTCTTCTTTCGGCGACGCCCTCTGGTCCTGGCGGGTTTGCTTCAAATCCGGCACGTGCCATTTTCTCTATGGCAGTACGCTTGCGTCCTTGAGGCAAGTGATACTGCGCACGCGCTGGATTTGAACCAATCCCGCCGGAAGAAGAGGACGATGAAGCTGGGGAAGAGCCAGGACCGGAGGGTGTCGCTGAAAGAATAAGAAAGAAGAGGAAGGCGTGCCAGAAGAAAACGTCGGTCTGTGCATGACTGCCCAGTGTACACGATAAGTATAATTTTCATATATGTTTTTATGGATTTTATAGTTTACTGTGCAGCCAAAATGACATTTCACCTGTATTCTTTGGGTTTGAACGATTCTGTTGATATCAAATTCATATAGTTTTATTTATTTACCTCTCGTTCTTCTTGTGTTGAATACTTTTTCCGTATCATTTCTCATTATTGCACATAACTTAGTTTATGGACATCTATGGTTTGATTTCTTTGCATGTGTGGATTGGATGGGTTGTTACCGACATCTTGTGAGAACTGCACCTCAATTGCACCTTTAGGACCGTTTCACATCTGTGTTCGGGTTTCCATTCAGGGAGTCCGCTTGGGGATCCCCCGAACAGAAACCTATACACATTATAAAAAAAAAAAAAAAAAAAAAAAAAGGTAGTCTATGGCAGGCGATGTCAGAACTCAGAATCCCACCCCCTTGCCTGCTCCTGTCTGACACCGCCCTCCTTACAGAGTCTAAATAGCATATCTTACACAGTACTGTAAGAGGCCATTTTCTCGTGGCCTGTGGGCACGCACAGTCTGCTCTGCCCGAGGCCTAGAAGTATGAAACCGGAAGAAGAGGACGTTACTGACGAAGATGGAGGCGGCGCTGGAGAGTTCTCTTGCAGCATTAGGGACGCCCCCAGTGCTGTTTGAGCGCTGGGCCCCGCCCCCAGTGCTGCGAGAAAAAACTCATTTGCATATCAACAAGAATCTCAATTTCAAGCAAACGGCGGCACGGAGAAGACAACGAAAGGTAGAAGAAGAATAGGCTATTCCGACATGTTACTCAGAAAAAAAAAAAATGTGTTTAAAAGACAGGATCCCTTTAAATTTCAACATACCCAATGCTTTGAATGGGATTCAGTGTACAAAATGCAACAAAATACACATAAAAAACCACAACCCAACCCAATACCCAAGTCATAGGGGTGGTAGTGCTGACTGTCACTGAGGTCCTGGGACCGAGCTGCAAAGAGTTTGTTTGGAGCCCCTTGTGCCCAGGAAATAATATAGAAGACTAGTCTTCTGTGGGATCTGATGGATTGGTAGTAAAACTCGCACAGAAATCAAAACGTCTATACGAAAGGTGACAGAAACTTCTAGCAGAAAGCAGCTGAAGTGGGCGGGAGCCACAAGGCGCCTCAGTAACTTCTAACAAGCTGGAAGGTAAAGAGTGACACCATGGAGCGCGGCTCACCCCCAACACCCGAGCACGTCACCGCTCACCTGGGACAGCCATAGAGCTGGGAGACCTTTATCTGTACACCTCGAGCCCCGGGACGATAGCGCCCTGTCTGGAGGAACAAAACACACGCTAGCTCAGTTCCCGGAAGTCTAGTTTAGACGGTGCACAGTGGACAGATCCATCAAATAGGGGGATAATTGGTGTGGAAAATTACGTATTACGTTCTGTGGTGGTATAGGTCATGTAGTTTCCTTTTTAATAGGAAGTGCATGTCATTGTCTTGTATTTTTATGTATGAACTGTAGGCTAAGGCCAATAAGAGTTAGTTGGACCCCCCTTTCCTGCGCAGTGGTACGCTCCGGAGAATCAGGCTGCACGCGGTAGTTTGTTTTGAAGGAGCCGAGAGAAAATGAGTAACATCTATATCCAGGAGCCGCCCACTAACGGCAAGGTGAGGGGAGCACCGGGGCAGACCATCTGGGATGGGAGGGGATGCTGGGTGTACTAGGGTGATAAGTACATGTGTATGATAAAACCAATATGCACTACATGGAATCACTGTCCTGTGTCTGCCATAATGTACAGTGAGGGAGATATAGCCTGCAATAAACCTATATAGTGCGCACAACCAGTATCTGTCTATAGGTCACATACCCAAAATAGGTTGTGTTCTCATATATGATCATGGTGGGTGTACTAGACTATCCTTGGGATGTCCTGAATGTGAACCCCCTCTATGTCACTCATGTCTGCACCCCAGGCAGTCAATGGCTCCTGTGCCTGGCAACGTTTTGCCCCATGTGACATTCATTGCAGTTTTGTGAGGTCATAATTATTATTGTTTATTTATATAGCACCATTAATTCCATGGTGCTTTACATTATTATATTCCATGGTGCTGTACATTATTATATGAATTCCATGGTGCTTTACATTATTATATTAATTCCATGGTGCTGTACATTATTATATTAATTCCATGGTGCTTTACATTATTATATTAATTCCATGGTGCTGTACATTATTATATGAATTCCATGGTGCTTTACATTATTATATTAATTCCATGGTGCTGTACATTATTATATTAATTCCATGGTGCTTTACATTATTATATTAATTCCATGGTGCTGTACATTATTATATTAATTCCATGGTGCTTTACATTATTATATTAATTCCATGGTGTTGTACATTATTATATGAATTCCATGGTGCTTTACATTATTATATTAATTCCATGGTGCTGTACAGTATTATATGAATTCCATGGTGCTTTACATTATTATATTAATTCCATGGTGCTGTACATTATTATATTAATTCCATGGTGCTTTACATTATTATATTAATTCCATGGTGCTTTACATTATTATATTAATTCCATGGTGTTGTACATTATTATATGAATTCCATGGTGCTTTACATTATTATATTAATTCTATGGTGCTGTACATTATTATATTAATTCCATGGTGTTGTACATTATTATATTAATTCCATGGTGCTTTACATTATTATATTAATTCCATGGTGCTGTACAGTATTATATTAATTCCATGGTGCTTTACATTATTATATTAATTCCATGGCGCTGTACATTATTATATTAATTCCATGGTGCTGTACAGTATTATATTAATTCCATGGGGCTGTACAGTATTATATTAATTCCATGGGGCTGTACAGTATTATATTAATTCCATGGGGCTGTACAGTATTATATTAATTCCATGGTGCTTTACATTATTATATTAATTCCATGGTGCTTTACAGTATTACGGTATTTTAATTCCATGGTGCTTTACATTACTATATTAATTCCATGGTGCTTTACATTATTATATTAATTCCATGGTGCTTTACATTATTATATTAATTCCATGGTGCTTTACATTTGGGGGTTACATACAATACACAAAATATACAAATAGATATAATACTAACAATGACCGACTGACACAGTGGGGTAGAGGGTCCTGCCCTCAAGAGCCTACAGTCTATGTCATTGTGGACGACACGTCATGCTGTAAATAAGGAGTATAATTGGCTGTGTGGTGACTGGTGAACGAAAGGCGCTGTTCACACTGGGTTATGAGTCTCCTCCCAGTATTGCCTTGCTCGTCTTCATTGCACCTAAAAGTGATGGATTCTGTTGGATCCCATTATAAGTCACTGGGATCTGTTAGCCACATTTCTGATCTGGTAGAACAGTAGTTATGACGCCGGTGCAAACAGAGCCTTACACAAATTCACTACCTGGATAACTGATGACGGCCACTATTGGCAGCCATTCTACTGCCCATAGGGGGCGTCACCAAGGTTTCTATACAAACACTCTTCATGCACACTACTGTGGTTTTCATCCACAAGCTATCCTTTTTTATGAACCCATTCCTACGTGCCCATACACATCCATAGATTTTACAGGTTGGTGTGCAGTCTGTAGAAGTGAGCCAAAAAATATACCATTCAAGTGTATGGGTCTATGAAAAACACGGAAGTTGCATGTATGCCAATCTGTGTGTCACCTGTCCCTTTTTTACAGACTTGTACACAGCCTGTGTTTGTGTGAATGAAGTCTTTATTGAGTTTTCTTGGGTGTGTGAATCAAATATGTATGGTGAAAAAAAGCAAACCAGTACTCGCCTCATGCATCCTCTGGTTCTGATGCTTTCTCAGTTTCCTGTTCCCTCTCGACACACAGATCAGAGCTGACATCTGTGTGTCGATACAGGGTCAGGAGGACAGTTCCTCGCTTTAAGGCTAAGTTCACACGGGTTTTTTTTTGGACCGGAACCTGAGGCGGAGGCCGCCTCAAGTCCGGTCCAAAAGACAGGTAGCCGCTACTACATGCTAGTGCATTGCACCAGCATCCAGTCACGCACTCCGCTCTGGATTAGGCCCAATGAATGGGCCTAGTTGGGAGGAGGAAGTGTCTTCAGGTCGAATCGCGAGGCAAAACGGCCTGAAGAATGAGCACCTCGCTTCTTTTTCTGGGAGCCGGACCAACTGGGAAAAAACACCTGACTGGCTCCTATTGATTTCAATGGGAGCCGTCTTTTTGGTCAGGATTTTGGGGCGAATACGGCCTCAAAATCCTGAGCAAAAAAACCCTGTGTAACCTTAGCTTTAGGGGGTTTTCCAAGCTTACTGTAATTTATGGCCTATACTTTGGATTCGGATAGATCAATCAAAGGTCCGCTATTTGAAGAGATCGAATTCTTCTGTCTCTTCACAGAAAACCAAGCACATCGCATTGTATAGCAGTTGTGCTTGGTATCAAGGCTCAGCCCCATTCATTTGTACGGGACTGAGCTGCATACAGGCCTTGTGACTAATTTACATCAAATGGACTGTGTCTTCAGACAGCTTCTCTGAGGGGTCCCAGGTGTCAGAACCCCAATGATCTTCAATTGATGACCCATACTAAAAATAGGTCATCAATTAATAAGTCCCAGAAAACCCATTTAGGAACTCCTTCACACTTGGATATTTTGCATTAGCATTTGTAAGTGAGTATTATGAGTTAGTGAATAAGTATAACAGCAAGATTTACACTTGTATGTGATGAGTGAGGCCTGGGCTTCCAGGTTTATACACAGCTCAATAATATTGTAGCATTCAGATGACATCATCAGGTCAGTAGGCCCGAGCTGAAGCTCCTCTTCTCCAGTTCCTAATGTTTTATGCCTCAAAATCCCATGAATTATAGGTACTTGGATGCTCTTCTGACATATGAAGCTAATAATGTTTACAGAATTAATTTATAATTTGTATATTTCAGGTTTTACTGAAAACGACAGCTGGAGAGATTGACATTGAATTATGGTCAAAAGAAACTCCTAAAGCTTGTAGAAACTTTGTTCAACTATGTTTAGAAGGTAAGAAACATCTTATAAGATTTCACTCCACCACTAGGATTTATGTTATTAATAAAAATCAGAGTATTCAAAATCTGGGCAGGTTCACCTGTCTGAATCAGGGCTCGTTCACATCTGCGTCGCCCTCTCCGTACTGCAGGTTTCCGTTTCCTGCCTAAAACAGAGGCTCTCTCACCCATTCATTTGAATGGGTGAGAGAGATGTCCGGCCGTGAGCGGCGGTGAGCGTTTTGCGCTCTCCGCCGCGAAACCGGGTTTTATAATCCGGACACAGAGTCGGACATTCAGTACTCTGTGTCCGGATAAAAAAATCAGGTTTCGCGGCGGAGAGCCTAAAACGCTCACCGCCGCTCACGGCAGGACTCGGTCTATGGTTTCCGTCTTCTGGCATGCAGAAGACGGAAACCATAGAACGGAGACCGTGAACGCAGGTGTGAACCTAGCGTCAGCATGGAAAAAAATGTTTTCAAGGACAATTTAAGAATAAGTGTCTTGTGTTGTCATGCTGTTATTTCAGTGCTGGAAAGAGTATCGAAATTGTGGTGTGTGTGGCCAAACCAATAGTCCCAAAAAGTGCAGACCCACAGCAGAAGCTTGATGCTCTGTGTCAGCCTTCCGCCAAATTACTCTTCTTATTTTACACCAAGTGAAGTACCCTCAGGTCACATTTACACAACTGAATTTCAGCTGTGCTCTGTACATGTCTTGGCCAGATTTACGTGCCTGTACCTTTTTTTCGGGAGAGGGACTCCTAGTAGTATAGTTATCTATGCTGCTAGCAGTCCCTTCCACCCGGCGGCATACTGTCCCTTACCGATTATAGTACAGGGCAGTATGTCACTGGGAGGCAGAAATTACTATCATCATAGATAACTGTTCTGCTATGAATCCCTCTCCTGGCATAAAGTGAAGGCTGCGAAATCCGGCCAACTCACAGACTGTGTTTCATTGTTAAAACTCATGTCAGGCTCACCTTAGGATATTAGGAAAGGTCATCAATATGTAATTGGTGTGAGCTCGATGTGACTCTGAGCTTAGCATTCAGTGAAGGTATGTTCACACTGGGTTATTTGGTCAAGATTTTGAGGCCGTATCCGCCTAAAAATCCTGACCAAAAAGACGGCTTCCATTGAAATCAATGGGAGCCCATCAGTTCTTTTTTCCGGGAGCCGTTTGTTCCGGCTCCCGGAAAAAAGAATTGACATGCTCATTCTTTTAGGCAGATTCACCTCGTGACATCCACCTGAAGACACTCCCTTCTTCCGACTAGGCCCATTCATTTGGGCCTAAACCGGAGCGGAGTGTGCGACTGGATGCCCGTGCACTGCATCGGCATCCAGTAGCAGCTACCCGTATTTTGGTCCGGAACCTGAGGTGTCCTCCGCCTCAGGTTCCGGACCAGAAAACCCCGTGTGAACTTACCCTGAAGAGTCTGCAGTGCTGAGCAGATACTGAAGCCTCTTCTTCAACTAGCTGATCAGTGAGGGTGCCAGGTATCAGATCCACAGCATCTGATCTGATGTTCATGATGTACTGTAGGGATATATCATCAATATCAGAGTCCCAGAATCACTTTTTTTGATGGAAAGTGTTGTGCTGCTAATCACACCTAATGATAGATAGATAGATAGATAGATAGATAGATAGATAGATAGATAGATAGATAGATAGATAGATAGATAGTGGTTCAGGATGCAACCACATGTATATCATTAGGCATGTTGTAGTATTTCAATTATTAAGTTTTGTTTCACAACAAACATTAAAGTTTTTTTCCAGCGGCCAAGTGTTCTTCATATTGTTCAACTGATCCAGCTAGGGTCAGAGATGGGACAAGGCCAGAAGCAGCTATGCTTCCATTCATGTACCCCCTGCCACGGCTATACAGGAGAAGAGCTGCTTCTAGCTTTGTCCATCACTGTAGCATAGGTCTTTAGCATGAAAAATGCTTGAAGGACCAGAATACTCCAATATTTGTGTAGACATACCTGCCAAGATGGGCTTAGCACCTGTATCACCAACCTGATATTTTTATTTTTTAAATGCATAGCTTGTCTTCGGGAGTCTGTCAGCAGGAAAAAGGAAATCAAACGAATAACTGTTTCTAATCTTTCCAAAGATGCCTTTCTTACTCTGCAATGTTGTTCCATTTTCATGAAAAATTGGTGTTTTATTCTCATGCAGATTAACTGCCAAGGGCTTGTTGTATGTTACTTCTTCTGCTGGGACTTCACTGTCTGCTCTAGATAATCACCCATAGCTGCTGCCTGGCTTCGTTCTCCATTGCTTAAGTGACTTCTTATACCTTGTCACACTTTGCAGTCAGGGGCAGATCTCTAGAGCAGAGAGCAAAGCCCTGGTAGGAGATGTCCCTAAAGTCCTTTACAGCTTATTTGCCACTGGCCACAAGAAAATGGCCACTTACACAGTATTGTAAGCGGCCATTTTCTTGTGGCCGGCAAGCATGCGCAGTCGGCTTTGCGCTAGACCTAGAAGTTTGAAGCCAACCCCCGGTAGAAGACCCATTCCTAAAGAAGATGGAGGCGGCGCTGGAGAGTTCTCTCCCAGCATTAGGGATGCCCCCAGTGCTGCAAGAGAACTCATTTGCATACCGGCGAAAACCGGGATTTCTACGGAACGATGGCGCGGAGAAGACATCTAAAGGTAGAAGAATAGCCTTTCTTAAGGCTATTCCTAAATGTTAGGGACAAAAAATTTGATTTTAATAGTAGAATCCCTTTAGTGATCCAAGTATAGCTCTATAGAGTGAAAATTTTTAATTTTAACTTTTAATAATTAGATTTTTATTTCTGTATCTTTTAGGATATTATGATAATACAATATTTCACAGAGTTGTACCTGAATTCATAGTGCAAGGAGGTGATCCAACGGGTACTGGTACAGGCGGAGAATCCATTTATGGAAAACCATTTAGGGTAAGTTTTATAAAGATTGTGCGTTAGGTGGTGGCTGTAATGTAACTACCATAGTGTGTGTATGCTGTTCTTACCTCACCAGTTCATGGATCTTCTTGGTAATATGCTATACATGGCAACATCGCATGGGAAGACCACATGATGTCACATTAGCGTATGTTTATAAATGTGGAGGTTTTGAGTGTGAAGTGATGATCTTAGGAGAATCTTTTCCCTTTGCCGTTCTGCACCATACTATAACACTATGATTTGCTCCATGATAGTGCAGGGCTGTGAAGTAACAGGCACAGGGACTTTGCCTACAACATTGCTAGCAGCTAGGTTAACACCGCTCTCTATACCAAAATGGGAGTGAACTCTGATTCTTGCAGATTACCATATATTCCATGATCATTATTGATCACTGCATCTAAGTTCCTTCTCTTCGTCTCCTTGCAAGATTGCAAAGCTTCACGGGGCTGCCATAGCAGCCAGGAGGCCTATCAATGGCCTTGTAGTTATATACGGAAGCGTGTTGGGACCCATTGAAGTATCGCAGCATATTGTGCACATGATTAAAAGGGTTGTCCGGGCAAAAATTTTATTTTTTAAATAGGCCGGGGGAGGTGAAAAAAAACCCCCCAAAACATACTCTCCTTTCCCTGATCCTCCAGTGCCTCCAAGTGCAGTCCGATCCTGCCCATCTGTTGTTGTCTTCCATTGGAAGTCCCTGCCGAACATGACCGCCGAGACCAATCAGTGGCCTCAGCGATGGACACATAATATCAATAGCTGTGACGTCCCGGGTCCCTTCCTGAGGCCCCTTATTGGTCTCAGAGGACACCATGAAGTATCACAACATATATAGACTTTACCTTTACCATGGGAGATTATGATTACTTGAAATGCAATATAAATGCAGATCAGATATTATGCACAGTAAATGCATATTGCATTACACAGGTTTAGGGTGCATTCAGACTACGTAACGCCGGGCGTGTATGAGAGCCGTACACGCCGGCATTACGGCAGACTGCCGAACACTTCCCATTCACTTCAATGGGAGCGCTCGTAAACGCCGCTGTTACGAGCGCTCCCATTGAAGTGAATGGGAAGTGTTCGGCAGTCTGCCGTAATGCCGGCGTGTACGGCTCTCATACACGCCCGGCGTTACGTAGTCTGAATGCACCCTTATAGTGTTATTTTTGTGTTTATACAGAGAGATAATAGACGCTGTCCAAGCTTTTTTCAGCAAACTTCAATTAGCTGACCTGATTGTCCTGAGAACAGAGCTGTAGATGATGGGAGAACAGAGAGCAGTGACTCATCCCTCCGACCTGTGTTATCAGATACAGTTTGTGCACCAAGAAAACACTAAGCGAACAGTGGGAGGAATAATCTAACACAGCAGGCAAAAAAAGCAGCATTGCTAAAGAAATGTATTTAGGAAAACGCTTAAATTCACATAAGCTAGCAGTATAGATAGAATCCTTGAGACAGGAATATGACTTTAAGCTCCTTTAGTACAGCAAAAAAAAAATGTGAAAAATGTCTAAAAATTTCTACTAAATAAATTTTAAAAAACTTTGCACCTTTTCCATTTGAAAGTTAAGTAATAAAAAAACTGACACTATATTTCATTGTCTGCATAAAAACACCGATTGCAAGTTGTTTTTGATCACCTCATCTCCCATACATAAGGAATAAAAAGTGATGACCATTAAAGGGATTCTACCACTAAAACACTTTTTTTTCTAGTTACCACGTCGGAATAGCCTTTAAAAAGGCTACAAAATAAATAGCTCAATGTCCAGCTCACCCACTTGTCTCTCCAAAATTCATAATCCGGAATGCACGGAAGCCGACGGACTCACTTCGGCAATAGAAACCAATATACTATAAACTCCAGCATACTCCAGTTAAGATATAAAATCACTTCACCTTTATTGCTTCATCTTTAAAAAAGTTCAATGCACATGAAGTACTTTGTCGCGGTAGAATTAACGCATCACAGGTGGAACTAAGGCCATAGTTCCACCTGTGATGCGTTAATTCTACCGCGACAAAGTACTTCATGTGCATTGAACTTTTTTAAAGATGAAGCAATAAAGGTGAAGTGATTTTATATCTTAACTGGAGTATGCTGGAGTTTATAGTATATTGGTTTAAAAAGGCTATTCGTCTCTTACCTGTGGAAGTGCTCTCCGCCGCGCCGTTCGTTCAAAATACCGGTTTGTACCGGTATGCTAATGAGTTCTCTCGCAGCGATGGGGGCGTCCCCATCGCAGGAGCAGCGATGGGGGCATCCCCATTGCAGCTCGAAAACTGACCGCAGCGCCGCCTCTCTGGTCTTCGGTGTCCTACCCTTGCTTCTTCAGCGTACTGTCGGACGCCTGCGCAGTACGCTCTGTTCGACGAAGATTGCCGAACGTACTGCGCATGCGCGAAATTGCGATCCCAGCCATAGTGCGGGCACCGAACTTTCGCGCATGCGCAGTACGTTCGGCAATCTTCGCCGAACAGAGAGCATACTGCGCAGGCGTCCGACAGACGCTGAAGAGGCAAGGGGAGGACACCGAAGACCGGAGAGGCGGCGCTGCGGTGAGTTTTCGAGCTGCAATGGGGACGCCCCCATCGCTGCTCCTGCGATGGGGATGTCCCCATCGCTGCGAGAGAACTCATTAGCATACCGGTACAAACCGGTATTTTGAACGAACGGCGCGGCGGAGAGCACTTCCACAGGTAAGAGACGAATAGCCTTTTTAAAGGCTATTCCGACGTGGTAACTAGAAAAAAAAAGTGTTTTAGTGGTAGAATCCCTTTAAGTTGTACATGCCAGAAAATAGTGCCAATAAAAATTACAGCTTGCACCGCAAAAAAATAGTCCTCACATACTGCTCTCAACAAAAACGTAATTATAAATTTTGGAAACAAAAAAGTCACCTTAAAAAGGACCTTCCATGGTTTGGGGCAGAGGCGGTTTTATATACCGCTGGAAAGCCGACAGTGCGCTGAATTCCGTGCACTGTTGGCTTTCACAATCTGTGCCTCGGGTGAAGAGCTAGCGGTCTGTCAGGAACGTCCTTCTTCACAGCAGTGCCTATAGCGCTGTACAGTGAGAGCAGGGAGGAATACCCCCTCCCTTCCTGATACTACTCGTCTATAGAAGAGTACTGTGAGCAGAGGGTGGAGGCGTTCCTCCCCGCTCACACTGTACAGCGCGATAGGCGCTGCTGTGAAAAGGACGTTCCTGACTGTCTGTCAGGAATGCCCTTCTGACTGTGAAGAGCTATGGTACCGGTAGCTCTTCACCCGGGGCACAGATCGTGAAAGCCGACAGTGCGCTGAATTCGGCGCACTGTCGGCTTTCCAGCGGTATATAAAACCGCCTGTGCCCCAAACCATGAAAGGTCGTCTTTAACACCCAAGGAGTTAAATTTCATGTTCATGCACTTGTCAGGGAAAAAAGCATGAATTGCATTGCACTTAATAATGTGGCAGAATATCTTTACAAATTTGATACATAACAATATATTATGGATTTGTGGTTGCTCCAATTCCCCATTGTCTCGGTGTTGGGTCAGCAATGACGTACAGTAATAATTCTGGCAATGTCTGGCTTGCTGGGCTATTGGCATCTATGAGCGGAGTCTCAGGAGGTGGTACATTTCTGAGAATCTACCCAGAGAATTTATGCTGCTGTATTTGTTGGCATTTTCTTCAAATGTCAGGGATTTCTATAACTGCAGCTTCCATTTTGTGTGTTTTCAGTGGGCACATGCAGGTAGATCCCTGTTGTTCTCCACTTTTTGTTGCCTATGTTGCATACGGTAGTATTTTATGTAGGTGTTGTAGCAATAATACTTTTGTAAACCGTTGAAAGGGTTTTCCTGCCGTGCTTCTTCATCCACTTCTTTCTTACATATTGAATGCAGACATCAATATTACCGATCAGTCCGTAAATGACAAGTGTTATATTAATCACCAAATGACTGGTTTAATGGTCAAGGTAGCCGTACACATAACATAGCTGCCGGCTGAATGAGCTATTCCTTCCAAGTCTTATTCACATGCAGGCTTGGACTGGCACACAAGGGAACAACTGAATCCTCTGGTGGGCCCCTGACCCAGGAGGGCTAGTGTTCCCGTAAACCCTGCAAGAGTGGTGTATGGCATATTGCCCAGCCTATACTCCTGCATAGTAAACTTGGTAGGATATTCAACAGATTACCCAGATTATTATATGTAGATGCATTGGGTGGCTGAGATGTCATCTAGGCAGAGAGGATGGTTGTCCACTATCCTCATGAATGTCCTCACTCGCCTCATCTTCTTACTGCCACCTTGGCTCCCCACCACCAATCCTCATGCTTACACAGCTAAGAGGGCCGAGGGGTAAACAACCGCTCTAAATCTCTGGCAAGAAGGAAGGATTGGACATATTAAACTTACAGTGGTTTTCCTGGTTTGGCTGTGTCTGGTACTGCAGCTTGGCTCCAATCACTTGTACTGTATTGCCCTGTGCCTGGATAGACAATGAAGGGACCCTTTTATATGGGGACCAATCCCAGGTATCAGATCCCCAGGACATGCACACTGAAGTTGAGTTGTACTGCTCCAGCTTGAGTAAACCACTGTGCAGGTGCCAGGAGTACAGGAGCCATGTAAGTATAGAGGTTTTGTTTTTGTTTTTTGCATTTTTAACTGCAGATACCGCTAGTATTACATTACAGCCATTTGGGACATTTAAGTGTCTTCGGATGTTTTTTTTTTTTCTTTAAATGTAGATTGTGAGCCCTAGATAGAGCTCACAATGTACATTTTTCCCTATCAGTATGTCTTTTTGGGATATGGGATGGAAATACATGCAAACACGGGGAGAACATACAAACTCCTTGCAGATGGTTTTCTGCCCTTGGCGGGATTTGAACACCAGGACTCCAGCGCTGCAAGGCTGCAGTGCTAACCACTGAGCCACCGTGTGGCCCCCTCTTCAGATGGTTTAGTGTGCTAAATAGGCTCAACAAGTTGTCCAGCCATATAATATATTGTGAACAATCAAAGTGGACATTGGCTGCGGTGATGTTGAGTCTTAGAAAACTCCTTTACTGGAAAGTAGACGGAAACACAATGTACATAACATTTACCCTTCTATTATGTAGGGTTCTTAAGGGGTATTCCCAACTGGCTTGTTCAGCAACCTGCAGGCTGTGTGCTCTGTTCACTTCCTGGTTTTCTCGGTACATTGGTGGGCAGGGTTTCACTTTCTCTGCTAGCTCTCTTCATAGCAGTATGTTTGCAGTCAGTAATGAGGGATTGGTTGTACATAAATTATCTCAGTGTCCCTGGAAGATGCACAATATGAATCTGATCTAGCAGAGCTGGACTTGATTGCAATAAACTTGTTTTATGTCTGTGTAATGGACTCCCTATCTCAACCCTTATCAGCCAAATTCAATTAACCGACTGATATCTGGAAGAGCAGGAGATAAACATCTCAGAAATCCAAGCTTGTCCCCCACTCAGCTCCCCCCTCTCTATCTGAGAGCAGGCAGCTACTTCACTTGTCTGTGTCAGAGACATAAACAGCTCAGAAATACAAGCTGCTTCAGTGCACTCAGCTACCCCTCCCTCCCTGACAGCAGGGAGCTAAGTCAAGGAGGAGATAAACTCAGCACCAGGCCCCTGGTTATGGAAACTCAGGGTAAACAGTGAAGTGAATAAATTAAGATAGCGGCCAAACAAAGCAGTTTTGATAAAGCAATGTGTTTAGGAAAAGTCTTAAATCCACATAAACTAGCAGTATAGATAGGATGCTTGAGATGGGACAACCCCTTTAAACATTGTTGACTATTGGTTGTTTTTATATATATATTATTCAAAGAGTGTTGACTGCTTTGACATATTTGGCACTTACTGTAGTTGGCTCGGTTGGATAGAGACACAAGTCAAATCTATATAAAATCAAGTCCATCCTATTCGATCAGTCCGTGTTCTTTAAGATGGTCCTCTAAATGACTTTATTAGCTACCATTAATAACTTACCGTATTTTTCGGACTATAAGACGCACTTTTTCCCCCCCAAATTTCGGAGGAAAATGAGGGTGCGTCTTATAGTCTGAATGTGGGTTTGCAGCATGGCCGTGCTACTGCCACCGCTGGTTTTCTTCAGCGGCAGTAGCGCGGCAATCCGCAGGCCCCGGAAGCTAAGACAGTCCCCGGCATCTGCTGTAATAGACCGGCGGATGCCGGGGAGTGTCTTAGCTGCCGGGGCCTGCGGATTGCCGCGCTACTGCCACCGCTGGTTTTCTTCAGCGGCAGGAGTGTGACAATACTGCAGGCCCCGGCAGCTAAGACACTCCCCGGCATCCGCCGGTCTATTACAGCAGATGCCGGGGACTGTCTTAGCTGCCGGGGCCTGCGGATTGCCGCGCTACTGCCGCTGAAGAAAACCAGCGGTGGCAGTAGCACGGCCATGCTGCAAACCCACTGCTCCTCCGCAGGTCCCGACAGTTAGTTAGCCCCCCCCCCCCCCCCCCCCCCCCCCCCCCGGCCTCATACCTTTAGTGATGCAGGCCGGCTCCTGCACGGCGAGGCCGCAGGAGCTGGCCTGTTCCGATGACAGCCGGGAGCCTAATGAAGGCTCCGAGGCTTGTCATAGATATATATTACTATAGCGGCTGGTCTATGACACTCCGCGATAGTAATGTATAGAATCTCCCATAGACGGCAATACACTTGTATTGCCGTCTATGGGACTTGCAATCAAATGATTGCAGGTTCAAGCCCCCTAGGCGGGGGATATTAAAATAGTAAAAAAAAAAAAAAAAAACACTTAAAAAAAATATAATAAAAAATTAAATAAATAAAAGTTCACCTCCTTTCCCTAGAATACATATAAAAGTATAACATTACTGTGAAACATATACATTAGGTATCCCTGTGTCTGAAAATGCCCGGTCTACACCTGGCCCCACAAAAAAAAACGCCCTATACATCCCTGTACAGCTGCAGGGTCACCTGTCAATGTGGCCTTGCAGCTGTTCCAAAACTATAACTCCCATATATTAAATATTTTACCATTTTTTGCCTGAAAATTTTTTTTCCCTATTTTTCTCCTCTAAAACCTGGGTGCGTCTTATAGTCCGAAAAATACGGTAACTGATGTAGATAATGGTTAAAAAATTCTTCCACATTTATTTCCTTCTCACAGCTATGAATATGCCTGCAATCTAGATGGCGTGAAGCCCTTAGTGGTTACAGCAGCTTAACGTTTAGCACTACCTATTGGAAATTCGTTATTTATTTTGTTTATTTATATATCGCCATCTATTCCGTACACCTATACAGATATTGTCAGGGCTTGCAATCTAAATTCCCTCTCAGTATGTCTTTGGCGTGTGGGAGGAAACCAGAGTACCTGGAGGAAACCCATGCTAACACGTGGAAACCATACAAATTCCTTGCAGATGTTGTCCTTGGCAGGATTCAAACCCAGGACTCCAGTGCTACGGTGCTAACCACTAAGCCACTGTGATTCCCTATAAGACAGTGCTTGACGCTAGGTGTACTATAGCGCCGTCATTTCTGTCGTTCAGGTCCGTGGGGGACCCAAGTGATGGAGAGCTGGGCCGGTTACACACGGACACGACTGACCCCATTAACTTCATGTAGGGTTTTTCTTTCAACTGATTTTTGGTTGTCTCTGTGACGGGACACTCCGGTGCTGATGTGAATCCAGCCTGAGTTTCACAAATCCTTGTGACTTGAGATAGAAGTCAAGTTAGAAAAACTCGTATCAATAGGAAAAGCTGCCTGTTTTCCTTTTGGAAGTGCTTTTCTATTTCGGGGTAAATTCCCAAGTCCTGTCACAAAGTTTCTTTAAAGTCAAGCAGTGACTTATAGGGAGCTACCTTCCAATAGGTGGCGCTAGAGGCACTGTGTATCTTTTTTGCATTAGAAATAAGCATTTGTATATCTTTCCCCAGAATTCTTAGTGGAGCATGCACGGTTTTCACCAGCCAGCGGTCTCCACAATAAGTAAAAGTTTTATTGTCATCTGTAACGGATAACTTTTTCATAGTCCTGAATAACCCCCGTTAATTTAGCAGATATAATGAGTGTATATGGCAAAGTCTACTTTTCATGAAACACAATGACTGTTTCCTACTGATGTAAATGGTTCTATCTAAATGGAGATTTTGCACTGCATGTATAATATATTATTAGTCCAATTGTCCCTTGTACTTGATGATGAGATTCAGCGTTAGTCTTATGAATAAGCCGATATTTGGTCTCTCTAGAAGCAATGGCTCCGTTGTAGAGGGAGTGCTAAAAAACGTCGTTTGCATATGAAAAGGAAGGAACGAAACATTGTTCTCAATTCACCTACCTGACTGCCATAGAAAGTTGGACAAAGCAACTGAAAATAACAATTTGTACGAGGTCCCTTAAACTTACCCATACACGTTATTAATGAGTCCTCCTATTTTCATAGGATCTGCTGACAATCTAATGCTAGGTTCACCTGTGTCAACGGGCCAGAACAACGGACAAACAGATCACCGACAATCGGATATCTGTTGTCTATTAACTCATGACCATGGACAAAAGTCATGCATGCAGGACATTGTGACAAGTCTCCAAACTGACTCCAACGCTGATGTGCACGTAACCTAATGTGTATGGGGGATAATGAAATAAAGAATCAGGCATTTTAAATGCCCTGATCCACGGCTAGTACCGGTAATAATAATCGGGATAGCATGGAGCCTTCTGAAAGCTCCCAGGCCTGTCATAGTAATATAACTGGGAGAAGCTTCAATAGTTATATAAGGATTTTACCATAGTCTGTCAGCGGGAAAATCAGTTTGAAACTAATATTATTGGGTGGCTTCTACACGTTCCAAAGATGTCTGTCTTATACTGTATTGCAGGTCCATTTTAATGAAAATCACAATTTTATATTTCTGAAATTGCTGAAGAGAGCTTTACGGTCATTTTCTTCTCCTGCCAGGGCTTTACTCTCTACTCTAGATAATCACTGTGGGGAGAGATAGCCCTAAAGCCCTTTTTCAGCTAATTTACATAAGAGTAAAATCCAGATTTTCATGAAAACGGAGCTGCAACACGAAATAAGAAAGGCAAAAAAATCATTACATACTGTGAAACACATACATGTTAGGTAGGGACTAGGGGCGGCGCCGACAAAGTCACGGGTACTGCAGTATATTATATTTTTTATCATTATGAACCTACCTGTGAAGCTAGTGACTGCTAAGAAGTGATCTCTACAGAGTTGGATGTTAGGCTGTGTGGTCAGAGAGAAGACTGAGGGTCAGTTCACACTGAGTTTTTTTGGCAGCAATTTTTTTTTTTTTTTTTTTTTGAATTCTCAATTTTTATTGGGTTTTTACAACAATTTTACACATTTACATAGTTCACCAAAACAAATTAGAAATGAGTAGTAGGTTTAAACAGTGAGAAAAAAAAAAACAAATTAGGGTGCATGCAGACTACGTAACGCCGGGCGTGTATGAGAGCCGTACACGCCGGCATTACGGCAGACTGCCGAACACTTCCCATTCACTTCAATGGGAGCGCTCGTAAACGCCGCTGTTACGAGCGCTCCCATTGAAGTGAATGGGAAGTGTTCGGCAGTCTGCCGTAATGCCGGCGTGTACGGCTCTCATACACGCCCGGCGTTACGTAGTCTGAATGCACCCTAAGAAGAAAAAATTATAAATCAGTAGGTTGGGTATACTACAAGAGTATATGAAATAGATTGTCTCATGTTAATGATTTATCGTTGAATATAACAACATTAGCATAGTGGGTAGGGATTGATATCCAGAATTTGGGTTTCTGTACCAAAGGGGTGAACAAACTAGGGCAACACCCGAGAACCAGGGTCAGGTAAGATAAATCATGCTTTGGTATTGAGGGGCAGGGGAGGGGGGAGGTCTGAAATTACATGGATTTAATAAGCGTATTATATTGCAGTACCATATCACAGTTTTGTCAAAATGTAATATAAATATTCCATGGGAGGACTAAGCGCAGTATTTCCTCCAAGGGCCCCAAAGTTTTACATATGCATCATGAGATCTGTCTTTCCAACTTATTAACTCCTCAAAACAAGCTATTTGATGCACCTTTTCCATCCACATCCGAACAGTCGGTGGGGATTGTTGAAGCCAATATAACGGGACAATTGATTTGGCTGCTTCCAAAAGGTGTGTTACAAGATTTTGTTTAGAAGGTTTATAGTTTGTTGAGGGTTTCGAGAGTAAGGACTCTGCTGGGCCAATTTCAGGGATTCGCCCCATAATGAGTTTGATTTGTGCCAGTACGTCATGCCAGTATCTTTGAATCGCTTCACATTCCCACCAAATGTGTAGCATTGTGCCTACAGCTTTTTTGCATCTCCAACATGTGTCTGTGGTTGATAAGCCCCTTTGCAAGAACCATGTGGGTGTTCTGTACCAACGGGATAATACTTTAAAATGGTTTTCTTGGAGTCTGGAACAAACAGAAAACCCGTGTGAGTGAGAGAGGATAAATTCTGTTTCGTCACTCGTTAGGGATGTCTTGAGCTCAGACTCCCAAGAGGTAATGTAGGTAGGTTTGGATGTCGTTGCTGTTTGTGTGAGATAATTTTTACATGTTGAGATTTTCCTGTGTGTGGGAGAGAGTGAGATTAGACAGGTTTCAAACCTAGTCAGTTGCCTCTGAATCTTGTTTTTTTGAGCTATATTTGTGATTACTCGCACAAAATTGGCGTAATCCAAAAAATTTATACTGGGTGTCGATAATGTCACCCGTAAGTCTTCTTTGGACAGGGGGCTTCCATCTTTAAACAGGTCTTTAATCTTGACACCGCTCAACCTCTGCCACCAATTAGGAGGGTCTATAAACCTGAAGGAGGTCAAAAACGGAGCTAGATTTGCTGGTAGTAGTGGAGACACATCAGTAATGAGTTTGTTTCTATATAGATACCATGTTTCCGAGGGGCCTTTTAACAGTGGGTCAAAATTTGTGTGTCTGAAGAATGTAGGATTCGGTATCCATAATTGTTTCAGCATGTCAGGGCCATGGTTTGCTTCCTCTAGAAGAGTCAGAGATGGAGATTTTATTGGTACTGTGTATGACATCCATCTGGACAGTTGGATGGCTCTGTAATATAGCAGCAGGTCTGGTACAGCTAAGCCTCCTTCCTTTTTTGGTTTGGTGAGGAAGGAGTGTGCGATTCTGGGTGATTTCTTTCTCCATAGATAGCGAGAGAATAACCTACGTATCGTGGTGAAGAAATCACTCGGAACATGTATGGGTAACATCTGTAGTGTGTATAAAATTCTCGGTACTATGTACATTTGTAATAAATTTCTTCTTCCTAGCCAAGAGATTAGTGGAAGGTCGTACTCCAACAGTAGTTTTTCAACATTTTTCAATAAAGGTAGGTGGTTATGTTTATATATTTCTTTGGGGTTTGCTGGGAGGTGAATACCTAAGTATTTGATGGTTGATGATTTCCATAGAAAGGGGGAGGATTTTTCTAATTCAAGTGCTTCGGCTTTGGGAAGGGATACATTTAATATTTCTGATTTGGACACATTAATTTTGTAGTTTGAAAGATGGCCATATTTTTGTAGGGACTCTAATAATTCTGGGAGACCGGTGGCTGGATTTGATATGCAGAATAATATGTCATCTGCAAAAGCTACAGCTTGTAAGGTAGCTTTCCCCTTTTGAAATCCTTGGATTTTGTTGTTTTGTCTAATTGATTGCAGTAATGTTTCCAGAGTTAACACGAAGAGGGAAGGTGATAATGGGCAACCCTGTCTGGTCCCATTTGAAATTGAGAAATACTCCGACAGAGTACCATTTATCCGTAGTCTAGCGTGGGGCTGTTCATACAATGTTAGAATTGCTTTAACGAAGGGCATTGGAAAGCCAAATGACAGGAGAGAGGCCTCTATAAATTTCCAGGACACCCTGTCAAATGCTTTCTCAGCATCCACACTTAGTAATACCATCAGTATTTTATTTTTCCTTGCAATTGACATGGCATGTAGCAATTTAATTGTATTATCCTTACCCTCTCTGTTTTTTACAAAGCCTGACTGTTCATCGCAAATTATGTCCGGTAAATATGATTTTATTCGCATCGCTAGAAGTTTTGCCCATACTTTTAAGTCTAGGTTTAAAAGTGAGATGGGTCTGTAGCTGCTGCAGTCTTGGGGGTCTTTTCCCTCTTTGGCAAGAAGAACTATATGTGCTTCTTGAGTCTGTCTTTGCATTTTATTACCCTGGAGGAGATAGTTGCAGGTATCAACTAGATGTGGAAGAAGTTGTGTAGTGAATTTTTTGTAATATAGAAGTGGCAGCCCATCTGGACCTGGAGTTTTACCTAAAGGGAAGGAGTTTATTACTTTTAGTAGTTCGTCTGCGGTAACTGGAGCTAAAAGGGAGGTGTGAGCTGAGCTTGAGATTTTTGGGAGATTTATAGAGGATAGGAATTCAGATATGAATTTCTCCTCATCTGGGGCTGACTGATTTGGAGTGGAGGTTTTCAAATTATATAAATTCGAATAAAAGGTATGAAAAGCTGTGGCTATGTCTCTCGTATCTCTTTTTAATGCGCCTGTTGAGCTTTTTACTGCTGCTATGTGTGACTTGGCCCTCTCCTTTTTTATCATAGCTGACATAAGGCGGCCATCTTTGTTGCCGTGTGAGTAAAATTTCAGTTTCGAGTATAGCAGGTTTTTAACAGCTAAATTATTCATTAATTGTTTCAGCTTTTCACGCAGTTTCTGAAGTTCATCTTGTAGGTTTTTAAGGGGTTGTTGCTTGTGTATTCTCTCCACACATGCAATCTGAGCTAGTACAGAGTCAATTTCTTTTCTTTTAGATCTTTTCAACACTGAGGCTTTGGCTATCAGTATTCCTCGTATGTAGCTTTTATGAGATTCCCAAAGTAAAGCTGGGTTTGTTTCTGGAGTGTTATTTATTTCAAAGAATAGTTTGAGTTCGTCTGCAATTTGTTTTGTTATGTCTTGATTGTCTAATAGAGACTCATTGAGTCTCCATGTCCAATGTTGCGCTGGAATGTCTGAGAAGAGGAAGGTTGTCGACACTGGAGCATGATCTGAAATGCTTATACAGCCTATTTTAGATCTAGTTATCTGTTGGATCATAGAGGTAGAGCAAAAAATATAATCAAGTCTCTGGTGAGACTTGTGAGGAGGGGAAAAATAAGTGTAGTCCTTAACAGAAGGGTTTGAGGCCCTCCACGAGTCCAACAGACGTAAATCTTGAAGCGCCACTTGAAGTCGGCTCAGAGCTTTCTGAGATATGGCGGATTTCCCTATAGAGGTGTCTATCAGGGGGTTTAGGGCTACGTTAATGTCTCCTCCAAGGATAATGTCTCCTTCATAGAAGCTGGATAATGTTTGAAGCATGTCTATTAACCATGGGACTTGTTTTGTGTTAGGGGCGTAGGCTGTAGCTAGAGTAATCTTTTTGTTTGCTAGGTGCCCTTTTACAAATAGGTATCGACCTTCTGAATCAGAATGTTGGCCGCTCACTGAGAAGGGACATGAGTGTTTAATGGCTATCGCCACCCCTTTTGTGTTTGACGACATACTGTTGGAGTAGAACCATTGTGTGTAAGTCGATTTCGGAGGTTTTGGAAGTTTGTCTTGTGTGTAGTGGGTTTCCTGAAGCATTATGACGTCTGACAATGGTTTCTTACATAGATTTACCACCCAACTTCTCTTCTGGGGGGAGTGTAGACCCTTCACATTAAATGATGTAACTGTGAGATGTGAACTTACAGTTGTTGATACACTTGGTGGGGACATCTTGATGCTACTGAGAGCGCCCTAATAGGATCTGCAATACAAATAGTTTGAGTGATCGGTGCCACAAGTCGGTTAGCTTTTAAATTTAACAAGCCTTTAAACCCTGGAAAAAATAAGGGGAAAAAGAGAAACAAGAGGGGGGGGGGGGGTTAGGGAGGGAGGGGAATGAAAAGGGAAAAAGATATGGGATTTGTTATCTCAAGTATGTCCCCTAGTGAGACACCACTTCGGTTAAGCCGGGAGTTAAGTAATAAAACTACCAGGAAAGCACTCGGGTTCAATACTGGTTAGTATACACCAAATGTGAACAATATTGGGTAAAGGAGAACAATTCTGATCGGTAGTGTGCCTCCACTACCTCGCCTAAAAGTAACATTGTAAAACTGGGAAACAACAAGAGAAACAAATTGGATCAAGGATATTCAATGTGTTATGGAATAAATAGCATATAATGCCATATAACTCAAAAATTTGAAATCAAACTGTAAGGCAGTTTTGGTACCGAAGGGTTCATCTTGCTAACTCTAGCTAGAGATCATGAGTAGATTACAGGTACAACATACGTATTGCCTGCGGAACAAAAAAGATTATATTAAGATGTCTCCTGTCTTAATTTTGCCAAAGCTTTACGCATTCTTGGGGACTTGCATTTTCCTCCGCCATTCCAAGTGGAAAGCGGGGGTAACTCCGGGACAGGGTTAATGTCCGCCGTTGGTAACCAAGATTGGATCGGGAGTGGATCAATGTCCAGATGACTCCATATGGCCTGTAGGTCTTCAGGGGCATGTATTGCCAGTCGCTTGCCACCTATCATAACCGCCAATCCGAATGGATATAACCATGCGTATTGTATGTTGCGGGTTCTTAAGATTTCCAGTAGTGGTTTCAAGAGCCTGCGCTTGGCTAAGATGGACGGAGCTACATCTTGATATAGGGAAATCTCGAACTCCTCATATGTAATGTGCTCCTTGGATCTAGCTGCGGTTAGTATATCAGATGTGTCCACGTATGATAACAGTCCACATATTACGTCTCTTGGTGGCTCTCCTTGCTTTGGTTTGGCCCTCAAGGCTCTATGGATCCTTTCAATAACAATAGATCGGGCACGCTCCTGTCCTAGTAAATCAGAAAAAACACTGGCGGCCATTTTAGAAAGTTCTTCAGGCAGTACAGACTCTGGGAGACCTTTCATTCTGATGTTCTTACGCCTGGAGCGATTCTCCTGGTCTTCCACTAACATTAAAGATTTGTCTATCAGTGTCTTGTGTCTATAGAACTGTTCAGCCATAATGTCTGCATGTGACCTCCCTGCTGTATATGCCTCCTCCAAGACTTGGACTCTTTGTCCCACAGAGTGTATTTCAGCTTTAATGTCTTCTACTGCTTTATCTAAAGCCTTTTGTAGGAAATTTTTAGACATATGAATAATATGGCAGCGAATTTTGACGCAGAATCCGCCTCAAAATGCGCTGCCAAAACCGGCTCCCACTGACTTCAATGGCAGCCGCTCGCTTCGTTTTTCCACTAGCTAGTTGTGGAATAAAGAAGCGAGATGACCCTTCTTGCCGCGGATTCCACAGCACGAGACTCCCTCCCGATTAGGCCCATTCATTTGGGTCTAATCCGGTGCGGAGTGCACTCCACCAGCATCCCATTGCGGCTAGCCACGCATAATGTTCACATGCGGAATGCCGTGTGAACATACCTCAAGATTTAAGGAAATTTTTTTTTTTTTTGCTATGTGAATAAATGACTTAGAACTTTTTTTTTTATCACCAAAAATTCTTAAATATGTATAATTTAAAAACTTTAATTAAACGGTGAGTCATTTTCCGGTGATCCATCCTAGATAGAGTGGGCTGTGCAATTCTCAAAAATAAAGTTTAAGCAGTATTTAATGAAAAGTTACTGGATTTTGGCAGGTCTGCTGTCCTCTCTCTAATTTGGGGAGTGCGGGTTGTACCATTTGATTTTACGGCTCAGACTGCAGAAAACTACCTGAAAACTTTTCAGGACTTGCACTTTTGTCTTTGTACTTTAGACATTGCTTTGACAATGTGATGGGACTTGTGTACTCTTGATATGAGTTATTAAGAGCTGCGTCTTTCCCTGGTTCCTTATTTAATATTTTTCCATTATGCTGGCCAGAACTGGTTGTATGCGACATAAAGAGGACCGTCAAGTGGATGTTGTGTGTTTTTTATTCTCTTGATTATAGTTGTTTCTTTTTTCTCATTTCTAGGATGAATTCCATTCACGTCTCCGCTTTATTCGAAGAGGACTGGTTGCCATGGCAAATGCTGGTCCTCATGACAATGGCAGCCAATTCTTCTTTACGCTTGGCCGTGCTGATGAGCTTAATAACAAGCACACCATCTTTGGAAAGGTAATAGTAATAGTATTTGGTAGCTAGTGTCATGAACTCACTGAGACGAGTGCAGCGGTCTCTTCGTTGCTCACCAAGCACAGCGCTATATATTGTTCAGCAGCTGCACTTGGTATTGTGGCTCAGCCCCATTCACTTGAATGGGACTGAGGTGCAAACAGAACATGTTATGAATGAAATTGACATTGCTGGTCTTTGCAGCGGAAGTGATGCTTACTGGAGCATTGCTGTCACTCCAGTTAGTTGATCTTTGGGGGTCTCACCCCCGGATATTGAAGACGTACCCTAACCCACCAGTATCAGTAAAACCCCTTTAAGGAAAGACATGAAATAAAATATTATAAAATAAACCATACTCTATCCGCACCTGAGACCCATGTCATAAAAAAAATCCTGCTTCAGAAGACTCTCTAAGCAGTGGCTTAGCTATTAGATGGTGAATATGTTGCAGTCTTAGGGTGGGCTCACATTACCATTGGAAGCCCATTACAATGTCTGCTAAAAAAAATATAATAAAATCCAAAATCCATCTATCATAACGGATGGTCAACTGGAACCCTAGTACCCCTGTCTGAATGGAGTGGCACTTGTGTAGTCATGCTCCCATAGCTGGTAGAATACAGCGTTCCGTTATTTCAAGTAGTCCCATAGAGATGAATGAAGTGGAAATACGCCTGTATGACATCTGCTTCATTCAGCCGGGGGTACAACGGGGACCCCGTTTTCATGATCATTGGGGTGTTGTATCTACAACTGTAGATCAGGGATAAATTTCCTCCATTAAATATGATCTAAAATTTAATCTTTGGGTAAAAAGGAAGCTTGCATATTTGCAAGAATGGCCGTATCGTCGTTGCGTTGACTGAAATGTCTTCTGTATTCCAGGTGACAGGAGACACCGTATATAATTTATTACGACTGGCCGAAGTGGATATAGGGGAAGAAGATAGACCTGTCAATCCACACAAGATAAGGACCGCCGAGGCAAGTCCTTATTTATTACATCTAATGGTTTCATGTACATTTTCATATGGTTTGTATGGCTGGGTAATATACTTAGCCAAGATCTGTCACTGCTAAGGGTTAGATTTACTTGTATGGTAGCAATTTAAGCAGAAGCTACGGAATATGATGTCTGGATTCCACTAAGGAGATTGCAGGGCACAGGGGATGGAGCATGACGGGCAGATATCGCCCACTTACACCAAATTATGTACATAGTATTTTCTATCGGCAGTATATAGAGTAAGTAGACACGGATTACATGCAGTGTTACAGAGTGTCATCCTTGAAAAGCCCATCCCTTTTATTAGAAGGGTCCCTGATGGTAAACTACACATTGGGGGCGGATTTACTAATCCTGTGTAAATGTAGAGTGTACCACTTTAATAGCTCCCCTACTTGGGCAAGGAGGAAAAAGTGTCTAAAATGTAGGCCATTTTTTTGTTGCAAGAATTTCTCCACAATTATAGTAGCTTAGTAAATCTGCTCCTGTGGCTCCTGGACAATCCGTGGTCTAATGTCATACGTGACCAAGTTTCTCAGCTGTGACAAAGTCCTTGCAGAACTCATGAGTCCCCGATAGCTTATTTAATAGGGCTTAAGTATTGAATTGTGGAGGAATGAATACAGGTAGATGGTTCTACAATGTAAAAGATACCGTAATCGTGTTTTCGGTCATTCGTTTCCTATTAAACAGATGTGTCTTATGACTGGAGGAACTCTGTCTGATCCTGAAATGTTCTAATGGGGTAAACCGTTGCCTAATCTACACTTGACAACCCCATATATCAAAGTCAGATAATGTTCCTGTGCATTTCCCTCAGGTCTTGTTTAATCCATTTGATGACATAGTTCCTAGAGTGTCTAAAAAGCTGAAAAAAGAAGAGAAGGAAGAGACTAAGCAACCGAAGGTGAAAGGTACAAAGTAAGTCCTATGTGCTACCTTCTACCTTCATTGTCTGCACGTGTGTAAATATTAGGCGATATACTGGGGTAATATTTCCCCAGTACTTGTAATAACAGTTCCATGACCCCCACCGATCACAAAAACTGCACACGGCAACCACTCCATTCATTTGAATGGACTGCTGTTTATGGGGATTAGCATAGTGTTTTTTGTTTCCAACAGCCCTATTGAAATGAATAGAGCGGCATGTGCTGTATGACCAGGCATTCAAATGTGTGGTACAAAATAGACCAGTCTTTGTGATCAACAGGGATTCCCATAGGTGGGAGCACCTCCAATCAGCAGGTTACCCACTATCTTTAACCTGTGGATAGGGGGTATCGTACTGTGACCAGATTATCCCTTTAAACACCTAGACCCAGACTTATTATCCCTTGCACGCAAGTTTTCTGTCATATGAGGCATACAAAGTTTAAAAAAAATTGTGCAAAAAAATTGCAACTTTTAAAAATCTGTGCCTTCTTCCACCACTTTCCTGAAAAGGTGGCGTTCGCCTTATCATATATGAGGTACACCCTCCACTGGCTCTGAGGCTATGAAGACTAGCATGAGTAACGCCAGTCTTCATAAATCTGCCACATATTCTTTAAAGAGGACTTTTCATGTCCTCGGGTAAATGCGGTTTTATATACTTCTAGAAAGCACTGACGGCTTTTTCGTTGTGTGCCCTAGTGCAAGAACTATCGATGCATTACCGATATCTCTTCACTGTCAGAAGGGCGTTCCTGAGAGAAACTGGGAACGCCTCTCCTGACAGTACTGTCCATAGCTCTGTACTGTCAGAGAGAGCTCTGCTTACCGCCCAGGCATGACGCTGAACTGTGAGGAAAGCCCACCTCCGCCTCCTGACAGTATTCGTTGATAGAACGGCACCAATAGATCTTGCCCCAGGGCACATAACTGGAAAGCCGACGTTGAAGTGCGTTGAATTCAGTGCAATGTCGGCTTTCTTGCAGTATGTAAAACTGCATGTGCCCGAGGACATGAAAGGTCCTCTTTAAGAATTTTATGTAAATTTTGATGGACCATTAGAGATTGGTTCGGAGGCTTTTTTGTCATTTTTTGGATTGGATTAATATCATTTCTTAAAGGTGTTGTTTTAGTATTGCAGCAGGAGGCCGGCGAAGGTGGGGAAAAAAAAACAAACAACAAAAAAAAAACCTCGCCTATCCCCAGTGCTCTGGTATTTGAGGACACTGTCTGGTCCCTGCGGCCTCCTGGAGCTTTTCTGGCAGAAGTCCATGCCTAAGGAAAAGAATCGGGACATCACCTGTGACAACCGGTGTCCTTTCCTGAGGCCATTATTTGGCCTCAGTGGTCACATGTAGCAGAGACTTCAGCCAGAAAAGCCCATGGGGGCCGGACAGCAGCCTGGACCACTGTAGCATTGGGGATAGGTCCCCCCCCACACTTTCCCCAGCCTCCTGCTGCAATACTAAAATATTGTGGACAACCCTGTTTACTTGTAGATTCAAAGAAGCTTATTAATGTATAAGATTTTTCATGCTTCAGTAACAGCCGGGTAATAATCAGTCACTGGTAATGATGATTCTGTTTATGTGCTGGGTCATTCAATGCAGTCACAGCAAGGTGTAGCCAACGGCTAAGTGCCAGGGCCAGTCACTATTGTAGGTAAAGGACATAATTACATGAGAAAGGAGCTGAATAATTAACACAACACAGAGAACTTTGCAGGACACGCTGTTTATGACTGTGCAACAACATTGTAATTCATCTTTACGTCTGCCCTCTGCCTTTTGGGAAACTTATCATCTCTGCTATATGGGCAGTTTTTTAGCAATGTTGATAGAAATTACAGTTAATAAATTGATGGCATTATTATTTTCTGCAAATTGGTTGCAGCAGCTCGCCTTGTCTCCTTCATCATTTTAATGGCTCGTAGCCGACTGTTCGTAGAGACATTTTTATTAGCGATTGTTACATAAGTAACACATTTAGGAATCTTCTTTATTACTTTAGAAGTGAATAGATATAATCAACAAATGACGGACTAAGCTCCTTATTAGAAAAGTGGGGCAGATATGCTAAGCTAAATGTTCAGAAATCAGGCTTAATTTGTGCCAAAAAATTGGCTTACATTTTGTATACCACGTTTGCCGTTCACATCTAGAGGGCAGGGCTTGGTCGAAAAGTGGCAGGGTTTAAAGGGATTCTACCATTAAAATCACATTTTTTGTTGATCACACGTAGGAATAGCCTTAAGAAAGGCTATTCTTCTCCTACCTTTAGATGTCTTCTCTGCGCTGCCTTTCGGTAGAAATCCCAGTTTTCGTCGGTATGCAAATGAGTTCTCTCCAGCGCCACCTCCATCTTCTTGCCTCCATCTTCTTCAGGAATGGCGTCTGCGCATATTCTTCCGGAGCTGGATTCAAACTTCTAGGCCTTGGACACAGTCAACTGCGCATGCCCACGGCCACAAGAAAAATGGCCGCTTACACAGTAAGTAAGCGGCCATTTTCATGTGGCCTGTGGGCATTCGCAGTCAGCTCTGCCCGAGGCCTAGAAGTTTGAACCCAGCTCTTGAAGAAGACGTGCAGACGCCATTCCTGAAGAAGATGGAGGCGGCGCTGGAGATTTCTCTCGCAGCATTGGGGACGCCCCCAGTGCTGTTTGACTGCTGGGTCCCACACCCCAGTACTGCAAGAGAACTCATTTGCATACCGACGAAAACCGGGATTTCTACCGAACGGCGGTGCGGGGAAGACATCTGAAGGTAGGAGTAGAATAGCCTTTCTTAAGGCTATTCCTACGTATGATCCACAAAAATATAATTTTAATGGTAGACTCCCTTTAAGCTGAGGCAGTGGGGATGAGGGATTTATCAAGACTGGGGTATAGTACCTTATTATAAATTCGGCACATCCTCCATTTGTGCTGCTGCATTGAATTATATGTCGGCTAGAAGACTGACCCTATAAATATCAAAAAATGACCCTGTCCCTGGGCTATATCCTCTCTTCCGACCCTATGCTAGCCAGTTTTAGCTTTTGGCCTGTAGGAGGCGCACACAGTCTCTATGCAGGGCTTCTGCTTTTTAATGTTTTTATTTTAACTCCAGCATTGTGGTTAGAGTGCTGGCGACCCCATTTCACTGAAGGGGTGACCCTGCATGCACCGACTTCAGATTTGGGGAAGTATATCTGACCTCCATCCCTTACCCTACATCAGGGGTCCTCAAACTTTTTAAATAGTGGGCCGGAGGCAGAGCAAATCGCACAGACATCGGGAGCGGTGCCCTCCAATAGGCCCGAGCTCCCCAGGAACTTCATTATAAATGCACGCCTGCCAGCGTTGTCGGCGGGGCCAGACAGAAGTGCTTGGCGGGCCGCATGTGGCCCTCGGGCCGCAGTTTGAGGACCCCTGCCCTACATCATCCTTTAGCGAATGACGCCCGCTCTTTCCTTCTCCCAAGACGAACAGGGCTGACTTTTTGGCAAGGCCTTGAGAAGCACGACTCAGACGCTATGGAGGAAAGAGATTTTGCCTCCCCCAGCGCTGTTCAAAGTCTGTCATCTGGAAGGCCTACAGGGTTATGTGTTGGAGGTCACTCCTTTGGGAGACTGCTCACTGTACTAGGTCTGTTGGAGCCTCTGGGGTAATCTGACATCAGGTTTCTGCTGCTCAGGTCTGCATGGATGCCTCCTGGGCCTCACTTCTCACTTTTACCAGTTCTACCAGATCCATTCAGGGGTCTCTGCTGATGCAAATTTGGGTCGTAAAGTTCTGGCAGCTCGTATGGCTGTTTTATCTCCCCACCCTCTGGTATTGCTTTAGGACGTCCATAGTGCCGTGTTTTATAATGATATACAAACGAGAAAATTGGATCTCACTTTTTTTTTTCTCTCCCAAGCTGTTTGGTGTATTGTCTAGGTTAATGGCATGGTAGTTGGGGTTTCATAGTTTTGTGTTCTTTGGTTTCTTATTTTAAATCCAATTTTTTTTTTTTATGCCTTTTGTCACAAAAAAAGCCGTACAAGGCCTGTATGCTTTTAGTCATTTGATCTCGCAGATCACAAGGACTTGATACATCTAACTAAATAACTAATTTATACTTTACAGAAACTTCAATTTACTTTCTTTTGGAGAAGAAGCTGAAGAGGAGGAGGAAGAGGTCAATAAAGTCAGTGAGGTAATACTCTGTTGGATTACAATAGAATAAAGGAATATGTGTGTAAAATGAAGAGTGAGCAAGGCAGGAATCAAGGCAGACGGGAAAGGGACTTCTTACCTCTTGAGTTTTACTATAAATTGTGCCAGAAAACTAGCATAAATTATAGCTGATATCTGGCATAGGAATCTGTGGCCATTAAAGAGGATTTTCCATGTCCTCGGGCACATGCGGTGTAATACACTGCTAGAAAGCCGACACTATCGGCTTTCCCATTATGTGCCCCTGCTGAAGAGTTATTGGTGCCGGTACCGTAGTTCTTCAGTGTCAGTAATAGTCTGTCGGGAACACCCCTCCTCACAGTAGCGTCTATACAGCTATACTGTGAGGGGGCTTTCCTTACTACCAACCATGACGCTGACCGAAGAGGAATGACCCCTCCCCCTCCTGACAGTACTTGTCCATAGACTAGTACTGAGGGGGCGTTCCTCACCACTCAGCGTTGTGGTTGTGTGGTAAGGAAAGCCCCCTCACAGTAAAGCACTGCGGCTTGTACTGTCAGGAAGGGCATTCCCAGTTAGACTGTCAGAAACGCCCTCCTGACACTGAAGAGCTACAATACCGGTACCGATGGCTCTTCACCAGGGGCACAGAACTGGAACGCCGATGAATTCAGTGCTCTATCTGCTTTCTAGCGGTGTATTACACCGCATGTGCACGAGGACATGAAAGGTCCTCTTTAAGGTCTCCTAACACCATAGATGGCATTTGGCCATCACATGTTCTCTGACCAGGTCTCCTTCTCAATGAGGGTCTATCTACCTGACTGCCATCTCCTGTGTCAGGCTTGTTGAAATCCAGTATTCTTTAAATGTTCATCCAGTCCCCAGACATTGAATGGTTCGGCCAACATTTGTCAGTGTCTATGCTCACTTCATAGGGACTTCCACGGAGGGTTTCTATACTTGCTTCCCTGACATTCTATTATGGATGCATCTGTGGTTTGTCCACAATTGATCTTGAGGGTAAGTATAGAAACCCTCCGTGGAGATCACCTTTGAGGTCTTATAATGGGGTCTATCAAGGTTCATTTGAGCTTTCCATAATATTGGCATCAAGAATAGGCCTGCATGCTTTGCTATTTTTGTCTGATGCTATTACCATTGCATAGAAGCAAATCATCACATGCTGGTTTCAACCTAGTCTTAAGGTAAGCAGATTTTTCTCCCATTTTGTTGTGAGACTATTTATTTTCCATGGAGATGTGTACAAGGTACATCACTCAGCCAACAGTAATATACAGATCAATGTGTATGTATATTGTCCAAGCAGTGTGTGTCCTCTACTTTGCAATGTCTCCAGGATCTATTAACATATGCAGTGTGGTATATGATATAATACCTGACTGATCATATAGTCAGCTGCGGGGTGCTGGTGCCTAAAAATGTACGATATTGTAGAGTGACCGAGATATAAAGAACAGTGGCACTCTCTTCCCGCGCAGAACTTACTACATGTGGGTGGAAATGGAGGTGGGGTATATACAGTGGGGCAAAAAAGTATTTAGTCAGTCACCGATAGTGCAAGTTCCACCACTTAAAAAGATGAGAGGCGTCTGTAATTTACATCATAGGTAGACCTCAACTATGAGAGACAAAATGAGAAAACAAATCCAGAAAATCACATTGTCTGATTTTGTAAGAATTTATTTGCAAATTATGGTGGAAAATAAGTATTTGGTCAGTAACAAAATTTCATCTCAATACTTTGTTATATCTCCTTTGTTGGCAATGACAGAGATCAAACGTTTTCTGTAAGTCTTCACAAGGTTGGCACACACTGTTGTTGGTATGTTGGCCCATTCCTCCATGCAGATATCCTCTAGAGCAGTGATGTTTTGGGGCTGTCGTTTGGCAACACGGACTTTCAACTCCCTCCAAAGGTTTTCTATAGGGTTGAGATCTGGAGACTGGCTAGGCCACTCCAGGACCTTGAAATGCTTCTTACAAAGCCACTCCTTCGTTGCCCTGGCGGTGTGCTTTGGATCATTGTCATGTTGAAAGACCCAGCCACGTTTCATCTTCAATGCCCTTGCTGATGGAAGGAGGTTTGCACTCAAAATCTCACGATACATGGCCCCATTCATTCTTTCATGTACCCGGATCAGTCGTCCTGGCCCCTTTGCAGAGAAACAGTCCCAAAGCATGATGTTTCCACCCCCATGCTTTACAGTAGGTATGGTGTTTGATGGATGCAACTCAGTATTCTTTTTCCTCCAAACATGTAAAGTGGTGTTTCTATCAAACAGTTCCAGTTTGGTTTCATCAGACCATAGGACATTCTCCCAATACTCTTCTGGATCATCCAAATGCTCTCTAGCAAACTTCAGACGGGCCCGGACATGTACTGGCTTAAGCAGTGGGACACGTCTGGCACTGCAGGATCTGAGTCCCTGGCGGCGTAGTGTGTTACTGATGGTAGGCTTTGTTACATTGGTCCCAGCTCTCTGCAGTTCATTCACTAGGTCCCCCCGCGTGGTTCTGGGATTTTTGCTCACCGTTCTTGTGATCATTTTGACCCCACGGGGTGAGATTTTGCGTTGAGCCCCAGATCGAGGGAGATTATCAGTGGTCTTGTATGTCTTCCATTTTCTAATTATTGCTCCCACAGTTGATTTCTTCAATCCAAGCTGGTTGCCTATTGCAGATTCAGTCTTCCCAGCCTGGTGCAGGGCTACAATTTTGTTTCTGGTGTCCTTTGACAGCTCTTTGGTCTTCACCATAGTGGAGTTTGGAGTCTGACTGTTTGAGGGTGTGCACAGGTGTCTTTTTATACTGATAACAAGTTTAAACAGGAGCCATTACTACAGGTAATGAGTGGAGGAAAGAGGAGACTCTTAAAGAAGAAGTTACAGGTCTGTGAGAGCCAGAAATCTTGATTGCTTGTAGGTGACCAAATACTTATTTTCCACCATAATTTGCAAATAAATTCTTACAAAATCAGACAATGTGATTTTCTGGATTAGTTTTCTCATTTTGTCTCTCATAGTTGAGGTCTACCTATGATGTAAATTACAGACGCCTCTTATCTTTTTAAGTGGTGGAACTTGCACTATTGGTGACTGACTAAATACTTTTTTGCCCCACTGTGTGTATATATATATATATATATATATATATATATATATATATATATATATATATATATATATATATAATCTTTCAGTTTGTCCACAGAAATATGAATTTTGTCTTCTAGAAAGATTATCCTAATTTAGATGAAATGAAAAGTTTATGTATCCTGTCTTACAGACTTTTAAAGGAAAGAGTAAAAGTAGTCATGATCTCCTGAAGGATGACCCCCGTCTGAGCTCCGTTCCAGCCATTGACCAGTAAGAGACTCTACTGTGTTAACCAGTGTTTGCGATAGAAATGAACGTGGTCTGGAATATTGCATGTCGTATATCATTGTTTTTGTCACAGTTGTTTTATACTATTATTGAAGTTAAAGGGAACCAGTCACATGGAAAATGCTGTTCATTCAGCAGGAGCATGTTATAGAGCAGGAGCAGCAGAGACGATTGATCTATAAAAGAGTGGGAAAAGATTCAGTATAATTTTTCATTTATCCATTGACTCCTCTGCTCTTTCTGTGTGGAGATGTCATGTGGGCGGTCCTATCAGTGATGAATAGCCCTCCCCCCATGACCGTGCATCCAGACATAGCTGTCAGTCACTGATAGGACTGCCTCCTTGGCTTCTCAACATAGATTTCAATGGATTAATGACAGGCTATAGTGAAACTTTTCCCCAAATCTGCATATCGGTCTGCTCCGCACCTTCTATTCTATAGCAAATATGCCTGCTTGTATAATGAAAAGTTCTACAATTTCCGTTATACCTTATATATCAGTTCTTCCTGGTTTTCTAGTTCTCTGCGTTCTGTGATTCATTGTTTTATTTTCTTTGGCTGTGGTCATGTGATGCACACACAGCTGCACAGCTCGTCCGAGCACAGTAATCAGTCTTGGAACAAGCTGTGCACCTGTGAGTCCATCACATGACCATGCACTGTATATCACATGACCATGGTCAGATTCTTTGCCACATAAAGTAAACAATGAATCTCAGACTGCAGAAATGTAGAAAACCAGGAGGAACTGATACAAAAAGTAAATTGGGAAATCGTAGAACTTTTTCATTCAACATTTATTTTCTGTAACTGGACAACCCCTTTAAGGCTACAATAGCTTACATGTGAAGGGAGTATAGCCTGGCACATTATTCTATTACGCATGCACAAATTATGTGTATTGGGTTACAATATGAATGCTACTTTATGACAGCTTATAACATATATGGCATATATATATATATATATATATATATATATATATATATATATATATATATACACACACACACTCACCGGCCACTTTATTAGGTACACCATGCTAGTAACGGGTTGGACCCCCTTTTGCCTTCAGAACTGCCTCAATTCTTCGTGGCATAGATTCAACAAGGTGCTGAAAGCATTCCTCAGAGATTTTGGTCCATATTGACATGATGGCATCACACAGTTGCCGCAGATTTGTCGGCTGCACATCCATGATGCGAATCTCCCGTTCCACCACATCCCAAAGATGCTCTATTGGATTGAGATCTGGTGACTGTGGAGGCCATTGGAGTACAGTGAACTCATTGTCATGTTCAAGAAACCAGTCTGAGATGATTCCAGCTTTATGACATGGCATTGCATTATCCTGCTGAAAGTAGCCATCAGATGTTGGGTACATTGTGGTCATAAAGGGATGGACATGGTCAGCAACAATACTCAGGTAGGCTTTGGCGTTGCAACGATGCTCAATTGGTACCAAGGGGCCCAAAGAGTGCCAAGAAAATATTCCCCACACCATGACACCACCACCACCAGCCTGAACCGTTGATACAAGGCAGGATGGATCCATGCTTTCATGTTGTTGACGCCAAATTCTGACCCTACCATCCGAATGTCGCAGCAGAAATCGAGACTCATCAGACCAGGCAACGTTTTTCCAATCTTCAATTGTCCAATTTCGATGAGCTTGTGCAAATTGTAGCCTCAGTTTCCTGTTCTTAGCTGAAAGGAGTGGCACCCGGTGTGGTCTTCTGCTGCTGTAGCCCATCTGCCTCAAAGTTCGACGTACTGTGCGTTCAGAGATGCTCTTCTGGCTACCTTGGTTGTAACGGGTGGCTATTTGAGTCACTGTTGCCTTTCTATCAACTCGAACCAGTCTGGCCATTCTCCTCTGACCTCTGGCATCAACAACGCATTTCCGCCCACAGAACTGCCGCTCACTGGATGTTTTTTCTTTTTCGGACCATTCTCTGTAAACCCTAGAGATGGTTGTGCGTGAAAATCCCAGTAGATCAGCAGTTTCTGAAATACTCAGACCAGCCCTTCTGGCACCAACAACCATGCCACGTTCAAAGGCACTCAAATCACCTTTCTTCCCCATACTGATGCTCGGTTTGAACTGCAGGAGATTGTCTTGACCATGTCTACATGCCTAAATGCACTGAGTTGCCGCCATGTGATTGGCTGATTAGAAATTAAGTGTGTACGAGCAGTTGGACAGGTTTACCTAATAAAGTGGCCGGTGAGTGTGTATATATATATATATATATATATATATATATATATATATATATTATATAGGACTAACGCAGGATTGGTGGAGGCCACAGGGCAACATGTGACCTCTCCAATAGCGGATCATGAGTTTGGTTTTATAAGAATACCCAGCTGTTATCTGTGGAGAAACCAGGCAGGGAGTGTTCAGTTTCCTTACAGCACCCCCAAAGGGGAAATGAAGCATTACACAATGTCCATTCAAATCAATCGGCCATCTCTGTAATGTAGGATGATGGGTCCTCCAGAGCGAGATATCTTCTTTGTAACAGCTCTCCATTCATAAATGAGGATCCTGAACAGAGGACCCTTGTTAATGTAGACTTCTCTAATAGGGTATATGAAAAACCTAAGCTATTCCCAAAATTTTGCAAGCTGATGATAATAATACATTTTATTTCTATAGCGCCAACATATTCCACATCACTTCACAAATTTTATTATTCAAGTCAAGTTTTATCAGAATAAGCATTAGATAAATCCAGAATTCAATGTAAATTCTATTAGTAAAATGATTTAATTATATATTTTTAGTGGTTATAATATAATATTCTAAAAAGCCAATAAATATATAAAAAGTCTCTATCACAAATCGTACAAACCACTTTAGGAGTATAAAACTTTAACTAGCATGAATACAAGATCACCAGAAATCTCCAAAATACATATATTAGAGCTAATATGTTAATTTCCCCATCTGTTAATATATGTTATATATTAAAAAAAATAAAAATACAATACTCTACTCACTAAGAGCTAGTTCACACAGCGGAACGTTTTCCGCTGTGTTTTTTTTTTTTTGGTACATCTCGCTCCTGATTAGGCCCGAATGAATGGGCTTAAACATAGAGCGTCTTGAGCCGTGTACGCCACGGCTGACTCATCCATGGCAAGATAGTGGCTCCCATAGAAGTGAATGGGAGCCTATTTTGCAGGCGGATTCTGCGTCAAAATCCGCATGCAAAAAACTCAGCGTGAATGTACTACTCTACTCTCTACTTTTTATACTACTCTGTGCCCTTTAGGCCGGGTTCACACGATGTCTTTTGGCACATAATGTGGCACGTAGACGCCGCGGGAGCTTTTGCGGCCCGTATACGCGGGGCTATTTTGCGGCCGAGACTTTGCGGCGGCCGCAAAATAGCGCCACGTATACGGTCCCGGCTCCTATTGAAATCAATGGGAGCGTATACGGCCCGCAAAAGCTCCCGCGGCGTCTACATGCCACATTACGTGCCAAAATACATTGTGTGAACCCGGCCTTAGGAAAATTTTTCCACTCTACAGCCCCTTTAACGGATTGAAAAAATCCATTATATTTATTGAGCCGCTTTTTTAAGTTACCAGGTCAGTTAAATTGAAATGAAATGCTTCTTTCTTTCCAGTGCTCGAATTCCCTTTATACTGAAAATAAGATTTGGTTGAAGCCTATCCCATCCTACACAATGTTAGTATCAGATAGCTGCCAATGACAAAACTCAATGCAATCTACATTTCTATTTTACAGCTCCAAAAGCTCTGCAAAGTCTGACAGCGACAGTGATGAGGTATGGGTAACATTTTCTCATTGTCATGGTAACTTTAGAATTGATATATTTTATTTGATTGCTCGGCTAGTGGTAGCTCCAGAAAATTAAAAGGTACAAAATAGTTTTCTAAGGTGAAAAAGGACTTCTTGTACCTTAACATGAAGCTAAGCTGGAAGCAACTCAAGCTGGTGAAGGCTGGCTTTGGAGATTCAGTAGGTGTAAAAAAATAAAATAACATTAAAAAAACTACAAAATTATACAATTTTTCCTTTTGCCGATAAGTCTAATTCTAAAATTTAGTTTCAGAAAATGTTGGAAATATGAATTTGTATAATTGTGGCGGACACCAGCTTGTACCTGTAGCCATATTGCATACCTTTACAGGGCGCTGTCCAGAGAGCTCCTCCTCCAAACCCAAAAGTTATCTATGAAGAGGATGCGGTTCCTACTGTGCCTTACCCATTAGCTAGGGGCCAAATCTAATGTTACAACTTTATAGCCAATCATGTGATGTTATTTATACTAATGACACCCTCTCTTTGTCTATAGAATGTATAACCATACCTACAGTGTATCTAATCCTCACTCTTGCCTCCATTAAAATTTGGAATCTACTTGGAGGGTCTCTTTCATTGGCAAAAGTCATTTTTAACTAATCACATCTTTGCACAGCCTGTAGAAAGGCTTTTCCATACCTACCTTTTGTATGTAAATCACCGCAGTAGTTTTTGAATGTCTGTTTTTATTCATATGCTAATTAGGTTCTCGGTGCACAGGAAGTTGTCAGCCAGCGCTCCTTTATATGCTGTGTATGAGAGCAGGGAGGAGGAGTCAGCAGCAGCCTGTGCCCTATATACAGAATACAGAAGTGCACAAAGAGACTTCCGGGGTGCACTGAGAAGCTGATTAGCATATGAATAAAAATGGACTTTCTGAAAGCAATTTACATACTAAAGGTAGGTGTGGAACCGCCCTTCTAAGGGTAATGCAAGGATGTGATTAGTTAAAAATGACTTTTTCCAATGATAGAGCCCCCTTTAACACAATGGTGATGTGTGGGGTTTGTTGATTCTCTGAGCTGGCTCATATAAGAATTATATTCATTTGGACTTTGGTAAGGCGATACATAGTGCCTTGTGAAAGTATTCGGCCCCCTTGAACTTTTCAACCTTTTGCCACATTTCAGGTTTCAAACATAAAGATATCAAATTTTTATTTTGGGGGGAAGAATCAACAACAATTGGGACACAATTGTGAAGAGGAACGACATTTATTGGATATTTTAAACTTTTTTTAACAAAAAACTGAAAAGTGGGGCGTGCAAAAGTATTCAGCCCCTTTACTTTCAGTGCAGCAAACTCACTCGGTGCAGTTCAGTGAGGATCTCTGAATGATCCAATGTTGTCCTAAATGACTGATGATGATAAATAGAATCCACCTATGTGTAACCAAGTCTCCGTATAAATGCACCTGCTCTGTGATAGGCTCAGGCTTCTGTTTAACCCCTTCCCGCCGATGGCACTTTTTGACTTCCTGACCAAGCTCGATTTTTCAAAACTGACGTGTCACTTTATGTGGCAATAACTTTGGAACGCTTTAACTTACCAAAGTGATTTTAAGATTGTTTTTTTCGTAACACATTGTACTTCATGTTAGTGGTAAATTTTGGCTGATATGTTTTGTGTTTAATTATGAAAAAATTTGAAATTTGGTGGAAATTTTGAAAAATATGCATTTTATAAAGTTTGAAATTATGTACATTACATACAGATAGTCAGACCGCCAAAATTATATCCTAAATCTCATGTTCCAGATCTCTGCTTTATGTCGGCATCAAACTTTAGGCACCCTTTTAATTTTTACGGACATTATAAGATTTACAAGTGAAACAACAATATTCAAAATTTTCAAGAAATTTCCAAAACCCATTTTTTAAAGGGCCTAATCCAGTTATGAAGGGATTTTGAAAGACCCTTGTACTAAAGCCCCCCATAAATCACCCCATTTTCAAAACTGCACCCCTTAAATAAGCCAAAACAACATATACCTAGTAGTTTAACCCTATAAGTGCTTAACAGGAATTAATACAAAATGGAGGTGAAATTTTCAAATTTGAATTTATTTTACTAATATTTTCGTTTAGCCCTAGAATTTGCACATTCACAAGGGGTTAAAGGAGAAACCGCATCCCACAATTTGTTAGGCAAGTTCTCCGGACTACCATAGTACGCCACTTGTGGGTGTATACTAATATATGGACGCACAGCGAGACGCAGAAGGGAAGGCGCGCCAAAGAGCTTTTAGAGGGCAGATCTGGCTGTGATCAGTTTCAGGAACCATGTCGCATTTACAAAGCCCTTGAGGTGTCAAAACAGTGGAAACCTCTAGAAAGTGACCCCATTTTGAAAACCGCACCCCTCAAAGAATTCATCAAGTGATGTAGTGAGCATTAGTAACCCCGAAGTGAATGTGTAAGCTGTGCGGAGTAAATTGGGTACACCAAATCCCATTCTATTTTCCCACTAGCTCCTATGACACGGACGGGGAAGAGGAGCATTCTGGGGGGTCAGCGCTGGTGTATTATCTAAATATGGGGGGTCCCCTGAAAACACTCGCACCGCTTACACATTTCCTTCTAGTCGCAGCCACTTACGTTCTAATGATTTGGCGACTTTTGGGGTTTTTGTCTTCACATTGTACAAGCTAGATTTTTATTTTTATTTTCCGGCAATGTGGCCATATGAGGGCTTGTTGTTTGCGGTATTAGATGTGCTTTTCAATGCCGCCATTTTGGGGCCTGTAACTTATTGACTACATTTTATTAACTCTTTCTGGGTGGGATGTAAAAGGAAACATCAATTCTGGCATTGCTTTTTAGCATTTATTTTTTTTCCCCCGCAGCGTACAGCATAAGTAACATGTTACCTTTATTCTGCGGGTCGGTACAGTTACGGCGATACCTCATTTATATTATTTAATGCGTTGCTATTTGTGCAGAATAAAATTCAATTTAGGGAAAAAAATCATTATTTTTGCATCGCCATCTTCTGAAAGGCATAACATTTTTATTTTTCGCTAGACAGAGCTGGTTGAGGGCTTATTTTTTGCGGGAAGACCTCTTCTTTTTATTGGTACCATTTTGGTTTTCATCTGACCATTTGATTACTTTTTATTGAGCATTTTGTAAGGGAAAGGTGGTGAATAATCATTATTTTGTGCGGTTTTCTACGTTTTTTTTTTTTACGCCGTTCGGGTTAAATAATGTTTTAATTTTATTGTTCAGGTTATTACGGACGCGGCGATACCAAATATGTAATTTTTTTTCTATTTTTCTTTATTTTACATAATAAAACATTTTATATGGGGAAAATGGGATTTTTAGGGCTTTATTTATTTATAATTTATTTTAAACTTATTTAAACTTTTTTATTTTTACTTTTTTCTAACTTTTTTTTTCTGTCCCCATGGGGGATTGAAGCAGTGATCGGCTGATCACTGCTTCAATAGAGACACGCTGCAATACACGTGTTACACATGTATTGCAGTGTATAGGAAGCTGTCAGCCTGTATAGACGCACAGGCTGACAGCTTCATTTACGGCAGGATCAGCCAGGAGCGAGGACGGGGTAAGTGATGGGGCAGACCCGGGGTCACTGATCAGACACCGGGCTGCCCCCTACGAACACCGGCACCCCCCGAAACCGGCGCGGGGGGTGCCGATCGGCACCATACTACACTGTAACCCCGGAGGTGCCGGCGGTCATGTTGATCGCCGACATATCAGGAGTTAACACCCGCGATCGGACCCGGTTCCGACTGCGGGTGTTACAGGGCATTGTCAGCCGTGTATTACGGCTGACACCCGCTGTGCATGGTGCGCACACAGTTTCTGTGTGCGCACCATGCATCCGCAGTAATAGTACGGCGCTGTGCGGGAAGCCCTTCCCTGCAGCGCCGTACTATTACGGCGAATGTCGGGAAGGGGTTAAAGGGGTATTACCATGACGCTTGTTCACTAACCTGCAGGCTGTTGTGATCTCTTCACTTCCGGCTTCTCTCGGCACATAAGTGGGTGGGGTTTCACTTGCACGGGATTGTTTGTAAATGAATTACCACAGTGTGAAGCTGATGTAGCAGAGCTGGATTTGAGTCAGTTTGCATTACATACAGAGGTAACGGACTCCTTATCTCAGCCCTTATCAGCCAAATTCAATTAAACCGACTGATAAGAGCTCAGAAATCCCGGAGCTCTCTGAGAAGCTCCGCTACTTAAAGACACAAACAGCTCAGAGCTGCTCCCAGCCCCTCCCTCCCCCCCCCCCCCCCAGAGCAGGCAGCTACATCACTTGACAAATGAGCAGATAATCCCAAGGGCCATAGAAACGGCGTGTAAACAATGAAGTGAATAAATTAAGATAGCGGCCAAACAAAGCAATTTTGATAAAGCAATGCATTTAGGAAAAGTCTTAAATCCACATAAACTAGCAGTATAGATAGGATCCTTGTTATAGGACAACCTCTTTAAAGCGCAGAGAGCATCCTGAAGACCAAGAAACACACCAGGCAGGTCCGAGACTGTTGTGGAGAAGTTTAAAGCTGTATTTGGATACAAAAAGATTTCCCAAGCTTTAAACATCTCAAGGAGCACTGTGCAAACAAACATATTGAAATAGAAGTGTAGCAGACGACTGCAAATCTACCAAGACTCGGCTGTCCCTCTAAACTTTCATCTCAGACAAGAAGACTGATCAGAGATGCAACCAAGAGGCCCATGATCACCCTGGATGAACTGCAGAGATCTACAGCTGAGGTGGGAGAGTCTGTCCATAGGACAACAATCAGTCGTACGCTGCACAAATCTGGCCATTATGGAAGAGTGGCAAGAAGAAAAACGTTTCTCAAAGATATCCATAAAAAGTTTTGTTTAAAGTTTGCCACAAGCCACCTAGGAGACACCAAACATGTGGAAGAAGGTGCTCTGGTCAGATGGAAACAAAATCCAACTTTTTGGCCACAATGCAAAACGATATGTTTGGCGTAAAAGCAACACAGCTCATCACCCTGAACACACCAATCGCACTGTCACACATGGTGGTGGCAGCATCATGGTTTGGGCCTGTTTTTCTTCAGCAGGGACAGGGAAGATGGTTACAATTGATGGGAAGATTGATGGAGCCAAATACAGGACCATTCTGGAAGGAAACCTGTTGGAGTCTGCAAAAGACCTGAGACTGGGGCGCAGATTTATCTTCCAGCAAGACAATGATCCAAAACATAAAGCAAAATCTACAATGAAATGGTTCACAAATAAATGTATCCAGGTGTTAGAATGGCCAAGTCACAGTCCAGACCTGAATCCAATCGAGAATCTGTGGAAAGAGCTGAAAACTGCTGTTCACAAACGTCTCCATCCAACCTCACTGAGCTCCAGCTGTTTTGTAAGGAAGAATGGGCAAGAATTTCAGTCTCTGGATGTGCGAAACTGATAGAGACAAACCCTACGCGACTGGCAGCTGTAATCGCAGCAAAAGGTGGCGCTACAAAGTATTAATATAAGGGGGCCGAATAATTTTGCACGCCCCACTTTTCAGTTTTTTTATTTGTTAAAAAAGTTTAAAATGTCCAATAAATTTTGTTCCACTTCAAAATTGTGTCCCACTTGTTAATTATTTCCCAAAAAATTAAAATTTGATATCTTTATGTTTGAAGCCTGAAATGTGGCAAAAGGTTGAAAAGTTCAAGGGGGTTGTATATGCTGGAGTATAAGCCGAGGCCCCTAATTTTACCACAAAAAACTGGGAAAACTTATTGACTCGAGTATAAGCGGAAGGGGGGAAATGCAGCAGCTACTGGAAAATTTCAAAAATTAAAATGGTCGGAGTTTTTGGTGTTTTGGTTGTCTCTGCCCCTTCCCTGAGCTTGAGGACTGGCTCCCCCCCCCCCCCCCACTTGGAGTTCAGTCTGGCTGAATATAGGGTATCTGCAGTGCTCCTATTAACCCCTTCCCGACGGAACAGGAGAACTGCAGATCCCCTATATTCAGTAGCCCGGGCACTTTCAGACACAGAGATACCTAATGTGTATGTGTTTCACAGTCATTTTCTAGTCTCATACGTATTCTAGGGAAAGGAACTTTTTTTTATTTTATTTTTTTATTTTTTTTATTATATTTCTTCTTAAAGCTTTTTTTTTTTCCCCCCCCCACTATTTTATGGTAGATTCTATACAATACCATTGTGGCTGAAACAAAGTGTAGAGTCCTGCAAAGTGGTGGTCTGATTATAAATATTAAATTTCCTTGATAAGTTGTCAATCACTGAGTTACTCCGCCCACTGGACTCCTAAGATTGCAGTAGTCTTCTGGGGATTTAAATGACTTCACTTCAAGTTGCAAGAAATGTTTTCATTTGACTGCAAGTCCCATAGACTGCAATACAACTGTATTGCAGTCTATGGGAGATGCTCTATATTACAAATAACTCCATGACAAGCGAGGGGAGGCTCCCGCATGGCACAGGAAGAATGCAATCTCGCCCTACTGGAGCTGGCTTGCAACAGTACTGGTACCAGGGGTGGTTTCTTAACTTTCTTGGGGAAGGGGAGGGTTTAACATCGGTAGTTAATAATGCCTAATCGCGGGCATTAGCTCTTAATACTTGTGGCCACTCTTGCAGAGCAATTGCCATAACTATCGAGTCTCCTGTACATCAGAGACTTGGTAGCTATGGCAACCGCTCTGCAGGAGCGGCCGCCATCTTTAAGACCCGACATCTACCGTAATGAAACGGCAGAAGTCAGGATAAACAAGTACAGGTGGCACAGGCTTTCTTCTAACTTGCCTGCGCCGCCTGTACCTTCTATCTGTAGCCTGTCTCTGCTCTGCACAGACGGGACAGGGACGGGACACAGATGCATTCGGACTATAAGACGCACCCCCGTTTTCCTCCCATATTTAGAGGAAAAAAAGTGCGTCTTATAGTCCGAAAAAAACGGTATGTATTTTTTGTGACATTAAATAGTTTGCACTCCCCTATATAACTGTTAAATGGATCCTATCATTGGATACCCTTTTTTTCTGACTAACACGTTGGAATAGTCTTGAGAAAGGCTATTCTTCTCCTACCTTTAGATGTCTTCTCTGTGCCGCCGTTCGGTAGAAATCCGGGTTTTCTTCGGTATGCAAAGGAGTTCTCTCTCAGTACAGGGGGTGTCCCCAATGCTGTGAGAGAAATCTCCAGGGACGCCTCTATCTTCTTCTGGAACGTTCTCTCTACTGTCATCTTTCGTACTGGGTTTCAATCTTCTAGGCCTGGGACCTCAGGCAGAGCCGACTGCGCATGCCCGGGTCACAAGAAAATGGCCACTTACACCAGCTTACTGTGTAAGCGGCCATTTTCTTGTGTCCCCGGCTTGCGCAGTCGGCTCTGCCTGAGGTCCCAGGCCTAGAAGATTGAAACCCAGGCTGGAAGAAGATGGAGGAAGCGCTGGAGATTTCTCTCACGGCATAGGGGACACCACCAGTGCTGTTTGAGCGCTGAGGACTGCCCCCAGTGCTGCAAGAGAACTCATTTGCATACCGAAGAAAACCCGGATTTCTACCGAATGGGGGCGCAGAGAAGACATCTAAAGGTAGGAGAAGGATAGCCTTTCTTAAGGCTATTCCGAGGTGTTAGTCAGAAAAAAAGAGTATCTAATGATAGGATCCCTTTAAGGCTCTTGTAAGTCTCACTTTGGGCTGACAGCAGTGCAAGTAAAGTTCTGCAGAATTTAACAGGGCTATATAAATAGCCGAAAAAGAAGCAGAGATTACATATATAGCCCTGATATAGCACAGCATGTAATGTTCTGTGTACTGACCTAAGTCTGCTATGGCCGCTGTCACTTGACTAGCTGCCGCCCACACACAACTTAGAAATAGTAGCATGAACTTTGGATACTCTTCGGACCACAAGCTTCATTGGCGTATACTAGGATGCCAGCTGATGTCATTACATATATATTCACAAAGTGCTGAAATTAGTCCCAGGCCTGGCAGATAGAGACGTACCGCAATAGACCGGGGTCTGGTGAAGGCCGACAATTTCAATAACATCTTATAAGTGCGTATTTAAGAAGACACTTGTACCTCAAATTAGAATTCCTCAAGGCTTCTCTCCCCAGACCAGAAACCATTCAGTTTCTAAAGCCATTGAATAAGTAGAACCTTTTACCATGTAGTTTAATCATCTTGTTATAATCCTGTCCCCCCTTCTGCAAGGCTTACGAGACTGGTCACCAGGAGCCCTTTATACTACAAGACAGTCTAATTGGTATGTAATTATTAAATGAAAGCCCAGAGAAATGTGAAAAGGCTGCACTTTATTTTTGGCAGAAACATTATGGTTAAAAGCTTAGGACCAGGCTTTCATATACACACATACATGCTGACAGCGACCTGATGAAGTGCGTCCTACTCATGCACGCACTTAAAACGTAACTAAACTTTCCAGCAATTTCTGATTTATTTATTTTTTTTGGCAGCTTTTGTGTCATTAATAATGTTTGCAAATTTTGGCTCCTTTCTGTGAAATCTTGCATTTCTTTATTATAGCAGCGTGGTGGCTCATTGGTTGGTACCGGAGTCCTAATTTTGATTCTGACCAAGGACACCATCTGCAAGGAGTTTGTATATGTTCTCTCTGTATTTGCAAGGGTTTTGTCTAGGTACTTAGATTTCCTCCCACACACCAAAGAATTACTGATAGGGAATTTAGATTGTGAGCCCTATATGGGACAGGGACTGACTATGCATGTAAAGTGCTGCGGAATATGTTGGAGCTATACAAGAAAAAGAAATAATATTTGTTTTCTATTGAGGGCTGTTCCCTACTTCCCACTGTGTGCTCCATTTCCTTCAGTCATGTCTTCTTTCAACCATATTAACAATGTTACTGTGTACCACGCATGTGCTCTGTGTGTAAAGCAGGGAATATGAGGGTAGGTGGGGTCATTTCAAATAGTTATAAGTAAGATATTACACAGTCCAGTCCTATTAATGTGACCACCGCCTACTTTTGACGTCAACGTTAAATAACCAGTGGCAGAAGGCTCGTGTCAGCAACCATCTGGGTGCACTCATCATTGTGGAAGGCACAATGGATCAACACAAGTATGCATCTATCCTTGTGGACCATGTTCTCCCCTACATGCAAAATGTTTTTCCTACCAGCAGGATAATTCGACATGTTATAAAGCTCACAGTGTACGTGCGTGGTTCGAGGAGCACCAGGATGAGTTTACCATACTTCCTTGGCCAGCAAATTCCCCGGACTTGAACCCAATCGAGAATCTGTGGGACCACCTCGATCGGGTTGTTCGCGCCATGGATGCTCAACTGTGTAAATAGCACAGCTGGCCACGGCACTAAAGTCGGCATGGCTCAATAATCCAGTGACCACCATCACAACATCCCCTCTCTTCCTACACATCTCGCAGCGGTCCGCTCTGCCAAAGGTGTATATTCTGGATTTTGACAGGTGGTCACATTAATGTGACTGGACTGTGTATAAAATGTAGAAATGTAACTCTGGGATATTATGAAAGAGGAGATTATCATCTTTCATATGACAGCAAGGTTGCAGTTCCACCTGTATGTCCGGAGATATCATCAGCTGAAAACACCATTAAGGGTTGGGAGTGGCTATATAAAAATACACCAATCCTCTATTGTCAACTTGGTGAGGGGGCGTCATTCTGAGCTCTTTGATGGCGTCAGAATCCAGAATTGTACCTCCTTGTCTGAGACCACCCACCTGACGGTACAGATACTGATGGTCCTATCAGAAACCAAAACTAGCAGCAAATGATTGCTCAGGAACTGGGTCGGCTAGAGAAAAAATTCCAGATGTGCCGGAGTCAGTGGTGTTGTGCTTATTAAATAATGCAAAGAACTTGAGATGATGAAGGAGGTAGAATGATCTCTTTAAGAATTTATTTCAATAGTGGCACAGCACTGCAAAAGTTTGTATAAAATATCATAAATTGTGTGTATCCTAAGTATCCTTGTCAGATTCACACATACTGCAGTCTTGTCTTACATAGATCAGCCTGTACAAACTCTTATCACTTACATTGATTATTCTCAAATTTCAGGAAGATTCAAGTGCAGAAGACGAAGATGAAGATGACATGGACAGTGATGAGAAACAACAGATGAAAGATAGGATATCCAGCAAATTGAAAATGGACCCCAATAAAAGTGCAAAGTCATCTGAACAATCTTCAGGGGATTTTGAGGAGAAGAAAAGTAGTCGCAGGTAACTTTAAAAAAATAGGTGACAAGTTTGTCGTGGAGATATAATTCTGCTTCATTACGTTTATAGTCACATAGTCGCGGTCCACTTCCCTGGGATGACATGGTTTGCCAAATGCGGACACTTCTTTGTGTTTTGCTATTTTTTTTCTAAAGCATACCGTACAATAATAGACACCCAAGCCAGTCAATGCAGTTACATTTGGAATAGTTTTGATTTTTTTTTTTTTTTTTCTTTTTAGATTAGAATTGTTATGGAAACTTTTATAGATAAACCGTCTCTCAGGTAGATAAAACTGGTTTATTTAGCAAACAGAGTATTATACACTGTCTACCAATAAGTATTTGGACACCCATGTAAATGAAGATATCTGCGGCTGTGATGTACGTCACGCCTTCTGCCGTTAAATAGGAAACAGCATTAGCATTAGTCACATGCAAGATACCACAATGTACAAAGTTGCCTGATTTTGAGAGAGGGGTAATTGTGGGGCACCACAGAAGTGGTTGATCCTTAAGGTACATAGCAAGTGAACTGAATTACCCAAAATCGACAGTGGCCTATGTGATTGCGAAGTGGAAGGTGAACGGTGATTGTCGGAATGTGCCCCGAGTCGGCAGACCCCCGAAACTGGGAGATAGAGACCGATAAGTGCTGGCCAGAGAAACCGCACCCCACCGATGGCTCACATACACCAGGAGTGTCACCAGGCATCCGGGAGTATTGTGTCGCTCAATACCATCCGTAAGGAAGCATCTGCTGGGGTCTACCAACTATTGGATAGGAAGAAATGTTGTTTGTCTATTCTACCACAAGTGTCCAAATACTTATTGGTAGACAGTGTATAATAGCAACAGATTATTAGTAAAGACTGTAAGGATTTTTCTTGATCAGAATTGTTAACTTACTGTATATAATACATAAAACACACAATATTGTCTCCATAAGGATCATGACGTATTGTGCCTTTTTTGGTTTCCTAAACTATTGCTGTTTTCTAGATGTAATTCTACTGAAAACCTCTTGGTGGCACTAAATAACCATAACTACTAAAAATTGGAATTTATTGCAGATTGGCCTAAATTGTTTATATAATATGGACGTGTTATGATGTTCTTATATAATGCTATGGTAATTAGTGTTGCTATGATATCAGATTGTTTTGCTCACCAAAAAAAATAATTTGTGGCTACCTGGGTCTGTCTGTTCTCGGTAAAATGCCTGCACTAATACTTGTATTTATTTCCCGAAAAAGCTATAGACTGATACCTGTAGTCATCGAAAATAAATGGTTGTAGTCAATCTAGAAAATGTTAAGGCTATGGCTGTGTGTGGCATATACTTACAGATGTAGAAGAGTTAAACCGAACTTTTGCAAGAATTGGTTAAACTACTTCAGTGTGATATCTTAGCACAGACGACATCAAAAAACGTTTCCAATGACTTTTTGTTGTCTTCCATGATAAGATATGATGTTGCAGCAGTTTAACCAATTGCAGACGTTTGGGTTAATTTGGCTACGTGTGTATATGTACGGATGGATGTTTAACTTGACTTCCCTTACCCTTGGTTCACATCTGCATTAGTATTCCGTCCAGGGGAGTCCACTTGGGAACCCCTACCCCCCCAAATAAAAATAAAAAAAATAAAATGAAGTAATACCAAATGCAAGTGCTGTGCAGAGAAAGCACACAGACCCCATAGACTATAATGGGGTCCGTGTGCGCAGACCGCCTGCAGTTGCATTCGGTATCCGTTCGGGGGGGGGGGGGGGTCCTCATGCAGACTCTCCCAGACGGAATACCAACACAGATGTGAACAAAGCCTTAGTGTGTTATCTTACCTCAGAAGACAATAAAAGTCATTGAAAGAGTCGAGTTAACACTGTTGGTTATGTTAACCTTATCTACATCTGTGCGATATATTTCCCTATTGTATATGTGAATTGTATGGCGATCTAAGGCACCCGTGTGACATTATCTTCTGCGCCTTATATACGTACTCTGAAAATACACACAATGATGTCACTGTACAGAAATTAATTTATGCAGCTAAATCACAGGGCATAAATAATGCACAAAATCATATTCCACCACAGGGTTAATACTATAGTGACGTCACAGGACTGAGACGCTGAATATTGATGCGTTTGCACAGGGATAATAATAATAGTGATGTCACCTGAGCAATGAGAAGGTCCAAACGGATAAGAATCCAGCAGAATATCAGGAGCGCACACTGTGCTACATGTTTGAGCCCAATTCTTTTGTTCCATGGACCACAAAGCTGTTGCCATGGGGTGTATGGAGAGATGAGCGAGTACTATTCAAAACTGACGTTCCGAATAGCACACACTCATAGGAATGATTAGACGCAGCCGACACGCAGGGGGTTAAGCGGCCGGCTGCTGGCAAAGTCTGTGTCCCGGCCGCTTCCATTCATTCCTATGGGTGTGTGCTATTCGAAACGGCCATTTCTATGAACAAATATTTGGCTGAGCTATCTCAAGTGTCTGGCCCTTTTTCAATAAGTTTTTTGGGACTAAAATATTGCTGACCTGTTGCTGCTCAGACAAGCACCACTTCCACTTCATAGGTCTGTGACATCATCTTCCTCGGTCACCGGCCAGTTTGCAAATCCCATTCAAAGCAAAGTCCCTGTATAATGTGAAGCACTATCTTGGTAAACCGGGAAGAGGCCACAACAATTTTGCGAACACTGGCTTTTCTAAACTACTTTTCAGTGGTGTGCTGGACCCTCGCCAATTGATATTGAACCTATACTAGGGATGGGCTATCAATGCCCAGTGGTGGAAATCCCCTTTAAGTAAATCCTATTATTAAAGGGAATCTGCCACCTTCCTCAAGCATATTCAGTTGCTGCCACCACATTATACAGCACATTATAGTGATAACATATCAATAGTGACATATAGAAATTTTGATGTGTTTTAAGCAAATGAAGCGCCTGCAGCACTGGGGGAGGGCACTCGGCATTGGTGATGGAGAGGATCAGGTCTTACTGTGTGGTGTGGTGCAGGCAGGAAACGGTAGAGGTCAGAGTGACAAAAGCTGTGCTCCAGGGAGCTGAAGCCCCGCCCCCAGTGCACCAACTGCCTCATTTGCGTAAGACTTCAAAGTGGTTTTTTTTTCTTAGTGAGTGTTCTTAATGGAGGAGGAGGGTAAGTTGTTCAGGTAATTCTGTTGACTTATCTATCTTCAGAGCAAGGGAATGGACTTGTTTATATCCGGCACCCCCTAATAAGATAAGATAAGATAAGATATTCCTTTAATAGTCCCACAATGGGGAAATTTCAGTGATACAGTTTCATAGATGGTACAGTAGTATATAACAAGAGAGAAACACATAGAAGCTCATGGCAGATAGAGAAATCCTAGGAATCATAGCAACTAAAAAAGAAAGAAACAGACACACTGCAGGATCATTTAGTTCTCTGTGCAGATTGGTGTTAATAATAATAATTATAATAATAATAATACAGCCGACTTGGTTGTAGGACACGAGGAGGGGGGTCACAGCATGTGGATATAACAAGCAGAAATTTTTGCAAATTTTACATCATATCTAATTATATGTTTTAGAGATTTTATTATAGTATGATTTCTGTTCTAAACCGTTGTGACACCCTTTCCCCTCTAGGAGGCGTACAACGTCCATACAATACAGGAGGGCTGCATACTCTCCTCACTGATAATGATGGCAGCACGCTGGTTTTCCATAGTTATGCCAGAAATGTTGATATGTAAAATGCAAGTCGAGAGCCGTCAGATTTACGGTGCTGGAGAAAGTTGCGCTGGCTCTCCAGAACTGGTCGCAAAGTTCTGTTTTAATCCAGACTGGCCTACGTTCTGGGTGTAATGGTAGATGTCGTGGTGACACTTCTTGTAACGGGTTGGACATCTCCAGCTAGCAGAGCCCTGCGAGAGGTTAACACAGCATTGTTTTACTAACCACTAACAGAGCGCGCCTTGTTTTACATTAATTATAGGACAGGAGCGATGCCCGGGGTCTGCACTCCCCAAACTTCCTGTCTAGCTGCTAGCCCTCTATTCTTTGTATGGATGTACTTTTTGCGCTCCTCCTTCTTTTGGCTTTTTTTTTTTTTTTTTTTTACTTGTGTCTGACTCCAGAGTTTTATATGCATTTGTGGAAGCTGATTAAAGATTTGCCAGAGAGAGTGGAAGTGCGGCTGTAAAATGACTGTAGTTGTGCTCCCTGGAACCTCCAGATAGAAGCATTGTATACTATGTGCCCACATCACCACTAGAAGTCTATGTGTACCCTTTGTATGCTACGTGCCCTGTGCCCACATCACTACTAGAGGTCTATGTGTACCCTTTACATACTATGTGCCCTCTGCCCACATCACCACTAGAAGTCTGTGTACCCTTTGTATGCTATGTGCCCACATCACTACTAGAAGTCTATGTGTACCCTTTACATGCTATGTGCCCTCTGCCCCCATCACCGCTAGAATTCTATGTGTACCCTTTGTATGCTACGTTCCCTGTGCCCACATCACACTAGAAGTCTATGCGTACCCTGGAGCCAACCACCCAGGTCAATTGTAGTTTAAGGGTTTTTGTGGGATAAATGTACAACTTGCTGTTGGCCAGGGGTGGAGAAGGTGTGGAAAAAAAAACACAGTATTCTCCTTACCCTAGTCCTCAGTTTAGGGATCATGTCCCAAACTCCCTTTAATGCACAAACGGCCCGGGCCAGAAGTGCAAAGTTTTAGGTGACCGCTGTGGCTAGTCACTGGTCACATGTTGGGTACTAGTGACCTACTGGTGACGTTACCTGTATGCAGCACTTGACTGCTAAGGCCAGTCATTGACCACAGCCGTCACCTGATCTTCTGTAATTCCAGCTTGGACAGTCCGTACATTGGAGGGAGCAGGGAGCTTTCTGCCTGAACCAATGCATAAGGCTAAGGATGTATTGCTTCTTGTTTTTTGTTTTTTTCTACTTTACACCATCACTGACCCCCAGTAAGTTTTGCATAAGTCTGTGTGATATTAAAGTATTCCTATCTCACCATGTGATCAGAGGTCTAACCCCCCCCCACACACACACACACACCTATCATGAGCATGAAGCATAATGCCCATTTTGGAACCGCACCAAATCTATGTTTTGAATTCTGCTTTTCTGGAGCACATTTTTCTCTGCCTCCAATAACGCACTGTGTGAATATGCCCCAAGTTTTCCTTGCAGAATGGATCTGCACAGTATTAAGGTTAAATTCCTGTGTTGGCACTTTGTGATAAATTAGTGGGTTTTGGGTTGCAGTTTGGGCACTCTGTCTCTAAAAGGTTCGCCATCACTGCATTAGAGGGTTGGTCAGTTGCACTGACACTGGCCGTTTTGACCAATGTTGATCTGATGTGTATGGCTTACTTAACGCTCCCCTATAAAGAGCCAGACAACCTCCCTACAAGTGTCATGGATGGTCTTTGTGCAGGACTGTACTGTGTGTACGAGTCCTTAGTATCGATATAATCTCTTTGTACATAAGTTTCAATAACCTTATCCATAAACATGATGCCTGAGTATACGAGTGGCGGATATACCTAACAACCTGGCACTTATTGTATGGAGATTTTTATTTTTTTTTTCCTAGAAGCTGGCAAGTGTCTAGTGAGTTGCTTTATTCAGTGCAGGGGCTTGGAGACCATTTCTGCCTGTGAGGAGAACCAGCTCCCTGTCAGAAGTCAGACATAGTGTGTACTGCACACATGGCATATTGCTCCAGACTTGGCCGGCAGCCCAGCTCACCCCATCCACTCTTCCCTAACAGGCCTACTGTCTGCAAATAGCAGGATTAAGGCCCTACAAGAACCATTCCATTTGTTGAAAGGAAACACTGCGACATATGGATAATTAAGAACTGCTGAAGTCGTACTGACAAGAAGTGTTACAGAGGGGGGAGAGCGGCTAACTAGATGAATCTGCTCATTAACGTTTGTTGTGTCTGAGCGGTAGAATTCCTTCTTACCATTTACAGTAGTAAAGTCATTGTGCTGGAAGCTGCTTCCAATCCGTACACTGCTGCGTATGATGTCAGCGCGTGTCTTTTAGCTAGTTGTGCTTTTTATTTGCATATGCTTCGTACATTTTCTGCATTGCCAACATCATATCATATTCTCCCTTCGCTACTGTGCTCCTCCATTAAAGTCCTTCCATGCTGCTTCGTCATTTCCAGCCATCTCTATGAACAGGAAGATGAATGGAAAAAATGATTGCGCCTAGGCTGCCCAGTGGCAGGACACGGAAGTGCAAGTGTTATGTGCTCCTTTATGTTCTGCCATATACATCAAAGTGAATGTAGCACTGGGATCAAGACTAACACTAAAGGAAAAAAAAATCCTCTGGTTTAAAGGGATTGTCCAAGCTATGATATTGAGCGCCACTTCCTCTTCTCAGGCCAGTGACATCATGTTCTTTGTCACAGGGACACCTCTACTAAACACATTTAGGGTAAGTTAACACGTGAGTTTGACGTGGAGGCCGCCTTGGATTCCAGTACTAAAAACGGCTAGCCGTGACTGGATGCCGATTCAGTACACCGGCATCTACTCACGTCATTCTGCTCCGGATTAGACCCAAATGAATGGGCCTAGTTGGGAAGGAGTGTCACGAAGTGGAGGTCCACAACTGAATCAGCTGCGTAATCCGCCTGAAGAAAGGAAATTACTGGCTCCAATTGCTTTCAATGGGAGGTGGTTTTTTGAGTTAGATTCTGTTGTGGATTCCGCGTCAAAATCTGGCCTAAAAAATCCCGTGTGAACCCGCTCTTAGGTTTTAAGTGGGCAGCACATGGCTGTTCTAAGGAGGGGTTTTATTGATCACTTTTGATAATTAAAGAGCATGTCCTATCCTGCTCTTTGAAAAAGAGTACCCCCCCCCCAATTGAGTTCAAAGAAGTTATCTAGCTTCCAAAATTATCTACAAATATAGCCACCTCAGTGCTAAATACTCGCTGTTCCCTTGTGCACCATTTCCTTGGCTTTATTTTACTTGCTGCTCCTTGTATCACTGTTATATACGTACAGTGAATATATGGACAAACTACATTTCCCATGATTAATCTGCCTGCTCTCACTCTCTGTGTACCTCTCCAGTCTCCCCTGCAATGAAATCAAAGATAATAAATCAGTCTCACATCTAAGGTCACATGCTAGTGAGATGCTTCATTTGCAAGCTTATTCCCGCACCCTGTGGGCAGCAAACACGTAGAATGAGAGCAAGCAGATGTATCATTGGAAATGTAGTTTGTTCACAGTTCACTGCATTTACATCACATAAGTGATACAAGGAGCAGCAAATAAATAAAGACAAGCAAAGGGTGCACAACGGAAAAGTGAGTATTTAGCACTGCTATGGATGTATTTGCAGATAATTTTTGTAAACTGGGTGACCCTTTTAATAGCGCATGAAAGGTAAAAAAAAAAAAAAAAATCTCCTGCCCCCTTCCATAGATGAATTGCCCATGTAACTTGCCAGTTCGCTTGGTGTATGTCAATGAAGTCATACTCTCAATGGATTCTTATCACGGCTCTCATAGGAACGTCCGGCTCAAACTCACCAGTATAAGAACCACTCTGTAAGAGTGGCACTTGTTCTAGAGAACTTGAGTTGTCCTTGTATTACGGGGACACCACCACCGTCCTCTGTGCCCTCCATAAGCCCTTATAGTATAGTATGGAAATGGACTGCCTTTATTAAGCCAACCTCCTACACGGCTCAGATCTCACCATCGTAAAGTAGATGTGTCCTTCTGACCAGGTAGATGGGTACCAGAAGAGTATACAAGAGAGCACGGTCCCGGGTCTATATCCCAATACCTCTCGCCATTTCCTCATCTCCCCTATTCTAACATCTATTCCTTATTGGTATGGAAATGACTGTAAGGGAAAGCAGACCTGAATTTGGGTCCTAAATAGAGATTCAATTTCTGGATTTTTTGGTTTACGAGCCCATGGTGCCCTGGTATTTTTGTACTTTTTCTCTTTTTTTGAGTCTGCAGTCTGTAATTCTAATCTGACTATATAGATCCTTGTACACAGTTTGTTTGAGAAGTTTTTGGACATGAACTCTATTGGTGCATTTTTATACATCCCATAAGGAGTATACATTATTTTTAAAGCCAATTAAATGGAATAAATTCTTCTGTCACAGCGAAGTCCAAACTGGAAACAGGTCACAGAGTTTAGAGCGCGTTTTCATTAGATTGATCGTCCATTCATTCATATAAAGCAGAGCTTTTATTGTAGCTGACTCGTGGCTTGGCACTTATCTCACTCCCCGTTTTGCTCATTTAAATAGCTTAAGTGCCATATGCAGCGAGCTGAAGTTGGCAATAGTACGTTGGACTGTAAAATAGTTTACATAAAACGGCATGCCCGTACACAGATCCTTTTCCCGAGGACTGCTGTGCTTTCTGATTGACAGTGGAAATGCCATACGTTCCCACTTATAAAACTTCAGTGTGAATCAATGCAAAATGTCCTGTTTTTTTTTCTGTAAAAGCATTTTAATATCATTTAGTAATGCACCATTCAATAACATTTTGCTGTATTTACTATGGATTGCTCCCTCCAGAGCACGCCCTTTGCAAATGTCCTGTTGAGGCATAGGTGCAACAGGCATCAGGTTGTGGCATGCCAAGTTTGGATGACCCCTGAGAGCGTTGTCTAAGTAGCCCCCCCTGTAGGAATTCACTGCGAGGAGACTACCAGGTTGCTACATGGTGTGAGGAGTGGCTGACCAAGGATCAGAGAGATGCTGGTGGGAAGCACCAAGTGTCAGTAAGAGTTGATGGAGTACAGCCTCTATTGAGGACAAGCAACATTCTTTTTAGAGTCATAAATGGAGAGAAGGTCAGGGCAAGAAGCACAGGTTCTAGGTCTGAGGCAAGCCAGGGTCAGGCATGAGACATCTGCATAACTAGATCAGGAGGAAAGATGGAGTCATGAACAAATCAAGGACAAAATAAGAAACTATCAGAACTCAATGGCAGAACTTCCTTGCAGGTACTGGTAAGATAGGACTCTATATTGCTCAAGGGTCATGTACCCAGTAGAGCTGCTTTAAATATGTTCTGGGCATCAGGGATTGGCTAGGGAAGACTAAAGTGCAACAGAGTGCACTCGCCCTATAGGACCTAGGGAGAGAGCAGATGGAGGGGAAGGACCAGGACATTGGCAGGGGGTGTACTGCTGTCCATGCCTGCCAAGAGAGACCTTATGTTAGTGGGCATGGAACACTGGCATAATGATGGGAAAGGGCCAACATCAAAAAGTAACCCAGCAATGGTGACCGCCATGAGGAGAAGTGCCATCCATCAGCGTCTGACACCTCTGGTGGTAACTTATAGCTTTCTAGAACAAAAGAATTGGGAGCATTGGGACATCCCCATAAACATTAAATGTTCGTATCAGAGGGTTTGGCTGGTTTTCATCTAAGGTGTGTAAAAGCTGAAAACTAGGGGTAGGGGAGTTCATCTGGCAGCCCATGACTATAGGTATCAGTCTGTATATAGCTATAAGTCTGTTGACCCCACAAATCCCTAGAACGAGAGTCTTTAGTCTCCTTTCTTTCACAATGTGGCTTAGTTTGAATGGAGTAGTGGTCTACATGTGCTCTGCTACTTCATTCATTGTCTATGGACTAACAGAAACAATTCCCTTAGGTCCCAAAGACATTGAGTAGAGTGGTACCATGCACACTCGCCTGCCACTCCAGGTAATGACAAAGATTTGTAATGCGCCATTCTCGTGGAGAGCTGAAGTGCAGTGAGCACTGCGGAGCAGGGGAGCCAGTGGCTGCCATATAGGCGACCATCCCCAACACCCTTAAGACTTAGTTGTATACATGATTTACCTGCCAATCAGTATGTTTTTGGCATGTGAGAAGAAGCCAACAGAAATACTGGGAGAACATACAAACTCCATGCAGATGTTGCCCTTAGTTGGAGTCGTGATCATGCAGTGAAGACCATTGGTAGACTGGGGATTCCTGTTACATTAATACTAGTCAGATATTCTTGTCATTATTTGGTCAGTAGGCGATAAATGTCCATACTGGACAGCCCCTTCAAAAAAAAATGTCAAGACTTTTTCTTTTTAATTTATTAAAACCAGATAAATATTAGACTTTTTCTAATCTGTTTTGTATTTTCTAATAGTGGATTTTTTAAAGTTACATATATAAATGGCTATGGGGACGGCCATCTTGCCTGATTTTCTGCTTTGCTCTGTTAGCAGCATTTAGTGATATGTGTTACAGCAGACTCCTAGCTATAGGCAGAAATAGTCTGGAGCTGATTCATTGAGGTCTATACAAGGAGCCTTCAGGGTTCTGGACCAATCAGATTGGGAGGAGTATGGGTGAAGCGTGCAAAAACTCAATCTTTCTCATGAATTCTTCAAAAACTTTGAGTACTAATCACAACGCGTTTCGGGCTTGGCCCTTTATCAAGTGCGATTGAAACAGAAGAGTTGGAGTCTGGAGGATAAGGCAGATTGATGGGAGTATTTATGCTTCTGGCTTAGAAATAGATGAAAGGGGGATGTCCAATTTGCCTTACTCTCCAAACTCCAACTCTTCTGTTTCAGTTGCACTTGAGAAAGGGCCCAGCCCGAATCGCGTTGTGATTGGTATTCAGTAAAGTTTTTAAAGAATTCTGGAGAAAGATTGAGTTTGTGCGCTCTTCATCCATACTCTTCCCAACCTGATTGGTCCAGAATCCTGAAGGCCCCTTACTTTGACGTTCACGCATCTCATGGTTAGCATTAAGGGGGAAGCTGCTGCCACCATTCTTGGGCTCATTATATGCTGTTGTGGTGTTGTGACTTATCACAACACCACGAGGTAAGAGGCCACTCTCAGTAAATCTCACTTCATCTCACCATATTGGCACTCGGTGTCTCCCCCTCTTTGTATTTCATTGAGGTCTATGGAAGAGTTTTGTAGACCTGCTCTGTGCAGGGGGGGGACTAGATAGGCTGCAACATCATCCATTGTCAGCAGTAGATGCAATGAAGACTTGGGTGTTCTCTTCTATTGTAATTCAGTCTGTGCTGTAAATGGGGTGGCTGCTGTAAGGAGATTCCCCCCCCCCCCTACTGAATTGGCAAGTGCCAGGCTCTGTGGCCTGAGGGATTTTAATTCTTTTTTTTAATATATTTCTTTATATAGATAGCGGCCTGGAAAATTCTTTAAAAAAAAGCATGTTTAACATGAAAACTTGTTTAAAAAAAAAAAAAATGGTAATTTTCTTGCGACACATTCCTTTGTAAGTAGAAGATCCTTTTCGCATGTATCTACTCATTTTTTGATGTGCTTTTCAGCTGTAGGTATATACCATCAGGCAGAGTCTTTGTCGCTCACCATAGAGAGTTTAGTATGAAGATATATCAGACAATCCATAAATTAGATGGAAAACCACTCCAACGTATCTCTGCCTTTTGGTATCCCTCCCAGCTCTGCAGCATAGATAATAATACGCCCTCTCCATTCGGTAATATTTAACCCTTATTCCTTGTCTTTGGAGTATCCGTCTGTGTAAAGAGCGGCTCCGGCGTTATACCGCGGTGGGTGACTGGCAGAGTCCAGCCGTCAGACCTGCCATACTACATTAAACACAATCACAGATTGTTTAGGCACAAAACTGTATCCCAGCTGAGGTTTTTCTTGGCTCGGCATCAAAGCATATTATAAGGTATAGTGTTGAACTAGTACAAAGACGGGATTGTTAGTGTGGTACACTTCATCCTGCTGCTACTTGGCATGATTCAGTGTGTTTTTAACTTTCGCGTTGCCTTTTTTTTTTTTTCTCCTCTTTCTCTTTGCAAGTATTTGTCTAGTCACCTGGAAATAAAATGATGCTTAGATGACCCATGAAAATGCACTTGGTGTGGTGGAAGCCGAGAAAGTGTAATCCACATTGCGGCGGATTGTTAACACAGCGCACAGTGCAAGATATCATTTCAAAGCCATACAAAACCTTCAATTGTCAGTGAGCACATGTGGTTTTGTACAGTAGCTTAATTGCAAAAGTGTATGCTCCCCCCTCTTATGTATAAATGGATCCGAGAGGCGAGCGGCTTACTTAGATTGCAAGCTTCAGTGATTCTGGGAGAGACGCTGTAACCTGCCTCTTTTTTTTTTCCCAAAACACTTTATACCTTGAGTTTTATAGCCGTACTCTCTTTTTACTGTACGCTATTTAGACGTGAAGCTGAGCTCCAATTACTGTTTTCCTAAAGTAGTAATTGCCCCTTTGTATACTCTTGTAGCTGTCCGCTAATCCTTCTTTCATGACTGCCACTGGGGAAACATCTGGCTGTTAAAGATCAAGCAATAAAAAGACATGCAAGACAAAAGCCATGTAAAATAACCATAAAGCCCTGTGATTCTTATCTCGAGCTGTGCACAATTTGTATTAAACAGAGTAAACATTGGTATACATGGCCATAAGTAGAGAGACACTCTATTAAAGTGGTTGCCCCATCTCAAGGATCCTATCTATACTGGTAGCTTATGTAAATTGAAGTCTTTTCCTAAATATAATGCTTTAGAAATGCTGCTTTGTTTGCCTGCTATGTGAATTTATTCCTCCCATTGTTTACACAGTGTTGCTATAACCATGGACCTATAGGACAAGTGACGTCACTTACTCACTGCTCATGCCAACAGGACAATCTGCTAATTGCAGTTTGCTGATAAAGCCGAGTCTGTTATCTCTCTATGTAAACCCATAAATAACACTGAGCCTGTTCTGTACAAGCACCTGCATAGTATCTGATCTGTATAAATGTTCTGTGTCCCGTTCAGCCAGAGGGAGGAGAGAAATACAGGAAGTGAGAAGCAGACACTGCAGGCAGACTGCTGAGACACTGAGATGGGGAAAACCCCTTTAACAAGGGGAAAGGCAATGCCCACTTGGCAATTCATTTATACATTTCCAGGAGCTGTAATAGAGGAACAGCACAACACAGAATGATGAGATAAGAATATCCAGGATTATGTCATTGGGAATACAAGTCTGTCAGGAGAACCTACTGATCTTCTTCAAAGAGGATCTGTCACCAGGTAAAAATACTACATCCCATACAGCATTGGATGCTCGCTGTGCCCCTGGTCAATTTAATGGTTTTCTTATTAAAATCCGTCCTGGGAAATTTGCTCTAATTTTCCGAGTGGGCGGCGACTTTGTGTTTAAAAGGTTCCCGCCCACATGGAGAATCAGAGATGGTTCACATATAATCTTTCCGGGGCCATGGATGGGTGGATGGATTTTAAAAAGAAAACCATCAGGTTATTCAGAGGGACAGCAAGAATCACATGATGCATGGCATATAACATGTTCTGCTTGGTGACAGTCTTTAAAGGAAGTTTTTATGTTGAATATATTTTAAGAATTTTATTCTAAAAAAAGAACTAAATCCTTCACTTTTCACTTTGGCCACCAAATCTAATAATAGACTAAAATGTAACAATTCTTTAGGGGTTTTCAGTACAGCAATTGCCTCGTTAACACCACAATCAGGACTACAATAGAAGATAATGCTACTGACCCATCATTGTATATTCTATCCAATCCTGACAACAGATGATGCCACAGTTTATCTATTTCCCTCCCATGCACAGAACATGTCTAGAAAACTTTCCTATAAACCTCAATAAGTCAGCTCTAGACTATTGCTGCCGATAGCCATGAGACTGCTGTAAAGCATCTCTCTAAATGCCGCTAACACAGCAGAGGAGAAGCTCAACCAAAATGGGTGACCCCATAATCATATACTGTAAATAGAACAGAAAATCTTAAATCAGACAACAATGTCGCTGCAGGACTGGAGCACCATGAACAGGTAAATATGATTTTTTTTTTCACTCTCCCATGCCTATATAAAGAAAAAGGTTAACTTAGTATCTTCTGTACTATTTCTTGTGACATCCCAAAATAATACCAGATGATCAATTCCTTAAACCAGCCTGTAGACCTCAAGTGAACTTCCAATAGCACAGCTAAAACATTAGTTACATGGTTGGGTTACCATTTGGATGCTTATATGGAGCCATATTCCAGCACTATGAAATTATCTTTAGTCACTGGATGCCCTTCTTGAAAAGAAAAAAATCTTACAGGTTATGGATTCTAGATTTTAAGGACACGTTGATCCTGGGTTTTTATACTGACTGCCAGATTGGAGTTGGGGAGGATTTTTTTCCCCTGAAATGGGGCAATTGGCATGAGCCTCATGGGTTTTTTTTTTTTGCCTTCCCCTGGATCAACACTGTAGGGGTTGTAGGGTTATAGGTTGGACTTGATGGACTGATGTCTTCATCCAACCTCATCTACTTTGTAACTGAAAGAAACTTTTGTTTTCCAAAATGCATGACTTTAGCTATTGTTTGCCTCCGATGGAGTGTTGTTTGACTTCTCCAAGTTGTCTTTGGCCATATGCAAAAAAAAAAAAAAGGTAGCTCTTTAATCAAACTAAAAATTAGACAACTGAAGATGGTTCTAGCAGGATAGTAGGATTTCCATAGATCAGCGTATAGGAAGGGCATGTAGGCTTTATACAGATGACGGGTATTGTATGGCAGTAGTTTAAGTGCATTGTTTCCCTGTAGCGTCTTTTATATGTTTATAGAGTAGAATCTACACATGGGTTTTTATTCTCTTTTAATTGCAACCAGTCGATGTCGATGCTCTCCACTGGACAGTTCTGTGACTTTAAAGGCATACTGCTGTCACTGGTAATTACTATAGCTCCAAAATTATTTTTAATGAGGAATAAATCAGCGGTCGAGAGTGTTTGAAGTCCCCCGTCCGTCCTTTTGATAAGCAGCCATACTGAGCTCACTGCTGGAATAGGATTGCTGAAGGAAAGTGGCTTGTGTTAAGTGCCGCTAAAGCGTCGTATGTCGCAATGACATCATTCTGATAATTGGTTACACCTGCCGCTTGTTAATTACCGCCATCCACTACTCTACTTTTATACAATTTTGTTACGGCAGATATATATATATATATATATATATATATATATATATATATATATATAATAAATTATTAAACTGACATATAAGTCTATCTATCTACATATAAGTCTATCTATCTATCTATCTATCTATCTATCTATCTATCTATCTATCTATCTATTGTACACCTATGGCAATCCATATTGATAAATTCAGTATTTGGTGCATTAAAGGGGTTGTCCAACCATTAAAGAGAACCTTTAATATTGTCTAACATTGGCATTGTTATACCACTGGAAGGCTGACAGTCGGCTCTGCCGGTATGTTAAGCACCAATATCCCTACAGTGTCAGAGGGGCCGGCCTCACAGCCCTTCCTTATCCCCCAACATTTCTAGGCTATGGAGGTGTACAGTCAGGTAGGGGTGGGGGGACCTTCCGCTGAGGTGCGAGGCCAGCCCCTCTGACAGTGCAGCGATATCTATGCCAAAAGTAACGGCATAGATATTTCTGCAACCAGGTCACATACTGGCAAAGCTGCCACTACGCTGAATTCAGTGCTTTGTCGGCTCTCCAGCCTTATATAACTCCAACAATGTTTGATGCCAATGTTTCTTTCTAAGGATCACATGAATGAACAGAGCTAGCGAGGACAGGGCAGCCCTACATTTTTATTCCACAACAGATAACACAAAAGGTAGCATTCCATACTGGAACAGAACACAGTCCATACAGGATTCACATTCCCAAGGAATCAACCAGCACAAATCCTCCCGATCCCTCAGGACAGGGGATCTTCTCCTTCTCTACCTTTTGGGTGCCAGCACCAACATAGTTGCCCAACAGAATGTAACTCTAGAAACAACTCTAACTAGTACTCCCTCCCATACTCCATCTTATATCCCTAAGTTGGGCGATTATTCAAGACAGTTTCCAGTCTCTGTCTGACCAGGAGGATGTGTGCATGGGCGTCTATAGCGTATTATGAGTCAGCCATGGCAGTAAGGCGGATCTCTCCAGCTGGTCATCAAGGGGTCCAGACCCCATTCAGCTAAGATGTATATGTCCTAACAAATCGGACTGAAATATTTTCCCCACCCCCTTGTGTTCAGTTCCTGATGTGGCAGACAGGACATGGGGTAATGCAAAGAGTTCACAGGAACTTCAGTACACAATATCAGAAATATCAGAGCAACATCCAGAATCAGCCCCAATGTTAATCATGTAAAATGCATCATCTCCTATAACCAGTTACATTTGCAGGCAATTTAGAGTTAAAGAGGACCTTTCATCAGATCGGGCACATGCAGTTCTATATACTGCTGGAAAGCTGACAGTGCGCTGAATTCAGCGCACTATCGGCTTTCCCAATCTGTGCCCCGGGTAAAGTGCTATCTGTCCCAGTACCGTAGCGCTTTACAGTCAGAAGGGCGTTTCTGACACTTAGCCAGGGACGCCCTTCTGCCCAGCAGCGCCTATCGCGCTGTACTGTGGAGCGGAACTCCCGCCTCCCTCTCCTGATAATGCTCGTCTATGGACAAGCACTGCGAGCAGAGGGAGGGGGCGTTCCTCCCCGCTCACACTGTGCAGCGTGATAGGCGCTGCTGGGCAGAAGGGCGTCCCTGGCTAACTGAATTCAGCGCACTGTCAGCTTTCCAGCAGTATATAGAACTGCCTGTGCCCAATCTGATGAAAGGTCCTCTTTAAACATATTAACAAATATAAGTAATTAAAAATTTTGCAGAGTTTTTAAGATTTTCTTTAACCATCTTAGTAATAACCGGTTTTTGTCTGAATCACTTGCCAATGGACACGACCATGGATGCAGGAACTTTCAGTTGTCTGGTAACTTGTCAGAAACCCAGCCGTGATGCCCTTATTGAGGACAGGTTATCAGGCAGGAACACAACATGCAGGAGAAGGTAACCTGTCCAAAATAAGGACATCATGGCTGGGTTTGTGACAAGTCCCAGACCATATCAAGACAAGGGGCTGTCAACACTAAGAAAATACAGAAAAAAAATGTTTTGTTCTCATTGTCTGACTATGTAATTCATAGATTGGCTGGGTCTATAGACATTAGAATTGTCAGCCATTGGTTTGCCTGAAAATATAAGTGTATGGCACGGTCACCTGAGTTTGACCAACCCTTTGGAATACTATGCAGAAATTTTTTATTTTTTTCCCTAACCTAGCCACACAGTCCATTATGATGGTAGTGCGGTTTATTTGTCCACTTGACGACCAATTATTTTCTTCCATGTATGGTTAATATTACACAGTGCCCTTTTTTGTCTCCTAGATTAGGATCTGGTGGAGGACCAAGTCCTCAATGACCTACTTGGCATAAGCCAATGAATCCATGGCCACTTGATATTTACAAGGTTTACCTGTGTGGTTTCAGCCAAATCTTGTAGTTTCCAAAAGTTTAGCCCACACACCCTATTACTATTATAATGAAAAAGGAACCGATTTTCAGGAGTGATCCTCTGGAATTGGTAAAAGATGAGTACAAGACTAGTGTATTGTGTAAGCTTACACTGACTGGATTTCCGGTCATTTCACATCAGTCTGATTATCGCCATTAGACAGTAATAAAACATCATAATATATACTGTATATATTTTTTTAAATTCATCTAATAATTCCTAGAGATGAGCGAACAGTGTTCTATCGAACACATGTTCGATCGGATATCAGGGTGTTCGCCATGTTCGAATCGAATCGAACACCACGTGGTAAAGTGCGCCAAAATTCGATTCCCCTCCCACCTTCCCTGGCGCCTTTTTTGCACCAATAACAGCGCAGGGGAGGTGGGACAGGAACTACGACACTGGGGGCATTGAAAAAAATTGGAAAAAGTCATTGGCTGCCGAAATCAGGTGACCTCCATTTTAGACGAATAGTGGATTTCAAATCCGGGTCATATGAGAATGTGAACTTTGTGACTATGAGACAGGGATAGCTGTACAGGCAGGGATAGCTAGGGATAACCTTTATTTAGGGGGGAATGTTATTAAAAATAACTTTTTGGGGCTCTATCGGGTGTGTAATTGTGATTTTTGTGAGATAAACTTTTTCCCATAGGGATGCATTGGCCAGCGCTGATTGGCCGAATTCCGTACTCTGGCCAATCAGTGCTGGCCAATGCATTCTATTAGCTTGATGAAGCAGAGTGTGCACAAGGGTTCAAGCGCACCCTCGGCTCTGATGTAGCAGAGCCGAGGCTGCACAAGGGTTCAAGCGCACCCTCGGCTCTGATGTAGGAGAGCCGAGGGTGCACTTGAACCCTTGTGCACCCTCAGCTCTGCTACATCAGAGCCGAGGGTGCGCTTGAACCCTTGTGCACACTCTGCTTCATCAAGCTAATAGAATGCATTGGCCAGCGCTGATTGGCCAATGTATTCTATTAGCCTGATGAAGTAGAGCTGAATGTGTGTGCTAAGCACACACATTCAGCTCTACTTCATCGGGCTAATAGAATGCATTGGCCAGCGCTGATTGGCCAGAGTACGGAACTCGACCAATCAGCGCTGGCTCTGCTGGAGGAGGCGGAGTCTAAGATCGCTCCACACCAGTCTCCATTCAGGTCCGACCTTAGACTCCGCCTCCTCCGGCAGAGCCAGCGCTGATTGGCCGAAGGCTGGCCAATGCATTCCTATGCGAATGCAGAGACTTAGCAGTGCTGAGTCAGTTTTGCTCAACTACACATCTGATGCACACTCGGCACTGCTACATCAGATGTAGCAATCTGATGTAGCAGAGCCGAGGGTGCACTAGAACCCCTGTGCAAACTCAGTTCACGCTAATAGAATGCATTGGCCAGCGCTGATTGGCCAATGCATTCTATTAGCCCGATGAAGTAGAGCTGAATGTGTGTGCTAAGCACACACATTCAGCACTGCTTCATCACGCCAATACAATGCATTAGCCAGTGCTGATTGGCCAGAGTACGGAATTCGGCCAATCAGCGCTGGCTCTGCTGGAGGAGGCGGAGTCTAAGGTCGGACCTGAATGGAGACTGGTGTGGAGCGATCTTAGACTCCGCCTCCTCCAGCAGAGCCAGCGCTGATTGGCCGAATTCCGTACTCTGGCCAATCAGCACTGGCTAATGCATTGTATTGGCGTGATGAAGCAGTGCTGAATGTGTGTGCTTAGCACACACATTCAGCTCTACTTCATCGGGCTAATAGAATGCATTGGCCAATCAGCGCTGGCCAATGCATTCTATTAGCGTGAACTGAGTTTGCACAGGGGTTCTAGTGCACCCTCGGCTCTGCTACATCAGATTGCTACATCTGATGTAGCAGTGCCGAGTGTGCATCAGATGTGTAGTTGAGCAAAACTGACTCAGCACTGCTAAGTCTGCATTCGCATAGGAATGCATTGGCCAGCCTTCGGCCAATCAGCGCTGGCTCTGCCGGAGGAGGCGGAGTCTAAGGTCGGACCTGAATGGAGACTGGTGTGGAGCGATCTTAGACTCCGCCTCCTCCAGCAGAGCCAGCGCTGATTGGCCGAATTCCGTACTCTGGCCAATCAGCACTGGCTAATGCATTGTATTGGCGTGATGAAGCAGTGCTGAATGTGTGTGCTTAGCACACACATTCAGCTCTACTTCATCGGGCTAATAGAATGCATTGGCCAGCGCTGATTGGCCGAATTCCGTACTCTGGCCAATCAGCACTGGCTAATGCATTGTATTGGCGTGATGAAGCAGTGCTGAATGTGTGTGCTTAGCACACACATTCAGCTCTACTTCATCGGGCTAATAGAATGCATTGGCCAATCAGCGCTGGCCAATGCATTCTATTAGCGTGAACTGAGTTTGCACAGGGGTTCTAGTGCACCCTCGGCTCTGCTACATCAGATTGCTACATCTGATGTAGCAGTGCCGAGTGTGCATCAGATGTGTAGTTGAGCAAAACTGACTCAGCACTGCTAAGTCTGCATTCGCATAGGAATGCATTGGCCAGCCTTCGGCCAATCAGCGCTGGCTCTGCCGGAGGAGGCGGAGTCTAAGGTCGGACCTGAATGGAGACTGGTGTGGAGTGATCTTAGACTCCGCCTCCTCCAGCAGAGCCAGCGCTGATTGGCCGAATTCCGTACTCTGGCCAATCAGCACTGGCTAATGCATTGTATTGGCGTGATGAAGCAGTGCTGAATGTGTGTGCTTAGCACACACATTCAGCTCTACTTCATCGGGCTAATAGAATGCATTGGCCAGCGCTGATTGGCCGAATTCCGTACTCTGGCCAATCAGCACTGGCTAATGCATTGTATTGGCGTGATGAAGCAGTGCTGAATGTGTGTGCTTAGCACACACATTCAGCTCTACTTCATCGGGCTAATAGAATGCATTGGCCAATCAGCGCTGGCCAATGCATTCTATTAGCGTGAACTGAGTTTGCACAGGGGTTCTAGTGCACCCTCGGCTCTGCTACATCAGATTGCTACATCTGATGTAGCAGTGCCGAGTGTGCATCAGATGTGTAGTTGAGCAAAACTGACTCAGCACTGCTAAGTCTGCATTCGCATAGGAATGCATTGGCCAGCCTTCGGCCAATGAGCGCTGGCTCTGCCGGAGGAGGCGGAGTCTAAGGTCGGACCTGAATGGAGACTGGTGTGGAGCGATCTTAGACTCCGCCTCCTCCAGCAGAGCCAGCGCTGATTGGTCGAGTTCCGTACTCTGGCCAATCAGCACTGGCCAATGCATTTCTATGGGGAAAAGTTAGCTTGCGAAAATCGCAAACTGACAGGGATTTCCATGAAATAAAGTGACTTTTATGCCCCCAGACATGCTTCCCCTGCTGTCCCAGTGTCATTCCAGGGTGTTGGTATCATTTCCTGGGGTGTCATAGTGGACTTGGTGACCCTCCAGACACGGATTTGGGTTTCCCCCTTAACGAGTATCTGTTCCCCATAGACTATAATGGGGTTCGAAACCCATTCGAACACTCGAACAGTGAGCGGCTGTTCGAATCGAATTTCGAACCTCGAACATTTTAGTGTTCGCTCATCTCTAATAATTCCCTTTTAGTCAGATTTCTACTGATTTATTTTCCATCTCCTTGTTCATTATTCTTTGTGAGCTTTAGATTTCCTCATGGGCCAAGGTGTTGAGAGTTGACCTCTGATTTTCAATAAGTCTATCCCATTAGGCCTTTGTAAAGTATACTATAGTATTGACTATACTGAACGTGATGACAAGGCCAAGTAAACGAAACCGTTTTTTGTAGAAATGTTAACAATACTATTTTTTTTTTTTCCTGCCACTTCACGCACAATTTTCTATACAGCTATAGCGAGCACTTCACATTCTTATTCCATATGAGAAAAACCTATTCATTTGCCACCACCGTGTAACAAAGCTCATTACACTGATAAACAATATACCTTTTGTTATGTTTATGTTGTCCATAACAATAGTCTTATGCAAATGAGGCACTAGGGGCGGGTCTTCAGCTCTGGGAGCACTGCATGTCAAAGCAGTGGAAAGATGGTGCAGGCAGGGGATGGTACCGGTCAGAGTAGCACATGCAGTGTTTACTATATTTTTCCCAAAAAGTGTTTTTGTTTTGTTTGTTTTTTTTTCAAAATCCATCTTCTCAGGTTAATAGACCCTATAGACTCTATGCTACCGTAGTTTAATGGAATTTTTTTAAAAAAAAACCTGTCATGGCTCGCAACATTTGTACTCGCGTAGTGTTCATTCCAAATGCGACCACGGACTTTAATGGAAGGGATAGCATTATTATTGTTTTACTTATATAGCACCATCATATTCCACAACACTTTACAAACACTGTCAGTCACTGCCCCATATAGAGCCCACAATCTACACTCCCTATATCAGTATGTCTTTGGAATGTGGGAGGAAACCAGAGTACCTGAAAGGAACTCACACAAACATGTGAAGAACATATAAACTCCTTGCAGATGTGTCCTTGCTCAGATTCGAACCCAGGACACTTAAAGAGGACCTGTCACCATATCCAGGCACAGGCAGTGTTATATACTGCCAGAAAGCTGACAGTGCGCTGAATTCAGCGCACTGTCGGCTTTCCCGATCTGTGCCCGGTGTAAAGCACTATCGGTCCCGGTACCGTAGCTCTTCTATGGTCAGAAGGGCGTTTCTGACCATTAGCCAGAGACGTCCTTCTGCCTTGCGGCGCCAATCGCGCTGTACTGTAGAGCGGGGAGGAACGCCCCCTCCCTCTGCTCACACAGCTCGTCCATAGACGAGTATTATCAGGAGAGAGAGGGGGCGTTCCTCCCGGCTCCACAGTACAGCGCGATTGGCGCCGCGAGGCAGAAGGACGTCTCTGGCTAATGGTCAGAAACGCCATAGAAGAGCTACGGTACCGGACCGTAAGCTCTTCACACCGGGCACAGATCGGGAAAGCCGACAGTGCGCTGAATTCAGCGCACTGTCAGCTTTCCGGCAGTATATAACACTGCATGTGCCCAGATATGGTGAAAGGTCCTCTTTAATAGAGGTGCCACAGACAACATCTATCATGTGTTTTTTATTTGTTCATTTGTTTTTGATTTTTCTTTTTTAAACACGGAGTTTTAATTATATTTTACATATCTGATGTATGCGTGGAACATTGTAAGGGAGCGTTCACACTACCGTCGGTGTCCGACATGTAGTGTCCGCTCCTAGTGTCCGCTCAAAATCTGTCACGGACACTAGGAGCGGACACTAGATGTGTCCGTGACACCTGTCATTCACTTGAATGGGCATCGGGTGCGTTCTTTTGCACTCCGTGCCCGTCCTTCCCTGTCCGAAAGAGAAAATGTCCGACTTCACAAGCGGACAGAGGAACCCTGCATGCAGGGTTTTTCTGTCCGCTTGTGAAGTCTGACATCTTCACTTGCGGACAGGAAAGGACGGGCACGGAGTGCAAAAGAACGCACCCGATGCCCATTGAGATGAATGGCAGGTGTCACGGACACATCTAGTGTCCGCTCCTAGTGTCCGTGACAGATTTTGAACGGACACTAGGAGCGGACACTACATGTCGGACACCGACGGTAGTGTGAACGCCCCCTAATAAAGCTAGATGTGAACAGAACCTAAGGTTTTGGATCGCCTGCCCTGTTTCACCACCTAACATTGGATAGCAGGGCGTAGATACCAGGGATTTATTCTGTTTGCCAGATGTGTGGTCTGTATAGAATTTTTCCCCTAGAATGAAGATAATGGCCTTCTACCTCATTGCATGTTTGCCTTTTTGTGGATCAACATAGCAAGATAACAGGCTGAACTAGATGGTTTGTAAGGGTCAATGCACATTTTTGGGCGTGGACTCTTTCACAGAATCCATGCGGGAAAAAAAGCCTCCCATTGACATCAATTGGAGGCTGTTTTTCCATGCAGATTCTGACGCAGATTCCGCATCAGAATCCACGCCCATAAACTCTGTGTGCTCTGACCCTAAGATTGAAAATCTGACCCTCTTCATGGGTCTCCACTCACTTCCTGAAGCCATGACCTTTTTGTTGCAGATAGTAGCTGGTCCACGTGAGTCATGTTGGCGTCCTCCATTTGCTTTGTGGGCATGTCCAACATGTTCAATGAGACGGTTGAAGATGTGAGTGTAGGTTTAAGTTTTATTTTATCCTGTCCATTACTTTCTTGTAAATTCTGGAATCCCTTTAACAACATATAGGAGATATTATTCAAATTTTTTTTCTATTTATTTATTTATTTTTTGTTGTACGTTCTTTCAGATCCGTCCATTTGAGTCCTGATTTTGGATAAACTCTTCCTTTTATCTTTGCTGTCGCAGGCCATTGATAAATGGCTTTTTGCTTGCTATAATAAATGCTTTCCTCTTGTTTTTCAGCAGTGACACCTATCCTTGGTATTGAGTGTTGGTTATTTTTCCTCTCTCTCCGCATTGCTGGCCTTGCGGTGTTGTTTTACTTCATTGATTGCTGAAATGACATTTCCTGCCTGTTGGCAGAGGAGAGGCGCGCTCAATGCTAGCTATTGTTCTCTTCTTGTTAAAACTCTTTAACTAATGGTTTGGTGAGAGTGCCAGCTGAATAAAAGTGACAATGCTGTCATCAGCTGAGAGCCAAATATAAGAGGCGGTGGAATATGAGCAAGTGTAATCTCCAGCGCGGGATAGTGTTATAAAGAGTTTCATTTTGTTGTATCCATATGAAACTTCGCAACTCTATTTATAACTCCCTTTTTGCGTCTGTTCCTATCTAAAGCTAATGTGCTGTCAATGCAGGTTATATTCTCTGTAGGTGTTGTAGTCAGAGGCAGAAGGAAATGGCAGGGATTGATGGGGCTTTCTGCCATCATTCTTGTTTTCGTGACATTAGTAGTGATCGAGTTGCCGCTTTTTTACCAATAATTTTATCTAAGTCCAAAAGTGGAAGTACCCTTTAAAAACATCCCTCAAGCCAAAATTGAGAACTTCCCAGTGCTCTTAAATCCTCATGTGAAGATGAGTGTTTTTTCCTGCTCTTTTATGTTCTATTATTATTTAGCTTACTTATATAGTGCCATCATATTCCGCAGCGCTTTACAGACATAGACAATCACCGTCCCATATAGGGCTCACAATCTACATTCCCTATCAGTACGTCTTTGGAGTGTGGGAGGAAACCGGAGTACCCGGAGGAAACCCACGCAAACACGGGGAGAACATACAAACTCCTTGCAGATGTTGTCTTTGCTCGGATTCGAAGCAAGGACGCCAGTGCCACAAAGCACCATGCTGCTCATAGATTTCTCCTGCCCCTAAGGCACTTGACACTGAATTTCATATCATTCAGCAATCTGCATGCCATATGAAAAGGCTTAACACAATCATCTATATTTGATAGATTTGCAATATGGAAATCCAACAGGTGAACATACTAGTTGAGGAGCAGGAAGTGTTTTTTTTATATTGAAGATAGGTGCTCTGCTTGGTCAGCTGGTCCCCTTAGGCACTGGGTTAGACCTTATTTTCTCCTCCACCCCGCTCCCTGCCAGACATAGTGTATGCTGTGTTTTGCAACTAATCTGAAAGCGTAACATTACGGTGTGAAAGGTCCTGGAAGAACCATGGTCTGATCTCTCATCTTGGTCAGCGTTGCATCATATTTTGTGCTGGTTGTTGAAAAGTTTAGTCTTTATTAGAGATGAGCGAGTAGTACTCGATCGAGTAGGTATTCGATCGAATACTACGGTATTCTAAATATTCGTACTCGATCGAGTACCACTCGCTGTTCGAATGGAAAAGTTCGATGCAGAACCAGCATTGATTGGCCGAATGCTGTACAGTCGGCCAATCAACGCTGGTTCTTCTCCTACCTTTAGAAGTCTTCTCCGTGCAGCGTCCTCGCGGCGTCTTCCGACTCTTCATTCACTCTGCCAGGCATCGGGCCTGGGCAGAGCCGACTGCGCATGTCCGCTTGTCCGAATCGGCATGGCTCAACATCCCAGTGACCATCATCACAACATCCCCTCTCTTCCTGCACGTCTCGCAGCGGTCCGCTCTGCCAAAGGTGGTTATTCTGCATTTTGACAGGTGGTCACATTATTATGTCTGGACTGTGTATTTTCATGCACCAGTATTCTTTCACAGGTGTAACAGATTATGTATTACTTTATGGCGGTAGTAGATGGATGCCCATAGCTGATGGCTTGCAGTATGTTTTCTTCTTATTTCCTTAGAGGTTAGAACCTACAATACCGTAAACAGACCATCTGTACATTTGTTACAGTGTAACAGTGCGGTGCCCTAATGAGTGTCTGGTAGACTCGCAGGACATATGCCATCAAAGAAGAGTATTTCCTAGCATCAGATCATGAAAGTGCTATGATAACTTGCACATTCCTCCTGAATTGTTATCCTCAAGTGAACCAAGGTTTTCTTTGGTATGTCTACACATATGGTACATAAAAAGAAATGAATTTCATAAACCCCAGAAATACTTGAGCACATTTTTATAAGCAAGCTAAGATATTCCAGGCTGCATTGTCTTCTGTATAAAGTTGTGGAATTTTGTAATTACAAAGTGACTCCTGAAAAGATTAAAAAAAAAGTTCTTGTAATTGCAGCGATGTGCTGCTTTACTGCGCGTTTTACTATCTCTATTAATAAAAAGTGGTGCAGACAGTCAATTATTGTCTGGGAGAAGACTTTGATGTAATAAATATATATTGTAGCGCTATCTAATGGCCACGTTTCTGAGCATTCAACCACTAAAATTACTGATATTAACACTGAATTGGTAACTCTTCATAATAGATTATTTTTAATTAATAATCTGACAATAGTGGTCACATTTTTGGGGGCAAATTTTATCTTTATGCCCTTATAATTTGCACCTGTTTAGCTACTAAAAATACTAATTGTTATGGTTCATTTCGGCTGGTCCACCAGAGTACCAGAGAATTATCTGGTGGGCCCAGATTCCAACACGATAATAGTCCAGCAGAAGACGCCATAATTTGAAGGATACAACCTTGGGGTTGTTGGAGGGTGAGGACCTAAATCATTTTATCTGAAGGGCAAAGGAACCATTGTCCAAACAAGTAGGTAAGGACAGCAACAGTAAGCTTTCATTGTATCCATGTGTATATCGAGAAGGCTGTCAATCAGTCTGTGTGGGCGGAGTAATCGGGACTCTCATTGTCTCTCCTAGGAGTCCTATCAAATTTACTCTTGATTTTCACCAAGAAGTCCCACATGAAAGCACATATACCTATTGTGAGAAGGTGACGGGCAGAGTGCTGGAGTCCAGATATATGAGCCCCAGGTTTCTGGCATATGTGTGGTCCAGGGTGGATCTGGAGTAGGCCTCAGCCCAGGTGTAGATCCTGGACTCGTTACTGGGCCAGAAAAGGCTGCAGATACTACATTGTAGTGCAGTTCCATGAGGTGAAAGGAGGTGTATGGGTCTGTCCTGTAGCCCTGAGTCCGGTGAGACAATATTCCACTTGTTTTGTTTGTGTGGCTGGAAGTAAGCCACATGTATAGTTATGTTATCAATTCTCTTTAGTTGCTCAGACGAGCAGGTTTTTATTTTGTTTTTGGCTGAAGTTAAGGCTGTATTTTGTTTTGCTCATTTTGTGCCTACACAGCCTCCCCTTTGAAGTGACTCCTTATGATAGTGCGGCCCTCGGACCTAAAAAGTTTGTGCACCCCTGGCCTACAGTATTTCTGAGAAACTCTTCCTAGTCGCCTTCCTCCTTGCATCTCTGTAAAGAATACAAGACGCCTTTTTGATTCTCCGATATTTTCAGTTCGGTCTATAGAGGGGTTGAAGCAGACAATGATTTCCATAGCTATATTTCTGGCAGGGTATCTGGCGGTCTCCCATAACCTACCAAATCATTGGTCTGCAGTCTAAGACAAAAGTGTGATATTATGTGTAAAATATAAATTTGCACGTTTCCTAACTCGAAGTATAAAGTATTATTAGTGCTGGAAAGATTTTTGGAAGCACGCATTGTATTCAGATATCGTATCAGGCCATTTTTATGTGGAAAACGGATTTAGTGTCTGTTTAATAGTGAAATTAGGATAGAATCTGATGGTATAGGTTACTGTATATTCTGTTGTAGCTTCTGGTTTATGTACATAAAAGGGATTATATAGGCAGATGAATGTTAGTCTTGCCAAGGCATGTGCATACAACATAGTATGGTGGGTCAATAGGTGTGAAAGTAGTTCTAGTCACTTCCCTTGGCACCGCTATTCACTTGGCTTGGCATGCATGGACTAGAATGCTGGAACAAAGTGCCTGGAAAGAAAGAGGTTAAAGATAATTACAATCACATGAATAGGAGTAACTAGCTTTCTCTTGTATATCTCCATTATGTATAAGGGGCCCTTTACATTACATTAAATGCCCATTATGAAGACAGCAGGGCAGATTTATGAAGCTCCTATGCCCGGTTCCTGGCATAAAAAAGTTGCAAATTTGTTTTTGTTATTATTTCAATAACGCATAAAAAAATGGTTGCGTTTTTACACCACCCTCATCCTTTTCCAAAAAGAGAGTGTAAGTGTGGCCATCAACCCCACCAGATTTATCCCATGTTAGCGCATGAACTGTCACAGGATGAGCCTCATTTTGTAATTATTATTATTTTTATTAATAATAATAATTATAATAATTATTATTACCCCCATTCCCGCTGCAGCCATTTTTCAATTTTCATTTTTTACTCCTCCCCTTACGTTTGGCTACTCACAGGACTCAACTTTTGCTCATAAAATTGTGCTTTATAATGGTAAAATTTTATTTGTGTTGCCATATTCTGATACCAGTAACATTTTTATACTTCAGTATACCAGATTGCATAAGGCATTTTTTTGGGGGTGGAAGAAGGGTGGCAGATGTACCGTATATACTCGAGTATAAGCCGACTTTTTCAGCACAGTTTTTGTGCTGCAAAAATCCCCCCTCGGCTTATACTCGAGTCAGGCAGCACAGACTGCAAGGACTTGCATAAATTAAACAAAGGGGGAGGTCCTTCAGTGCTACTGCTCTGTGACTGGCTTGTCATGTAGGTCACGTGACTGTAATGTCATCAAAGGTCCTGTAGCCACTAGAATGTAACATCTGCAGATAAGTCAGTGGCCATTATGTGCAGGATTCATTGTGGCATATAGAAGATGTCTGTGGTATGGAGGAGAGGAAGCTACAGTAAAGTGACACACACAGGTACCTTCCTTTAGTTACTCTGCCTAGTAGTGTCAGACATTTGGGGTTATTAATTTAGTTTCAGTAACTCCATGTGCCTCACATTAATAGTAGTTAACCCCATCATGTCCCTCATATTAACCCCTGATTGCCCCATATAAGGGTTACTAATATGTGAGACACATGAGGGTACTAATTAAGGACCTTAATTATGAAGATACCTAATTATTACCTCCATGTGTCCCACATATCAGTAACTCCTTATGTGAGGCACATAGGGGTTAATGTGAGGGACATGATGGGGTTAATTGCTATTACCATGAGGTACATGGAGATACTAAGCTGCAATGCACATGACCAGACTTTTTTATCTGCAATGGTGGATTCCCCCCCCCCCCTACACACACACACACACACACACACGCACACACACGCACACCCTAGGCTTATACTCGAGTCAATAAGTTTTCCCAGTTTTTTTGTAGTAAAATTAGGGGCCTCGGCTTATATTCAGGTTGGCTTATACTCGAGTATATCCAGTACTTTTTTTTTTTATTTTGGGGAGTGTCTGATGTTTGTCCTACTGTTCAATTTTTTTTCTTACTATTTTATTTATTTTTTCTGTTCTAATCCCAGTTAGTACCTCCAGGTTTCATTCATAATCCCTGCCTAGCACCATCTCATTGGTTTTGATTGAAAGTGTAAGTCGTTGCTGACATCATTGATGCCAAAACTAAAATCCCAGTACAGTATGATCCTAAATGTGAGCATCAGGCACCCAAACATACAGTAGCTCCCATAGAAGTTAATAGGATTGTAGCATGGTCGCTACACAGTGCTTGGCACTGCCTGCTTGGTACACTGTAATAAGAGCAGCTGCTCGTGGGGGGTGCCAAGTGTTGGACCCCACAATCTGATATTAATGCCCTGTCCAATTTTTTTTTATTTTTTTTTGTGGATTGTGAGCCCCATATAGGGATCACAATGTACTTTGTTTTTTTTCCTATCAGTATGTCTTTCGTAGTATGTGAGGAAATCCACACAAACACGGGGAGAACATACAAACTCCTTGCAGATGTAGTTCCTAGCGGGATTTGAACCCAGGACTCCAGTGCTGCAGTGCTAAGCACTGAGCCACCGTGTTGCCCCCACCCTGTCCAATTTTTGCCAACCCCTTTAGGATCTGAACTGGCCTGCATTCTTAAGGGATTAAGTTTATATTTGTCTCTATTCTCTATCAGACACTCCATCACCCCATGGAATGAGGTCATTTATAGCTAGACTAAGCAATAGTAGTCGCTGACCATTGTTTGCCAGTTTTGTTTTATGATTATTATTATCTGACACTTAATTTCAATGACTTTTATGATACTATTAAGAGGAAAAACCATAGACAGAGTTACAACACAACCATCAGATAAGAGACAATACTCCGCTACTACTATTACACCCATGTTGGCCATGTGCAGAGGAAAATGACTGGATTCCTTTCCGTCATTGTCCGTTGTTGGTTTTACGATATTTGTGTCTAATTCTCTGTGTGACGTCTACACCAAGCGACAACAATGGATACTTAGCAATATTTCTTTTTGATAACCATCTATAGGTTCTTCATGGGAGAAAAGGAGAAATAAATTTTTCCTTCCTAACTGGACATGCAAATAGCTTGGCTGTATTATCATGTACTAGCCTCTGCCTGCGACTTCGTCTGCAAGTTGTTGGCGTCAATGATTCGCCTATATTCAGCAAATTGCTGCCGTCAATGGTTTGCTTGCTCAGGCGTTTCAGCAGCTCTTAAGCTGGCCTGCTGCTGAACTTGTTACTCACACTGGGCTTCTGATTGTTCCGGCATCTCAGCAGCTCGCTGGGAAACCATATAATGAGCGTGTTTTTGGTGCCGATGATCTCAGTCAGCTCCGCTTGAGGAGAACTCTGACTTCTGGCTACGTTCATAGCTGTTGTTGTTCTAGAATTTTGCAACAAATTAGATCTTCTCACTGAGCCGCAGAACAGACAAGTGTAGAACCTGTCATAGCCACATACATGAGCTTGCGATAATTCATGGACAGGTGTATGGTATGGGGCCAGGGTCGGACTGGGGTGTCTAGGGCCCACCAGTGGAATTGTTTTTAGGGGCCCACTGCCAGGACCCCTGTAGATGAGTTGTACAGAGACAGGATGGCTAAAGGTAATATCAGGAGCCGGCTGCTCGCCTGCCATACGATGTGTACCACTGCACTATCTAAACCCACTGCTACATCCTGTATGGCAAGAGAGCAGTGTGGCCCCTAGAATTGTCACCATTACCTGTAGCCGCACTGTAATGAAAAAACTCATCTGCAGAGGTCCTGGCTGTCAGACTCGCACAGATGTAATATTGATGGTCTATCCTAAGGACAGGCCATCAATATTAGAAACATGGATAAATCCTTTAAAGATATTGTCCAGGAATTGGAGCAACTCATGTGCCGGGCTGGAGGTTTAAAATAAAAAAGCATACTCACCTTCTTGCTGGGAGTCCTGCACCTCATGTGACCGCTAAGAGGAATTGGGTACAGAATTTCCAGAAATGAGGTGTTGCCATGACACCGAACAGACAGAGGCGGAGGACAACAGGATGCTGGGGACAGGTGAGTGTTTGTTTGTTTTTTTTGTTTTGTTTTTACACCTCCGTGGCTGAGGTGTAATAATGAGGGATGACTCAGCTGTTTGAGTGAATCGTGGCATCTGTGCAAGCGCCGTGACCCCTTCTCTGTTTACACAGTATCGTACATCTCATAGTGGCTATGTCATGTAACTACAGCCTCGTCCTATAAGCGTCTATGTGACAAGGCTGTAATTACACCACACGGTCACTATAAACAGACAGCGTGTGATATACACAGGCACCATGGCCCCCTCATACAGCTGATCAGGGGGTCACTTATCTCTTATTGATGATTTATTCTGAGGATAGATCATCAATATAAATGAACTGGAAAACTCGTTAAGCCTAAGGCCCCACGTGGTGTCCTGCAGCAAAAAAGCGCTGCGGGAAAAACCGCGTCCATGACGCATCACGTTTCTTCCTGCAGCCCTTTGCACAGAAAGTTTGCAGAGCTTTCCTCTGTATTTTCTGCTTCAATTATATTGAAACCGCCAGAATTTCCGTAGGCATGCTGCAATGTCTAACTCTAAAACCAAGACTGCTTTGGAAATTACAGCATGTATCTTATTTTACCGCAAAGTGTGGATGGGGCCTCATATGGCGAAAACACCACGGGAAAAGCCGACAGTTCCTGCAATGTGAGTGGGATTCTAGCAAATCCCATCCACACATTGTGGAAAATTATGTGCAGTGAACATGCTGCGATTTCCAAAACCAAAATCGCCGAAATATCAATTATACCTACGAAAACACTGATGGTTTCCCTATAGGTGTAATGGAAGCAGAAAGTGAAAAGCGCTGCGGGAAAAAAACACAATTCGTTGCTGCTGCGGTTTTTCCTGCAGCGCTATTTTGTTGTAGTTTGCAACGTGAGGCCTTAGTCTTAATAAAGCCCAAGTGCCACTTTCATTAAATTAATTGCCCCCTCATAGTATGCCCCTGATTCCACCTGACAAATACTGCACCCCTAATGACCCCTAATATCAATGACCACCCCCTTATGTTCATAATGCCTCCTAATATAACCTCCCCTTGTATTCCTAATGTCCCCTAATAACCCTTATATAAGTGACCCCCCCCCCTTATGTCCATAATGCCCCCTCCTTATAATTATAATTTCCCCCTCCAAACAACCCCTTGTACTATTAAAATACCCACAACTAAGCTAAAAAAAAAAGTTATACTCACCTACCTGCGATCCTGATGAACGGAGGTGCCCACTTTACATCCAAGTGCAGGACGTCTGTATATCAGCACAGTCCATCTAGTTAAAAATAAGGTATATTAATGGCGGTGCCTGAGCCCAGAGCAGCCGCCATTGGTGTAACTAATGTTTTGTGGGCCTGGGTACAAACTTTTGTCCGTGGTCCCCTATCCCCTTACTAGAGCGAATTCTTGATAGTGGCGGTTATGGGCGCTAAAGCAATATCTAAGATACCTGAAAGAGATACAGCTTTAGTACACACAACTGCAGCTATCAAGAATACGGTGAGAAAGCAGCGCAACGCCCCACATGTAAGCAATACTGGGACAGCATAACGTGCTCCACAGGGGCCCCCAAACAGTATTACATGCTCCATAGTGACCCCCATACAGTATTATGTGCACCACAGAGGCCCCCAAACAGAATTATGTGCTCACCAGTGACACCCCCCACAGTATTATATGCTCACAGTGCCCATCCCCCCAGAGCCTGAACCCCCCCATTCCCCCCTTCTTGCTCACACAGCCTACACCTCCATGTCTCCCCTCTTGCTCACACAGCCTGCCCCCCATGTCTCCCCTATTACTCACCCATGCTGTCTCTTCTCTGCTCCTTCCATCAGTCTGTTCCCGGCAGGTTCATATTCCTGTGTAAGTTTACACTGTTCTGTATGATCCGTGTAGCTCCGCCCACATATGACATCATCACAGGTCCTTCAGCCCAAGCTCTGCAGCACGGAGTCTCTCTCCCTTCATACTTCACAGTGACTTGCCCGGGTGCTGACACCAGCCCTGGGCAGATGCCTTACCGAACCTCCACTGTCTACTAAAAAAAAAAGGCAGTGGAGGTCTGATAGGGCCCCATAATGAGGTCTTAATAGTCCAGGCTGGGGCTTACCGGGGGATTCCCCGGTCCCCCGGCGGGCCAGTCCGACCCTGTATGGGGCCATAGAAGAAAATAGATTGGTGCACTAGCTATGAAAAACACATCTAGCACACTGACCAAGCACACGGTTACATGCATGGAGCCTAAGGCTAGGTTCACATCTGTGTTAGTCTCCACTGGAGAAACCACCAACAGAGGACTTTTTTCTTCACCAGTATAAGAATGGTGGTATTCCAACGGACCCCACTATAGTCTATGGTATCTGTGGGTAGCTGCTATTTTAGCGGGCCAGCTCTCCCCGGTGGATCCAAATGGCAGAGAGCCTAATACAGGTGTAAACTTAGTCTAAGTCTGTATTGTGCAGGACACAGACTTGGAAGCTTACTCTTGGTTCACATCTGCATTTGGTAATCCGTTCAGGGAGTCCGCATGGGAACCCCCTGAACATATTGCAGCAAAAGCACACGGATCCCCATAGACTATAATGGGGTCCCTGTGCTTGCCGTACAATCTCCGCACGAATCATGCGGACAGGAAAGTAGATTGTGAAGTACTTTCCTGTCCGCATGTTCCGCGCAGTGATCTCGCAGCAAGCACACAGACTGTCTTTGGGGTCCATGCGCTGTCACTGCACACTACTTCCAACTGCGTTCAGTAGTCCGTTTGAGGTGGGGGGGGGGGTCCCACATGCGAACTTCCCTGAACGGATTACCAATGCAGATGTGAATGAGGCCTTAGCGACTCTTCAAATTTTCTTTCTCCATGGACATAACGCACACAAAAATATTGCATCCACAGCACAATGATAATTTTTTATGTGTCCATCAGACAATAGACTCCTGTCCCTCTGGTTGACAGTTTTGCCGGCCTACTTGGTTTTCTGCATATCAAGCAGTTACGGTGAGGACATTGCACACCCGGCACAATGTGGTGGATGGAGAGACTTTTTGCGTTCCTGTAATATTTTTACAATTGAGCTGAAATGTAGCTGAATAAGTTGAAGCTCAGCGCAGCCTGAACACTTTATACAAACAGACTACAATGACTTGAAGAAATGTGCTGACTAGCAGATGGGGAGTAACAAAGCTCTATTGTTTCGATGTGGGATGCCTCCAATGTACTGGGAAACGTTCCCATTCTCAGCAGCTTACCTGTGTGACCAAGCAAAATTTAGCACATGGAAATAACAGCAATAATATTGTTTTAGTGACTGCGTAGAGTTAACGGAGAGAAAGTAAATCATATAGATAAGTATGTGCTCAATCTGCTGACTGCTCCTTGGCGTGATGGTGTGGTTTTTTTAAGATGTCTTGAATTGAGCATATAAGAACGGTGAATCCTTCTCAAATATACAGTTTTAGGTAAGTGTGGAAAAAATGCTGCACAGTAAGAATGTTTTCAGAAATAGAAGTGTTAATTATTTTTTCAATTAAATTAATGAACTAAAGAGAAATCTAAATCCCATTAATATTTGGTGTGACCTTTGCCTTCCATCAATTCTTCTCGGTACTTGCAGAAGGTTTAGGGAACTCGGCAGGGAGGTTGTTCCCGCCATCTTGGAGAACCAAGCATAGATCTTCATCCGTCTGTCTCTTCATGTAATCTCAGACAGACTGGATGATGTTGAGATCAGGGCTCTGTGGGGGGCTGTATCATCACTTCCAGGGGGTTTTGGGGTATATTCACATGGAGGAATTTGGATTTTAATAAGGATTTTGCTGTTTCCACTTTCCGCCATGGGCTCCACTGAGCCAAAATTTTGAACAGAATCTGAAACGGCAGACCACCTCAAATTCCATTGTGTGAACAGCTCCTTATAGTCTATGCAGTGCTCTCTGGAAAAAATTAGATGCAAACTAACGCTCATCCAGTATGAAGAAAGCTACCCTATATGTCAGTATCAGATCCTTTGAACAGGCCTTGCCACATGACGTAAGATGTAAGTCAAATTAAAATCTCCTCCTTTAGGAAAGGATAGCAATCTGCTGATTCTGGGTTTTTGCCCCTTGTTAGTTCACGGCAGGATGCTGGCGCAATGGTAAAAAAAAAAAAAAAAAAGTCCTGAAAAGACTCTGACTGGGGGCTCAGCCCGTAGTGATCTGGGAGAGATAGCAAGTCACACCATGCCTTCCACTCCTTTGCAAAATTCTGGAGACAAGCTCTAAGTATGTATACCAGCTTCTCATATTGGATGGTATTATTAACTATGGCACTGTCCCATAGTTGGAAGTTTGCCAACTATCCATCTGAGTGCAATGGCCTTCCTGCAAAAAAATATTCTCACGTGGCCCAACAGATCGGAACTAGGATCATAGTAATATTAGATAGCGTAGCAATAACTTCCTTCCAAAATGGAACCATATTCCAAAAATCCCTTCTTCCTGATTGACATGGTCAGCTTATACTTGATCTCACCTGGGTCCAAGTTTTGTGATACTTGACACTGCTCACATTCTCCGTGCATGCGCAGTACAGCTGGCATACTTGGCGATGAGTCACATGTACTGCGAAGTCACTGAGAGTATGGGGGTAAGACAGAACTCGGGTCAGGGGAGATTAAGGAAGAAGGAGGAAGAGGCGGAGAGTGGCACAGAGCGGTGGGAGGTTTACCATTTAGAAGCAGCTTATCTTGCTCCTAAGGGCTCATTTGCATATTAACAAAAACCACAGTATCTCAAAGGTAAAACACAGGTTAAAGGGGCTCCGTCAGCAAAATTTTGCTGTATGAGCCCCATATATGCGTGAATAGCCTTTAAAAAGTCTATTCAGGCGCCGCAAATGTTATTTTATACCCCCCCTTTTAAAATAAAACCATAAAAACATATTTGTAAATCACACCTATTGTGCACGGTGGACGGTCCTCCACGGTCCAATGTCATCTTGCCGTCACGCCTTCCACTTCTTTCTTCTTCCAGCGACGTCCTCCTGTCCTCGCTCTTCCCCGACTTCGTCATCTTTTCTTCCGGAATGAAGAAGTTTGCAAGCGTACTGCACATGCACAGTACGCTCACGTAGTTCTAATGTGTACTTAGAACTACAACAGTAGCGTTCCAGAGAGAGCGATTTGAACACAACCCGCCGGAAGAACAGAAGATCAAGGCGGGGAAGAGCCAGGACACGAGAACGTCGCTGGAAGAAGAAAGAGGAGGAAGGCGTGACAGCAAGATAACATCGAACCGTGAAGGACCACCCACTGTACACGATAGGTATGATTTACTAATATGTTTTACTAATATGTGGTTTTATTTTCAAGCGGGGGGGAGGTTAAAATAACATTTGTGGTGCCTGAATAGCCTTTTTAAAGGCTATTTACGCATATGTGGGGCTCTTACAGCATAATTTTGCTGATAGAGCCCCTTTAAGTTCACCTGAGTCAATCTGGTTTATCTGCTGGGTTCTGGTGACAGACTCCCTCTGTTACTACAAAACTCCAATATCAAACCAGTCAGTACATTGTAGGGAACAATATACTGCAAACTGCCCAATAGATGCTGCATTTCTTTGGAAAAAAACATTTTTCGAAATATAAAAATGTTGCTCAAGTGCAATGAGGCCATCCAGAGCTTCTGTATTACAAACCAGAATACAGACCTTGTAGGCTCTGGCCCACCCCTATTGCACTTCAATATATTTATAGAAAAAAAATCTTTATCAAGGAAATGGTGCTTCGATTCGTCTACTAACAGGTATGATGGTGCTTAGTATAATGTCCTATAACAATGTGCTGTAGCATGTATCAAGGTAGTGGTGTAACTATATGGGATGCAGCAGTAGCAATCACTACCGGGCCCTTGACCCTGAGGGATTCCCTTAGGTCCCTCTGCCACATATTCCAAATGGTACAGGGGAGAGGTGGGTTACATATTTGTTTCAAGGCCTGTTTAAAGGGATTCTGTCATTAGAATCCCTTTTTTCAATACTACCACGTCTGAATAGCCTTAAGAAAGGCTATTCTTCCCCTACCTTTAGAATTATTCTCCGTGCCACCGTTCCATTCATCTCAATGGGCATCGGGTGCGTTCTTTTGCACTCCGTGCCCGTCCTTCCCTATCCGCAAGTGAAGATGTCCGACTTCTCAAGCGGACAGAAGAACCCTGCATGCAGGACACTAGGAGCGGATACTACATGTCGGACACCGACGGTAGTGTGAACGCTCCCTTAAAGGTTGGACATTGACTTCCAGAGTAGCTACTTCCAATAGGTGGCGCTAAAGAGCTTTCTTCCTCTTGGGTGAGGGTTAATTTCCAGGACTTAAAACATCTGATTTTCCCTAAATCTGGGGTGGAGTGTATGGAGAACGTGCTGTGAGTTTTTATCCATTGAATTGCAGCACTGTTTGGAGTGTGCCCTTTTTGCTGCCCTGTGACAGCTGCGGGATGTTTTCGTTTTAGTTTTACAGCAGTCGTTAAACGAGTCTTTGTTTCTTCTGTTTTGCTTCTGTGAAGTGGTAATAACAGTAGCAAATTACAATATTTAGATATTTCGCTTCCACTGCTTTTCTTGTTTTAAGATTTCTTAGAAATCCGATAGGATTCTAAAATCTTTCTTGGAAGTTCACCTAGTGGATATCCTGATAAATGTTTGGTTTTTCTTTATTTATACCCAAAGTGCAAGAGTGCCATGTGCATACTGAGAAATACAAAGAACGGCAATTTCAAAGCTTGGGGCGCTTAAGACAGGGATTTTTTTTTTTTTCTTAATTGAGGAATTCTACTTGTTGACACACATAGGTAACAGAAAATATACTTTGACCTATTACATATTTAGTCAAATTTTTAAAAAGTTTTTCATAAAATTACAGAATATCATGAAAATAGTGCAAAGTAATGCATAACAAAATCGGAGCCACAGGCACGTGGAATCAAGAGCGTATACAAGCATGAGAAGGGGATGGGGATCTACATCAAGGGTCCCCAAAACAAACTCCAAATGAAAGTAGCAGGTTCACCAAATCAAGCGCTGAAGCTCAGACGGCATAAAAAAAGAGAATGTTCAGGGGAAGGATGTGGAAAGTCAGAGACGGACATGTCTGGTTAACAGGAGCAAAGAGAAGGATAGTCAGAGTACTGACCTACGAAGACAAACAAAAACACAGGGGGAAAGAGGAGACACAGATCATAGCATCAGTGAAGGCTGCCAGATGGAGCCAAGACAAGAATATGACATCGGGACACAGGAGAAGACATTAATAGATTCAGCTGAATCCTGCAAGGCCACCGATGGCCACCAGAGAGCGTCAAACTTGGAGGGGTCAACAGAGTCTCCCGCTACCATACTTTCTATCCTCATCAATGTGGGGGCGACTACACTACGCCAGTGTCTGGGGATTCCCCATGTCACCCTGAGGAAGTGACGCCGGAGGTCGCCCTTCACTTTAGAAAATTTTTCAGGGATGACTGAGAGGAGACAGTTGGGTTGAAGGCACAAGCGGGTTACCAGTAACTATGATGTATAGGTCAAACACAGAAGTCCAGAAAGGACTTATCTCCACGCAGTTCCACCATATGTGAAGAAGAGAACACCTCTCAGTGCCGTGGCGCCAGCAACAATCGGATACTCTAGGATATATTCTATGAAGGAGGTCTGTACAGCGATTCCAAAGAATCTTGAAGTTTTTTTCTCTTGGGTATTTTGTGAGCAAATAGAGAAGATCTGGCTCAATCAGCAGGAGAAAAGCGCAACTGCAGAACCCACTGCCACGACACAGTTCTTCTGCAGATTTGGAGTATAAATAAGGGTGAGGAAGACCAGCCCCCTGACACGTCTACGTCACAACATCATCTAGAAGTAAAGTCTACCATGGGCTGGACCCCAGACGAACTGACAAAAGACTGACTGTAGCTGGAAAAAAAGCAGTGCAGGACCTGGACAGGCAAAACCGGAAATATAAAAAGGAAACTGGAAGCAACGTCCATTTTTAACACATGATACGGCTGAACCAAGATAAACAAATTGTCCCATAATTTTGTAAGTCTGACGTAGCTCTATCCAGGAGAGGAAGATAATTACATTGAAATAGAGGTTAATGGGGTGAGGGATAATCTGTATCCTCAAGTCTGTAATTGAATGGGGTTGCTACTTAAACGGGAATTGCGCAGCTAGATGGGCAACTTACCCTGGGGGCAATGTAATATTTAAAGCCTTGTTTTTAGATAAGTTAACCTTAACCCACTGGCCCCTCATCTCAAGACCATGTACACTGGGATTCGCCCACAAGGCCACCTCTAGCTGTTCCATTACTAGAGCAATAAAAGAGGTGGTAAGGGACATCCTTGCCTAGCCCCTTTCCGCATCGGGAACGACTCAGAGAGAATCCTGTTGGCACGGACCCTCGCAGAGACCTTCCCATAATGAAGTTGGATCTTCCCCTGAAAGCGGGACATACCCCCTCTTGTTCAAGCATAGCCCTTAGGAAACACATTACATATTTATATGGACTCTGATGTTCCTATTTTACTATTTTATTTCCATTTTTACTTCTACATATTCAACATCCATAGGGCAAATGTCTGTGGTTGTGATCGAGAGATTAGAGTGTAAGCTCACATGAACAACAGGGACTGATGTAAATGGTGACAATCTCTGCACAACTCTACCAAGTATGTTGAAGCCATATATGCAACAGAACATGTAACATTTATAGTAACCAAAAAGGATAATTTTTTTAGTTGTTGCAGATTTTGCTGTTGTTGTGTTTTTTTTTTTTTTGTTTTTTTTTTTGAGCCAAACCCAGTTGTAGCTAAGAAGGGGTGGGAAATACATGGTACATTATACGTCTCTCTTCTGGTCAATCCACTCCTGGCTCGGGCTCAAAAAAATGATGGAAAATCTGCAACAAAAAACAGGTTTTCCGCAACGCAAGGCTAAAGTCCCACATTGCGGAAACACAGCTTTTTTTTTTTTTTTTTTTTTTTGCAGTTTTTTGAGCCAAAGCCAGGAGTGGATTGAGCAGAAGGGAGAAATATAAGAACTTCCTATATATTTCTCATTCCTTTTGTAGCCATTCTTGGTTTTGACTAAAAGAAAAACTCAACAAAATCTGCAACAACAAAAAAGCTGCGTTTCCGCAACGTGGAGCCTTAGCCTAAAGGGGTTTTCCAGGCCCAAATCAGATTTTCATACCAATGATCTATCAATGGGATAGGTTTTCCATATGCAGTATGTAGAGGTACAACACCTGGACCACACACAGATCAATTGCTTTGTAAGTTTCAGCAGTGGACGGAAGCATGTGCAGGCTCTTCTATTTAGGTAATGGGGGCGGGGAGACTACATTTCTCCAGAGCCACCACTAGGACTGGGCTGCTGTGCTGTTCCAATCAATTGAATAGGACAGCCTACAAAGAGAGTGTGCAGTCCAGTGCTTCGGCTTCCAGTGACTATAGCAAGTCAGAACAGCTGACCTGTACGGAGCCTGGGTGTCTGACCCCACAGATCAGTATGGAAAATCCATTTAGAGAGGATTTATGGGACATAAGCTTCCAGCTGATGCAGTGAGATGCTTTGTTAATCTGTGTATTGTCAAGGGTCCCTTCGAGCAAGTAGGGATTGTCATGAAGTCAAGCTCATGTTCAATGAAACTACGCCCCATGGACCAGCTGCTTGTTATGGGCTTGGAAGAAGTTATTGAGCAGGGCAAAATCATTCATATAATGTATGCAGTGGCCAGGTGTACCAGAGGTCTGACAAAGTGGCACCTTCTGGGAAGATGGGCATCCTCTTGGTTACATAGATGACAGTCTGTTAGTAAGTTGAGTAGTTGCTTCCTGATGCCATTGTCCATATTGTGTTTTGGTTTACAGCGTTACAAAGACACTTCTTAGGGAGTCCATTGAGTCTGTTTGCCACAATATATATATATATATATATATATATATATATATATATATATATGCATGTATATATGTGTGTGTGTGTGTTAATATTTTACTATCAGTGAAGTCCATCCCTTTTTTTTATATAAAATTTATAGTAATGTAATTTTCTTTTACACAAATGTTTTGTCTAATTAATAAAATGTTTTATTTTTGTTACCTTTTTTTCAGCGAAGAATTGCGCAAAGAAGCACGTCAGCTAAAACGAGAACTGAACGCAGCCAAAAGGAAAAAAGAAGACGAGGCCAAAGAATTAGAGAAGGCAAAGGAAGCCAAAGAGGGTAAACTACTTCTTCAATATACTGTATGGCCTTCCATCTTAATATAGTCATAAGACCCTCATATCTATTCTTTTTTATTTTTTAAAACCTTATCTAAGTCTGCTAAGGAGAACAATGATCTAAGTCTAACAGTAATAACACTTCTAGGTGACCCTTCCATAAGCTCGGCCATGATGTAGACAGTATCTGGGAATCATTCATGTGTTTAATACCCAGGTCAATGTGCTTTACCTGTAAGGACAGGTGGGATTTAAAGGGGTTGTCTCAGGATAACTACACCCTTCTGCATCCGTCCTGTTTTTGCCAGATATATATATATATATATTGTCACGGAGCAAAGGTATACGTCTTCCTCCGGATGGTCTTTTGAATCAACACGGACGCAAGAGGTCGGGAGACAACAGCAATTTATTGTAATCCACAAAGTTAGTAGCCGGCGGCGGTCACATCAACCGTAATAACAATAAGTCCACAGAAGTCACAATCCAATGATAACTTTGGTTCCTTGGTCCTGTAACTAAGTCCTGGCTCTCTGCAGAGCTGTGCACAGGCCGGCTAACACATACTAACTGCAGCTACAACTATATACTAAACTGTTACTTCCTCTATCTGTGGGTGGGAAGGGCTGAGTCACAGATCCTTCCCCCCTCACCTATACCAAGGAGAGCAGACTCCCTGTCTACTATGGACAATGCACCGTCCAACATCTTCTTGGAGACACTGATCAGATTATCTCCACCCATTGTCCTCACTGGTCCTCACTAGTTAGAGGGATTTGCATACAATGTGCTAACACACTAGACCCTAATCAGCCAACTACACATTGATGTATATAACAGGTTAGAGAATACATTCCACATGAAATATATATTACACATTGCCTATAGTATAGACTCTAACCATCCCGTGACAACCCCTCCCCCTCTCAAAACATGTGCATGACACAATTGGCCTACACAGGTAAATTGGGGAATGCACATCAGTCTCTATAGCTCATATGTCCTCCTGCCGGGATAACCCATCTGCGTTCTGGTGTTGGTTCCCTCGGCGGTACTGAATGGTAAAGTTGTAGAGTTGAAGGGCTGGCATCTGGCAAAAAATCCGGTCGATCCATGTTGGCGTCTCTCTGAGCTTGGCTTCGGGTCACTGCTCCCACAAAGTGGCACTGTAGATTTCCAACATCGTTGCCTAACAGAACATCGGCCGGCAGCCCGCTCATCACACCAATTGTGCATCGTTTTGGTCCATAACCATAGTCGAGTTCCACGGTAGCTTTAGGAATACGTTTCCGAGTACCTCCTGCCAACTCGATAGAAAGGCCAGGGCCCTCCTCTAGGGCCTCGGGTCGAACCACTCGGGGGTCCGCTACCGTTAGGAAAGCTCCCGAGTCCCGGAATCCAACAACTGTTCGGCCATCCAGTAGGACCTCCTGCAAGTGCTTCCGCTGAAGGTTTGCGGGATGTGTGGCGGAAGGCTGAATCCCATAGACCCCTGGAGGTGGAACAGATGGGTCATTCATGGAGTCATCTGGAAATGGGGCCAAACTTTCAGTCCTAGGGGTGGTTCCCAGGTAGTGAATAGGCCGGGATGCCACGGTGGCCCGTGCCCCCATGTTAACAGGGCAACTAGCTTGCAAATGTCCAGGCCGCCCGCACCCAAAACATCTGCGCTCTAGCATTCTTCCAGTAGGTCGTTGTCTAGGGACAGGGTTGTTCATAGCTGGAGGCCGATGGGCTGGGGCAGGGGTAGAGGGGGAATTGTAATCCTGAGGCCGGGCACGAAAGGTGGGTGGCTGGATGAAGGGTGTCTGGCGGACTGTGGTAGTTTTCCGCTCCTCTGCAAACAACCTCTTCCACTGCGGCTTGATGGTCAGGCCCTCATCTGCAAGGGAAGCAGCTTGCTCCACTGTGGCTGGGTTCCGTTCCAGCACCCACTCACGGATCTCAGCGGGGCACTGGGAAAAGAACTGTTCCTTAAGTATGACTTGGAGGATCTTATCGACTGTGACAGCCTCCTCTCCTTCTAGCCAGCGCTTGCATGCTTGCTTCAACTTGTGGGCGAACATGTGGAAGGAGCTTCCCCCATTGTAAGACAAAGAGCGGAACTGAACTCGGTAGGACTCTGGAGTGACTGCATAATACTTCTGCACCGCTCTTTTAATGGCCTCATAGTCCCGCTGATCACTAGGGTCCATGGCTCTGAGAGCTTCCGCAGCCCCATCTCGTAGGTGCCCCACCAGATACCGGACCCAATCCTTCTCTGGGACTTCCATCAGGTGGCACTGGTGTTCGAAGTCCTGAAAATATCCATCAACATCCCCAGCCGCTTCATCAAAGGTCTTGAAGTGTTTATGGGAGACATATGGTGGTTCTCTCACTGTTGGGCTGGGGGCCGACGTTTGATTATAATTCCGCGTAGTTATCTCAGCCATTCGCATTTCATGCGCCATTCTTTCCTTTTAATGCGCCATTCTCTGTTCCTCCTTCTCCGTTTCCTGAGCCCTCTGTAATGCTCTACTCCTTTGCTCTGCAGTTGCTCCTAGCCCCAGCACTGCCAACTCCTCCTCATACAAAACAACCCATCTGCTCTTTTGGGTCTGTACCTGCCACTCCCGTATCTCTCCAGTCTCCTGGGGGCAGCCCTCCTCATGGTCGCTTTGCAGGGTCATCTCCTCCAGTGCCTCGATCAGTTGATCTTTCGTTCTTCCCTGGTAACTCAGGTTTAGTTCCCGGGCCCTTACTTGTAGACGTGCCATAGTCCAGTTCCTGTATTCTGAGGTTGTGGCTCCATTAATCGCTGGGCTGCTGTAGTCCATCTCGCTGTCCGCTGTTGATCCCACCGCTGCCAACCAGTTGTCACGGAGCAAAGGTATACGTCTTCCTCCGGATGGTCTTTTGAATCAACACGGACGCAAGAGGTCGGGAGACAACAGCAATTTATTGTAATCCACAAAGTTAGTAGCCGGCGGCGGTCACATCAACCGTAATAACAATAAGTCCACAGAAGTCACAATCCAATGATAACTTTGGTTCCTTGGTCCTGTAACTAAGTCCTGGCTCTCTGCAGAGCTGTGCACAGGCCGGCTAACACATACTAACTGCAGCTACAACTATATACTAAACTGTTACTTCCTCTATCTGTGGGTGGGAAGGGCTGAGTCACAGATCCTTCCCCCCTCACCTATACCAAGGAGAGCAGACTCCCTGTCTACTATGGACAATGCACCGTCCAACATCTTCTTGGAGACACTGATCAGATTATCTCCACCCATTGTCCTCACTGGTCCTCACTAGTTAGAGGGATTTGCATACAATGTGCTAACACACTAGACCCTAATCAGCCAACTACACATTGATGTATATAACAGGTTAGAGAATACATTCCACATGAAATATATATTACACATTGCCTATAGTATAGACTCTAACCATCCCGTGACATATATATATATATATATATATATATATATATATATATTCCCCTGCAGCAGCCGCTTCCCACATGTCACCCTCAGTTACAGTAGAGCGACATATGCCATGTTATTGGCCACTGTACAGGGTCTCTAGGCCATAGAAGGATTTGGGGTTGTGCCATTTGCACAGCATCGCCACCAAAAGCTACGGTTGATTATATTTATTTGTGTATCTAAATATATTCATAAATTGATACAATGGTTTTAATTTTGATCGTTTTTTTTTCTAGCTTTATTTTCTTTTGTGTAGTATCTATCCCATCTGCAAGTGACCTGTAACATTAGATTATTTGTATTTCTGCTAATAATAACTCGGTGGAATTTCTTGCTATTTTTGTTTTGTCAGAAGGATAATATTTTGAGATTGCATATTCAGTCCCAGACACTTGGCCCAAACACTTTGCTTTGTAGCAGAGTAAATATTAAGGCTTATATATAACCTGCACTGTAAATGCTGGTCGTGATGGAAAGCAAAGGATATACCAGCGGTGCTACATCAGTGGTGGCCTGATAGAGTAGACCAGGTTTTCTTAACCCATTCAGGCGAAGTACCCTCCTACTAAGAAAGAGGCCCAACCGAGGACCCCAAAGCAGATATCACTTTTAAATGTTAACAAAATAAGGCTTTGTTTGGAACCATTGTCAACAGTTATGTAATAGTTCCCTGAGTTCCACATATAGTACAGTGGCCCGTCAGATCCCCCAAATGTAGTATAAATGGCCCTCACACTCAGCACCGCTTCAGTGCGCCCCTACATGTATTATAATGGCCACCACATTACCTCCAAAAGTGATAAAATTACTCCCACATTGTTCCGGCACTCAGTATAATACCCTCCACACTCAGTATAATAACCTCGCACTCAGTATAATAACCCCTACACTCCGTATAATAACCCCCACACTCCGTGTAATGCCCCCCACACTCAGTATAATAACCTCACACTCAGTATAATAACCCCCACACTCAGTATAATGCCCCCCACACTAAGTATAATAACCTCGCACTCAGTATAATGCCCCCCACACTCAGTATAATGCCCCCACACTAAGTATAATAACCTCGCACTCAGTATAATGCCCCCCACACTAAGTATAATAACCCCCACACTAAGTATAATGTCCCCTACACTAAGTATAATAACCCTCACACTCAATATAATGTCCCCCACACTAAGTATAATAACCTCACACTCAGTATAATGCCCCCCACACTCCGTGTAATGCCCCCCACACTCAGTATAATAACCTCACACTAAGTATAATAACCTCACACTCCATATAATGCCCCCCACACTAAGTATAATAACCTCACGCTCAGTATATGGCCCCCGCTAAGTATAATAATCTCACACTCGGTAAATGCCCTCCACAACAATATAATAGCCCACACACTCAGTATAATGCCCCCCACACCAATATAATGACCTCACATTCAGTAAATGCTCCCCACACCAATATAATAGCCCACACACTCAGTATAATGCCCCCCACACCAATATAATGACCTCACATTCAGTAAATGCTCCCCACACCAAGTATAATAACCTCACACTCAGTATAATGGCCTCCCACACTGTCCCCACTCTCAGATCTTTAAGGGGCCAGTGATGCGCTGGATTCATTACTCATCACTCTGCTCTATACCATGGCATTGTAATAAAGACCCTAACTTACTACTCGCTCCCTGGGGTGCCTGTAACTGCAATGAGCACCTCCATTAGTACTGATGGAAGGGCTTATTGCTCACCTGTAGCCGTACATGGGCATCCATGTGGGAGGTCACTGGTGCTCAGCTGTGGCGAGGACTTCAGGGACTGTTTCTGCAGTAAATGTAAGAAAAAAATACCCCATTCCCTTGATTTGAATGCAGAATGTTAGGGGATTTAAATGGGATCTGGGCTGTGAATCTGAACCTAAAACTGCACCACCTTTTGAACCCTTCCACCTAGCCTGACAGTAAATACAATCTTGACACATTATTCGGTGTAAGAACAGTTACTGATTTGATTATGAAGCCAGAGTCTGTGTCTGTAGCTTATATCCACTCCACCCAAAATGGCCCAGACTCCAGGTCAGAGTCGGTGGAGCCCTGAGTCCAGTACTGAGCACTGGTCAGCATCGTCTTTATCTGACTGTAATATACCTGCGACCTTCTCTTCTCCGGGTCTCAAATGTCCTCTGTTACCCCATAGCTGGTCCCCTCTCCATCAGTTTCAGCTAATATTGCATTAGTTTTCTAAGGCCCTATTCACGTCTGCATTTGGGTTTCTGTTCAGCGAGTCCGCATTAAAAAGCGGGTATCTTGGAAACCCACAAACCCCTTAGACTATAATGGGGTCCTTGTGGTTTCCGCACGAAACATGCGGAGAGAAAAGTCCTGCAAGCAGCACTGTTTTGTGCGGAAACCGCACGGACCTCATTATAGTCTGCGGGTTTCCTGAAGGTTACTGCTTTTTAATATGTATGCAGATGTAAACCAGGGCTTAGCGGTGGCTTGGTGAGTGATACTCTCTGTCGTCTCTTCACCTGTACCATTGTTTGTTTTGTATTTTTTTCAAATTACAAGACAATATAATCAGCCAGATAATAACTTGTCAAAATGAAGATCATGACGCCAATGCGAACAGATCCCAAACATTGCTTTGGATCCCAGTGATTTCCAGATAGGCTTCTGTTCCTCTCTGTTGTGGAGCAATGAGACATGGAACGGTTTACCCTTCCTCGAACGGGATAAAAGGTTAGATGTCTACATAGCTGATCATTTCTGGTCTCTTCATTTGAGTGGGTGGTTTCAGTCTCTGCCAAGCTGCTGTCAAGACCGTTCTTTAAATAAGTTCTTTTTGCTTTTATGCGACATTTACTGTAGTGTTGCCAGAAATTACATCAAACACATCATTCATTTAAGCACCAAATTTCCTCAACATCTTGTAGCACTTAATCAAATACTTGAAGAGATACCGTTCTTTTCACAAGTTTCTGGTGTAAACCTGTGAACGCGTTAGCCGCTAGGTCAGTCTAGGCGAGGCTAATCTGTGCCTTGTGATTAATGGCCGTGCCACGGAGACTTCTAGTAGCTCTGTAGGGTATAGACAACGCTTGTACTTTTTCATTATTTTGATGCTTTTTCTTGGGAACGCATTCAGATTTCTAGTGGATACTTTCCGGACCACACATGTTATTTCACTATGGATTTTGATTAATTGCAACTTTCTTAGTCGGAGTATCTGAAAATGACAGATGTACTACGGTTTCCAAATTGGAGACAGATAAGCAATATAATTCCAGGAGTTGTTTTTATTGAGTTCAGTTTCCTTTTTTAAGTGAATTCTCTTTTTTTTTTTTTTTTTGTAACATTTTGTACTAATTTAATTTCGTAAAATGGTTGGACCAGAGACGCAACTACCCGGGGAGCGACGGTAGCAGCTGCCACAGGACCCGGGACATTAAGAGGGCCTGGCGGGACCCTGATGTGTCTTTTTTTTTTGTTAGGCCATTTCCTGTAGTAACTCCAGCAGGTAACGGGCCCCGTTTACTTACCGATCCCCACTCCTGCTCACAGCTGCCTGCGCTTCTCCTTCTGCAGAGGCGACTGTGATCAGGAGCAGGGATCAGTTATGCGGCGTTCACACGTCCGCCCAGGGGTTTCCGTCTTAATCCCCGGAGAAACTGCATAGGGGACAACTTGCCGGTATCCATATGCATCCTCTCTGCGGTGAAACCGTTTTTGTTTTTTTTCCGGATGGACGCAAAGTCCTGCACGACCAACTTTGTGTCCGTGCGAAAAAAAAAACGGTTTCATCGTGGAGAGGCTGCATACGGACACCGGAGGTTTGTTTTAAAAACCCATTCAAATGAATGGGTTTTAAAACTGACCGCCAGCAAGCCATCCCCTATCCACGTTCTCCGGGGCTTATGACTGAAACACGGCGGACGGACAGGGGCAAGTGTGAATGCCCCCTAAGTGAGGCTGCGGGCATGCGAACCCACCAAACACTGCAGACCCTGGAGTAAAATGAACGGAGGGCCGGGGGAGGTGAGCGAGCATAAAAAACATTGTCATTACCTCTCCTGCGCTCCGGCAGGCTTCAGGTTTATTTGGTAACGCTCCAGGCATCAAGTGGGTCGACCTGTATCCTTATGCATTGCAACGTACGCCTGGCTCACGTGACGTCTGTACTAGCATTGAAGATGGACGAAATCAGCGGGGAGTGCGCCAGAGCCAGGGAGAGATGAGCAACATTGTTCTTTATGTTTGTATCCTCCCCGGGTCTCCGATCATTATAGTCTGGGGTCTGTCGGGATCAGGGAAGAGGGGGGTGGGGGGGGTGGCGGCATGTCAAATGTTCACCTTATGGCCCAAGTGATAGGCGAAATCTGCCTTATTGCTCCCCTCCCCAACATAGGGCATTTGGCATCATTATGGGGTTATTTTTGCTCTTCCTCTGGATCAACACTGTAGGGTTATAGGTTGGACTTTGATGGACCTGTCTCTTCATCCATTCTTACTATGTTGCGTACATCTTCCAAGCTTGATAGAAAATTTTATATCATACTTTGTAATAAAGCATAGAGTATAAAACGTAGACATCACATAGAATTTCTCTCTCCTGTAGGATGTACCTTTTTGCCAAAAGCCCTTGAAAATGTGACCCTTGAAACATTCAGACCCACATAGCAGACTACACTTACATTTCTCCAGTCTGTACTTTATTAGATCTCATAATTCTTAGATAAGACTTGTCAGAAATCCTGCAAGAAATAATCTACGTTCCAGTTATTATATATGTTTTATTGAGTTTTGCAAATCTTTCCCTCTGTCAAAATTCTTGCATTGTTAATGTTCCTTACCTTAAGCCCATGTGATATTCCCTGTAGCTTTGTATCCTCGTCCGCCCTTTTGTACATACTGTACCTATTCTAAATCATGTTCCCTTTCAACAATACATTGATTTCCAGTTCAGTGATTGATATGGACAGGCAGACAAAACATAACTGATATCTGTACAAACATTTGGAAACTTCATTGACCTCAAATGCCTCAATAGGAATGCAAACCCGGAAACATGTATGTGTCTAGGTTTGACACGCATATCATCACCCCTATAGGATATATCTATATGTGCATCAGTTGACTCTTGCATTATCTTGTATAAAAACAAAGTGTAAAAAAATGGTCTAAACAGTCAATACTATAAAATCTCTTTGATCCTTTGTGAAGAGGAGTCTTTAAGTTAGTTTCGCACATCCAATACTGAGTAAGGCTGGATTCATGCTATGTTGGAGTCTCCATAGCGTAAAGAAGGAGGCACATTGCACACCAATTGTCCATGCGGAATGCCACCAGTGTCCTGACACATAGGACTTGTGATGATGGCAAATCTTAATATTAAAGGGATTCAATCATTAAAATCGCATTTTTTTTTTACTAACACGTAAGAATAGCCTTAAGAAAGGCTATTCTTCTCCTACCCTTAGATGTCTTCGCCGTGCCGCAGTTCGGTAGAAATCCCAGTTTTCGTCTCGCAGCACTGGGGGTGGTCATCAGCGCTCAAACAGCACTGGGGGCGTCTCCAATGCTGCGAGAGAAATATCCAGCGACGCCTCTGTCTTCTGGAATAGCCTCTCTCCTCGTCTTCTTCTGGCGCTGGGTTCAAATTTCTACGCATGCGCAGTCGGTTCTGCCATCGGGTCTCAGGCAGAGCCCACTACACATGCCCACGGCTATTTTTTGTGGCCATTACACAGTAAGCTGGGGTAAGTGGTGACAAGAAAATGGCGGTGCATAGAAGTTTGAACCCAGCGCCAGAAGAAGACGTGGAGAGAGGCCGTTCTAAAAGAAGATAGAGGCGGTGCTGTAGATTCCTACGTGTTAGTGAGAAAAAATAGCATTTTAGTAATAGAATCCCTTTAATGTGGTTATGTGGGATGAATAATTTTTTTTTTTTTTTAAATAAATTTGTGACAATGCATTCACTGCTCTGAATAAATATTTTTACTCCTATAGATGACCTTCCCCCAGGGTCCCAATTACTAGATTTCAAGAGCACAGAAGGATGCCAGAAGTTTCTACTCTACTCCTATTGTTTTTACATAGAGTAGAGCACAGTCGGTCACAGTCAAAGTGTCAGTATGGGAAGGCAGAGGAATAGGACTCCTAGCCTCACATTGCTGCATTCTGTATATCTAATAATTAGCTGGGGGACCCTCTTCTGTATCAGCAAGCTGTTTATCGAGTATAGTGAATGCACTTTAAAAAAAAAAAAAAAAAAATTACTGTCGCCACATAACCCCTTTAATTTTCTCCGCCACCCATCGGTGATGTTTTGTGTAACGACCGCCTCCTGGCATTGCAGTGATATCCATAGACGAAACAAGCAGCACCAATATCTCTGCAGTGGGAGAAACTACAAACTAAGGGTGCATGCACACTACGTAACGCCAGGTGTGTATGAGAGCCGTACACGCCGGCATTACAGCAGACTGCCGAACACTTCCCATTCACTTCAATGGGAGCGCTCGTAACAGCGGTGTTTACGAGCTCTCCCATTGAAGTGAATGGGAAGTGTTCGGCAGCCCTGCTGTAACGCCGGCGTGTACGGCTCTCATACACGCCCGGCGTTACGTAGTGTGCATGCACCCTAAGAGAGATTGCACTGATTTTAGTAGAAGAGGTAGTGGCATATAACATTCACTGTGTTAGAGGGCAGGAACGGTCCTTTTTAAACCTGTCAGGAGATATGGCTCACTTTTATACGTGAGGACTTTATCTATATTAGTTATGTACTCCTTTCTCTTCATTAGTTTTCTTATTTTGGATGTGACCTCTTAAGGATTTAGATCCACTTCCTGGTTTTCCATAGAATCCTGGCTCAATTTCCAAAAGATGTCCCAACATGAGAGAGCAATGTCAGAAAATATATTGTAGTGAGGGTCTCGTAAAACGTGTTGCGGACCTGTGTAATATTAGGCAGAATGCTATAGTCACTGTCTACCTAATCGCACAACATAACAGGGTCAGTCAGTCCTCAACTCGGACAGAGTAGATGTCAGTCTACAAGTCTGTATTTGCCATACTGTGCTTCTCTATAAGAGTGCTGTCTCTTTGAGTTTTTTCTCCCCATCAGACAGTACATTGGACACATAACTTACGAGTCCGGTGTATCTTCACTGTCATTGATAAGTCATCGCCAAGACTCCGAGCTCTTTCCTAATGAATACACCAGACTCATATACTATATATCTATCCAATTGCTCATACTCTCCAAACAGTATTCTTTTTGGGGTCCATGTTGACCATAACTTTAGTTTATAAAGCCAGGGGTTGTGTTTAGGTCTTCTCTGACTTTATAGCCTTATCCTGGTTGGTATTGGTATTGTTTTTACTGTTTTATTTCTGCCAGTATACTAGTGTAGTATTGTTATGCTGTAACTGTGAAGTACAGGAGAAGAAGATAACATGTTCTGTTGAATGATCTGCAGTTCTTGTTAGCGGTAGCCTAAGGACATGATAATTGAGATAACACACACTGAAGAATTACTCCTTACTGGCAAGGAAGTGTCTCTGTAATGAATCTATATTGCTATACCTTTTGGCACAACATGTGGAGTTGCGATTTCCATCCACCGCAGAAACAGGATGAGACATGAATGTTGTCAGAGGCCGTCAAACAAAATGATAGCAACAGCTAGTTGGAAATCTAAAAATGTTAGAGAAAACACTTCTCCTATTGTCTAGTCTTATGGCCTATTCACCGGTCGGCGTAGATTTCCTATATAATTCATCCCAGTTCTCCACAATTATAATATTTTTGGGGGGCGAAGGCACCCCTGCCTCACTGTCTGCGAGCAAGGTACAGAACCAGGGATATAGTGTGTCTGTGGCACAGGAAAGGGATCTTGGATTCATGGTGGATCTGTAGACTCTATAAATAAAAGAATGGAACATGGAGGTTTAAGGATAACTTTAGACCTGCATGGTGTTCAATGCTGAAGAGCTTGCAATCAGAATAGATAGAGTTGAGATTATTGATGTATTGGTCATGGACAATAGTATGACAGTATGGCAGTCACCCAGCATGTGGGAAGAACCATATATATCTCTGTGTGCATGAGCAGTTCCCTGCTTGTCATGTAAATGTGCTGGGTTAAAAGGGGTTAAAAACCAAATCTCAAACCTGGCAAATCAGTTTCTCGGAAACAGAAAACTCCGTCCACTGTATAGGGGCCGGGCGTCTTCACTGCATCTCAGCACTTATTGAAGTTAGTGGTAGCTGAACTGCAAGGATGACGCCCAGCCCCTATACAGTGGACAGTGCATAGTACTTCTGACCTCGTATTGTGTACAGGACAGGTGTCGGAAGTGGCTCCGTACAGCTGATCTGTCCAGGGCCAGGTGTCAGCCCGCTAATGATCAAATATTTATGGCCTATCCTTAGGATAGACCATAAAAAAAATTAAGGGACAACCCTTTTAAAGTGTTTGGGGCATTAGGGGAGAATATTAAAGGGGTTGTGTGGCCCTAATATTTTTTTATGGCCACTTCACTGATGTTCCACCACCTCCCCTCTCCCCATACAGTGGCCCCTTCACTGGTCACCCTTACTGTAATGGACCAGTGATGGGACCATTATATTGGGTATGGGGGCGGTGATGGGTTCTGACATTTGGGGAGGGGGGGGTAGGCCCTAGAAACACTTCCACTGGTGGGCCCTAGACATCCCAGTCTGACACTAACTAACCTATAAGTTATGCTGTAGGAGAGAATATATCGAATCACACGGAATATAGTGGAGCCTGCACAGCAATACTGACCCTTTGGACACTATAGGTCATATAGTGTCCATAAAAAAATTATAATGTCTGGGAGTCAAAAAGTAACCGCATCATGATTTATATATTCTAACAGGACTAGAATATAAGATTGTCTAAGCTAAGTATTGGAAAAATCAACTATACTGGAGGCTAAAATATGAAGTATTGCCAAAACGCACAGCCTGTAAGATAAGATTTCTTATCACTTGCTGGGTTGAATGGTTCCACATATAAGGCAGTCATTCAAAAACGTTTCCGCCTAAATGATTCTTATTTGTTTTGTTGTTGCGGTTTCTTTGCTGATTATTTATATGTCATCCCGTATTTGCCTCCATGATTAAGAATAAAATATTTTTTCCTATATTATTAATGCTCTTCTGTTCACCAGGACCCAATTTCACAATCACCTGGATTTCTCTGATGGTAATGTTTTGCTCCTTAAAGGGATTGTCCAGTTTTAGACAAATATTGAGAGACAAATGTTGCTGTTTGTATAATAAGAAGTTCTACAATTTTCCAATGTACTTTCTATATCTATTCCTCACGGTTTTCTAGCTCTCTTGCTGTTATTCACTCTGCTTACTCCCAGTGGATAAAAAATCAGTCCATGGTCATGTGATATATACGGTCCATGGTCATGTGATATACGGTCCATGGTTATGTGATATATAGTCCATGATCAATGTGATGGACACACAGGTGCACAGCTCATTACCAGGCAGATGTCTGATTAATGTGCCGTGACTATAATGAGCCGTGTACCTGTGTGTCCATCACATGACCATGGACTGTATATCACATGACCATGGACTGTATATCATATGACCATGGACTGTATATCACATGACCATGGACATTATATCATATGACTATGGACTGTAAATCACATGACCATGGACTGTATATTACATGACCATGGACTGTATATCATATGACCATGGACTGTATATCATATGACCATGGACTGTATATAACATGACCATGGATTGTATATTACATGACCATGGACAGTATATCATATGACCATGGGCTAATTTTTATCCACTGGGAGTAAGCAGAGTGAGTGACAGCAAGCAGAGATCTAGAAAACCGTGAGGAATTGATACAGAAGGTATATTGGAAAATCGCACAACTTTTCCTTATGTATATGGTAACATTTGTTTCTCAATATTTTTCTGATACTGGACAACCCCTTATACTGTCATTTCACATTTTTCAGCAATTGTATAGGGATAGCTGAGAATCTCAGTGTTCATATTCTACCAATATTACAGTTCTAGCTGTAAAAACCTGAGAAATTCTTAGGTAAAGCCATCTAGTCCTTTCTTTCAACAAGAATATTCCACATCCCTTGTTCTCCAGGTCACTCGCCAGGTCACACCAACCCAACATACTGTATTTATGACTCACACCAGAAAACTCATGAGTTTTAAAAAGAAAATCTACACAGTTTCTGGCTGGCATCGATTTCCATTCCAGGGCAAGCAAGTGCACCTGATTTATTAAGTGTCTGGAGCTTCTTAATTCCACACCTCACATCAGTTGGGAACTTTATTAAGACTGAAATAGCAAACTCCAGTCTTAATAAATCCCTCCCCCCATTTGTGTCTTTGTTTCCTTTTGACTACAATAGGACAAGTCCTATGGATAAATCAAACACCATGTCCTATCCCTGTCACAAGCTGTGCTGCAGTACCCATACTCACCTCTACATTTTGTATGGTAAGATAAGATAATCTTTTATAGTCCCACCATGGGGGAAATTCAGTGTGTTACAGCAGCATGGATAATACAGTAATATATTACAAGAAAGAACACATACAAGCTCATAGCAGATAGAAAAGATACTAGGAGTCAAAGCAACTAAAAAGAAAACTTCAGGGTAATTTATTTCTCTGTGCGAAGTGATCTTCGCTTAGCCTGATGTAGATTATACAGCCTGACCGCGGTTGGGAGGAAGGACCTCCGATAGCGTTCCTTCTCACACTTGGGGTGTAGCAGTCGGAAATTGACAGTACTGCCCAGTGCTATCACAGTCTCCTACATGGGATGGGAGTTGTTCTCCAACATGGAGCTCACCACGGACAGTATCCTTCTGTCACCCACCACCTGTACTGGGTCAAGGGGCTCCCCAGGACAGAGCTGGCCCTTCTGATCAGCCTGTCAAGTTTATTTATGTTCCTGGCTGGTATAATACTCCCCCAGCAGGTCACTCCTAAGAACATGGCTGATGCTGCCACAGAGTTGAAAAAGGCCCTAAGAAGCGCCCCCTGGACTCTAAAGACCCTCAGCCTCCTGAGCAGGTAGAGCCTGCCGTGACCCTTTCTGTGCAGCGCCTCCAGGTGATCAGCCCAGTCTAGTTTATTATTGAGGAGCACACCCAGATACTTATAGGTCTTGACTATCTCAATGCCTGTCCCCTGGATGTCCACCGGATTGGGGGCACTCTTCCGCTTACTAAAGTCCACCACCATCTCCTTGGTCTTCCCAGCATTAATCCTGAGCTGGTTCTGCTGGCACCATTCCACAAAATCCCGGTTTAAGTCTCTGTACACCTTGTCGTCACCATTAGTGATGAGGCCTACTATTACAGATACATCGGAGTACTTCTGTAAGTAACAGCTGGAGGAGTTGTGCCTAAAGTCAGATTTCACATACCAATAGAGAAACAAGGTGCAGAATCACATAGGTTACCATTTAAAGGTTTAGACAGTGGTAAACGTCATTTCAACAAGTGTAAAAGCCTTGTAATAGCCTGAAATAGCGTTATTTCTCATGTGTATCCACCCGGACAACAAGTCCACTTTTCACAGGGAACCTTTGATCACTTACTGTACAAGTTACTGTACTATAGAGGTATTTTTGTGACTCTCCTGCAACATCATGTTTCCAAAGGGGGGGGGGGGATTTTGAAATTCTCATAGAAAAACATTAAATCTATCAGCCAGTTGTGATCCAGGGTAACTGTATTGTTGTGAAGTCTTAGCCTAAATCTTGTCTTTCTTCAACCTTTCTTGAGGCTTTTTCGAGGGTATGAAAGAAAGCTATAAATAGTAAAATACGGCCTTCATTACATGGGCAAGCCACTGAATGCTCAATATTTATGTCAGCGCAGCACAAATAATAGTGCTCCTTGTTCCTCTCGCAACCTTTGAACAATAATCCGTTCTCCTTTAATTATTCTGCCGCTGTATTCAGTAATTTCATGTTGTATCACTATGAATAATGTGCAGGACAGTCATGTTAATCCTGATAGCATGCTTAGTAGCACACTAGAATTTCATGCTCCGGTCATATTTTAAGCCTTTGGCTACGTAAAATTCTCTTTGAAGTTTTTGTAATCAGAAAAATATGCTGCATTTCTTGTTGTTATACTTTTTTTTTTTTACCCCAAAAAATCTCACTATCCTATACACAGAAATTATGTTGTGGACCATGACCAGGTACAGACAGCCTATGACCCTTGCACAAGAACACTATGAGGCTATATTCAGTTTGGTCGCGACGGAGTATTTCCCTTATCACCCCCGCAAGAACTCAGTATAGGGTATGGCAAGGTTATTCCTATCTCACCAAATCACTCACAAAATGGTCGGGTCTTGCCAGTAGTTATTCCCATCTTGCCAGTGGTTTGCCATGATGGGAATGACCCTTTAAATTTCAATGTGCTTGGCATCACAGATCTGGTGGTTGGACAATGTTGTAGGCCCACATTGCATGCTGTTAACCATGGGAGAAGGGTGTTACCTCAGTTACCTTTGGGCCCTACGTGAGAATATACAGTCCTATGAAAAAGTTTGGGCACCCCTATTAATCTTAATCATTTTTAGTTCTAAATATTTTGGTGTTTGCAAAAGCCATTTCAGTTTGATATATCTAATAACTGATGGACACAGTAATATTTCAGGATTGAAATGAGGTTTATTGTACTAACAGAAAATGCGCAATATGCATTAAACCAAAATTTGACTGGTGCAAAAATATGGGCACCTCAACAGAAAAGTGACATTAATATTTAGTACATCCTCCTTTTGCAAAGATAACAGCCTCTAGTCGCTTCCTGTAGCTTTTAATCAGTTCCTGGATCCTGGATGAAGGGATTTTGGACCATTTCTTTCTACAAAACAATTCAAGTTCAGTTAAGTTTGATGGTCGCCGAACATGGACAGCCCGCTCTCAAATGATCTGAAAACAAAGATTGTTCAACATAGTTGTTCAGGGGAAGGATACAAAACGTTGTCTCAGAGATTTAACCTGTCAGTTTCCACTGTGAGGAACATAGTAAGGAAATGGAAGACCACAGGGACAGTTCTTGTTAAGCCCAGAAGTGGCAGGCCAAGAAAAATATCAGAAAGGCAGAGAAGAAGAATGGTGAGAACAGTCAAGGACAATCCACAGACCACCTCCAAAGAGCTGCAGCATCATCTTGCTGCAGATGGTGTCACTGTGCATCGGTCAACTATACAGCGCACTTTGCACAAATAGAAGCTGTATGGGAGAGTGATGAGAAAGAAGCCGTTTCTGCACGTACGCCACAAATAGAGTTGCCTGAGGTATGAAAAAGCACATTTGGACAAGGCAGCTTCATTTTGGAAACAAAAATTGAGTTGTTTGGTTATAAAAAAAAAGGCGTTATGCATGGCGTCCAAAAAGAAACAGCATTCCAAGAAAAACACATGCTACCCACTGTAAAATTTGGTGGAGGTTCCATCATGCTTTGGGGCTGTGTGGCCAATGCCGGCATCGGGAATCTTGTTAAAGTTGAGAGTCGCATGGATTCCACTCCGTATCCGCAGATTCTTGAGAATAATGTTCAAGAATCAGTGACGAAGTTGAAGTTACGCCGGGGATGGATATTTCAGCAAGACAATGATCCAAAACACCGCTCCAAATCCTCAGGCATTCATGCAGAGGAACAATTACAATGTTCTGGAATGGCCATCCCAGTCCCCAGACCTGAATATCATTGAACATCTGTGGGATGATTTGAAGCGGGCTGTCCATGCTCGGCGACCATCTAACTTAACTGAACTTGAATTGTTTGTCCAAAATACCTTTATCCAGGATCCAGGAACTGATTAAAAGCTACAGGAAGCGACTAGAGGCTGTTATCTTTGCAAAAGGAGGATGTACTAAATATTAATGTCACTTTTCTGTTGAGGTGCCCATACTTTTGCACCGGTCAAATTTTGGTTTAATGCATATTGCGCATTTTCTGTTAGTACAATAAAACTCATTTCAATCCTGAAATATTACTGTGTCCATCAGTTATTAGATATATCAAACTGAAATGGCTGTTGCAAACACCAAAATATTTAGAACTAAAAATGATTAAGATTAATAGGGGTGCCCAAACTTTTTCATAGGACTGTATGTGTGGAGTTTGGAAGCAGTGCACTCCCATGGCATTTGCAGCATAAGCTTGGCATACTACCCATTAACCCTCATTCATATAGCAGAAGCCATGCCAGTGTCTGTGTAGCCTTCATCAGACCGGTATGTATTGATGGATGCCTCAGTAAACCGATAGGAGATACATACCAGAAAATGTACCCATTGTTTACCTCTGATATACACCAATTCAGTATAACTGACCCTTGTTGTCTCCTACCAGGAGTCCATTTTTATTTTTTATCATGGCATTGTAAAGAAAGTGGAACCTTCCATAAATCTAATTTTACAGACTCTTCTGTAGTTTGTATTCTCTGGTATCGTTGAAGGCGACAAAGTAATGGAATACCGCTAAGGTTTTTCATCAATGGCTGATGGTGACTGGCTATGTTTTATCTCCAATCACTAGAGGAAAGTGGTTGCCTCGCTATGTGCCATGCCTCACTATGTCGTCTTATTTCTGCTTAACTTTCTCCACAGGCTACTTGTTATGACCAATGACCAATCATGTGGCCACCTGGAAAATTCTATTTTAAATACTTTAGATTGTGAGCCCCATATACGGATCACAATGTACATTTTTTTCCTATCAGTATGTCTTTATAGAATGGGAGGAGATCCACGCAAACACGGGGAGAACATGCAAACTCCTTGCAGATGTTGTTCCTGGCGGGATTCGAACCCAGAACTCCAGCACTGCAAGGCAGCAGTGCTAACTATTGAGCCACCGTGTTGCCCCCCACCTGGAAAATTCTGAGCTGGCAGGATATAACTTGGCACAGCACATTGCTAGCACCATTGCTTTATTGCTGTAGCATTAGGAGAGGCGGCGCAGCAGTTTGACCCTTGCCGATTAGACATGCCGTATGCTAGTAATACGTCCCCTTTAATATTCTGCTCATGTGCACATGTCAGATCAATTCTGTTGATCAGTAATACATTTTGCAGCACCCCAGGGGGGTAGATCAATCTCTACCACAAACAAAAGAAATAACAAAGTTCACAGTTCAAAGCCGAAGACAAATTGTATCACTATATTACCGAGTATAAGTGATCTGTTTCCCAGATGTTCTCTAATAATGAATTCAGGGTTTCAGTATTCCAGGTAACTGTGACGTTTGGATCACTGGACATCTGTCAAGTATTACAGACGTGCACGGTTTTCTGTTATCTATGGATTGTAACCACTCACACGGGTTTCTGCCCCCCTTCCCCAATGGACCAAAAAATATGTTGGGCCTCCTGATGGTTAATGTTCAATTTACATTGCAAACTGCTTTGGATACAAAACTACTGCATTAGGCTTAGTGTCATGTAAAACCTGTCCTGTTCAGCCTCAGATTTGTGCTTAAAAAAAGAGGGTTCTGTCCTGAACCAAGGGAGAACTAGAGTATCACCAAGTGGGCCGGGGTTCTGTAACCATAAAGGGGCCCATACGATATTAGCATCTAGTGGAGCAAAAACACTGCCATCTCTGCCCCCCTTACTTGTTTGCCGTTGACTCTACAATTATTTTCTGCATATTGTCGTCCTGTCCAGTCTAGCTCTATTTTTGCTATTGCTCAGACTTCTTGTTGGTTTTATTTTTCTTTCTTTATGTTCTGCTATGAAGCTTCTGCACAGTATCACATGGGCAGCTAAAGACAGTACCATTCCTGCCTGGCAGGAGAAGGTGCATTTATACTTCTATTCTCCTAAGAAATCTTAGAGACCATGAATGGACTGTCGTTCTAAATGAAGAGGCTCTGGCCTCCTAGTAATTCAGGGACACTACTACTGTGCACTTGAATTGAAATCTGTGTCGGTCAGGAAGGTTTAGAGATCGGGTATAATGCATCCCAGCTGTCTGGTACTTGTTAAAACAAATTTGACAGGCCAAGACATCACCACTATAGCCACCTTGGGCTGGGGTCACACAGGGTTTTATGGACCGGATTTTGACGCGGGAATCCGCCTCAGAATCCGGTCAAAAAAATGCCTCCCTCAACAGTCGTGGCATTCCACTCCAGATTAGGCCCAAATTAATGGGCCTAGTCAGGAGGAAGTGTCACACCGCGGATTTCCGCAGCTGATTCAGCAGCGGAATCCACGGCAAGAAAGGACAGCTCACTTCTTCTTCTGCAAGCGGGAAGAAACCGCTCACTGAAAAAGGAAGTGAACGGCTCCCGTTGAAGTCAATGGGAGGCAGTTTTTAGAGACTGATTCTGATTCCGCATCAAAATCCAGTCCCAAAAACCCCATGTGAACTCAGCTTTGGTTTGCACTCTGCACTACTACTTCTTTTAAAGTTGTGATCAGGGCACAGGGCATTGTGATCAGGGCACAGGGCATTGTGATCAGGGCACATCTTTGAAGCAAGAAAGGATTGTGCACCAAAGATGTGCCATATTTACAACCATGTACACCAGAAAACGTGTATGTTGATTAATTAGATTCTTCTTGATACACATATGGTTATGGAGGCTGAGTTGCGAGCGCCGTCATTATAGCTGTGTGACAGGCATTATCTGCTCATCAGTAGTTAGTGATAGAAGTTTGTGTCCCCTCCTCCCTGTGGAGAGACTGGAACAGTCCATACAAAAATGTGAGTCTGGCTATTAAACTGAGGCATGGGCGTCTTTTGGGTGAGATCACCTGACCCAGCTGAAGAGAGTAATTCAGCTAGAAAGAAATAACTAGACCACATAATAGTCACTGAATAATAGATGCATAATGGTGAAAAAACTTTTTTGTTCCAGGTTTCCAGTGAAGTGTATTCATAAGAGAAGTCTGTCTATTACACTATGATCACATCTGGACTTGGGTGTCCTTCAGAGGACCAGAACAATGGACATATGGACCACTAAAAGAGATCTGATGCAGTAGCTTTTGCATCATTTTACAGCTGTTTCACTGTTGTTGTTTTTTTTTCTAGCACCCACCATTCCCTAGCAATCGTTGCTGTTTGCTAGTTGTGGGCGGTGTTAGGCAGGAGCAGACAAGGGGTGTGATTCTGAGCTCTGACACTGGCTGCTTCTGATTGGAGCTCTGAGTCACACCCTCGCCTGACACCACCCCTTCTGACATTACAGATCTTATATAGCACATCAGGCACCAAAACTAACTGTGTTTGTTGCTCAGGAATGGTGAGGGCTAGAGAAAAAATTCCAACTGTGCTGGAATCAGTGAAGTGGTGGCTAGTAACTGATGTTAAGAACTAGAATGGGTGGAGGTAATGAAAAGTCCTTTTTAAATATCAGTTCTTTAAAAATTTAAATAGATTATTTAATATATCAGTTTACCACCAGAATTCTTTTCTCATCACAGAATCGTGAAATCCCAATCGTCGTCATGTATAGTTTCTCTTACATAGGGCATTAGGTGAGAAATTGTAACTAAGGGATATACCCCTAATTTTCTTGACCTACTCCGCGCTCATTTACAGTAAAATGAAGAATCGGTTTGGATGTATTAACCACTATTTTATTACAGATAACGCGTTTCGGAGTTTTTGCACTTCAAAAGTGCCACCCCTTCATCAGATCTTTATTAATCTTTTAGCAATATCTTGCCCGTGCTAAAAGATTAATAGAGATCTGATGAAGGGGTGGCACTTTTGAAGTGCAAAAACTCCGAAACGCGTTATCTGTAATAAAATAGTGGTTAATACATCCAAACCGATTCTTCATTTTACCGTAAATGAGCGCAGAGTAGGTCAAGAAAATTAGGGGTATATCCCTTAGTTACAATTTCTCATATTCAAGTCGACCTGGAGTCGAATGACCGAAAACGCAGCCTTATCCAGACGGTGTGAAAGAAACCTGATCACGTCCATCCTTACTGTAGAACGTTGTATAGGTTTATACCATTCCACTAGTGGAAAAAAGGATTTGTTCATATTGAATTTCTAGAAGCGCGGCCGTTTCTATTGTTATCTGTATCTTTTATATAGGGCATTAGGTAGAGGGGTCCACAATGACGGCGCTTACAACAAGTATCTTTATATAATTAATTATTATTAATTAGAATTTCACCTGGTCCCTCCCGAGTCTCAAACGCAGCACTTTACTGTCAGTCCATATCATCGTCTATGCTAAATCAGCCCAAGCACCATGTAGAGATTTTTATTGCTGTTGGATTGAGCCAATGACTTACAAGAACTTAACACAGCCTTGTTTGGTTATCCAGAAATCTGAAATCCTGCTTGATAGTTTTAAACATCTGGCAAGCAGATCTTTTTCTAGGTGATACTTTGATGAAATTTGTTTTCAGTTTTGCACAATTCACTTTGTTTTTGCTTTACGTATTACAAAAAGTGACAACCAGGAATGCCATCATTGGACTCTGCACTTCACAGATCAGCACGCTATAAGGAGTCGCAGAGTATATAACCGTTGCGCAAGAAAACATAAATGACATCTTACAAAGCCTTTACCAAAAAACGTAGTAGAAAGAATATCTCAATAAGTCTATTCCAGCCTATATAGATGCCTGTTGGACACTGTGTTACTCTTGGTTCACGTCTGCGTTCGGGGAGTCCTCTTGGGGACCCCCCGAATGGACTACTGAACGTATTTGAAAGCAGTGTGCAGTAAAAGCACACTGACCCCATAGACCCCATAATGGGGTCCGTGTGCTTGCCTCGAGATCTCCGCACAAGTCATGCGGACAGGAAAGTAGATTGTGAACTACTTTTCTGTCTGCATGTTCTTGTGGCAAGCACACGGACCCCATTATAGTTTATAGGGATCCGTGTGCTTTCACTGCACACCGCTTGCAAATGCGTTTGCTATTCCGTTTGGAGGGGGTCCCCATGCGGACCCCCCGGAACGGAATACCAACGCAGATGCAAACCAGGCCTTAGACTGTTTTATGGATTTGAAGGGTATTCCAGGACTTCTGCATTGATGCCCTATTTTTAAAAAGGACCTTTCACACCAACTCCAACTATTTGCATCATTCAATAGCTGCTTAGTCTGACATGGTTGAAATTTTTCCTTTAGCCCCCACCATTCCCAACCAATCTCTTCTGTCAGTTTTAACACAGTTATGCTCTCTATTGTCAGGTGGGTGGTCCCAGTTTATCTGCTCCAGTTCAGGACCACCCACCTGACAATAGAGAGCACAGTTGGGTTGAAACTAACAGAAATGATTAGTTTGGAATGGCGGGGGCTAGAGAAGAAATCCCATTTTTGCATCATTCAGTATATGATTCTAGGCCCCCCGCCATTGCCGACCTATCGTTTTTGCTAGTTTCAACACAATTGTGCTCTGTATTGTCAAATGGATGGTCCTGGACCAGTTCAGTACCTCCCATTTGACAGTAGAAAGCCAAATTAACCTATTGGGGGCTGAAACGAGCAGTACTGATCACTCGAGAATAGTGGGAAAAATTTAAATTGCACTAAAATCGGTTGAATGGCAACTATTGGAGGATGCAAGTAGTCAGAGGTGGTGCTAAATCCATAAAAGAATAGCATTTTTTCCCAATTTCACCCTATCACTATTTTTTTTTCAGCTTCCCAATACACTGTCTTGTATATTAAATGGAGCTATTAGAAAATACATCCTGTCCTGCAAAAAGCAAGCCCTCACATTGTTATAAGAACAGAAAAATAAAAACGTTATGGCTTTGAATAAATAGGGAATAAAAATAAAATAAAATACAGAAACTGAAAATGGGCTTTAAGGGGTTAAGTGTATGCTCACATGGGAAAAGAGACACGTCAGTAAAATCCGACATGTAGTTTTGCCAGGGAGCCCACTGCAGAAACCCAAGGCGTGTGCCTGCTGCGGTTTGTACACTGTTTCCGTCACGGGTCAGAAATTGCTGGGTGGTTGCTGGTTTGTCATAAAGTTAGATGTAGACAAATGTTTCTGCAGACTGGTAAGAAATGCATCGCTCCGTCTTATTACTCCAGCAGATACCAAAATAACCTTACATATGGAAACCTGTTTTAGCCAAAAATCATGAGAATATTTTTCATGCATTTTTGATTTACTATGCACATTAATGGTATAATAAAATGGTCATAACTAGTTATTTCTAAAATTATCCTTCCTTAGATGCCTAAATTGGATGTAAGCTCATCTTGGGCTCAGTTCATACTAGCCTCATGGCTGCTGCACATAATGTTGTCCACTTTCTTCTATTTTTTTTTTTAATGGCAAATAGACCTGCAAACTATGGCCACAGACTGAACTCTAAAGCACTCAAGTGTGAACAGCGTCTTATTCTGGGTTTTACTGTATCATAAGCATGAAGTTTAATAAAGGGACTTCCAGGATAAAGTGAGATTTAACCCCTAAACTAAACTCCCTCCCCCCCGTCTAACTTCTAATTTATTTAAATTAAAAAAAAATCTATAATTACCTATATCCCTGGAGAGGTCATGTGACCACCCCAGGGACACATTCTGATAATCCGGTGATGTTCCATTTCACCACTTCCGAAATGGAACATCACCATTACTCTTCCCCCTTCCCTATCCCCATCAATACTTACCAAGCCTTCTTGTGTCCGAGTGATGGCTCCTCCCCTCTTCTTGTCTTCTAGCAGTGGGCGGAATAGGTCAGCTAGGGAAACGGGGGGGGGGGGGGATTGAGGGCTAGTAATGGGCGGGTTCGCTAGTCTTAGTGAGACACAGAGGGTGTGGGAGGGGCTAGTGATGTGCACAATTGCTAGTTTTGGTGAGTCAGAGGGTGGGAGGGGCTAGGCTTAGTGAGACAGGGAGGATGGGAGGGGCTAGGCTTAGTGAAACAGGGAAGGTGGGAGGGGCTAGGCTAGTGAGACAGGGAGGGTTTTGTAACTGAGTGAAAGGAGGGGGGGCTGAGTGAGAGGGAAGTAGAGTAGCAGCTACACAGGAAGCTACACATCAGGAAGCTAACACCAAGTAAACAAAGGCAGAGGATTTTCTGCACGGAAAACCCATTTAACACTGTATATTTGTGGGCTTAAAATATTAATGACCTTTCTTAAGAATAGTTCATCAATATCAGATTGGTGAGGGTCCACCCCCCGTTATGCTCAGCTTTTTTCAGAGAATGAAGCAGAAAGTGGACAGCTCTGTTCTCTGTGTAGTGGCCAGATCAGGTACTGCAGTTCACTTCCATTCACTTAAATAGGAACTAAACTGCAATTCCTCTGTTCAGCCATCACAAAGAGCTGTCTGCATCCTGCTCCATTCTCTGTGTATGAGTTGACAGTGGGGATGTTATGTGTGGGATCCCCACTGATCTGATGATCATCATCAATATTTTTAACCCTTGAAAACAGAGTTTGTCATGGTTAGATACTTGTGGCCGCGGCGGTGAAAGACAGAAGCATAAACCTCTCATCCGCTATACTGTGCTATGAACAGGTGCCCCCCATAAAATGTGAAATTCTCTCCATCTGTATAATATATGGAGAGATGTGAATGTGGCCGATTCTGTATCTATATGTGTATGTTATCAATCAAATTATTATGAGGTGCTTTAACTTCTAAAGGAAATCCCCTTTGGAAGTATGAGTTGGCATTTATAGCTGGAGATGAATGCCAGTTTACTGCTTGACTTTTATTTCTTTACATATTGGCAGAATGTTTAGTTGTGTTGGCGCCGTGCCTCAATAACTTTGGCATGGTGCATGTTAATCATTTAAGCCGAGTCCTTCCTGCTTCTGTTTTTTCAGCTTCTGCTTCGATATGGCTCCAGTATACCAGTGTATATAAAACTCTGCCTTGTCTGGTCAGAATATACTGGATGATAATACCTTCTACAATACCTACTCTGCATAGACGATTTAGGAGGGCTCTTATAATTATTTACTGGGATTATGTGTTATTTTATGTAAATTATGAATTAACGTGTATTGCAAGATTTATGTACTTAAAGTCAATAGCGTACCTTAAAGGGCTAGTCCCAGGACTAACCATTCCTATTCCTTATAGATCTATTTAGAATAATCGTTCAGAATATGCTGCTACATCTATAGATCACTGCTTCATACGTGTTACGGTGCCCCCTAGTGTTCTTCATATTCCCTTTTAGAATGTCCTTTAGTGGGTTCAGGTCTTATTATATAATATTGTCGGATTAATTCCTGTTGTTGTACAGGCTCGGCAGTAAGAATTGGCACACTTGAAGTGGCTTCTTCTCATTAGCACTGGATATAATATATGACCTTTGCCTTCTTCTCGGTACTTGCAGACAGTTTTTGAAGGAACTCAGCAGGTAGGTTGTTCCCGCCGTCTTGGAGAACTAAGCTCAGATCTTCTGTGGATGTAGGCTTACTCCAATCCTTCTGTCTCTTCATGTAATCCCAAACAGACTGGATGATGTTGAGATCAGGGCTCTGCGGGGGCCGGATCATCACTTCCAGGACTCCTCCTCCAAAGGGCAAAAGCCACACCAAATATTGATGGGATTTCAATTTCTATTTTGTTCATTCACTTTGGATTTAAATTAAAATAAGTATATATCTCATGATCATAACTTTGACCTTTGCTACTTTCTTTTCCTATAGCTGAAGAGACAATTGCCAATAGTGCGCTGGAAGAATACATGAAGGAGAAAGAAAAGTATAACAACTGCAGGAAGAAAAATACAAAGAAAGGATCTTCCAGAGAAGAACAGGTGATAGAAATGTGCTTGTAAACTTGTTAAAAACTCAGTCTGGAATGGGATTTTGACAATTTGGGTGTAAAACATGATTTTCCAATTTTTCAGAAATATTGGTGGAAACAAGCACCTACACTGTGTTGTATGAGAGTGGTAGGATACTGATTTTGTTTAGAAATATGATCATTTATGGTGACTTTCAATGGATACGTTCTTTGACTGCTGGTTATTTTTTTCAGTTGCTTTAATATGACACCAAAATCACCATTCTAGGTCATATACAGCCTGTGAAAGAGCTGTTGGTAGCAGAGACGTACCTCTTACGTTCTTGGCTACTGATTTGCCACTCTTATGAGACTTATGAGATATGTCATTGGCAGGTAAAGGGATGCTCAAGTACATCGGCTCGAGTTGCAAGATTAACAAAAAATTGCAGTCTCTTGTTATAACCTTGGACAACCTCTTTAAGTCATGACATGGAAAATACATGTCTATGATTATTACAAATTTACTTCTGTACTTAAGTTAAACGGCCCTTTAAAAGTTTCCATATAATTGTAGAAGAGGTTTGGGTTAGATTAAAATCACGATATGACAACGCTATGAAGAGTGATGTTTCCCGTCTTTGTGAGCTAGCCAGCCTTGCGTCATCAGAAATGGCTTTGATGTAGATGAAGAGACGGATTCCCTGAAGTAAGTGTCATCAGGTCACATTAAATGCAGATGGTCTGAGAACTCCGTTACCCACCAAATGTTAGAAGGGGTCCTGAGTACAGTATATGTGTTACATCTGACCTCACAGAATCAATGTACTATATACAATTGACATTATGTCTGTCCCGTTTTCAGACATTGTCTCTTTTGGACCGTTTCAAGTCAAAACTGTCGCAGGCGATCACCGATGCACCAGAAGAGGATCCTGTATCAGAGATCGAAGAGGACGACGATAAAGGATGGTAAGGGATCAGCCGATATTTGTACAACTTTTCAATTCCATCATTTTATAGAGCTCAAAGTATAGAACCCAGTCAACTACTCCCAGCCAAGGCCCCTGATCTCCTTCTGTAACCTACGAAAGTTGGTTTGTAATACTAAAGGACTCCATACACATAAGAGAGAAGTCATCTGAACCTGCCATTAAACATATTGGTACGGGGACCTCATGACTATTCCCTGACAGAGAGTGACGGGGGGAGGGGGTGGGGAGCATTAGGATGTGGAATTTCTGCATGCAATCGCTTTGTTCTTAGGGGAGATAAGATACCCCCAAATGAGTCTGACTGTAGCTTAAAGGGGTTTTCTAGCCATATAAAATTGGTAGCTCAAAATGGTGTTAAAAAAATAAAACTGATTATACCTGCTTTACCAAACCAGCACTGCCGGGATCCGATCTTCTGTACTTTTTGCTCTTATCTCAAAACAGCAGGGAATTGCTAGTAATTGCAGCTCAGCCATGCAGCCGAGTAGGCGCCATTCTGTAGCACCTATCTGCAGCAGCTCTCTCCTCTAGATACTTGAACTCTTTTCAGCAGGAGGCACCCTTCACCACTAACCATATGTAAGTGTAAAGCAGAAAGCACTGCATATGAAATGACAATGGTTGGCACACTTATCTACCAACTCAGGACAGTGGAATAAAATAAGAAGGCTGTAAGATATTTCTAATTGCACTTGTGACTTTCCATAGGAAAAATGGTTCATGGACAAATAGGTTAAAGGCACAACTCGTAGATCTTGGGCTCCATTGCAAAATTTGTAATGGGGCCTCGGGGCAACGCAGTGGCTCAGTGGTTAGCACTGCAGACTTACAGAGCTGGAGTCCTGGATTCAATCCTGCCAGAGACAACATCTGCAAGGAGTTTGTATGTTCTCCCCGTGTTTGTGTGGATTTCCTCCCATACTCCAAAGACATATTGATAGGGAAAAATGTACATTGTGATCCCCATATGCGGCTGATAATCTACATTTAAAGGGGCTCTATCATTGGAAAAAGTCATTTTTAACTAATCACATCCTTGCATAGGCTTTAGAAAGTCTATTCCACACCTACCTTTAGGGTCAGTTCACACGTGAACTGCTCGCGCGGGTTTTGACACCGAGAGAGCCGCGAGCCGCGTCTCTCTCTTGTCAAAACCCACCTGCCGCAACCATCGCGGTCACGGCTTTCCCCTCCACTGTCGGCTCAAATGAATGAGCCGACATAGGAGGGAGCTGCCGGGGGCCGCGCGGCTTCCGCCTGAAGAAAGGGCATGTCCCTTCTTTTCTCCGCTAGCGGCAGCCCGCCGCTAGCGGAAAAAAAAAAGCCCGGTGGTCTACATAGACCACCATTGTAAAGGGGCAGATTTTGAAGCGAAATCTGCTGTCAAAATCCGCCCCTTTGCCTACGTGTGAACTAGCCCTAAGTATGTAGATTGCCTCAGTGGTTTCTGAATAAGTCCGTTTTTATTCATATGCTAATGAGCTTCCAGCCAGCACAGGAAGTTCCCAGCAGCACTCATCTCTGCTATTATCTCCTATGTGAATGTGCGAGCAGGAAGTCAGCAGCAGCAGCCTGTGCTGTATACACCCATAGGAAACAATAGCAAAGAGGGTGCACAATGCATCGTGCACCAGTCTAATTAGCATATGAATAAAAACGGACTTATTAAAAAACCACTAAGGCAATTTACATACGAAAGGATATACATACGAATGGAATAGCCTTTCTAAAGCCTATGCAAGGATGTGATTAGTTAAAAATAACTTTTCCCAATGATAGAGCCCCTTTAAAAAAAAAAAAAATTGTAACGGGGCCTGGACTTACCATATTTGTAATATTGGAGTCGTCTTGTACTGTAAAGGGGCCTTATCCTTATGTGCTTTCCAAATTCTTCTATTTTATATAATATATATATATATATATATATACATATATATATATATCCCTACAAATTGTACAGTGCTGCGGAATATGTTGGCGCTATATAAATAATTTATATATATATATATATATATATATATATATATATATATATATATATATATATATATATAATCATCTATGTGTATATATTTTTGTTTTTCCTGTATACCATTGTATAAAACAGCATATGTTTATTGCAATACACCAACCTACATCTGCCCGACAGAAGCCTAAAAGGACACTTTTGGTCTCCGTCAGATAACTGGGAGCCCACTTTTCCCAGCATTCACGCTGAATATACATTACTGATGTGATGTGAACAGGGCCTAAGAAGTGTTAAATTTCTGGTCTTTAAAAGGTTTGTCCCAGATTTTAAGAAATTTCCCTAAGAACAAGAAATAGTCTAAAATAAAGTAGTAGCCTGTATTCCCCCTCTAATTCCACTGCTGCTTCAGTAGTCTCCTCTGGTCTCGTTTCGATGTCATGTACGTTATTCCACGGCGTCCTGTCACTGGCTTCAGCAGCCATGCTTTCATGTATTGCATTTGATTGCGGAGGCCGATGATCACATGAAAGAGGTATGTGATGTCATCGCGGCATTGACCGCCAGAGCAGTGGGGCTGAAATTATTAAAAAAATTTTTGGGGGGTAGCTATGTAAGTCCCTGAAAACCCCTTTAAATGTTGTCCTCTGCCAGCCTTAATAAAACTTTATCCATTTTATTTGTTATAGTGCCATGTGATAGTGTGGTCGGACTTGGAATTAGTATTTCTTTCTTTGCCCCATTCGTCCTGCCGCCTGGTTTCCTCTCATCTATTTTACCCTGGCACGCTTTATTCCACCGCCTTCCTCTGTTTCAGTGCCGCATTCCTCCAAGCCCTCCATATCCTCCTGTATTTTTTCCTGGCATGTCGTCTCCTTCATCCAGTGTCAGTCATCTCTGCCTAGACTGACTGCCAGAGGAAGCGCACCATGACACACAGAATAAACATTTCCTATTAATATATTAGAAAGCAGAGCACAGTTGCCGTGCTGTATATATTCTGGTCGACTACCTCTATTGACCTTGGACGTCTGCTCTCGCTAGCAGTTTGATTATTTATTTGGACCCTCCGTGGTTACTTTGCTATGGTACATTGCTGCATATTAGATAGAAAAACATATTATAGGAAGTGTGCCTAGCTGTTGAATATTTATTTTCCCTGGTGTCATGAAGGAATGTGTTGGAACTCTATTATGTTGCATGCTGCCTGGGGGAACGTCAGATTTCAGCACGCTTTATTGGCGATAATTAAAGGTAAAGGTAATTGAATGAGCATGCGGGAACCAGAGCCACCTTGGAATCCGCACCTCTTTAGTAGCATTCGAGAACATTGCTTGGACCTTGCCGCAGAACCAGGCGTCAAGAACACTCTGTTTGCACAGTTGTTGTTATTCTGGATGCCGTTAGACCGTTTCTGAACTGTGTATTCTGTATTTCAATAGAATTTCCTCTGATTGTCGGGTTACAATTAGCATTATAATGTTGCCAAAAGCAAGGGTCCGAAATGACCTTTTAGCTATTGGCAGCCGGTGCTGAAAATGTCACAAAGTGTTTCAGGAGCCAGACGAAAGCAAGGCAACGCGCAGAGGTGGGTTTGTGATATTATGCAGTAGAGGTACTTGATGTTCTCCAAGAATAATGGCTAGTTGGCCATGCCGACCATAGTAGTTGTATTTAGCACAGCGACTTGCCTTGTGTGAAGCTTTTGGACCATGAAGCATTTTTGTACAATTGTACCACGGCTTCCAAAACTTTGGATACTCTTAAAATGACTATTAATTTGCATAGTATTGTACAAGTTTTAAAGACCCGTCACCTCTCCTGACACCTTAGGGTTAGTAAATACTTATATACCCCAAGAAATGTGGTGTGGTGATGATCCGCGTTTTTGTTCCTCCGGTTTCTTCTTGTCAGTGAGGTGTCCTTCTATAGTCTGACACTGCCAGCATTGATGGGATTGTGTAGAGACAAACCTCATTGACATGAAGAGCAGTAACATGCAATTGTCAGTTCTTTCATACATTTGCAGAGGAATTGTGAAGGACCTGCTAAGAAAAGACGTCCCTGCATTGTTATATTATAGGAGTTGCAAGTTCCTAAAGCAAACCTATTGCAAGAGATCTTTTTTCTCCTTGACGCATTTGGACTTCCAGATGCTTTTTTTTTTTTTTTTATCGTGAGCCCTACATAGAGCTTACAGTGTACATTTTTCCCTATCAGTATGTCTTTTTTGGAATATGGGATGGAAATCCATGCAAACATGGGGAGAACATACAAACTCCTTGCAGATGGCTTTTTGCCCTTGGTGGGATTTGAGCACCATGACGCCAGCGCTGCAAGGCTGCAGTGCTAACCACTGAGCCACCGTGTGGCCCCGGACATCCACATGCTTTTAAGGGGACCACCTGCTCTCTCATAGAGTTACCCATAGGCGTGTGCTGTCACAGCAATGCTCCCATGACTAATTTCAAGGGCACCTGATATACCGGTCATGTACTCAGGGGCACCTGATATACCGGTCATGTACTCAGGGGCACCTGATATACCAGTCATGTACTCAGGGGCACCTGATATACCAGTCATGTACTCAGGGGCACCTGATATACCAGTCATGTACTCAGGGGCACCTGATATACCAGTCATGTACTCAGGGGCACCTGATATACCGGTCATGTACTCAGGGGCACCGGATATACCAGTCATGTACATAAGGGCACCTGATATACCGGTCATGTACTCAGGGGCACCTGATATACCGGTCATGTACTCAAGGGCACCTGATATACCGGTCATGTACATAAGGGCACCTGATATACCGGTCATGTATATAAGGGCACCTGATATACCGGTCATGTACATAAGGGCACCTGATATACCGGTCATGTACTCAGGGGCACCTGATATACCAGTCATGTACATAAGGGCACCTGATATACCGGTCATGTACTCAAGGGCACCTGATATACCGGTCATGTACACAAGGGCACCTTATATACCGGTCATTTACTCAAGGGCACCTGATATACCGGTCATGTACATAAGGGCACCTGATATACCGGTCATGTACATAAGGGCACCTAATATACCGGTCATGTACACAAGGGCACCTGATATACCGGTCATGTACATAAGGGCACCTGATATACCGGTCATGTACATAAGGGCACCTTATATACCGGTCATGTACTCAAGGGCACCTGATATACCGGTCATGTACATAAGGGCACCTGATATACCGGTCATGTACATAAGGGCACCTGATATACCGGTCATGTACATAAGGGCACCTTATATACCTGTCATGTACTCAAGGGCACCTTATATACCGGTCATGTACATAAGGGCACCTGATATACCGGTCATGTACTCAAGGACACCCAATGTATGAGGACATTACAATAAAAAAAAGATGCTAGAATGGAGTGGATAAAATAAGGTGCTCTCTCGTGTGTCATAGATGGTGTCGCTGCCTTAGCGCTGGTCTCCACGTTACCTCCTGCTAATCTAGAGACCAACCCACGTGTCCATGTCAAACTAGGGGGATTAGGGTTAGATCTAGGAGAGGCATTGTTAGTTTCTACTTTAACTATGCTACACCCAAAAATGTGGAGGCGGAGGATGTATTACCTGTGTGGTCTCCGTACGCCTATGTAGGCACACACTCTCCCTAATGTAACATGGACAATGGAATCATCATACATAAAAAAAAATGATTTATTTGAAAATATTAAAAAACATTGATACAACACGGTGCAGAGACATAAACATATACATATAAGGGGACCAATGCTACCTGTCAAAGAACATACGTGGTAGTTGAAAAAATGTGTAACTATGTAACAAAAATGTAATCCAGCAAAAAACTATGGTGATAAATAATAGCCTTTAGCAGAGAAATCAACATAAGTGAGTGTTTGTATGAAGTGAAGTCAAAGTGACAGCTTTCTTTTGGGAGTTAATATAGTTAGCTCTGCATAAGGACAAGTGTAAAAAATACTGTGGATGCTGGAAAACAGTGAAGTAAATGAAGTCAGATCCTAAAGGATAATACATACCACGATAAGAACGCGGATGGCCCAATAGGCCGAAACAGCGCTGTCCATAGCTGGGAATCTGTTCCTTTTGGAATAGAAATACTAATTTGGCAATAAACTCCGCATCATGTCAGTAGGCTTTTTAACTGAGTCATGCATGATGTTAAGGAGGCTGTCCCTAGAGGGCAGCATACAGAGGCCCTGTTCTCCTAATTGCATCCTGGAGAATAGATTTGCATATTTTTTTACCCAGAATCCCTAGCAGAGCAGGAATGACTTGTAAATCTCCGTACGCCTATGTAGGCACACACTCTCCCTGATGTGTACGATTATCCCCTGACCCTGTGTGGTCTAGTGAGTTTCACCTGCCAGTCCATCACAGTGAACACTCCCAGAACTGAGGCAGCGCCACCTACTGGATTCATGCAACTGCAGGGGCAATTTTATTTTAACCACTCCATTCTTGTCTCTATGCCTATAGAGAACTGTGATCAGTATCAATGGTAAGAAGGTTTCTTTTGATCTTTCCATCTGCTCCTACATCATTATGGTTGTGCTGACAGGTCATGTGACAACAAATAATGTATGTTGGATAACCACCACCGCAAAAGAAAAGCTTAGGCGACAAGATAACATCATTGAATGACCAGCTTCAAACCGACTGTAGAGAGAAAGGGTATCTGCGCTCACCTAATTCTTGAGAGTCCACAATTATTGCATTTTTTTGCATTTTAGTCCCTTCAAAAATTGATGCCAGTCAAATGCAAAATTATATGCACTCCGCTAGCAAAAACAAGGACCTTATACACTGGAGTTTCCCTTCAGGCTGAGCCATAGTACTTGGGAGTTTATCTGTTTGCAGGAGACGACGGGGTTAAAGGGGTTGTTTAGCCGGTCTCAGATTGTGATTTGGCTGACGTTGTGGTTGTTAATCTTAAGAGGGACCTAATAGAGACCAGCAGGGACCCAGAAAGTGTCAGAAGGGAACCTGTAGGTGATCGGTGAGCTTTTTCTCTTCTTCTTTTTTTTTTTTTTTTTTTTTTTTAACATGCCATATCCATTTATAAAAAAACAAAACAACATTGTGCCAGGCTTTAGTGGTGCATTCACACTCTGTAAGATTATTCATCAGAATTTTGATATATGCCTATAACTGAAGCATCAAACATGGTGGTATACGTCCCCATAGGCTTCCAAGATTAAACAAAGTGTATTTATGTGTGTGTATATATATATATATATATGTATGTGTATATATATATATATATATATATATATATATATATATATATATATATATAAATATATATATATATATATATATATATATATATATATATATATATATATATATATACACACTCACCGGCCACTTTATTAGGTACACCATGCTAGTAACGGGTTGGACCCCCTTTTGCCTTCAGAACTGCCTCAATTCTTCGTGGCATAGATACAACAAGGTGCTGGAAGCATTCCTCAGAGATTTTGGTCCATATTGACATGATGGCACCACACAGTTTCCGCAGATTTGTCGGCTGCACATCCATGATGCGAATCTCCCGTTCCACCACATCCCAAAGATGCTCTATTGGATTGAGATCTGGTGACTGTGGAGGCCATTGGAGTACAGTGAACTCATTGTCATGTTCAAGAAACCAGTCTGAGATGATTCCAGCTTTATGACATGGCGCATTATCCTGCTGAAAGTAGCCATCAGATGTTGGGTACATTGTGGTCATAAAGGGATGGACATGGTCAGCAACAATACTCAGGTAGGCTTTGGCGTTGCAACGATGCTCAATTGGTACCAAGGGGCCCAAAGAGTGCCAAGAAAATATTCCCCACACCATGACACCACCACCACCAGCCTGAACCGTTGATACAAGGCAGGATGGATCCATGCTTTCATGTTGTTGACGCCAAATTCTGACCCTACCATCCGAATGTCGCAGCAGAAATCGAGACTCATCAGACCAGGCAACGTTTTTCCAATCTTCAATTGTCCAATTTCTATGAGCTTGTGCAAATTGTAGCCTCAGTTTCCTGTTCTTAGCTGAAAGGAGTGGCACCCGGTGTGGTCTTCTGCTGCTGTAGCCCATCTGCCTCAAAGTTCGACGTACTGTGCGGCGTTCAGAGATGCTCTTCTGGCTACCTTGGTTGTAACGGGTGGCTATTTGAGTCACTGTTGCCTTTCTATCAGCTCGAACCAGTCTGGCCATTCTCCTCTGACCTCTGGCATCAACAACGCATTTCCGCCCACAGAACTGCCGCTCACTGGATGTTTTTTCTTTTTCGGACCATTCTCTGTAAACCCTAGAGATGGTTGTGCGTGAAAATCCCAGTAGATCAGCAGTTTCTGAAATACTCAGACCAGCCCTTCTGGCACCAACAACCATGCCACGTTCAAAGGCACTCAAATCACCTTTCTTCCCCCCCATACTGATGCTCGGTTTGAACTGCAGGAGATTGTCTTGACCATGTCTACATGCCTAAATGCACTGAGTTGCCGCCATGTGATTGGCTGATTAGAAATTAAGTGTTAACGAGCACTTGGACAGGTGTACCTAATAAAGTGGCCGGTGAGTGTGTATATATATATATATATATATATATATATATATATATATATATATATATGAGCGTGTGTGTGTATATTACCATGCAGTTCACTTTCTTGTCCATGTATGCAAAATATACACAGCAAACGTAGTGTTAACAGACCCTAGCACTACCGTGTAGATTCTTTGGCACATATCGTGTATTTAGTATGTTCTTCATTCCTTTCTGTCTAGGCCCCTCCGTGGCATCGTCCATGGCCAGAGATAACATTCTAGTCGTCGGTCTATAGACAATTGGTAATATTTCACTCGGGTTGACCAGCCCGTCATGTTTCCATTTTTGGTCAAGCCTTTCCATTGGCATTGGTCTCGCCAGACATTTTGATCCTTTTTTTCGCAGCTCTCGAAATGTTTCTTTATGCAAAACATTTAGAAACCCAATTCCTCTGTAAACATTGTTGATAATCATTACCAGATTGTGCTGCCTAACATGGCATTTAAGGAAGTGTTATTAGCAGATCTGAAAAGGAGATACCAAGCAGAAGTGTTCTCCATTGCAACGGCTGAGGAATCCATAGACGACTGCCAGATATTGTGGAATTTTGTGGCAGCCTTGGCAGGGGTGATAACATGTACCTGTCTGCAGCTCAGCATCCGCAGAGTTAGCTGTCAGACACAGACATCCTGTCTCACTTCTTATAACTTGGAGAATTCCATAGGCTGTAGTCTACTCAAATTAAATCATGTATACTGAAGATATACTGTATATGCATATACCATACAAATGTGTGATCACAGCACTATGTAACAACCGTGTGTTATGTGTAATAGTTGTAGCAATACCTTATTATTCACAGTCCAATCACATTAATGTGACCACCTGTCAAAATCCAGAATAACCATCTTTGGTAGAGCGGACCGCTGTGAGACGTTCAGGAAGAGAGGGGATGATGTCACTGGGATGTCGAGCCATGCCAACTCCAGTGCCGTGGCCAGCTGAGCTAGGTTACACGGTTGAGCATCCATGACGCGAACAACCCGATCGAGGTGGTCACACAGATTCTCGATTGGGTTCAAGTCCGGGGAACTTGCTGGCCAAGGGAGTACAGTAAACTCATCCTGGTGCTCCTCGAACCACGCACATACACTGCAAGCTTTATGGCACGTCGCATTGTCCTGCTGGTAGATGCCATCATCCTAAGGAAAAACATTTCGCATGTAGGGGTGAACATGGTCCGCAAGGATAGATGCATACTTGTGTTGATCCATCGTGCCTTCCACAATGATGACTGCACCCAGATGGCTGATGACACATGCCTTCTGCCATTGGTTATTTAACGTTGACGTCAAAAGTAGGTGGTGGTCACATTCATATGAGTATGAGCTAATGTGAACCGGCCCTTACTCGTCCTGCAGAACCAGCATTGATTGGCTCGAATGCTATACACTGTATAGCATTCGGCAAATCAACGCTGGTTCTGCAACAGGCTCGTCCTTGCTAGTCGGGAGAGCTGGCAGCTTTCGGTTATGCGGGAGCTGACTTTTTGTCATAGGAATGCATTGACCAACGTTGATTGACCAGTGTACAGCATTCGGCCAATCAACGCTGGTTCTGCCGGAGGCTCGTCTGTGAGGAGGCGGATCCTGGTCCGATCTTAGACTCCGCCTCCTCACAGACGAGCCTCCGGCAGAACCAGTGTTGATTGGCCGAATGCTGTACACTGTATAGCAGGCATGTCAAACTCAGGGTACCCCGAGGGTCACATGAGTAACAAGAGGTTGTTGCGAGGGCCGCACACAGCAGCTAATGTCACACGTATTTTAACAGCATTCATGAAAACAAGATATGAAGTAGTAATATGTAACAGCAACATATATTTGCAGTGCGCAACAGCAACTAATATATTTAACAAAAATACAGCAATTAAAAACTAAACATTTATTTGCTATAATTTTTTTCAGTCTTTTTTAGTGTTTTGTTCTGAGGCTTGACACCTCTTTGTGCTAACAATTGTTGGTATATCAGGCTGAAAAGACAACGCAGTGCCTACTTTGATCAAAGATGATAAGTGGTGATCAGTCAGCCTTGTTCTCTGAGAAGATTTTGTTAGTTTCATAAAAGAAAATTATCTGTTTACATATACACCCTTCATCTGCCCCCAGTTTCATGTCCCCCTCCATCTCTGCCCCAGTTTCATGTCCCCTCCGTCTCTGCCCCCAGATTCATATCCCCCCATCTCTGCCCCCCAGATTCATATCCCCCCATCTCTGCCCCCTAGATTCATATCCCCCCCATCTCTGCCCCCAGATTCATGTCCCCCCATCTCTTCCCCCATATTCATGTCCCCTCCATCTCTGCCCCCAGATTCATGTCCCCCCTCCATCTCTGCCCCCAGATTCATGTCCCTCCATCTCTGCCCCCAGATTCATGTCCCCCCTCCATCTCTGCCCCCAGATTCATGTCCCTCCATCTCTGCCCCCAGATTCATGTCCCTCCATCTCTGCCCCCAGATTCATGTCCCCTCCATCTCTGCCCCCAGATTCATGTCCCCCATCTCTACCCCCAGATTCATGTCCCTCCATCTCTGCCCCCAGATTCATGTCCCTCCATCTCTGCCCCCAGATTCATGTCCCCTCCATCTCTGCCCCCAGTGTCATGCCGTCCCCTCCTTCATCTGCCCCCAGTTTCATGTCCCCCCTCCATCTCTGCCCCCAGATTCATGTCCCCTCCATCTCTGCCCCAAGATTCATGTCCCCCCATCTCTGCCCGCAGATTCATGTCCCTCCATCTCTGCCCCCAGATTCATGCCCCCCCATCTCTGTCCCCAGATTCATGCCCTCTCCATCTCTGCCCCCAGTGTCATGCCATCCCCTCCTTCATCTGCCCCCAGTTTCACGTTCCACCTCTATGTGTACACACATTAAACTTACCTTCTCCGACGACTCCGAGTCCTCGCTCCCCCGCCACTCTCTCTCTCTCTCTCTCTCTCTCGCGCGCGCTAACAGTTGTAGACGTGATGTGACGTCATCACATCGCGTCTACACAGCGAGTAGCAGCGTGAGTTTTGTATATCTGCGGCCCGCACAAAAGTCTCAAACTTTGTCTCTAAACTTTAGAGACAAAGTTGGAGACTTTTGTGCGGGCCGCAGATATGCCTGTAAAGGGCCGCATGTTTGACATGCCTGCTCTATAGCATTTGGCCAATCAACATTGGACAATGCATTCCTATGAGAAAAAGTCAGCTCCGGCATAACTGAAAGCTGTCAGCTCTCCCAACTATCAAATACGATTGTATAGCTTTCGGCAAATCAACGCTGGTTCTGAATCGAATCTTTACTGCGAATAGCGATCGAGTATTCGATCGAGTACGAGTATTTAGAATACCGTATTATTCGTTCGAATACCTACTCGATCGAATACTACTCGCTCATCTCTAGTTATTAGCAATCCAGTTTGTTGAATTTCAGTGGAGATAAGTAGTCGAGGGTGGAGAAGTTGCTTCCAGAAGCTTATTCTCTTCGACAACAACACTCGGCCCAACCAAGCATGTATGTGACAAATAGCTGTTAATGTTGCATGGCCTTTTTGTGATCTTACTCTAGTGTTTATGCCCCCTTGTACCATTGCATTAATACATTCCTGGTCCGATTAATATTTCCAGCTGCTAAGAGACAGATAACCACATACCAGGGGCACATGAGGCTACCCCGCCATCGCATGGGAAACCTGATCTAAGTTTAATATTCATTATTACTAATGATGATTTTATTCACTGGATCAGAGCCCGCTCGATGTAAATGGGTTTCTGCCTTGGGTTGTAGGAAATTAGGAGTGGTGACCTAAGGCTGACAGGTACGGAATATAATTAAGCATAATTAAAGTATGTTATTACCGAGAACAAGGAGAAGTAAGATATAGGTCGTCCATAGGGATATACCAATTACTACATTGTGCTCTTAATTCTGGATTCTGCAGGATTACCATAAGCATTTCAGGAAATAAATAGGGGTTTATGGAGACTCATCTGTTATTTATGTGGGCACGTAGATCTGAAGGAAATCAAGCTTCGTCCTGAAATATGGAGAGTATCTAGTCAGGCGTTGAGGTTGTTTCAGGTAAAACACTTAGGAAAGGGCTGAAAGCATCTGGCAGACAGCATCAAAATGGTATCAACAGATTTTGCGGATGTCTACGGTTTAAGGCCACCTGCGGAGCCCAGCTTGATGATCTAGTATCATGGTACTTTATTTACCATTAGTAGGATAGGATATGTTACAATACGTGAACGGGGTAATTAGTTTCAGCATGGAGAGCTCTGTTCCAAAGCCAAGCTTCTGGGACAGTTACTAGATGGAGGTGGGTACGTGCGTATTCACACACCTGTCACTACATATGGACTATAGACCTTCTGTATATGTTGATATAAGCATCACTTCCATACTCTTGCTCTATGCATGTCCCGAAGGTGTCTGTCCCTAAGATCACTGCCCAGGGGCCACCATGACATTGAGAAGTGCATTACAAAAAGTCATCCCTCTCTGTGCTAAAGCCAAGAAGACCTCCGAAACTCATTGAACGATTAAAGTGAAGCTCCAAAATAGTGTTGCAGTGTGTTATATTTTGTGAAGGACCTCGGAGGCTTTATTCACATGACCATGTACGTTGAAGATATTGCTAGGCCATTGCACCTAAAAGGGACACACATTTGGCAGATCCATTTGGAAAATCATTCTAATCATTGCAGGTGTCATAAAACATATGCCCCCTTTTACCTTGGATCCCAATGGAGAAAGAACATTTGACACCTGCCCAAGTTTACAATTGGGTATGTATTTGCCTCCTTACGAAAACTAACCTTATTGTTTATTGCCTTCAAAAAGGATGTGGCAGTTTGCTTAAGGAAATATGTTAGGTGCTATTGCCCCCTTAGTTCATTGTCCTATAAATCTAAATGTCCCTCTGGTTGGTTCTTTAAAGACTTTGTTTAACTTTTGGCTAATTTCTAACTTTTTTGGATCTTCTTCAGATACCTCTGTTAGAGAATCTATTGCAGTGTCCACTGAAAATCGGTAGCGGAAAAAGTGCTTTTTTTCCCACCTTTTTTTGTTTTAAAACACGGACCCCATTATAGCCAATGAGATCCGCCAGGCTCTGTTGTTACCCCTATTTTACCGACCCATCGCTCCATTGTTCTGATCCTCTCTTGGACCTGAACAGCAAAGAGGTGATGCTAGTGTGACCCTAGCTTTTTGCATGCTGTCTCTTGCACCATTTCTTTTTGACTTCTTTCATTTTCCTTTTCCTCGAAGAGGGATGAGGCTACTAAGCAGATTAGCAGGATGCCATTTTTCTTTGTAAGTGGATTCCAGTATGTGAGGGAGTCATTGATCCTGTAACACAAAGGGAAGTTATGACAGTCGACTAGAAAAGCATCTGTTACTGAAGTCTGTCTGAAGAAACAGGAACTTACATTGCCACAAAGCTGTTTTAATCATTGGAGGTTCCATTGAATGGGACCTTAATCTTGTCTTTGAGAGTTGTAGAGTCTTCATAGCGTTACCAGTACATTTAGTACATCCTCTGCGGCTGTCTGTCATCACTGACATATGGCTTCCCCTTTAAGAAGGCTATTTATAACATAGACTTCTTTAGCATAATTCTAGGAATAGAACTCCCAGTGTAAATTATTAAATCCAATTATTTTAGAAACCTGGGCCTATGTTCTTAATGGGTTTTTACGCAATCTAGTTTCCAGTATTTTTACAATATTCAATATAAGACCACACATACATAAATATTCCACGTAGAGATGCCACACACAGGATATTTTACGTGATGGTCTAATGCCACATCAGTGGACGCCTGCTGTACAATGATCTGACTAGCTATCTGTTCCCTGCACAGTGCTGCTCTTTATATTCTGCCTGCACTGTTTATCTGGGCCCTGTATGGCGCTATTTAGACACACTGGTGGTTTATACAGATTTATTTTTATGCATAAACACTCACAATAAATTCTCTATACCACTGTCCCTATTTCTGGTGAATGGGAATTGTATGCGCTTGTTTAAAGATGGGAAATGGTGTACCCCGCAATGCCTCACATATATACAATACTGTGCAAAAGTGTACAAAAAAATGCTGCAAAGTCAAAATACTTTCAGAAATAGAAGCGTTAATTTATTTTGGTCTATTAAGAAAATAAAGCGAAGCAAAGAGAAATCTAAATCCCATCAATATTTGGTGTGACCTCCATCAATTCTTCTCGCTACGAGGAACTCGGCAGGGAGGTTGTTCCCACCATCTTGGAGAACTAAGCCCAGATCTTCTGTGGATATAGTCTTGTTCCAATCCTTCTGTCTCTTCATGTCATCCCAGGCAGACTGGATAATATTGAGATCCGGGCTCTATGGCAGCCATATCATCATGTCCTTCAAAGGGCAAAGGTTCCACCAAATATTGATGCAATTTACATTTCTCTTTTCTTCATTTGAGTCTCTGTTTGGAGTGATCCAGAACATGCTCCAACAGACTTTTTCATCTGGTGATGTTTGTTAAGAAGGTTATTTCTTAAGTCAATGGGGTTCCTCAGGATCCATTGCTCTCTGTCATTTGAGTGACTGTTTTTCAGTTCTTACGATCCAGCCATGCACCAGAAGACTGGAAACACCAAAACAGGTGTAAACCTGGCGTAACACTTCCATTTTGAAAGTGATCGGCTCCACATTCAGCCTGGAGCCAGCCTCCATTGATTTCATTGGTAGTCAGATGCTGATTTTTTTCCCTAGCTTGTTTCTCATGGAGGAATTTTCCATAGATTTTGGGCACATTTCACCCCAAATCCAGAGCAGATTCCTCCCGTAATCCGCCTCCCGTTTTCAATGGGAGGCAGAGATTTCAGCTGGACACGGAAAAAAGAAGCGTCCTGCTCGATCTTGCCGCGGATTCTGTGACCAATTCAGCTGTGGTGTCTGTGGCTGAAGACTCCCTATTGATTAGGCCCATTCATCCGGGCCTAATCCGTAGCGGGATGCTGCGACAGAAAGCTGATGCATCACATTGGCATCCTGTCACAGCTAGACTCCACGGAAAATGAAGAGGAATTCCTCTTTATTTTCCACCGTGTGAACATACCTTAGGGCTAGTTCACACGTAAATTACATGTGGCTTATTTTGGTCCTGAAAAAAAAGCTTCCTAATTTAAGACCTTGCCGCGCTTTTAGGAGCTTTTTTTGGTGCTTTTTTTTTGTAATAACAGCTTAAAAAAAAGCCAGACTGTTTTCCCCTCCCGTAAAGTGAATAGGCTGAAAAAAAAGCTTTGGGAAAAAAAGTGTGTTTTTCGCCTTCCATTCACTTCTATTGCTTTCTTCAGGCGGAAAACGCCTGAAGAAAGGTCATGTCTGCTAGCAGGAAAAAAAAGCTAGCAGTCTACATAGACCACTATTGTAAAGGGGCGGATTTTGAAGCGAAATCCACTGTCAAAATCAGCGTCTTTGCCCCAGTGTGACCTAGCCCTAGGAGTCATAGTCTATCTGCAGCCAGACTCCCATTGAAGTGAATGGGAGGAATAAAATACCGCTTGGCAGATGCGGAATTTGACACGGAATTTGGACAAGTGGAAAATTCAGCTACAAATTCCTGAAACTGAATTTTTAGCTAGGACAATTGCAGCCATGTGAACAGCTCCCAGTTTTGTTTTTTTTTAATGTAGATTGTGAGCCCCATATAGGAATCACAATGTACATTTTTTCCCCCCCATCAGTATGTCTTTGTAGTATGGGAGGAAATTCACGCAAACACAGGAAGAACATACAAACTCCTTGCAGATGTTGTTCCTGTTGGGATTCGAACCCAGGACTCCAGTGCTGTAAGGTTGCAGTGCTAACCACTGAGCCACCGTGTTGCCCCCGCTCCCAGTATTTTTGTACCCATCTGCCTAAAACCTTTGTACAATGCCGTAAGCATATAACTATTATGTTTAGGGCTACTTCACATGTCAGAGCTATACAACCTTCATATATATATATATATATATATATATATATATATATACATATATATATATATATATATATATAGACATTATATATAGAGAGAGAGATATTCTGCCCTAGAAACAATGCCACCAATTCCCTTCTGAATTTTTCCTATTTGGAGTCTGCATTAGGCCAGAGACATTTTATGGCGCGGTGTTTGTTTGGCAATTATCAGCCATTGTAAAGTGGGTCGGTTGTGATTTATTGTCTCAAAGGGCCATTTCCTAATAAAATCACTTAGTAGTCTTAAATTCCACTCCGTGTTGTAATCCTTTCCTTTTCGCATAGTAAATTTTCTCTTTCCAGCTACCCCTCCATGGCGGCTGTGCTTATCCATATCCCGCGACCGTCCTCGTAGTTAATGTACTTACACTGCATTTGATACAGGGCTTTTGGGTTTCTAAGCCCCGTCTTCCACTCCTGACACATTGAATCTTGATTGATTCTTTTTCGTATGAAACCCAACACTGCGTCCTAGACACATATAATGTACATTCCATATTACGTCTCTTCTAAAGCGATAAACACAGATTGATTAAACAAACCTCCGTAAAAAATATCATACCTGACAAAAATGACCAACCACAGCATACTTCTTGATTGCTAAAGAGTCGGAGTCCTTTTCAATTACACTTAATTCTAGACATATGTTTTGGTAAAAGGGAAAAAAAATGGGCAGACATTCCAGATAGAGCGTTATGTATAAAACATATACTGGCTTGTCTAGGCTGGAAAGCTCTTATGTTCCACAGCTTTACCTTCTGTAGCCCGGACCTAATGCTTCCATGTTCACTGTTCTTAGTGTCAGATTGTAGCGGTTTCTTCCTCCTTGGTATAACATGATATACTTCTCAGATCAGCATTAACGTCAGTATAAATTATATAACCTGGTCGATTCTGCTTCATATAAGGAAAAATCATGTAGACGTCTACAGCCTGGCCTCTGCTTTCTGAGAAGTTATTCTGCCCGGTCGAAATGCTTATGAAACATGTTTTCAATCTGGAGTCATTTGTGTTGCCTTATCTGAGAGATGGATAAGATGGAGGGAGAGTAGCTGAGTGTACTGGTACGTGGGTTTATATGATGGACTGTGAGGAGCTGAGCTCTGTGATATATAGGTTTATATGATGGACGCCTATATATCACAGAGCTCAGCTTCTCTCCTCTATCATATAACCCTATATATCACAGAGCTCAGCTTCTCTCCTCTATCATATAACCCTATATATCACAGAGCTCAGCTTCTCACTATCGTATAACCCTATATATCACAGAGCTCAGCTTCTCACTATCGTATAACCCTATATATCACAGAGCTCAGCTTCTCTCCTCCATCCTATAACCCTATATATCACAGAGCTCAGCTTCTCTCCTCTATCATATAACCCTATATATCACAGAGCTCAGCTTCTCTCCTCTATCATATAACCCTATATATCACAGAGCTCAGCTTCTCTCCTCTATCATATAACCTATATATCACAGAGCTCAGCTTCTCTCCTCTATCATATAACCCTATATATCACAGAGCTCAGCTTCTCTCCTCTAGCATATAACCCTATATATCACAGAGCTCAGCTTCTCTCCTCTATCATATAACCCTATATATCACAGAGCTCAGATTCTCTCCTCTAGCATATATCACAGAGCTCAGCTTCTCTCCTCTATCATATAACCCTATGTATCACAGAGCTCAGCTTCTCTCCTCTATCATATAACCCTATAGATCACAGAGCTCAGCTTCTCTCCTCTATCATATAACCCTATATATCACAGAGCTCAGCTTCTCTCCTCTATCATATAACCCTATAGATCACAGAGCTCAGCTTCTCTCCTCTATCATATAACCCTATATATATTACATAGCTCATCTCCTCTCCTCTATCATATAACCATATATATCACAGAGCTCAGCTGAAGAATAATTGTTTCTATCGTGGGAAACTTGTTATACTTTATATCATATTCCTAACATTTTAGATACGTGTAGATGTGGATGATGGTCAGTCATACAGGTTGGGTGCTTAGCTACACAGTTTATGGAGCTGGCTGCTTCTGGCTCAGTACACTTTGCAGGTATTAGCTAATGAAAGGGGGGGGGGTCTGGTGTCATATCCCTACTGCTCTCATCTCATATTGATGACCATTGCTAAGGATATTAAAATATAAATTTCTTAGTCATGTATCCGGCATGATCATCACCCCAGGTATGTTTCCATTGCATTCCCAGTTCCCTATATGGCACTATTGGCAGTTTGAAGGGGTTAATACTGCTTGCAGATTTCCTTTACTGTCTTGTAGAACGGGAATATCCTCTGAAGCACATGGGAGGTTTGATTGACATAAATGGTCCCATACAGACAAGTACTCCTGACCAGGACAGGGCAATGCTGACTCTTTTACAATGTGTAGCTGTGAATTATGTGACCCCACTGCTCATTCACAGGATGCAATAACAATGTGAAGCTGATGAACCATTTATCTTAATACATCTCAGGAGGGGATCACTTTACAGGATAGGAGCCGACTTTAGTGGTGAAATCCCATAATACCACCATCCTCTGGTCAGCACGGCAGAGGACATTTCTGTGTGATATAAGTAAAGCACCCCTTTGTGCACATATATAGAAAAATTATGATGATGATAATTCATTTTCATGACGATTTTCCAACTTCAGCTTGTACACAAGGAAAATGTTTGTCCCATTGTCCATTGTGGGGGACACTAGAGGTATATGGCCACTTTGCTGTCTTCCATTATAGGCCCTTTTCCGCTTTAACCTTGTTTTTGGGTGTTCATAGCCAAGAAGTCCAAGATGCTATTTCTTGAATGTCACCTTAGCCGAAGTTCTAATCAACCAAAAGGCCATATTACTGCAGGATCATGCGGCACCATTAGAGCATTAAAACCAAACCAAAACAATGAATGTATAGGGTATATGTACCTAGTGGGCGTAACCAAAGAACATGAAGGTATAGCGTACTTTAAAATATAACTTTTATTTGGTATTTAATGAAAGATTCAGAAAGAATATACTTAGCCAAATGTATATATAAATATGAGGGTAAAAAGTGGTTATGAGAGATAAAGCGTGGTGCAAAAGATCGCGGGTATAGATCACTTAGGCTAATGGTATATTAGAACCCCATAGCCCTATTATAGTGAAAACAATTCCCATTAATCTAGGGTATTGTCTGACAATACCTGACAATACCCTTCACTAGTGGGGATTTTCTAAGTCCCCACCAAACCAGGGTATTCTCAAATTCACCAAATTAGTGTTGAGCCCAATATGTTGGGACAAACACATACACACACGCACCCAATAGCTCAGGTAGTATTGGTAACAAACTCTGACTACCGCTAACTGGAGGGCAAGATTGGTGCCCCCATCACTAATTCTGACAACCACTAAATAAAAGAAGAATGAGCCACATTGGTGAACTAACAGCACATATAACCGTCCTAAATATTTGGCTGACGCGTTTCAACTGGTATAGTTTAGGGGTTAATAAAGCCCCCAGGCTCCTCCCCCTCTAACTGCATCATCGTGGGTGTGCCCAATCACAGGAACACACTCTTGTAATGACGCATGATGCTGAGCCGCACACAAGCTCGCACAGAAATGAATGGACGTAGCCGGCACGCGGGGGGTTAAGCGGCCGGCCGCCGTCAAAGCGGAAGTACCAGGTGCATGCATTCATTTCTATGGAGCGTGCTGTTCGGATCGACTGATCCGAACAGTACTCGCTCATCTCTAGTAGGCACGCATATGCTGAGAAGAGAAGATATACTAGGAGTCCAGCTAAGGAAAAACGGAAGAGAAAGAAGGAAGACTTCATGGTCATCGTCATAATCATTAGTTCTCTGTGCGGCGTGATCTTCGCTTGGTCTGATGTAGATTATACAGCCTGGTCGCGGTTGGAAGGAAGGACCTGCGATAGCGCTCCTTCTCACACTTGGGGTGAAGCAGGTGGTCACTTACAGTACTGCTAAGTCCCATCAGGGTCCCATACATGGGGTGGGATTTGTTCTCCTGCATGGAGGTCACCACAGACAGTATCCTTCTGTCACCCACCACCTGTACTGGGTCCAAGGGGCTCCCCAGGACAGAGCTGGCCCTTCTGATCAGCCTGTCAAGTCTATTTCTGTCCCTGGTTGATATACTGCTCCCCCAGCAGGCTACACTGAAAAAGATGGCTGAAACAACCACAGAGTTGAAGAAGGCCCTAAGAAGTGTCCCCTGGACTCCGAAGGCCCTCAGCCTCCTGAGTAGGTAGAGCCTGCTGTGGCCCTTTCTGTGCAGCGCCTCCAGGTGATCAGCCCAGTCTAGTTTATTATTGAGGAGCACACCCAGATACTTATAGGTCCTGACTATCTCAATGCATGTCCCCTGGATCTCCACCGGGGTCGGAGCACCTCTCCGTTTACTAAAGTCCACCACCATCTCCTTGGTCTTCCCAGCATTAATCCTGAGATGGTTCTGCTGGCACCATTCAACAAAATCCCGGTTTAAGTCTCTGTATTCGCTATCGTCACCATCAGTGATAAGGCCTACTATAGCAGAGTCATCGGAGTACTTCTGTAAGTAACAGCTGGATGAGTTGTGCCTAAAGTCTGCAGTGTAAAGTGTGAAGAGAAATGGGGCAAGAACTGTACCTTGTGGTGCCCCCGTACTACAGATCACAGTGTCAGACACGCCGTCATGGGCTCTCACATACTAAGGGCGGTTTGTCAGGTAGTCTAGCATCCAGAATAGAAGACACCTTAGTTCTGCTTCAGACTCCTATATGCCAAGGCTATTTTAACTGAAGTGGCGCATAGCTCTGGATCCTACTTGCCTGGTATTCACACTGTAGACCTATTCTTAGTCCAGGAGAGGTATGTATTAGTGTGGGCTCCCATCTGAATGAGGTCGTCTTGTTCTTACAGATGGGCTTTTACAAGCTTAATCAATCATGTGTACCAAGAACCTCAAATTTATATACATAGATAATAGTAAATTATATGTATAGATATTAGTAATAAATGTATATGTATAGATCACAACTAATAGTAATCCATTTTTATGTGTATGTAACAAATAGCAGCAATGCATTTTCAGCTCTCTGTATATGTCATGGTGCTGTGTACACACCGTACTGCTGCTTTAGTTTTTGTATTTGTACCCCCTATAGTTTAGCTCCTGCCAATGGTTTGCAGGCATGAGAGTAATATATCTTCCAGTCATAATCCTTTGTAATCTTAGTTTTTATTCTTTAAAACTGATGACAATTGATAATATCCTAATATAAGCTCAGAATTTCTCAATTATTTTATTTTATTAAAATCAGAATTCGCTGGCCACTAGAGGGCATCTTTGAACACTATATTTCTAAATGAGATTTTGCATTGTAGCAAAGGTGCCGGGAACTGCTCATCCTCTGCCATGTGTACGCTTGTTCTTATTTATTTGCTCTGTAGCGGAGCTAGTATATAGTGGAGCGCCAGGATGGCGGTACTACATGGACTCTCTATAGTGTTAGACACAATTACTATAGAACATTTAGACTTTTTGTTCAATTGTCTCCATTTTTGTGATAGTCGATCACCTTTTATTGCTTACCTTATTAGAGGATATACAGGCAATAGAAAGAAGATACTCTGGACCTTTCTAGAGCAATCTTCTCCACCTTGGAGGACTTCTAGCATCCATCGTGAATAATAGATCTCCAGTTACTTACATAATACCTTGTTTTTCCCTTAGCATTATTTTTCTTTTGCAGACCTCCACAGTAGCAGATGGGTGCGGACCCAGATTAGGCCCCAACATTTAAGCCAAAGCAGGTAGCCCATAAATAATAGCTGCTCCCGCACCTGCACACCCCTCTAGTACATGGTTAGTCTGTGGTCAGCTCGAGGGTTCCCCCATCAGTCAGCCAGCAGCACTAGTAATACTCCTGTATTCTTACAGTCACCTTACCCCTTTAATATAACACTTTTCTCCATGGTCCTGCACCTCTCTTTGCGTCCTGAACATGAATTTAACCCTTTCTTAACTCAGCTGATTGCTCAATTTGACTTTGGAAGTCTTTTGGAGGGGGAGTTTCAACTTTTCACGATGTCTGTTTGGGGGGGCGGTGGAAGTGTATATAGCCCATTTACTACAATGATCCCACGTGATGTTCGAGTATAGTGACTGAGTGGACATGGATGTGAGTCACACCTATCTGAATAATCCCTTGGTTAGACTATGGAATGGCCAATAACTGGTGCATTGTATGGAAATATTTTTAGAAGCATTTTTTTTATTTTTTAAAGAGTTAAAGGGGTGGTCTCCTCAACAATGGCTCCTTCCAAGATGTAGCCACAGGCACCCCAGCATTGTTTTGGTCAACACACCCACCAGAAAATTGCAGCCAGCTAGGTATAGGGTTCAAAGTGGATATAATTGGGAACATATAGTCTTACGTGGTGGCCTTCAAAATGAATGGCCATTCTAGTAATACTAGGAAACCTCGGTCCTACTAATATGGGAGGCAAAACAATTCTCATAGAAGTGTCCACAGCGGGGGAGAGACCCTCCTCTGTGATGTCTATATTCCCTAACAGGCATCATGCCAGGGGTTGTCTTTAGGAGACCTCTCCTTTAAACATTATATGTAATTTTAATGGAGCCTTGGCCATTTAGTTACAGACTGGTAGCATGGCAGTGTACATAGAGCAAGAGTGAAATAAATCCCAACTGACAAACTATAACACAATACAATAATGAAGAACTATAACACAATACCATAATGACAAAATATAACACAATACAATAATAACCAACTATAACACAATACAATAATAACCAACTATAACACAATACAATAATGACCAACTATAACACAATACAATAATGACCAACTATAACACAATACAATAATAACCAACTATAACACAATACAATAATGACCAACTATAACACAATACAATAATGAAGAACTATAACACAATACAATAATAACCAACTACTGTATAACACAATACAATAATGACCAACTACTGTATAACACAATACAATAATGACAAAATATAACACAATACAATAATAAAGAACTATAACACAATACAATAATGACTAACTATAACACAATACAAAGACAAACTGTAACACAATAGAATAATGACAAACACAATAAAATATTGACAATCTGTAACCTAATTCTATAATGACAATTAACACAACACAAAGACAAACTGTTACATAATACAATATTATCACGCTATAACACAATACAATAGTGACACTATGATACAATACAATAAATAATATAAGCTATATAGCGCCCTGTAATCCACGCACATACTATATAGCTATCACAACCCACGTCGCTGTAATATTACGGATGTTACTTGTGAATCTGAGTTCAGATCCAAAGGGAAATATGATAAGAGATGAAAAAGGAATATAAATAATAAACTAATAATTTTTCCAAAATTTCCAAGAAATCTTGGTCTAGTTCTAGCCATGAAAGAAATACTGTGCAGGACTGAGCCTTCCCCTTAGACAGGCGATGGCTGCTCGCTCCTGTCATTTGACGTTTGTGAAAGGACCTGAAAATTGTAAGCATGTAATTGAATTAGGAAAATGCAGCTTAGAGTTTTATGTGCTTTCTGTGATTTGTAATAGGCAAAAAGCTTGTCTGAAAAAGAGATGCATTTATTGCAGACTGTTAATCCTGGAACATATGGCTTTACTTTTCACTCTTATATCTAAAGTGTATGGAAACTGTTGCCCAATAGACTAGCTAGTTATTTTCCTTGGGTTAGGGAAAAATACTGAAGCCTATTAAACACTGTTTTCTGCATACAATATACATTGCATTAATGTGTATGCAAAATTTAAAAAAAATATACACGAACGTCAGTCATTCCTTACTAAGCAACTCCTTGGCATGCTGTCGATCTAAAGATCAGAGCCAAATATGGACTCTGTAATCTTAAAGAAGTTTTCTTGGACTTTATTATGTCATCTTATTAATATAATAGCTAGTATATTGTCTAATGCAGGAAACAGAATGTTTCTGTGTTTCCATAGTATATTGTGTACGTAGTATTCTATATAGTATGATGGATACTGGTTTCTTCGTGGCATAAGCATTGTATACATTGGAGGAAATTTATTACGACTGGCATTTCTTATATCTTTTCATGTCCTTTAACATATGTCATGTTATACATATCTGTAAAGCTTAAAGGGATCCTATTATATTAGAATCCCTCTTTTTCTAACACGTAGGAATGGCTAGTCTTCTCCTACCTTTAGATGTATTCTCTGCGCCGCCGTTCGGTAGATATTCTGGTTCCGTCTTTATGCAAATGAGTTCTCTCGCAGCACTGGGGGCGGGCCCCAGCGCCCAAACAGCACTGGGGGTGTCCCCAATGCTGTGAGAGATATAGCTAGGGACCAGAAGGAAGGACCGCGCTTCACCAGATGTCAAAATAACCAGTTTATTAAAGTTCAACAGCAAACTCGTTTCGGGCATAGATCGCCCTTCTTCAAGTGCAAAGGAACTGTGAGGATAATGGTATAGAACATAGCAAATACACATCTGAATTTCAAATGAATCAATATGACAAAGTAAATTCAATAAAAATTATACATCTCAATTCAAGTATCATTATAGCATATTTACAACTCATAGTTCATAGATGATAGATATCTGTAGATACCACATAACATTATTAAGTTCAATATAGTTATCATCAGTCATTAGTCATTATATATATACATATCAGTCACATCACAATAGGGCTACTTCTTCATATTTGGCCATAGTCCAGAGTTTCCCAGGTCTGGACCTGGATATATAATATAGATTAACCATCATATACACATACATATATATACACATATATATACACATATACACGTATATATACACATACATATACACATACACATACGTATCAGTCACATCCCAGTGGGGCCACTTGTTCAAATCTGGCCATGGTTCAAAATTTCACAGGTCTGGACCTGGATATATAATATAAATTGGTGACATTTATATATATATTGAGCATATTTGCTTTTGCTATTTTGGGGAACACTTAATGAGTTCAAAGAGAAAAATTGTTCTCTGAATAAGACCAGTTTGACTGTTAGAATTTCCCCCAAAGAAGGAGCCTGGATCTAAATAGATCCACTTACCTGCCGTGGTGTATATGCTTGCCTGGATGACCAGATGTGCGGTCCTCATTAGCAGCAAGCATTTTTATTACATTGGTGGGCGTGGGGAACAAAGCCCGCGCTGTCCGGAGGACACACGCGCACTGTAATGCACATGTCTCCCAACCCGGGCAGCGCTCGGCGTCTTGAGATGCCCAGTGCGCACGCGCGGGTTGGTTTACCCACGCATGCGCAGTGAAAAGCACCCCGTGCCGATGCTCCTATGTGCCGCGCATATACACTGACATCGGTCAGCCGCTCCGACCCAGTGAGCGCTTTAGATAAATGTAAAGCCCAATTCTTTAGTGTTAAATTATAAAAGGAACAGAAATGGATATTGAATTAGTGGATACATTACTTCTAAAGTATAAAAATGGACACTTGTATGAGAAAAATTAATAAGGTACTACTGGATACCAGAATATTGGCATTACATAAATAAATAAATACATCAGTTGTGCAATGCATAGATACTGGGCTATTAAAATCTTGCCACTAATATTAATGTTAAAAATAATAAATAAATTCATGACTAGGTTCACATGAATCAATTTATCTGTAGAATAAATACCTAAAATAAACTATAAATATAAAAGATGTTAATACATTGTTTAATTGAAAATGAATAGAAATTGAATAAAGTATATTAAAAAAATATTATAATATTACCTAAGGGGCTGGAAAATAAATGGAACCCTATATAAATAAGGATAGATTCCCATATGGGGTAAGAAATAGGAATATAGATTTAAGAACATAGGTATATGGTCAAAAATTATATATATAGAGAGAGAGAGAGAGAGAGAGAGAGAGAGAGAGAGAGAGAGAGAGAGAGAGTTACGCGCAGTACCAAGTTCATACATAAAACAATAAGAAATTGATGCGTAAATGTGGATTATAAATTCCTATGGTATTAGCCAATCTACGTGATTCAGCAATGATTAACAGGGTGAGCGCCGCCTCCGTTTTCTTCAGGAACCGGCCTCTTCACGTTGTCTTCCAGCCTGGCTTCCAATCTTCTACGCAATCGGCTTTGCCAACAGGCCTCGGGCAGAGCCGACTGCGCCTGCCCAAGCGCACACGTAAGCGGCCACAAAAAAAATGGCTGCACGCAAGTGTTAGTTTTGCAGTATGCACCTTGATGGCAGAGATATCGGTGCCGTTAGTTTTGCTGGTATGCGCCCCAATGCCAGAGATATCGGTGCCGTTAGTTTTGCTGGTATGCGCCCCAATGCCAGAGATATCGGTGCCGTTAGTTATGCAGGTATGTACCTCAGTGCCAGAGATATTGGTGCCGTTAGTTTTGCAGGTATGCGCCCCGTTGCCAGAGATATTGATGCCGTTAGTTTTGCAGGTATGTGCCCCGATGCCAGAGATGCCAGTGCTGTTAGTTTTGCAGTATGCACCCCGGTGCCAAAGATATCGGTGCCGTTAGTTTTGCAGGTGAGTGCCCTGGTGCCAGAGATATCAGTGCTTTTAGTTTTAGTACTGAAATCTCCGCACTGTCAGAAGGGCTTGCGTCACAGCTCAGTATCTTTGCTTGTGCTGTCGGAGAGGGGGGGGGGGGGGAGTCGTTCCTCAGCATGCAGCAGGCTAATGCTCATAAGAATGGCTGAGTGGTGGCCATTAGAGATGAGCGAGTACTGTTTGGATCAGCCGATCCGAACAGCACGCTCGCATAGAAATGAATGGACGTAGCCGGCACGCGGGGGGTTAAGCGACCGGCCGCCGTCAAAGCGGAAGTACCAGGTGCATCCATTCATTTCTATGGAGCGTGCTGTTCAGATCGGCTGATCCGAACAGTACTCGCTCATCTCTAGTGGCCATTGCTTAAGTAGTAGCACCTGTACTGACATCTATGCCATTCAGGAACTGATGCAGATTTCTGGTATAACTCAGAACAGTTTTCTGGCATGAGTTTTAGTAAATCTGATGGACCGGAGCACCCCTGACCTACCTAAATTCCCATCCTTCTCTGCACAGAAGCCAAGATGTGCCAAAAACACACCAAATTAAAGCACATTTTTGCCACTTTCTAGACACAGTCCAGCTAGTACATCTGGTCCATTACTTATTGATAAGAAATTTCTTTTGACCTTGTTGTCCATAATACATATAATTATTATAATTTAATGTAAAGATACTACGGCAAGTCCATATGGATGATTCCAGCGTTCATTGTGTGTCTATAGAAGAACTCCCGCATTTCCATTTAATTCCTGTTTGTTCCATATGAGGTAGTTTTCTTCGAGCGCATTCTGTAGCCGTTCATTTATCACTTTTACAAGTTGAGCTCCATCACAATCAGCTTCCCTCTGTCCTCCCCAGACTGTCAGAAAACCCAAACACAGTAAAGAATGTGAGCTGAAGCTGTCCACAAAGAGCTGCTATAAAACTTGAAAATAAAATATGATATATTAAGTAGCTGTTGAGCCTCACTCAGGGAACTCAGGTCATTACAGGTCAGACACTGGAAATCAAGTCTGGACTGAAAATGTAAGCTATTCAGGCAGCAGTCTAAAGCCTGCCTCAAAGGGACGGAGGCCTTTCACTCGTCGGGCTGGGGGAGAGGAAAATAAACACTTGCTTAAACGGTTTCTGATGGAAAGGTAAAACTATCTACCGACTTGTAGTGGCAAGCTTGTGGAGCGAAGCCGGACTAGTAGTAGTTATGTATCATCGGCACCACCAACATCATGTGATGTTTGCATCTAGATCTTGTTCATAAACCATTTGTGAGCATATGTACAATGCATTCAAGTCTAACTTTTGTGATACCCTAAAGGCCAGGTTGATTCAATCAGGAAATCGCCACCCGCTGACCACAATGATCTGCACTATGGGTGCCATTTAAAGAAATCTCAAGTACATGTTGCAACTAAAAACCACAATACAAAGCGTCACACATTTAATAGGATCTTTTAATTACTGCCGCCCTTTACTTCCTCCCTGCCGATGTCAGCAGGAACAAAATAATTTATCTTTTTTGTGAGTTCAAAACGTCCCGTTATTATAGCCTGTGTCACGTCATTCAAATGGAGATATAAGGGAATCCTCTTCTGATAGTGACTCCAGCAGTCGGACCCCAAATAATCTGCAATTTATCCTGAGGATAATGGGTAAGTTGTATTCATGGGTAAGGTTTTTTTAAAAGTTTAGATATCTGCAGGGTCTTGGTAAGCTGTCTGTTCGATGGCTGTATAATCCTTATGCATTGCATCCTATTAGTTTTTCTGCTGCTAATAATCCCATTATTGTTTCATCGGATTTTACTTTTCTTTCTGGGACAGAGGGCTAATAGAACAGTCTGCCCTTGCTTTACATGTATTATTCTGCCATAAATAACTGTAGAATTTGAAACAAATGGCTCAGAAAAGTCTAAGTGAACATACTATAGAAGATCCAGAAACACTGGACTGCAAGTCCAGGTTATGAGGCAGCTAAAAAGATCCCTGACACACAAAGAGAAAAAATCTGAGCACGATAAGGAAAGCTGCTTTCTATCTATAACTAACAGCCCATCAACAATAACACAAGCAGCTAGCCACAAGTAAATTGAATTACACAGCAGACTCTTCTTACGTGTAAGCCAAGAAATCCTCTATGTGTAATGTACAGGGAAAACTGTGTGCAGACATCTAGAGGCTGTGAAGAGGGACCTGTCCCTTCCCTGTCCATTCACTGGGTGTTGAGAGACCTGAACATCTCCCTTCACTCACTTTGTTGACACTTTGAGTCTACTGGTATCTAAAGATAGAACTTCCCTAGTAACCGGGAGTGAACAGCAAATCAGCAAGAGACATCTAGAGACAGAAACTATGAGCGGTTTTTCATCACAAAACTTCAGTACAGTGCATTATATTTCGGTCCAGAATCCCATGCTATATTAAATGAGACCAAGTTCTCTTAAAAGTTACCATTAAGGCATCAAATTTGTGTTGAAGAAATACTTAAGAACAGATTGGCCAACCAAAATTGAAACACTGGTGCAAACGTCCTTTGTGCAAACATTTTACTTTGATACATAGTGGACAAGTAAGATGGGCATGGCCTCCAACAATCTAACAAACTTTCTGTATTTTATTTCTGGAACTGAACCAGCCGTGCAAATCTACACCAACTCATAGCAGGCATAGACTTAATTGTCTGGTACAACGACATGGATGCATGTACAAGGATGGATGCATTTTTTTAACCCCTTATCGACGTCCATCATACTATTGTTGTGGATGCCGGGGTCTTTAAAGATGGCGGCCATTCTGCTGCAGAGTGGCTGACATGGCTAGTGAGTTTCCAATGTACTCTGATCGCGGACATTGCTAACTGTGAGCCCTCCCCAAAGTATTAAAGGTACCCCCGGGGCAGATATCTGCGCTTTTTCTGTTTTGCAGGTTTTCCTGCCCGTTCCAGATTGGTACTGTTGATTTTATATATCGATCTCACTCCATTGTCAGAGAACCTCACAGCTCATCATCATCGCTGGTTGGTGAGCAACACCCCCTGAGAGTCACCCACTGATAACATTGATCTATAAGACTGGCTCCACTGACACTGCATTGATATCAGTAGACGAAACTAATATCCTCAACGTCTCTGGATCCAGGCCGTGGAATACGTCTGCTTTTTAGCGGTATACAACATGCCATATCTTAGAGGAGATTCTCCAGGAGGTTCTCTTGGACTCTTTAATAAATTTGTCACATCTTACGTCAACACAGTTTGGACTAAGGACAGGATAGTCATAGTAGATGTGAGGGTTAGTTATCCCACCATTGACTAGTCAGGGCTATGGCCATACAGAGATGGACTGTTTTAAAAAAAAAAATTGGATTTTTCTTATTTTCACATTACATCCATCTAGAGATGCTTTATTGGAAACTCATCATCACTTTGATTCTTCCAAGTGATTTTCTCTAGTTTTCCATACTTTCCATACTACACATTTTATTGTTGTCAGCGTGGTGGGTGGTCAGCGCTCACAAATGCAAATGGACATAGCAGAGCAGGGGTGGACAAAAGGGTTCTGGTGGCGGAAACGATGATGATTGGCTTAGCAAATACAGTTGTTCTTTTCAAGTTGCCCCCAAATAACCCTTTGAAACCCTTAGAAAACCCCTTTAGTGACCCACATAAAAAAAAATCATCACGGATTCAGCAATAACAACCATCTGCAGAGAAAACCTTTCCAGCTCGTCCAATAATTTTCTGAACAATGCTCCGAATTTCCCTTCTCCACAGATGCGCGGACTATTTCTTATAATGAACAGATGATGTAGCGTTGGCCTAATTATCTGTACATCTGTATCTATCATCAGTTATTCATAACATGTCATGCCTCATCTTCTCTCTTCCTTCAGGTCATAAAGATTATAAATGATAATTGTATTATTAGCCGATGATCGGGAAGTAAATAACTTTTTACTTCATTAACTAGGCAATGAGGATTTGATCAGCGGCCGCAGTAAAGGGATCTCCAATATTTTCTTAAAGGGGGTATTCTGCATTAGACCAATATCCCTGCCTTCTTTGTAAAACAATGTCACATTTATCAAGCTTATCTTGAAGTGAATGGGGTTAGCCGCAATACTACACACAATCTGTGGACAGGGGTGGTGCTGTTTTTGGAAAGTAGCCTTGTTTTTCTAATCCTTTACAGCTCCCATTATGGTGGATTTCATCCACAGCAATTTCACTATTTCCATCCAGTTGACCATGAATGAGGTTTCCATGAAAGAACATTACTAGGATTGTTCATCTTTGCTAGGTGTCATTGAGCATGTATGACCAGTTTGTACGACTAACAGCCAGTATGGACTATAATATGTGTGGCTGGGTTGCCAGAATAGTTGTTCATCAGATGATCACTTATTCATTGGTTGTCCAACCATCAACCTACAGTTTGTACATGAAAGAAGCTACTAAGGAAAAAAAAAGTTTGGTCTGGATGTTCCACCTTGGATGTTCCATGATGGCCTTAAACTTAAGCAACTTAGTCACATTTATTTGAGCATGTGAGTCTGGATCTAAATGTAATGCACTTAAAAATATGGCTGCTTTTCGCCACTAGGTGTCTCCTTTCTAGACAATTTACAGTTCACTTCCTGTTGCTAGCCAATGTCTGGCCATAGGTTCATAGATAAGCAAGAGGTCTTTACAGTGAATGGAGGGGAAGGTTCTATATCCTATTTTTGGTTGCTTATGTGATTACACATGGGATATTATTCACAGACCGCAAGCTGCTCTACTGACTGTACTCTTAGATTTCCTTTCCTGTGTTTTAGCTGCTTACTTGCCTGTATTTGTAGTCCAGTGTTCCTGGATCTTCTATATTATGCACACTTTAGGCTTTTTGTTTGCTATTGTACAGTTACTCCTGGCAGAATTACATATAAAGAAACCAATAGTATCCGTAAAGGGATTGGGGGGTGCAGACTGCTCTTTATTGTGCATGCCCACAGCCTCAGAAAAAAAAATGTAAAATGTTTTGCAGCTATAATGTGATTATTAGCAGCAGAAATACTTATAGGCATCATGTATGAAAGCTTATACATTATAAGAACTGACTGCCCAGCCAGACCCTGCACATATTTCAATTTTTCATGAAAACTCAGGTGTCCTTAAAGCCTGGCCTGCTAATTTTGTAGCTTAGCTGATTGATTTTAACTATTGGGTGACTGCTGCAGCTCATACAACTCAATACCTTCGTTTGGATTGCAGCTGTAGCTCATTGGTTAAAATCAAGTTGTAGCAATGCAAAAAATCTCAGATAGTGTTTGTCTATAACAATCAGGCCATGTTTTATGAGGTCTCGTTCACATCTGCATCTTGGTAATCCATTCGGGGGAGTTTGCATGGGGTCCCCTCGAACAGACTACTGAACACATTGGCAAGCGGTGTGCACTGAAAGCACATGGACCCCATAGACTATAATGGGGTCCATGTGCTTTCCGCACGGAACATGAGGAAAGAAAAGTAGTTCGATCTATTTTCATGTCCGCATGTTCCGTGCGGAGACCGTGTGGAAAGCACACGGACCACATTATAGTCTATAGGGTCCATGTGCTTTCACTGCATGCAGATTCTCCCGAACGGGTTACCAACGCAAATGTGAACGAGGCCTTTTTTTTTTTTTTTTTTTGCAACTGTACTTCTCTTTAGCTTCTATGGCCAATTTCATATTCCTATGATGGTACTGAGAGAAGAAGGCAGGAACGTCTAGTCACGCTTATATCAACTGTGACCTATAACTCAACCTCTGGTAGGATAGTTACTCGTACTAAAACACACTAAGATGACTCAAGTGTTCTTGTAGTTCTCCTGAAAGTACAATTGTTATTACATATCGGTTGCTGCCACATTCCTTCGGTTCAGCACTTTTTTGAAAAATTCTGTGTAGAAAATGTTTTTAGAACTTGCCAAAATGTAGAGCGTTACAAACTGTTCGATCTTTTCAGGTGACATTAACACATGCTTTTTTACATTGTGCGTGTTTTCATTGGACCCGGTACAATTTTGTCTGCCTTTCAATCCAGTGAAACCTGTGATTTATGAAGGGGCACGGGTCATGAGTTTATTATGCCGAAAATCACAATAGCTGTTTTGTTTAAAAAAATTTAGTGAGTCAAACACGTTGAAAGACAAACAGATGAAGAATTTAAGAAAGCCTTTGGAACGCTTCTCGTGTTTGTTTTGTTACAAAAAGGAAATGTTAAATGTATGAGTTCTGGGCAGAAATCCATAAGTATTCTAATATTGCACATTAGGTATACAATAAATACGTCTTATGGGGTCTGTTTAGTGTTATAAATCAAAACCGTGATTGTTTTGTGCAGAGCCGCACAGGTTAAACACATCCACCTTGCAGCGGTTTGTTTAGTATAATAACTTGCACGGGAGGCTTCCTATTTCTAGGCCTATAAAAATAGTTAGTTTAGTCGGCTTCCGGTTTTCAGTGAATGAGACTGGAATGTTCTGAATGGGGCATTTATTAAAAAACAAGAGCAAAGTAGAACTTAAAGAGATTAGTCAGAAAACAAATTCCTAGAAAATGGTCAGATTTTATCCCTGGAATTGTATTATTGCATTCTTCTCATTCATTGAAATGAAATATAATACATGAACGGGACTTGGTGGTTGCCTCTATGATGTTCATGTACTGTTAGGCTATATTCATACAGCCATACTGATTTTTTTCTTTTTTTTTTTTGGCATGTTTTTTCACGGCCAGGTCAGGCTACAGTGACACTAGCGCTGGGTCATTGTTCAAGGACTCCATCCCCCCCATTCTTGCTTCTGCAAGCAGGACTTTTCTCTCTGCAGATTTCGGTTAGGAACCTGGTAGACGCCATTGCAGTCAACAGGTTGTACTTTTTTAGTGGATAGGATTTCTGTTTTTTTAAAAATGGAAACCCAAATGCTAGCGCCAGCACCAGTGTGGCATCCTTTTTTATTTCCCCTGGAACTATTCACTCTCAATGGGAGAAATTGAGTCATGTTTTCAATCCATTTAGGCCTGGTTCACATATGCGTTCGGGTTTCCGTTAAGGGAGTCTGCTTGGGGACACCCCCCTCCCCCGAATGGAAACCTATACGCATAAAAAAACCTGTTACCTAAGGAAACCTGCGCATCCCATAGAATACAATGGGGTCCGTGTGGTTTACGCATGAAGCATGCAGAGAGAAAAATGTTTTGTGTGGAAGATGATTGGAAACCACACAAACCCCATCATAGTCTATGGGACCCATGGGTTTCCGGGGTAACCACGTTTTTTTAAGTGTATAGGTTTCTATGCGGGGGATCCTCAAGCGGACTCCCTGAACGTAGATGTGAATTGGGCCTACTTTTTAGGCATCATGGGCATCCCCAGTAGTAGAGCATATGGGCAGGAGGTTTCTTTATGGGACGAGGCCTTTTAAGAACACCTATTGGGTGTACTAAGTAGAATGGACCAGAACAAACAAATTTAACAAATGATCATTTTATCGGATGACCGTCTCCATTTGGAAAGAAGTCAGCCATGTTTGAGTTTTATAAACACATGAGGGAAGGGGAGAAGGAAACACAGCCCACTATTTCAGGAGGTAGTGCAAATGCAAGCATGAACCAAAATCAGGATGTAATGTCCATATATGCATAAAATCCCACATTTAAGAGTAAATTGCACGGTTTAAACTCCACGGTTAGGAGCAATTCAAATGTCACTTAAAAGGAATTTCTTCCAAGGAAAACCAGCAATCTTCAGTTATATAAAAATCGGCATTGCTTTATTCTTTACAGATTGTTTTTTTAAAAAAAAAAAAAAAAACATGTACAAAAAAATTTTTTTTAGTGCTTCAAAAAACGCATGACACACATAGCATAGTATGACTCACATGAAGCGTAGAGGAGCGCTGGAACTGACGCGTTTCGGTACCGTGTGTACCTTGAGTTTTATATCCAGCAGTTAGCAGAAAGATCTTTCATTCCTACAAAAGATATTTCATCCATGAACAGGTCATCATTGAATATATATGGCCCATTTGATCGACTACGACAGCCAGTATGGACTTCAGTGTGTGTGGTTGTATCAGCGAAACGCTGACAATGTTTCTGATCTGTCATTCTGTCCAGATCTAAATATTTTTGGATTAAAAAAAGAACTGGTTGGAATATAAATGACTCTAGCACCTGCATGTGGACAGGAATACCGGTGGGGTAAAGCAGGCTCATTGCCCGCTCATGTAGTTGTGCTATGGACAACTGTTATTTACAATGGACCAGTCAGTGACTTGCGGATTCACAGATACAGAAGTTTTTCTGTCGTCTTCTATATTATACACGCTCTATATTCATGTAATGCTGATGTAACTCCAGACGCTTTTTGGTTACAATTACAATTTTTGAGTAAACTAGTGTTTTCAGACTTTCGTTGAATTCCCAAGGGTCTAAAGTAACATCTGCAAGAGTAATGAACAAGTTCTTGGCCGTTCCCGCCATGAGGAAGCCTGCAGCTGATCAGCTCTGCCTCATTTGTAGGTGTCACTGCAGTAGGGATTAGTGTAGAAGATTCCAGGCAACGTGACACGCCGGTCAAGCCAAAGAAAACCTCCAAGCTGAAATACATCTCATTTTTTCAGCCATTGTTTAACCAAAACAAGAACCAATTAGGACATGTATCAGCGAGGATGAGCCTATGAACTGCGGTGTGTCTGAGCAGAGCTCTCATCCACCACTTGTATAACTCATTCCTTCTCTATGTAGAGATTTGGCAGCTCCAAATGTTCAAGGAAGAAAAATGATTTTGCATGAAGGAAACAAAAACACAATTTTAACTGGTTGTAACATAGTGTTCGGGTTTAGGACACATTGCCTTGTTTGGTATAAACTTGGATCTCTGGATGCTACCAAAAACTTAGCTGAGTATAGGAAACTTGTTAGCAACTTATTAGAGACTTAATAAGGAAATAGTCTTCTGGTTACTACAGTCAAAAGTTTTTCTGGGAATTTTTTTTTATCCCACTTAGGGCAGGTTCACATCTGCAATCGGTCTCCGCTTTGCAGGTTTCAGCCCCTGCCTTTATATACCAATTTATTATATGGGACAATGGAATTCACCATCATCCGCCACATGGGGGAGGGAGGGGGGGTCTGGGAGCCATCCATTGCAGTGCAATCGCCTTCCTGGCTAAGAAAAGTGATTCCCGTAAAAAGATACGTGAGTGGTGTGGCCATACCTCTTCATCTAAAACTCCGAACAGACATACTTCAGGTAAGAGTGAAATTGGAGTGCCCAGTATATCAGATAACAGGCCTACGACCTCGGACCAGAAACCTTTAATGATCAGACACTCCCATATCATGTGTCAAAAATCAGCATATATACCAGTACATCGCAAGCACCCAGGGAGTCTCAGCCTTCACATTTTGTGTAAGCATGCAGGAGTCAGATAGCTTTGATGCAGGATGTAAACTTGTATCAGCTTATTATTAGCAGCAGGGAAACAAACTGTACTGACTCCAGAAGATCAGAAAAAGTATCGTCTGTGAGATCAGGGATAAGAGTGCGCCATCTTAGTAAAGCAGGGGTTTCCAAACTAGACACCTTAACTAGAGATGAGCGAACACTATTCGAAACAGCCGTTTCGAATAACACGCTCCCATAGAAATGAATGGACGTAGCCGGCACGCGGGGGGTTAAGCGGCCGGCCGCCGGCAAAGTCGGCGTGCCGGCTGCTTCCATTCATTTCTATGGGAGCGTGCAATTCGAAACGGCTGTTAACCCATATGAGATGGTCATACAATGTTGAGATAAGACCTTGAGGACCCTGGGAACGGGGCACTCCTATAAGAGGATATGCTGAAATGGTTACAGGGGAACTGTATAGAAATAGCATGCCTGATTTGGAGAAATCTATAGAACTGGGAACAGGGGATACCAAACTGGGTGCTTAGGGATTCAAAGGTACAGAAAGCCCCTTGGTCATAAACATCAGCTTGGGACATAACACCAAACTGCTTCCAACTCTGTGTACCCGGAAGGGCAAATAGTTCCGTTAGACCCGGATTATCCCACATCGGGGTCTCAATAGGGACCTCAGTGTAAGCTGCTACTTGCTTAGCCCGCTGCCAAATCTGCGATGCCAAGACATGAATCGGCAATCAGTTACCTCTATATAAGTGGGGGTGTTCCAACACCGGCTATAAATTGGAAATATGCAGATAAGACTCTAAATGGGCCTCCGAGTCAGGTAAAGGATCCGATAACACCCAGGACTAGAGATGAGCAAGTACTGTTCGGATCAGCCGATCCGAACAGCACGCTCGCATAGAAATGAATGGACGTAGCTGGCACGCGGGGGGTTAAGCGGCCGGCCGACATCAAAGCGGAAGTACCAGGTGCCTCCATTCATTTCTATGGAGCGTGCTGTTCGGATCGGCTGAGCCGAACAGTACTCGCTCATCTCTACCCAGGACCTAAGATAGCGAAGCTGGCCGGCTAGGTGATATAAAAATATGTTAGGTAGAGCCATCCCTCCCATAGCTTTAGGCCTTTGTAGAGTGGAGAGGCATACCTTAGATCTTGAATTACCCCATATAAAGGGAATAAATAAGGAGTCCAATTGTTTAAAGAATCACCATGACACTGGTACAGCCGCATGTTCTAAAACGTACAGACCTTTTGGAAGAACCACCATTTTGATGAGGTTAATCCGCCCAGCCACTGACAAAGGCAAAGCTCGCCACACCTGAAACTTGCCCCGAAAGTGACCAAGGAGTGGAAACACATTGAGACTCAGGAACTGTTTATGATCAGTAGAGATGGGAATTCCCAAATACTTACAAGTGTCTACAATCTTAAGGCCGCAAATATACCCACCTATTGGCGGCCATGCAGAAAGGGGCATATATGACGATTTGGACCAATTTATCCTCAGACCAGAGTATATTCCGAATCTCTCAATAATCTCCATAGCTAGAAACACATCTTTAATGCAGATTTACCTAACCACTTTCTTAACCCCTTCCCGACATGCGCCGTAATAGTACGGCGCGTGTCGGGTCTGTAACTATGGCGACCGCCCGGGAGCCGGGCGGCCGTCATAGCCGCCGGGTGTCTACTGCTTCAAGCAGTAGACAACCGGCTCTAATGCCTCCGATCGGTCCCCGGACCGATCGGAGGCATTAACCCCTCCGGCGCTGCTGTCAAAGGCGCCGGAGGCGCCATCTTCCCGGCGGCGCATGGGCGCCGCCATTTTGGCAGGGATCGCCGGCTCCTGGAGCATGCTCCAGGGCCGACCCCCCCATTGCCATGACAGCCGGGAGCCTTGTTAAGGGCTCCCAGCCAGTCTGCAAATTCTCTCTTTTGCAGGCTGGTGTATACAGCCTGCAAAAGAGATGATGCTTTTTTGCAATGCATTGCAATGCATTAGCATTGTAATGCATTGCATTAGTGATCAGACCCCCTGGGGTTCAACACCCCTAGGGGGTCTAATAAATGCAAAAAAAAAATTAAAAAAAAAGTAAAAAAAAATATAAAAAAATATAAAAAGTATTAAAAGTTCAAATCACCCCCCTTTCCCTAGAACAGATATAAAAGTAGTTAAAAACTGTGAAACATATACATGTTAGGTATCCCCGCGTCCGAAATCGCCCGCTCTACAAATCTATACAAATATTTTTCCTGTTCGGTAAACGCCGTAGCAGGAAAAATAGTCAAAAGTGCCAAACCGCCGTTTTTTCACTGTTTTAATTCTGCTAAAAATTTGAATAAAAAGTGATCAAAGCAATAACATTTCCCGAAAATGGTAGAACTAAAAAGTACACCCGGCCCCGCAAAAAAAGACGCCCTATGCATCCCCGTACACCTATGTATAAAAAAGTTACGGCCGTCGGAATATGGCGACTTTTAGAAAAAAAAATTTTTAACACCGTTTTGGAATTTTTTTTAGGGGTCAAAATGTAAATAAAACCATATAAATTTGGTATCCCTGGAACCGTACCGAAACACAGAATACAGGGGACATGTCATTTTGGCTGCACAGTGAACGCCGTAAAACCAAAGCCCGTAAGAAAGTCGCAGAAATGCATTTTTTCTTCAAATCCACCCCATTCTGAATTTTTTTCCTGCTTCCCAGTACATTATATAGAATAATTAATGGTGGCATCATGAAGAAAAAATTGTCCCGCAAAAATTAAGACCTCATATGACTCTGGGAGCGGAGAAATAAAAAAGTTATGGGGTTTAGAAGGAGGGGAGTCAAAAACGAAAATCAAAAAATGCCATCGGCGGGAAGGGGTTAAAACCAGGCCTGTGGAGTCAGAATCTGGGCCTGTTATGGGTGGAATTGAAGTTAGAAAAAAGCTACCGACTCACAAAGTAAAATGACTAACTTTTGTTTTCAATTATATCCTACAGTTATTGGTAATTGTATAATTATATGTTTAGATAGTTTGTTACATATTTACTGTTATAACAAGTCAATCGTTGGCTTTTCCGCCAGTTACTGCTTTTGAGTTCCCATGGCTGTCAGCCATTTATGAAGTCGTAGTCCATGCCTTGGCCTAACAACTCCACTGCCCTGCTTACAAGTTGTTGTTGCTTTAAGTATTACAGTTGTAGTATTTGTTGCTGACTTTCCCTATTTCCTAAGCTATACCTCCTGTAAAACGGATTACAATGATATAAACTTGTATATCGTCATAAATCTTTACATCCTGGTATTGGAGCTTTGCATCACGATGCCTTTATATAGTAGTGTACACTATAAGAAACTTAAAGCATGCATTAAATGCATTGTGTGAATCATTTAAAGTTGTACAGGTTTAGATATTGATGGCGTGTCTTTGGGTTAGGTTATCAGTATCAAAGTGTGGTGCTGCACGGGCAGAATGTAGGTTCAGTGTTTACCACTTGTAGCGCTGGAGTCCTGGGTTTGAAACCAGCCAAGGACATGTAGTTTACATGTTTTCTTCATGTTGGCTTCAGTTTTCTCCAGGAACTCCAATTTCCTCTAACAGTTTAGAAGGAGAGTGAAGTATGTTGGTGCAACAACACAAAAAAACCTGAAATCGGCAGCCACAACACTAGAGCTACGCAGCTTTATTGGGTAGGGGCTGTAGTTCAGTTCCCCTTCCTATCTCATTGATGTGGGTCCTGGATATCGGACCCCCACCAATCTGACATTGATGTCAATATCTAAAGCTTACTGTCTGCATGCTATTGGGCTGTCCAGAGGAAACTGGCAAAGTGACTCCCCGCCTCCTTTCCGACATCACTTCCTGCTCCACAGCTATTGGCTGAAATTGCTCCTTACAGACTTCCTGCCCTACAGCCTCCTGCATATAATATTGGCAGTACAGTAAATATCGGAATCTGACAATTCCTCAGCCGGGTAACAAACACCCATTTTGTTATTTTTTGTGAAAGATCTACAGTATAATGTAAAGAACAACTTGCAAACTTACATTTGGTGGATAAGAATAAAAGAAGTAATGGACCTCATATGTTAAATGACCTTAGTATGTACATTGTACAGATTCTGAATCTCTACCAGGAGTTTTACATTAAGAATTTGAATCCATTTTGACCCCCAACCCCTAAAAGCTGGGTCTGCATTTGCTTAATATGGCACAAGCTGTATGTATATTCCTGAAGACAAAAAACATGCAATGACCTGTATACATAAAACTAATGCTATGTGCGCTGTTTTGTCTTATCTCAATAGAAAAAAAATTGTTAAAGGTCTTAAAGTTGAAATAACCCATGCAAGACAACAAGTGTAACATTGATCCTTCTATAACCCCAGGAGTTTACGTATATGCCACTGTTATATATACTGGATATATGTGAGAGATGTAAGTGCTTAGACTTTAATGTCCCTATAAAATGTTAATATCATTGTAGTCTTCCCTTACGTGTTGCAAAATCCTCTTAAAGAATGTAGATGATGAACAGTCAGTATAGTGTATCAGGTCATGTATCTTTATTACAATGTATCATGTGGTGTGGATACAATGGTGTTCTGATATATTGTTTTACATGGAAGTGATGCTGTTTGTACACCTTGTATTCGGTTATGATTGTTCTTTTTGTTAAACTGAATATAGTAGACAACAACAACAAAATTTGATCACAAATTTATAAATTGAAAAAATTTGGAAACACATTGTATTATTTATCTGGTATTTATCCCGAGTTACAGCAGGGTTTCTATCCAGAGCTGCATTCACAGTTCTGCCGTATTATTAGAAACAGTTGTTATTCGACAGACCCATAATAGCTTATCGGCGATCCTATAATACTGTGTATAATACAGTCATTTTATACAGCCCTATATGACTCTTCTTTCCCTGTTGGACTGTAAAATATTTCTGAGAGTTGGTAGAAGGTAATCTTTATTAGGGGGCAGTCACACTTGCGCCCGTGTCTGCCCTGTGTAATTACGCCCTCAGCCCCGGTGAAACTGGACAGGGGATGGCTACCCGGCGGTCAGTTTTAAAATCCATTCATTTGTTTTTTTTGGTCCAGACACAAAGTCGGACATGCAGGACTTTGGGTCCATCTGAAAAAAAAAAAAACGGTTTCCCTGTGGGAGGCAGCAGGTGGACACCAGCGGTTTGCTTTTAAAACCCATTCAAATGACACAGGGCGAACACCGGGAGCAACGCCCCCTTAGTCTTTCTATTTGCATCAGTTTTTATTGTATGGCTAGCTTAGGTTTTTCTACCCTGTTTCCCTGAAAATAAGACCGTGCCTTATATTAAATTATCTTACAAAATATATGACCTGTCTTATTTTCGGGAGATGTCTTATGCAGCGGCTGGAGCGGGGGACAATCGGCAGTCATGACTGCCGGTTGTAGGTGGTCCAGGAGGTGAAGAGGGGGGTGTCTTATTTTCGGGGAAACAGGGGTAAGATTACTGTACTGTCCCAAAGGTAAGGTGTCATTGTGAAAATGGTGTAAAATCTGAGAGCAGTGTGTAAGGGCTAGATCACACAGGGCACGGAATGGCATATTTTGGTCCTGATTCTGATGCGGGAAGCCGCATCAGAATTGGACCAAAAAGCACCTGCCACGACTGTCGCGGCTTTCAACAGTCGTGGCTCCCCTCTCCAGAGTAGGCTCAAAAGAATGGACCTAGTCCTAAGGGTGCTGTCGTGAGGCGGACGCAGGGACTGACTCAGCCGCAGAATCTGCCCGAAGAAAGGACAGCTCGTTTCTTTTTTCCGTGAGTCGGAACATACAGCTCACGGAAAAAAGGAAGGTAGCGGTATACATAGACCTCTACTGTGAGGGGGCGAATTCTGAGGTGGATTCGGCGTCAGAATCCGCCCCCTCTTGCCCCGTGTGAACAAGCCCTCATAGTACAGAAGTTTGTGAGCAGATATTTTCAGTATAAGTTCATTATAAGTTATGGAACCCAGTACGTGGTCTCCCCTAAAGAGCTTGTCCAAGATTTTTTTATGTTCTGTTCTTGACATCAATGGGAGCTGAGCCGCAATTGCGTTGCCCGGCCTCTATACAGTGTACAGATCTATCTGTTGTGAACTGTGTAGTACTGGACACGGTCTGGAACAGCTGAGGATAAGCTATAAAAATAATCCTGTGCAACCCTTTTAAGTGAGGGAACTTAGTTTATAAGGATTGGCCATAAAAAAATTCCAGGACAATCCCTTTAACTTCACAGTGTTCACCGAATGGGTGCATAGACAAGACTGTCAGTGCTACTGATTGCCGTTTGCAAGTCACCAGCGTGACCACTGTAGTGTCTTTAAACCAATAATAAATACTGGGAGATTTCAGCTGTGAAGCCAACAGATTTGTTAATTCAGCTTTGGGATATAACAGTATCCTCAAATTTTAATTCTGTATGTAAATCTGAGTGAGAATAACATACACTGTATCACTACTGCAACCTTGTAAAATGTGATATTCATTACAAAATTCTAATATGGAAATTAAGAAACAGAAAATTATTGGGCTCTCCTACAAGAGGTTCTTTTGTTGTTCATGCCTTATCTAATCTATTATTCTAATATCTCAGGCTGTCCCATGTGCTTCAGTTTGATGAGAAAAGCCAGAAGGTGAAAGATGCCAATATGCAAGATGAAGATACATTCGAGATCTACGATCCCCGGAACCCAGTCAATAAGAGGAGACGGGAGGAAAGTAAGAAACTGATGAAGCAGAAGAAGGAAAGAAGATAAAGGGTGACCGAATGAGGACACGTAAATGAAACCTCTGCGTCTTCATAAAATATTTTGTCCGTTAGACTTATCATTTTCATGTAAGGTTTTTATCTTTCTTTTAATAACTAGACCATTAAGTGTCAGTCATCCTTGGTTTACCGGATACATTACACATCTTTGAGTGTCCGTAATCTAAAACGCTGATACATTGAGAACATATTAGTGAAGGGAAATTTATTAAAAGCTAATGACAAGCTACCATAGTTGCCTATAGCAATTGATCAGGTTCTGGTTTTTATTGTCCAAAAAGTGGAAAAAAAATAAAAATGAAATGTTACATCTGAATGGTTTCATGTAGATATCTTCTCTACTATCTAGCAATTTTAATACGTGATCCCCAATGGAGGCAAGGAGAGTCCACCTTCACAGTGTTAAAGGGATCCTCCAGTTAGGAGCTTAATAATCATAGATAAATCAGGGCCTAAAGGGGATGGTTGTCTGCTTTTTATTTTCCCCAATCTTGCTCCAATTCTTGGCTCATTAGGACAGAGCTACGGTTTAGCTACAAGGAGTCTGAAGTAGTCTGAGACACACCTTCTCTCTCATCATTGGCTGATACCACAGCAGTCTAAGGTAGCGGTAAGAGTGGGCGTGTCTTAGACTAGGTACTAAAAGCAACCAAGGAATAAGACCTGAGGAAAAAACAGGTAAATGCCCCATGTTGGTAATGAAATATTAATTTTGAGCTACTGACTGAGGACTCGCTTTAAAGGGGAAATCCACAGGGCTGTTTTAATGGTTATATTAGGGAATTGGTTTACACAGCAATGATTCTGTTAAATATGTGTGTGGACATCAGCAAAATACTATTCATGAAATAAGAATTCTGTCCAGTGTCATTCCATGGCCTCTGCCCTAAGAGACTCATACTTTGTCTGGCCTGGAAACCCTTTAAAGAATACCATTCATGTCCTCAAAGATATGGCATGTTATAAACTGTTGCAAATCTGGGTCTGCTGAATTCAGTTCATATTTTCAGCTTTGCAGGCATCTGGTCCAGAGATATTGGTGCCATTAGTTTCAGCCACCGATATCACTCCACTATCAGAGAGGCCGGCCTTACAGCTCAGCGTCCTCAGGAGCGCCCCCCTAAGGGTACACTTTTATATAGTCTTATACCGTAAAGGGAGACTTTCTTCATTGCCGATAGATGATGCTCAGGCTGTCCCCTCAGTGGTATCAAGAGACAAAGCTAACAGCACTAGAGATGAGCGAACAGTAAAATGTTCGAGGTTCAATATTCGTTTCGAGTAGCCCCTCAATATTCGACTACTCGAAATGAATATCGAACCCTATTATAGTCTATGGGGGGAAAAGCTCGTTTCAGGGGTAGGCAACGTTCGATCAAATTACACTTACCAAGTCCACGAGTGAGGGTTCGGGCTGGATCCTCCGAGAGGTCTTCTCCGTGCAGCGTCCCCGTGGCGTCTTCCGGCTCTTCATTCACTCTGCCAGGCATCGGACCTGGGCAGAGGCGACTGCGCATGGCCGCACTACAAGCAGACATGCGCAGTCGGCTCTGCCCAGGCCCGATGCCTGGCAGAGTGAATGAAGAGCCGGAAGACGCCGCGGGGAAGCTGCACGGAGAAGACTTCTAAAGGTAGGAGAAGAACCAGCGTTGATTGGCCGACTGTATAGCATTCGGCCAATCAATGCTGGTTCTGCATCGAACTTTTACATTCGAATAGCGAGTGGTACTCGATCGAGTACGAGTATTTCAAATACCGTAGTATTCGATCGAATACCTACTTGATCGAGTACTACTCGCTCATCTCTAAACAGCACTGATATCTTTGGAACCAGGTTAGATTTCTGCAAAATAAAACTGTGCTGAATTCAGTCATCTTTGCAACGATATATAACATGTCGATAAAAAGAACCTGCGTTATATATTTAAAACAAAAAAACCTAACCAATGTCTGTACTCCCGGGACCGGCACAGTTCTTCAGGGAAGCCAAAGCAGTATACCTTGGCTTCCATGCAAATGCAACAGACCTTAGTTGACTGTGTAGTGACCTGAGGCACCGATAATGGGAGCATCAGAGATGAGCCCGATGACTTATCAAATGCCTATTTATGCAAGTACAAATTTTGGGTTTCTTTTCTAAACGCAGATATAGCCCTGCTGTAATACTGTCCATTTGGGACAGGGAACCATTGGTCCATGGACCTGTAGGTGGCTTAGTGACCCAAATCCACCAGACAGGTCCCCTTTAAACAAGTGTTCCTGCCATTCCACATGATAAGTAATAAGTGTTTTGGGGCATGATGTAAATACCTTAGTCCTTGCCGCAATTGAGGGCTCCATAATCCTGAACCCTAACATTATCCAGTACATAGGTGATACATGGTGACAGCTGGGATATGCAGCCCTTATAAGCATGGAGTCTTATTCAGACAAATTGCTGTTAACCAATGATATGTGAAATATTTCCAAATATTAGATTGCTTTTATGTAACTTGGCAAATTAAATCGATTGTCTGACCGAGGTAAATGCTTCAGGTAACACCAATTTCATCACCATTATCTGTAATGACCGCAGTATGTTTCACGAGAGAGGGGGAAACAGCTGTATCACATCATGGCAGCATATTATTCCTTACAAGGAAGTCTTCTATGTACTAGCAGCGCTACAGTCCCTGAAATCACCCTTAATAAAAGGTGCAGGATGGAGAAGAATCTGCCTTTTTACTCTATACATGAGACTTCTATATTCTGCACATCACCTGTAACCTGTATGAGTTTGTGGATTGCAGCATGGCCGCCAGTCATTGTATACTGTGCTCTGTTTATATTGTATATTGTGATACTTGTTGCAGATAGTTCTGATCCGATGTTCATTCTCTGACCCAGTAAATAAAGTATATGATGGATTTAGTCTAGTTATTGGTCTCAATCTCTTATCTCATATATATATATATATATATATATATATATATATATATATATATATATATATATACCCCCACACACACTGTCTACCAATAGGTATTTTGCCACCTGTGGTAAAATAGAAAAAAACAACATTTATTCCTATTCAATAGTTGGTAGACCCCAGCAGATGTTTCCTTACGGATGGTATTGATCCACACAATACTCCCGGATGTCTGGTGAAACTCCTGGTGTATGTGAGCCATTGGTTTGGTGCGGTTTCTCTGGCCAGCACTTGTCGGTCTCTATCTCCCAGTTTCGGGGGTCTGCCGACCCTGGGCACATTCCGACAATCATCGATCACCTTCCACTTCGTAATCACATAGGCCACTGTCGATTTTGGGTAATTCAATTCGCTTGCTATGTCCCTTAAAGATCGACCATTTCTGTGGTGCCCCACAATTACCCCTCAAAATCAGACAACTCTGCACTTCGTGGCATCTTGCATGTGTCTGATGTCAATGCGCTAATGCTGTTTCCTATTTAACGGCGGAAGGCGTGACTTACATCATAACCGCAGATATCTTCATTTGCATGGGTGTCCAAATACTTATTGGTAGACAGTGTATACATATGAGTTTCTCTCTGTTTGTCTGTTCTTTATGCATGACCAAACTACTAGACTGATTCTCACCAAATTTGGCACACAGGTACTTCAAGTGTCCGGGATGGTTCTAGACCTGATCTCAGCCCTCTAGGACGTACTGTTCCTGAGATACAGTATTCTCAAAAAATGACCTGCGTTAGCCAATACAAGCCTACAAGACTTTTATTCATATTCCAACTGCTATACACACGGTCACATGTCCCTAGAGGTGTTCATATCTATTGGAAGGCATGCTTGTGTTGTAGGCATGCTCTGTGACCTCTGCATAAGCCACTGTGCGGGCAAGGGGGAGATGAGTGATATCGATTTTCTGTTGTAGATGCGTTGTATCAACCCAGCCCCGCATATGGATAGGTTAGGTTCAACTAAATCAAACAGTGTTTTTCCCCTTATGAATTGGTGCCTTTATTACTTAAATGTCTTCTGTCTATTTGCAAATGAGCTCTTTGGACCAATGATATTACTGCATACCTCTATGGAGCAATGGCAATACCCTCATTTCTCAGAGCTCGTTTTCATATTGGCAAAACTGAGATATCTCCGCAACAGAAGCCGTGATTCATAAGAAGAAAACCACATTAGACACTACGTTGTAAGGAGTGAGAAGTTGAGGCAAGTTTTGGCTACATTGTAGGTGCAGCTCTGATAGTAAATCTGGACCTATGTAATCCCTTCTCATTTTTCATATGGGCCTCATTACATTACATTAAAACCTCCAAAAAATATTCTTAAATCAATTCTCAAGATACTATGTCCCTCCCGTAAAAAGAACATTGCATGAAAGTGGAGTTTATCACATAACAGGTAAGTCAATCTATTCATGCTTAATAGATCAAGGCAGTTGAAGATCATATCTACCCATTTGTATACCTAAGAGGCTAGTACGCCCCCCACAGCCCCTGTGTTTCCTGTATTAAGGGATCAGAAGTCCTGAAAGTGATAATTGATCCATTTTGATAAAAAGACCCCACACCACAGGGATGTAATGCACTTTGGTAACACTATCCTCCACCAAGCTATTAACAAGCAGTCATGGAATACTAATGTATCCAAAGTTTGTTCTGATATACAAATATATATTATCACATCAAAGTGCGGCGTGTAAATACTTAGAATACTTCAAAGGGATCTGCAATGGAAACCTTTCTGCCCTTACTCCAAGAGTTGCTGTAAAACAAGGTTTTGTCCTGTGGCTCCAGGAACCTGATCCGTGGGGCTGTTTAGCTCATTTACCCGCACTTAATAAGCCTTTTGATCTTGTTTTCCTATTTAGGGTTCCCCTGTGTCTATAATTACTTAATTCCTTTACTACAATATTGTTCCTCACCTCTGCTGCAGGGCTTTTGAGGGCCACTTTCACATGTTGAACCAGAACTTTCTAGTGTTGTGAATTGTAACTTCAAGTATTTAACTGTTCCAACATTCCCACGAGTTCTCCGATCATAAAAGACGATGCGGTCACCTGGACTGGAAAATACTCCACTCAGAAGAAACAATGCTTGCTGATGTCAGACATGCTACAGACTAGTATGAGTAGTATTTCCTCCAAATGATTTCATTCCCAATATGATTCATATTCTAGAGATTCTATTTAATACTCTTTAGACCGAGCAAATGCTTGAGCGAGCGTTTCCACAAGTGACTTCCTATGAATAAAGTATAACAATGCTATCAGTAAAGGTGGAGTATACAAGTTATTCATTATGTATTCTTTCTATGGCCGCCCTTCCTTGGCAGATGGGCTGCTGAGATAAAGGCGGAGAATGGTTTGTATGAGAAAATGCTTTGTGTAAGTCGTCACTTCTAAATATAGAGAGAGTACAGTATGGGTTTTTGCTAAATATGATAGATATGTAAAAGGGTTATACACTGAAGGTAACTACCTCCAATAGATGGCAATGGAGAAGTAGCCATCTCCTGGTGAGAGCTAATTTGCATACAGTTTTTTTCCATGGAGAATTGCTAAGTGTGTAAGATTTCGTAGTCTCCCCGAGGACGGAATTGTACCACCCTAGGCAGTGTACAGGATGGGTTTCTCTGTGTTAAAATAAAGTTACCAAAGGGGATTCACTGTTACTATAGTAAATGAGGCTAGACTAATATGATATGGAGGGGGGCTGACGGCTTGGCCCTCCAACAATCTTTAGAATGGAACACTGTTGTCCTTTTCATACTCATTGTACTTGAGTATACAGAGTAACTTGTCTTGCAGGATGCTCATATAAAGCTCAACATGAAGACCACCATCACTCCTGGTCAAATATCCCAACACCGTTGGCTGTGAAACAACCCCATATCATCAGGCTTCCTCCACGAATTTTGACAGTTTCTTCAATTCCTCGATCCGGTAGTCCCCTTTTCCGTTTCAGACCTGTTTGTACTAACCAAAGACCAGTCCACTGTCATATCATTGCACCAAATCTTTAATTTCCAATCTTCTACTATCCACTTTTAGTACTTTTTTTGCAAACTCTAGTCAAAGCTTCTTATGATGCTATTGAAGTTGAGAATTATTTGCCTTTTTTCGGGCCTCCATTCCAGACTTGTGTAATGCACATCGCACAGGGCTTGCATGGACGTCCGTGAACTTTATGAAGCATACGAGACACCTCCACTGCCATCTTTGTTGCACCAGAAATGATGGACCTTGTGATGAGGTACCTTGTTGGCTCCAATATTTTGTTCGGACGTTATCCTCTTGGCTTTTGAATGGATGGGCAGACTGGAAATTGGATCCATACAGCAGAAAACCCTGACTTTATTGAGACATTATGTTACACTTTGCTCTTACAATATTACTGTAGCAAGCCAATATTGGGATTAACTTCCATCTCATTATATTCTTGCAATGGACCCTTCATAAAAAGAGTTTGCCAAATATGGTAACCTTTCTGCAACTTCTATTGAGACATTTTCATCTATCCTACTAACTATCTGAGAGCTAAATACTCCATTGTCATAAGGGCAAGTTCTGTGAAAGAGTAACAGATTTTAGGTGTCAAATAGCTAGAAATAGGTTGTCAGGAACATGATGCCTATTGCTCTTATCAGAAAGACTCTACAATATTGTCTTGATACCTTCTGAAGTGTGAAGAACATAAACCATTGTGCTACACTAATGCAAACCACATGGGATGGGGTCACTGTTGTAAAGCATTATGTCTAAATACACTCTACAATCTATAAAGATAAGGCAACACAAAGCTGAGGTGCGAAATGAGTAACTGTTCCAAGTTGTCATCATCCTGGTCTTGGAATGAGTGACTATTATAAGGAAGGGTGTAGAGGAGATAAGTGTTACATTCCTAAATACTGTCATTCACTAAGAGAATACGTGTCAAAGGCTTTTATTATCGCAACGTTTCTTGGCTATCTGTTTTGGAAAGTGGCTTCTGTTAATTAGGGAACTTGAAAAGACCTCTCGGCCATGTGTTTAGTCTACAGAATTAGATGTCGTACAAGGTGTTTCATCAACAATGTCTGTGGTCACTTTATGACAAGTGGACCTTGCTCCAATGCTGGATGGAATATGCTAGGGGTATCTTTTTCCATTGAATGGTAAATGAATTTGATATTTTCAGTCCTTTTATTGTGTATACGTGACAGAGAATTTTAGTAATAAGGCATCTACTGTGTCCATGTAGCATACCGGGGCTATTCGTTGCCTTACTCTGGTTCGTAAAGTTTCTAAAGGTACTCTGAACACTGTAACACATATCCTATATTGTATGAATAAGGCATTTACCTTATTGGGACTAATAAAGACCACCTTACCAGAAATCACATGCATGCACAACACCTCTGTTCACACTTCGTCTTGCTATTGTGATCACTGAGATATTCTGTAGTTAAAGCCTCTAAAACCCTTCAATAAAGCAGGAAATAAGAGAATATCTTCATGTTCTTTAGCTATAGAAAAGTGATTGCCCATTTACTGATATTACTGTGTTCCGCAACAGCTCACCTGATCTTAAAGACTTCCTGCTCTGCAGCTATTGGCTGAGGTTGTACCACATAGACTTCCTGCTCTGCAGCTATTGGCTGAGGTTGTACCACATAGACTTCCTGCTCTGCAGCTATTGGCTGAGGTTGTACCACACACACTTCCTGCTCTGCAGCTATTGGCTGAGGTTGTACCACACTGAAGTCCTGCCTTGCTGCTACTACTTCCCCCTTGCATACACATAATTCTGATAATACTCAGAGCAATTTTCTCCATTTTACCTGCTACTATCTATGTTTGGGCTAGAAAGCAGGAATAATTGCCTAATAATAAGTAGAAACCTGTAATTATTAAGGCCCTATTCACACAACAACCATTTTTATAACGTCCATCACATAGCTGTTTTAGAACAAGTTAATTTCAATGTATATTCACATGGTCGTTTTTAACTGTTGTAAAAAAACAAAACCTGACTTGCTCGCTCTTTGTCTGTCAAAACAGACATAGATAGAGCCATCTGAATAGACCAATTGTAATATTAGGGTTCTATAATGGCCTTGTGGGTCATTGGGATTATTTACTGCCATATGAATAAGTCCCTTCCATGGAACTGAACAAGCCAACACAGCCATCACAGGCTTTAGGTCCATTAAAAAAGGCAGTGTCATGTGAATAAGACACTACATTCACACGACTGAGTTTTAGCCGTGAAACTTAAACCATGTGCCGGAAGAGAGACTCTTAGCAGTACAGTTATCTATGGTGCTAGGAGTTCCTCTCAGTGTCATATTGTTCTTTAGTAATTGCACTAATAATATGCACTCGGGTTTCTGTTCTTCGGGTCTGCTTGGGGACCCAAAAAATGAAAACCCAATCTTAGGGTTGAGACGATCTTGACTTTTCAGGATCTATTTTAAAATCCAATTTCCGATCATTTTTCATTCGAACCCGATCTCGATCCCAATTCCGATCCTAATGCAAGTCAATGGGATTTTTTTACTAATTGGAGATCGGATTTAAAAGCAATCCTATTCACTATACAGCATGGAATCTAACAATTGAATGATCTAATTGTTAGAATCCACACCGTGTAGTGAATCACTAAATAGCCAGAGGATTTTTTTTTAATTAGTCCCCCCTGGTGTCCACTTACCTGCAGAGATGGCTGCTCTAGTGCCCGGTGTTCTTCTTTACTTCGCTGCCATTCCACGCTGCTCTTCTCGCCTTGCTGCCTCCCAGAATAGGAGAGTGTGGGCGGGTACTGGGAGGGGAGATATCATGTCTCCCCGCCCTGTACCCGCCCACACTCTCCTAAGCCACAAGCCCCGCCTTCCTAGCTCTTTAAACACTAACCTGGGAGGCAGTGAGGCGAGAAGAGCAGCATGGAGCGGTAGCGAGGCGAAGAAGGAGAACACTGGGCACCGGAGCAGCCATCTCTGGAGGTAAGTAGCTACTAGAGATGTTAGTTTAGTCTCCCATTAGAATGAATGGAGGCAGCCAGCGCGCAGGGGGTTAAGGCTGTGTGCCGGCTGCTTCCATTCATTCCTATGGAACCGCAGCGGAGCCTTCACACTGAGTATACATTTCACTCAGAATGAGCGGAGCGTATACTCAGTGTGAAGGCTAAGCAAAGCATTGTGGGAAATAGTACCGTTCTCAATCCCACCTAAAAAGATCGTGTTCAGAATTCCGATCGCGATCGTGAAATTTTCTCAATCGCCGATCGGAATCCGATCTTTTCCGAACACGATCGCTCAACCCTACCCAATCTGTTTAAAAAGTGGTTATCTGCGGAAACTCATAAACCCCATAGACTATAATGGGGACCGTGTGATTTTCGCAGGAAAAATGCGGGGAGAAAAGTCCTACTTACAGGACTTTTTTCTCCACATTTTTCAAGCAATATGGAGAATGGAATCCCCAAAAAGGTCAACAAGCTCAGGTGTGAATTCAGCTTTACTGTATATTTGAGAGCCAGAGTAAAAGAATTAAACAGAATGGTATGTTACCTGACCCTAGTAGTTCTATTTTATTAACACATTAAGCAAATGGAACCAGGTTTGTCCCGTGATAATTGACTTTTCGTAACTTTCATGATCATATAAGATTTGTATTACGCTGATATTACTTAGGGTAACAAATATGCTGAAGAAAACGAAATCCAGAGGGACAAATAGGACACAATAATGTAATAACACATGCTTTCCTGGGAATGATACATGTGTTAGTTCTTGTGTTAAGCTATATAAATCTTAAATAGGATTTCGCTCTAGTGTGAATATCTCACACTACCCCATTGTCATACATCTCCCTGCACTTTAGGAACATTGAAAATCATTATTTCCGAATGGGAATTCATCAAGATAAATCTGTCGCTCTGTCTTCAGCCTGTCATGTGAAATTACACATAGGGTACTTCAGTGATATAGATAAACCTGGAAGCCCTTGTCATCGGCACAGCTCTACAGAGACGTTCACTATGTCCATCACTCATGACGGTAACAGCATACATATGGAGGAAGGATTCAATGTGGATACATTGATAATAGAATTCTGCCGTAGGGAGGTTCGGGATAGTGCAATTTGTCTCATGCAAGGTAGGAATCTACATGAGAGAAGACCAAGTCTTATGACAGTCTGACTTCTGGATTGTCTAGCTCCCTTGTAATGGATCCAAAATGGTGTGTATAGAAACAGAGTCCCTGCACATTAGGTATACATGTAAGATGTGAAGGTTATAATCATGTAATGTATGATAAACAGGAATGAATATGAAGACTTACGTTGTTGTTATCTCTCTTCCTTTCTCTGCTACTATTTAACCCCATGTTGTTTTAATAAAAGTGTGTCAGTATTTCCTTCTTAGTTGATAGAGAAACTAATACCAACATTGTGTGTCTGGTGTCATTTCCTTACTGCTGGCACCACTCAGCTTAAATACTGTAATTAGGGCGATGACCATTACCCAGGGTTATTGGTCAATTAGTCATAAACACGGCTTTGACCTTATCATGTATAGAAGTTGAAGCTCAGGAGTCCCATTGCAAAATCTGCAACAGCGTCCTCTCAACTACTATAAGGCAATTCTAATTCTGGTGTGTGTGTGTGGGGGGGTTATGAGATAGAGGGACCCTATGTTAGGACCATGTGGACAAGGCATCAGGGTCGCAGCCTGTTCTGCTGTTACTGCTCAGTCCAGCATGTCTGGGGTTAATTCCCTTGCAGCCAATAAGCGAATAGGCGTGGTCGGTCTTTTGACTGACAGTGGTGCTGACCTATGAGCACCTGGCATGGGCACCCGGGGCTTGCTGTCCTTCCCTCTATTTAAGGAGGCAGGTCTGTTCACCTGGTGCCTTAGCCTAAAACCTGAATTGTGCACGTCTGTGCAAACTCTAGTTTGGCAGTAAAATGCCTTAGCTAGGTAGGGCTTTAGTTAGAATTGTTCCCCTAGATAGAATTGTTCCCTTAGTTAGAATTGTGGGAATCTCCTACCTTGTTACGCTAGGTTCACACCTGCGATCGGGTCTCCGTTCTGTGGTTTCCATCTTCTGCATGCAAGAAGACAGAAACCACAGACCGGGTCCGGCCGTGAGCGCCGGTGAGCGTTTTAGTTTCTCCGCCGCAAAACCGTTTTCTTTAAACCGGACACAGAGTACTGCATGTCCGACTCTGTGTCCGGATTAAAAAAAACCAGTTTAGCGGCGGAGAGCCTAAAACGCTCACCGGCGCTCACGGCTGGACAGCTTTCAAACCCATTCACATGAATGGGTATGAAAGAGTCCTGCAGGTTTCCGTCTCCTGCCTCTGTTTTGTGCAGGAAACGGAAACCTGCAGATCGGAGACCGGGCGCAGATGTGAACGAGCCCTTATTCTGCTACCTGTAGTGCTGCAACAGCAGGTGGCGGCCCAGGAGGTTACTGGGAGCACACGGTCATAGTAGTGTTTCGTTTAGCGGCTCCTTGTCCTGTAGTGGCAGCTTCCTTGTGAGGTAACAGGGAGCACCTAGTTTGTGGTGTAGCCCGGCAGTGAGGTTAACTATCGGGCCTTGTTCACACCAGTGCCCCCTGCAGTCCAGAGCCGCAGGCTTTTGTTTTTTGTTTTTAAGTAAGCCTGCCGACCGTAACACCCTGGTACAACTACTACCACTGCACGCCCTCTATAGCTACATAGGTTCAATACATGCCCACAATTTTTGTAATGTTTGTCCGTTGTTCTTGTCCTCCGACAGACCAAAACAACGGACACCCTGACGCAGATGTGAACCTATCCTAAAAAACAAAAACTTGTTGTACTACTGCAAATAATGTTTTCTAAGTAATGTTTTTGTGCTTCTCTTTATTTTGTAATGAGAACCCTTTGTAGTCCCTCTTCTTAGAAGCCTTACCCAGTCAGTCCTGGAATCTGTCACACGACTACTGCGGTACGATGCGGGTGTGTGCCGTGGGCTCATCTGCTATTGGTATACAAGTCTTATTTCTTTTTTCTAACTATTGCCCCAGGTACATAAAAAAAAAAAAAATTTAACCAGACTGATCGAAAATGGCCCCACATGTCTTCCACTCTTTTCAATGGATCGTCAATATTTTATCACTTCCAGTTTTGTGTTATTTCTCGTATAAATCTGTTGAGCTCACAGATTGAAACACTTAAAAGGACCGTCATGAGATTATGATTAGTAGACGCAGGGGTTTTAACATAAATCGGATATAGGTTGTAAAATGATTTAGTCATAAATGTGCCTATATATTGCACAGATGACTCATTAACCTTAGTCTTCTGCATTAAATCCATGAGTTCCCATGACCTAGGTCAAACCTCTATGAGTATCATTGGGTCGGGAGGATATATGAAGCCATCTGTATGGTTATTAGGCCAGGATTTAAGTGTTTTTCCAGCACGGTAATATATAAGTAATTGATTCCGTTCTTATATGTTAGTACTACACTCTATACTAGTGGTGTTACTCTTGTCTGTAGCTTAGCTGTTGGATTGAATTATATTCATCTGGATAGGTAAGACACAAATTGCAATAATAACTAGAAGCAATGCTTAGTGGGTACATACCGTATATACTCGAGTATAAGCCGAATTTTTCAGCACAATTTTTGTGCTGAAAAAGCCCCCCTCGGCTTATACTCGAGTCAGCAAAAAAAAATAAAAAAATTTTTTTTTCTTTTTTTTTTAGGGGGGAAGGTCTATGACCAGCCGCAATATCAATGTATAGAACCTCCCATAAAATAGTGAGGAAAAAAAGAAGCTTGAAAAAAATATAAAAATTAGAAGTTCTAAATCCCTCCTTTCCCTAGAATAGACACAAAAGTAGAAAATGACTGTGACACACAAACACATTAGGTATCCCTGTGTCTGACAGTGCCCGGTCTACTGAGTATAGGGGATCTGCAGTGCTCCTGTTCCCTCGAAAAGGGGTTAATAGGAGCACTGCAGATACCCTATGGTCAGCCAGGCTGAATTACAAATGGGGGGGGGGGGTAGGGGAAAGCAGTCCTCAAGCTCAGGGAAGGGGCAGACAGACAACCAAAACACCCCCTCCCCTTCCCCAGCACCCAGCACCTACTGCACCCAAAAACTCCAACCATTTTAAGTTTTGAAATTTTCCAGTAGCTGCTGCATTTCCCCCCTCGGCTTATACTCGAGTCAATAAGTTTTCCCAGTTTTTTGTGGTAAAATTAGGGGGGTCGGCTTATATTCGGGTCGGCTTATATTCGAGTATATACGGTAGATGCCAGGCTATTTATTCAGAAGCTAGGAAGCTTTTATTTACTAGATTTAAGAGGGGATTTATTGACTTGTATATGACTTATGACTAGAGATGAGCGAGTAGTACTCGATCGAGTAGGTATTCGATCAAATACTACGGTATTCGAAATACTCGTACTCGATCGAGTACCACTCGCTATTCGAATGTAAAAGTTCAATGCAGAACCAGCATTGATTGGCCGAAAGCTATACAGTCTGCCAATCAACGCTGGTTCTTCTCCTACCTTTAGAAGTCTTCTCCGTGCAGCTTCCTCGCGGCGTCTTCTGGCTCTTCATTCACTCATTCACTCTGCCAGGCATCGGGCCTGGGCAGAGCCGACTGCGCATGCCCGCTTGTAGTGTGGACATGTGCAGTCGGCTCTGCCCAGGCCCGATGCCTGGCAGAGTGAATGAAGAGCCGGAAGATGCCGCGGGGACGCTGCAAGAAGAAGACTTCTCGGAGGATCCAGCCCGACCCTCACTCGTGGACTTGGTAAGTATAATTTGATCGGACGTTGCCAACCCCTGAAACGAGCATTTTCCACCCATAGACTATAATAGGGTTCGATATTCGATTCGAGTAGTCGAATATTGAGGGGCTACTCGAAACGAATATTGAACCTTGAACATTTTACTGTTCGCTCATCTCTACTTATCCCAGTCCCAGCACTTTATATGTGTTTCATCATAGAGAAGTCTGATCTTTACTACCAGCAGAAACCATCTAAAATTGATGTTTATCCATTACAAAGATCAACTTCTGTTGTGCCGATGACCAACAAATGCCCAAAGGGAATTTTTTAATAATTCTCGTTAAACGTATTTTTTTCAGAATTTTGAAGAATTTTCTGTATCACTGTATTTAAAAGAAAAAAAAAATCAATTTTCACACTACATCTAAGGAGAGACTGATATTCGCCAATTCTGTAGGTTTTTGGGTTTTTTTGCAGCAGTCCTCTCATTTACATCACACACTGGATTACAATAGAAGATAACATCTCTATAGATAACAGCTCTGACCCACCATTGCATGCACTACTGGCAATAGATGATTATTCTCCCATAGACTTTAGCAAATCGGTCTAAAAAATTCCTGCGGACATGAGACTAGCTGGTTTTGATCAAGATGGCCACACACTTTAGACTAACCTTTGCGAAAGCCATAGACATCAGCAGGACAGGTTGACTATCTAATATATATTCAATTTTGAGCTGATGTGATCTATGTTAGGAACAAAAATGATGAATTATGTTTAGCCCAATTCTCAAGGCAGATAAACCAATGCCAGAGGGGTCTGAGGTGGGCAGCATAGTTGCCTGTTCTTCTCGTGTTTGGGTTTCCTATCGGCTCTCCATTGTCCTCCATCTTTACAAAAACATTCTACAGCATCAACTGGCATTGGATGAAATTGGCCCCAGTGTACACATTTTTGTTTGAGATTGAACAAGGATGGAACAATTTTTACCCTAATATTTCTTTGAGCCCATTATTGAGCAATATATATTTATTGTATAGCAAATACAGATAAGATAACCACTGGTCTGAAGGACCTATTAGATGCCTCGGTAATTTGGAGGATAAATGAAATGGAGTATGGGCAGCACATCGCCCCATATTATCCGAGAGGTTTTTCTAATAATCAAGCTCAAATTGACACATTTCTCTTATCTAGAGATCAGACGTCTAATACAACCCTTGAACTGGCCATAAACATTAGATAAAGGTCATCCAAACTACTTATGGCCAGTTATGCCATGTAAATGGTCCAGCAGATTGCCTATATGAACAGCTGTATCTAGCAAGAGAACCCCTTTAGGCAAAGGTTTTAGGCTGAGAACAAGTTGCAGATATAATAGTCACACTTATACCATGGTGAATAAAGCACAAGGTAGGTAGATTGGGTAATACCAATGCCTAGCAATTGTACTATAAGGAAATATTGTTATTAGTTAGGCTTAAGAATGTAACAGAAGTATCCAGAATACTGTTATAATGGCTTACATGGACTGCTCGGTATGTCAAAGACTTCTGAATTGCCATTCTATGTTTGTATCATGGTTAGGGTTGAGCAATCGTTTTCGGAAAAGATCGGATTTCGATCGGCGATCGAGAAAATTTTACGATCGCGATCGGAATTCCAAACACGATCTTTTTAGGTGGGATCAAGATTGGTGATTATTTCCCACAATGCTTTGCTACTGGCCAAGCATTGTGGGAAAAGCTAATAATGTTAGCCTTCACACTGAGTATACGCTCCGCCCCCGCCTCCCAGGTTAGTGTTAAAGAGCTAGGAAGAAGGCGGGGCTTGTGGCTTAGGAGAGTGTGGGTGGGTACAGGGCGGGGAGACGTGACATCTCCCCTCCAAGTACCCTCCCACACTCTCCTAACCTGGGAGGCGGGGGCAGCGAGGCGAAGAAGAATAAGAACACCGGACAAGCCATCTCTGCAGGTAAGTGTGGACACCAGGGGGGGACTAAGTAGCCAGAGGATTTTAAAAAAATCCTCTGGCTACTTAGTGATTAAAAAAAATTACTACACAGCATGGATTCTAACAATTAAAGCGATTCCATGCTGTATAGTGAATAGGATTGTTTTTAAAATCTGATCTCCAATTAGTAAAAAAATCCCATTGACTTGCATTGGGATTGGAATTGGGATCGAGATCGGGTTCGAATGAAAAATGATCGGAAATCGGATTTCAAAATCGATCCTGAAAAGTCAAGATCGGCTCAACCCTAATCATGGTGCCTGAGACACAAGGTAGGTGGAGTTGTGTTATGCCTATAAATGTGAAGTAACATACTAACAATTGTAATTGTTATTACTAAAGCTTATAGATATAACAGAGGTATCCACCATCTGGATGTTGTGACCTAGGCAGATTGCGCTGTATGTCATTCCTGAAGAAGCCATTCCATTTTGTTTGTACAATGTTGCCTGATGCACGAGGTAGTTGGAGTTGGGTTATGCCTATAAATGTGAAATAACATCCTAACAATTATCAAAAAAAAAGCATATTGTGATGACTAAGCCTTATGGACATAACAGAAGTATCCACATCGCTCTTCTAATGGCCTAGACAGACTGCGCGGAATCTCCAACACTTGTGAATTCCCCTTCCATGTTTGTACTCGTTGTAAATAATCTTTACGTTTATTAACATTCCCGCGAATTTCTAATCACTTCCACAGACTCTTCCTCCTAACATTTCTCTTCGCCGACCCTCCCCGACAGGAAAACTGCTATAACGTTTCATAAATTAAAGACTTTTTGATTTACATTTTGTGAAGATGCCAGCCCAATATACATTCATAGAAGAAGATGCAATAAAAGCGAATCGCAGTCCAAACTGCTGCCTAAAGGCTGGACTGCATCACGATAAATATAAGCAATAAAAAAGAAACTCAAATGACCCGATCACAAATAAAGTTTGGGCCAGATTCATCTATTTTGTCTCTTCAAGGGGAGACACCTGGCAATGTTTTAGCCGTGTTTACAGAGAGTCTGTACATAGAGTAATCTTGCTAGCAGACATTACAAATGGGATACAAATCAAATAGTGAAAAAGAAAAGATTATGATATATCATCCTGGGCATGGTTTATTATCATTTTTCACTCTTTATGTATTCGTGTTCATAGGCACAAATCATGTTTTATTGCTTTGTATGCTGCTCTTACGCTCGCTCGCTTAAGTATCTAACCATTTGGTAGTATATATTCTTTGGAGTGATTAGAATCTGTAGCACCTACTTAGATACATAACTAATTTAAACCAATCAGTCATTCTTCATTTAATGGAGATGACAACTATTTGGCAAGGCGGATCTTCTTGGAATAAAAGACTAGGTAATATTAACTATTATACATGATTTGGGTAGAAAAAAAGAAAGTGAGCAAAAGCCAACACACTCTCTTGATTTGCAAATGTCTAAACTGCCAGCTGGCTCAACATAAGCCCTGGGTCCTATCACCGAAGAGACCTCTTAGGAACATCATCCTAATTAAATCCAGACGTGGACGGACAGCTAAGTCCAATAAAGTGTTTAACTGTGTAGTGTGAGTAGCATGTCTCTTGTCGGGAAATGCAATCCCACCCACCATGAGCACCACTGTTTCTGACCATATATCCAACATATACAATGATATATTGCAAAAAATCCACCCCTTTGAGAAGACCTCCCTCCGATATTGGACCCAGCAAAGGAAATGATTTTGAAGTCCTGCCTTCAATTGTCTTTCAATTGCATTGTAAAACACATAACACAACAGTAAAGAGGATGTCCTGCAGTACAAACTTCTCATCGGTGAAGTAGGTCGTGTTCTCCATTGAAGATAGTTGAGCAAGAGATTGAATGGAGTGGAAGACCTATTTGAACAGAGGACACGATTCCCATTTTCGTAATTGGTGGAGACCTCAGCAGTATTAACCTCAGTAATCTAACCCTTGTCACCTATCCTTTGGATTGGTAATACGTTGTTATTGTGAGACAACCCTATCAGAACGTCAAATAGGTAATTTATAAATTAACTTATAAAAATGGGCTACAAAGGAGCTTGTCTTCACCTAGGTCACCCATTTTTGTATCAGATCCTATGCCCACCAGAGAATCTTCTGCTACACAATGAAATTGCAACACCAAGCGGCAAGGTTATACAAATCGTGGAAGAATATTATAAAAAAGACATACTGATAGGGAAAAATGTACATTGTGAGCTCTATGTGGGGCTCACAATCTACATTTAAAAAAAAAATAATAATAATAATCGTGGAAGAATCAGGTGGTGTTAAGATCTACAAATGATCAGATTTCCAAGCACCTAGTTCTAATCTGTGGCATGTGGAAGGAAAGTTTTATACCCACATGAAACCATAAAAATGTGGGAGGATTGTATAATGCCTTGTGTTCTTTAATGTGCCAGTTGTCGCAAACTTAGGGAAAGAAATCTTGAATTGAGAGACAATGGTTTACCACTATGTGATGTGCCTAGGCCAAGATGTCAGCAATATTTAATGTTGCATGTCCTGGTAGTTGGGAAAATAATGATGAACTGAAATGACAGCATGACAACCTCTGCATGGGTGGATTGTCTGGTTGGAAGAATGGAATGGAGTGATACACTCTGTATTACTAGTGATATTGGACATTACATTGCCTAGGATGGCACACAGTGTTGATGCAAACCATCAGCAGTCATGACAGCAGGCTACCAACCAGATGTCCAGCTACAAGTCTTCTATTGACCTCATACCACTGCTCTCAAGGGCTATTGTGGTGCATAGCAATACAAGCAATGGAGACTGGAATGGAAGTCTATCCTCTTACGTTATGAGTCTCCCTTTTATCTCGGATGCAATGGTGGCCAGAGATTGGTTTTCATAAGTAATTGTCACAGCGGTCTCACTCCCGGGATTATCACGTCACATGGCATAATGTATGATAGCTGGACTGAAATTTTTTTTTTTTTTTTTTGGGGGGGGGGGGTCTATGACCAGCTGCAATGGTAATGTATAGAATCTCCCATAAAATAGTGAAAAAAAAGAAGAATAAATAAAAGTTGTAAATCCCTCCTTTCCCTAGAATACATATAAAAGTAGAGAATGACTGTGAAACACAAACACATTAGGTATCCCTGTGTCTGAAAGTGCCCGGTCTACTGAATATAGGGGATCTGCAATGCTCCTGTTCCGTCGTGAAGGGGTTAATAGGAGCACTGCAGATACCCTATATTCAGCCAGGCTGAATTCCAAGTGGGGGGAAAAAAACAGTCCTCAAGCTCAGGGAAGGGGCAGACAGACAACCAAAACACCCCCTTCCCCAGCAACTACTGCACCCAAAAAAACATTTTAATTTTTGAAATTTTCCAGTAGCTGCTGCATTTCCCCCCCTCGGCTTATACTCAAGTCAATAAGTTTTCCCAGTTTTTTTGTGGTAAAATTAGGGGTGGAGTTTATACTCGGGTCGGCTTATACTCGAGTATATACGGTAATTCAATAGTGCTGTTCATTAGGGTTAAGCGATCGGGATCGGAAAAGATCGGATTTCAATCGGCAATCAAGTAAATTTCACGATCGCGATCGGAATTCCGACCCGATCTTTTCCAGCGGGATGGAGATCGGAGGTTTTCTCAAGATCGGCTCAACCCTAAAAGTGACTTTTCCCATAGAGAAGTATTGACTAGGGTTGAGGATCGGATTCCAATCAGCGATCGAGCAAATTTCACGATCGCGATCAGGATCGAGATCGGCTGGAAAATGATCGGAAATCAGATTTTAAAATCGATCTTGAAATCTCAAGATCGGCTCAACCCTACTGTTCATTATTATATAAATTCCATAGTGTTGTTCATTATTATATTATTTCCAAGGTGTTGTACATTATTATATTAATTCCATGGTGCTGTACAGTATTATATTAATCCCATGGTGCTGTACAGTATTATATTCCATGGTGCTGTACATTATTATATTATTTCTATGGTGCTGTACATTGGAAAAGGGTTTATATATAAAATACACAATCAATTACAATACTAACAGTGCCCAAAGCATACAGTGAGATAGAGGGTCCTGTCCACAAGTATTTACACCCTATAAGGAAAGATGGATAGAGACAGTAGGTAAGAATATAAGCTGTCCAAATGGTGGTGTGTTGACAGTGGGGGTATTGGAGGTTGTAGGCCTTCCTGAAGAGATGAGTCCTCTTGAAGGTAGTGAGTGGGGGGGGGGGGGACATTCTTATGTATTGCGATAATGAGTTGCAGAGTAAGGGGATTGCATGTGAGAGTTCTTGGAAGCAGTTGAATGATGAGCGGATAAAGCAGAGTGAAGAAGGAGGTCTTTGGAGGATCAGAAATTACATTGGGTAGGTAGCAGTAGATTAGGTCAGAGATATATGAAGGGGACACATTGTGGATGGCTCTGTATGTCAGTGTTTCCATCATAAACTCTACTCGCTGGGTGATGGGTAGTCAGTAAAGGGATTGGCAAAGAGGAGAGGCTAATTAATAATGGGGGGGGGAGAGAATGCGAGTGGCAGAGTTTAGGGTGTACTGGAGGTGAGGCAAGTGAGCTCTGGGAGGCCATAGAGGTGGGTGGCCATTATAAAAAACATAGACTTTATGATGGACTATTAAAATCAGTGTCTTTTCCTACAGGGTTCAGGCTAAGCTTGGCTACTCCCTCTCTGCAGTGAGTATTCAGACAGTGCCCCCTGTTGGAGCTCCATGAGGAAGAGGCTGTGGAGTACCGCATAGATGTGAGTCGGGCAACAGTCTTCACTAGAGTGAAGATTGGGTGAGCAGGGAGACAAAGTATGGAGGAGGCACTGCGGGCACCCCTAGGAATTACACTGCAGTAAGTCTGGAAAGTTCTTGCTATGGACTCAGTTCTAATTTTTGAATAACTAAAGGAGTGGGCTTATTCTCAACTAACCACAAGGTCCTCCCCCGCTCCTTTCTGCTGCCAGGTCAGTGGAGAGAGGGATGGGTATTGCTTTGTGACTGCTCCAGTGTAATGGAGGTTACAGAGAGAGCAGTGTTTGTCAGATCTAGATCTACCTCAACTCCCTCTTTAGGGTAAGTTCATATAGTGGTACATTACAGGACCCAACATGAAAAATCTTCCAACCCATTGGCAGATTTCCTACTCCCATTCACTTCAATGGAAGGTTTGGGCAGAATACAACTGTAGATGGGGCAGGACACTTATTTTTATCCACGAGCTGAAACTATCATATCCGATTCCTCCCACTAGTGGAAGTTTTTATAGTCAATTCCATTGTGTCAACTTACCCTAAGGACAGCGGAGATTCCACCTCAATCCGCTCCATAACCTACCTAAAGTGTGTCTTGTTCATTTAATGGGAGGCAAATAATTTATTCTCAGCTAGCAGAAATAAGAATCCTGTTTTCTCAGATGGACTCTGATGGAAACTACTAAAATTTCAAAAATCACATCAAAATTTTATCTGTCTGACCAAACTCCTCCATGTGAACCTACCCCAGCCTCTTACTGCAGATCCGTACAGTTAGTGACTCAGTGACTGCTGCTTCTATGGCCTCCAGAGGTAAATAGCATGTCCATCTATATTTGTTGTTCCCTTTAAATAAGATAAGATAATCCTTTAATAGTTCCACATTAGCGAAATTTCAGCATGTTACAGCAGCATAGTAATACAGGTACAGGATAATACACAGTAATATAATACAGACGTAGGCACGCATATGCTGACAAGAGAAGATATACTAGGAGTCCATGGCAGCTAAGGAACGGAAGAGAAAGAAGGAAGACTTCATGGTCATCGTCATAATCATTAGTTCTCTGTGCAGAGTGATCTTCGCTTGGTCTGATGTAGATTATACAGCCTGGTCGCGGTTGGAAGGAAGGACCTGCGATAGCGCTCCTTCTCACACTTGGGGTGAAGCAGACGGTCACTTACAGTGCTGCCAAGTCCCAACAAGGTCCCATATATGGGGTGGGATTTGTTCTCCCGCATGGAGGTCACCACAGACAGTATCCTTCTGTCACCCACCACCTGTACTGGGTCCAAGGGGCTCCCCAGGACAGAGCTGGCCCTCCTGATCAGCCTGTCAAGTCTATTTCTGTCCCTGGTTGATATACTGCTCCCCCAGCAGGCCACACCGAAAAAGATGGCTGAAGCAACCACAGAGTTGAAGAAGGCCCTAAGAAGTGTCCCCTGGACTCCGAAGGCCCTCAGCCTCCTGAGCAGGTAGAGTCTGCTGTGGCCCTTTCTGTGCAGCGCCTCCAGGTGATCAGCCCAGTCTAGTTTATTATTGAGGATCATGCCCAGATACTTATAGGTCCTGACTATCTCAATACATGTTCCTTGGATCTCCACCGGGGTCAGAGCACCTCTCCGTTTACTAAAGTCCACCACCATCTCCTTGGTCTTCCCAGCATTAATCCTGAGCTGGTTCTGCTGGCACCATTCAACAAAATCCCGGTTTAAGTCTCTGTATTCCCTATCGTCGCCATCAGTGATAAGGCCTACTATAGCAGAGTCATCGGAGTACTTCTGTAAGTAACAGCTGGAGGAGTTGTGTCTAAAGTCAGCAGTGTCCAGTGTGAAGAGAAATGGGGCAAGAACTGTACCTTGTGGTGCCCCGTAACTACAGATCACAGTGTCAGACACACAGTCCTGGGCTCTCATATACTGAGGGCGGTTTGTCAGGTAGTCTAGGATCCAGTTGGACAGGTGATGGTCCACACCACCAAGGTTCAGCTTTTCCCTCAGTAGCCCTGGCTGAATGGTGTTGAATGCACTGGAGAAGTCAAAGAACATTATTCTCACGGGTTTCTCTAGGTGAGAAAGAGCTCTATGAAGAAGGTGGATGAAGGCGTCATCTACCCCAACGCCCGGCCGATAGGCAAACTGGAGGGGGTCCAGAGCGGAGCTCACTAGGGATCGTAGGTGTGTCAGGACCAGTCTCTCTAGGACCTTCATCAGGTGAGATGTCAGTGCTACAGGTCGGTAGTCAAGTGTAGCCCATTGGGTTGGGTTTCTTTGGGACTGGTACCACGCAAGATGTTTTCAACAGTCGAGGTACCACTCCCAGCTTTAGACTCATATTGTACATGTGCGTTATAATACCACACAGCTGGTCACTGCACAATTTAAGAACTCTTGTGCTTATACCATCAGGTCCTCCGGCCTTGTCTGGTATAATCTTCTTGATTTCCCTACACACCTGAGACTTCTGCAGGATCAGATAGTCAGATTTCAGTTGACCGCAGGTCGGTGGGTTTGGGTCTTGGTTTGTGAAGAGAGGGGGGTTGTCTGACATGCTGGTGAAAGGAGCATTGGCTTGGAGTCAAATCTATTGAATAACAGATTAAGCTCGTTAAGCCACTTCCTGTCCCCTCTTATCTGATTACCTGCCTTTTGTTTGTGCCCAGATATAGCCTTAAGGCTATCCCACACCTCCAAGATTATACCCTCCCCCATCTGTAGTTCCATCTTCCACCTGTAGTTGGCTTTCCCTTCTCTGATCAATTGATGCAACAATGATCATGATTATGAGGACAGACAATGGTCAATACCATTGATGGTCTCCATACAGTTTGCATGATAGAAGCTCTGCCGACCAATGAGTATTTTTATGCCCTGAGAACAGATGCGCCGAGAAGAGATGATCTGTCAAACAAGTGCTTCCTTGTTTGCTTGGATTCTCCATTTATATAGAAGCCAATTTATATTACCAAAGAGAATATTGTAAATATATCCATATTTAAGACAGTTCCATTTCCCTATCCTTTGTCTGTAGTCAACAAGAACAGACTTTCCCTAGGGCAACCAAACAATATACACATGAATAAGAACAGATGCAAAAATACGAACCTGGAAATTGTCTTGTGCGTTCTGTGGTCTGGCAAAATATAATGTTTTTGGTTTTATTAATATGTTGTCATTGTAAATGTATTTATTTTAATTTTTGTTAAGAGAATCATCTTATGGGTTTCAGAAGAACAGCAAGCCAGATACTAGAGGACGTGTTATCATGATTTAGCATTTCAGGTACTTGTCAAAAAATGAGATGTTTCTTCAAGTTTAAGGGTTTCTCAGGGGAGTTAAAATTACCTTAATTCATCTGGCAGATTGTTAATGATGGTCCCGGGGTTCCGAAGGAAGGAATGAGGATTTTCAAGCTATTAAATCTAGGAGGGGCTACCAGACTGTGGGCATTTGGGGTGTGTGGAGTAAAGGAGACCACTGGAACTAACTATCAAGTTTTAATTATAATGGGGATACCCATTGTTGTAAGTAAGTAAGGGTATTAAAGTTATTTTTTTATAAACAGGCTGTTACCTTGCCATGGGCCTGTGGCCTTACTTACCGATCTCCAGTCCTGCTCACTGCTGTCTCAACTTCTCCTTCTGTTCTCCAGGGAGCCCCATGCTTCCCATTGTTGGGGACCCCTGGAGAGAAGAAGGGGAAGCAAAGGAGACAGTGAGTGGGAGAGGGGATCAGTAATTAAGGCCAAAGGCCCATGGCAAGAGTATTTATCGAGCAAACCCCAACAAATACTGCTAATATTATACACTAGAGTCTCTTCAGACCCCTCAGTATAATGATCGGAGACACAACGGAGGTGAGCGAACATAAAAACCAGTGTTTCTTACCTATCCTGGGCACCATCGCTGACCCTGCTGTCTTCAGGCCTCTGTAGTCACGTGACAGACATCACATGGGTAAGGTTGGTGTCGTGACCCATAATGACGTATCATTGAAAAGGACAGCAGGGAGTTGTGTCAGAGCCCAGGAGAGGTAAGTACCACTGGTTTTTATGTTTATCACTTTCCTTTGGGCCTCCGATCATTATACTCTGGGGTCTGAACCCAAAGTTTTTACAATATTTGCTACAAACACCATTGGGGTCATTATGGGACATGCTACTGTGTGGAGCAGCCAATATGGGAAACAATACTGTATTCAGGGGCCAATATGGGAGATAATATTTTTAAAAAAACTTTTTTCTCTACTGATCAAAAACCTATAGTACGTGAGTTTGGACCATCAGCAATGAGGAAACAACTGTTTTCTAAAAAGATCTTTGCTCTCTGTCTCAAATCTGTCAAAAACACCTGGATGAAGCAAAGTAGCAGGGTGACACAACCATCCTGGAATTCACGCTACGTATTCTGGAGTGTCCTAGGAGCAGATTACAGTCTGACAGAAGGCTGCTTTTGGGGCCAGAAGGAAAATACCTGTTAAATTTATGATTAGCCAGTTTCTCCAAGATTGTTTGGATAATGCACGTGAAAGCAGACTTTCTCCACCAGATTTACACTAGGACGCTTATGAAGTCTTAGGTGCATTGCCAAGACTGACTATTTTTTAGAGAGGTTTTCCAGGATTTTGATATTGACATCAATATCAGAGCGGTAGGGGGCTGACATCTGACACCCCCACCTATCAGCTGATACCAGCACCTGCAGCAATGGCAAAAACACAGAGTATGGAGACGAAAGCAGGCAGCTCCATATACTGTGCCTTGGCCAAGCCATGTTACTGCAGCTGAGCTCCGATTCACTTAAGGGATTGTCCATCAATATCAAGATCCATGAAAACCTTTTTAATGGAGTATCGACAAAATAAACATTTTATAAATAAAACCAAACCGAAGACGACAAAGCGAGATATGGTTTATGGTTAGACCAGGTGGCTGGTTGTGAGTCCTGCAAGTGTCTGCTTCACTCATTGCTGGAGATGTAATCCTATTCTGATGCAAGTGACATAGAAATCCCATTGCATCTAAATAAGGCACATTATTGACCGACATAAATATTGTGGTTCACTCATCAACAAGTTTTATTACAATTCTTTTATCAGTACATTGACTCATGAATCCTCACAGTAGGGTGATACTCCCTGTCCTGTAGAGATCACTTCTCAGCAGCTCTCTCATTTTCATCACCAGCAGGATTGCACTGAATGTTGTTTTACTGCTGCTATAACATCTTAATGCAGATAACACAGGAGCCACAACTCACAATAGTTGATAGACACAACTGAGCTCCTCCTACTGCCCTACGCAGTGACCTCTCCACAGAGCATGCCTACACTACTTACCCATTGTATTCTACAGTTCATCCCTTGGAGATGACTTTCTCTGTAATCTGGTAATAGAAAATAAAAACACAGTAGAAGTAAATAATAATAAATTTTTAGGGACAGTTTCTGGTGTTCTGAATGGGCACGAGGTAGCGTGATGTTTGGGTACATTGGGGCACGACATTAGTTGAACAATATTCCAGGTAGATACTTAGACAAAACGTATCTATTTGCAAAATTGCATTTAATTTACGCGATGTACATGTCACTATGTGTCCGTCGTTTGGGTAGTCTGGGTCACGACATTAGTTGAGGTGGATACATACGGTAGCAAAACACATCTATTTGCAAAATTTTATTCAATTTACCCTATGTGCATGTCACTATGTGTCCATCGGGAGATCAGAACAATGGATACACGGACCACTAAACTAGCAGACGCCATTGGTGACTGATATACCCCATTGACTATAATAGATTCCATTAGGTGCCCATTCTTTTAGACTAAAACCAACGGACTTGCAGCACTTTTTCATTTGATGATTTTATGATACAGATGTCATACCTACGTTCAGGTTGCCATTTGGGTGGCCCACTTGGGGACCCCCCAAATGGAAACCTAATCTGCTAAAAAAAAAAAAGTGGTTACCTGTTGAAACCCGCGGACCCCATAGACTATAATGAGGTCCTCCAGGTTTCCACTCGAAAAGGGTAAAAACTGCAATCTTTTCTCTCTGCATTTTTCAAGTGGAATGGAAAATGGAATCCCTCAGGTGCAGGTGTGAACCTAACCTTAAAGTAATTCTTCTAGAAGGAACGTAGTGTACGTCTTATTTGCTGATCTTTATCCGACATCTTCACTAACCTTCACCTGCATCATGAGTTATGGGTCAGCGGGTCATGATGATTGGGTCGTCCGGGGCACAACATTAGTTGAGCAATATTCCAGGTGGATACATTGCTGTTATGCAAAATTTTAAGCAATTTGAAATAATGTTTCTGGAAGAAACGCGTTGGCAGCTCTCTACATCTTGTTTGCTGATGTGTATCTGAGATCTTCAGTAACATTCACCTGCATCATGGGATGTGTAGTTTAATAGAATCCAGAGTTCTGCAGTCTGCCAGTTCTGCCTGCAAAGCCTAATTTTGGCCAAACCATATCTATCCCAGACAACTTAATTTCATAAAAAATGATTGTAGCTCTTTGTTTTGTAATCTGCTCTCATACAACAACCTGACTGCGGATTTGTTTAAACAAAGAGGACTTTTGACTTGCAATGAAATTCATTAAGCATGACTGTATTGCTAGTGTCATGCAGGCAGCGGCTTGACACTGTGCAGGCAATTTTCGGGCTTTTATTTACAGTAACCACAAAGTATGTTCCCTTGGATCACTCATGAATTTTTACCACATTTAAATAATATTTTGCTTTAGTGATTATGGGTTATACAAGCATTACAAAACATTTGTGTAAATTATATCACATTTTCCATTTGTATTTACATTATTTTTCCTTTTTTACGCTTATTTTCCTGCCACATAGAACAGTGAAGAAACAATGTCTGGTACTTATCATCAGCGGTTCAGAAAAACAATGTTTGCTTATTTCTGTCTTCTTAAAAATTTGAATTTTTTTTTAATGAACATATTTTGGCCAAAAATACCGACAGGTTTACTTACTTTAGGTTTACTTGTACCTGTTCCATTATTATACCGGGACAGAAGATGAAGATGTTGTTGACACTAGACTGATGGGATATGGAAGAACTGCATGAAACGACAGAATTTGCAAAATCCGCTCAAAAACAACATAGCTGTCACTTCACTGCATTCTAAAATTAGAATTTGATATGACACTGAAGACAACAACTACACCTGCACCCTACTGATCAGCATATGGCTCTGTACACTGTGTAGTGGCCATACTGTGAATGCAATCTGAGCTGAAGTAGTGTAGCACTGCCACTAAACAGTGTAGGGAGCAGCGGCATTTTTGCTGACCTAAGCCAGTCCAGGACAAGCTGTCCTGGACTGACTTAGGGTCACCGTCACTGAGCGGTGGATTGGGGAGGCCGCTGGAGCAGCCGCTCAGCCCCACCCCCTTCCATTCAGCCCTGCCCCCTCTGCTCCGCCCCCTCCTCCTGGGGGGCAGCTTTCTGACGTCCGCCTCAGGCGGCAGAAAGCCATGGTTCACCCCTGGTAGAGAGCTGTCAGTTTTCAGCTTTTGGCACTGTGTACGTTGGACGCCAACTGATCTCATGTTAACAAACTATCTTAAGGATATGTAATGTCTATGCTTTGGCAACCTCTTTAATGGGGAATTTCTATTTTAAGGAGGACCACCATTTCACCTCCTCCACCAACTCCAGCTGGATTTTTTTCTTTAGTCCACAGCAGTTGGTGATGTTATATTTGGCACAGTTTGCAACATGGGCAGATGACATGGGACTGCCCACCTGACAGTAAAGACTCTAATTAGCATATTGGATAAAGAAACTATTCAGAATGATTGCTCATCAATGGTGGGGGCAAGAGAAAAAAAATTTCAACTGTGATTATTAAAGGATGCAAAGAGTTAGAGTTGGCGAAGGTGGTGAAAGGTCCTCAGGATGGACCATAAGTGCTTTGCCTATACACAGAAGTCTAGAGAAAACTTCCTCTGCACGATTAATTTGTGAAAAAATAAATCCAAGTATACTTCTACTTTAAAGCACACTTTATTCATGACGAGGCATGAATCTTGATGGTTACAAAGAACTCTGTAGGATGGGTTAACTTTGTTCCTGTTCATTCACTCTGAAATCAGTATACTGACACCAATGTTAGTACACTATAGTATGACATGGGTCAAAAAAATACGACCAGTGGATAAAGAATGAATTTCTTTTGTGTGATAGATGGTGCTAATTCTGTTACTTTCTCTTTGTTTCCCCCTCCCATTTTTTGTTTGTTATTTAAGCCTGATGAAGAGACTCATTCCTGAAACGTTGCAGCAATTATAGATAACTGAATTATACTTTGTCTCTTTTGATGTAACTACTTACAATAAATCATCCGCAGATAATATTTTGGAGTGCTATCATATACCTTTGCTGAAAAGATACGTGTCTGGTTTAATCTTTCTATGGATACTGTGGCTCTCCGCTTATAAGGCCATTCAGCTAGAAAGAGTAGCGATGCTCGGCAGGGAGGTTGTTCCCACCATCTTGGAGAACTAAGCCCAGATCTTCTGTGGGTGTAGGCTTGCTCCAATCCATCTGTCTGTTTATGTAATCCCAGACAGACTGGATGATGATGAGATCAGGGCTCTGCGGGGGCCGGGTCATCACTTCCAGGACTCCTCCTCCAAAGGGTAAAGGTCACACCAAATATGGATGGGATTTAGATTTCTCTTTTGTTCGTTAACTTTTCATTTTCTAATTTGACAAAAGTAAACTATTAGCACTGGTATTTTTGTAAGTTTTCTTATTTAGGGGCATTTTTTCCATGGCTGCCCAAGGTATAAGCCTTCCACTTCCCCTCTGCTATGACTCTCTCTTTCTTGAGCAGGTGTGCCGGCCTTTATCTAACACTCTGAAGACTAGCTATTTTTATTAAAGGAATCCAGTCATCCTCTAGGTGGGTGTTGGGTCCCTGTGCTACATTGTAGCGCCTTCTCTCAGGGACCTTTTGCATTTTGTTTAAAGATTTTTTAGTGGAAAGCAGAATTTCTCCACAGTATTGCTACATTTCCCGCACAGCATCTTCATCCATGCTAGTCATTATTGTTTCATTCTATAATATGTTTAGCTACACAAATATTGGCAAGTAAATTCTCCACACAGCAAGAAAAGATATGTAACAAACCATCAGGGTGAAGTAGGTATTTATGATCTGAAGGTGAACTCTGTGGTTCTTTTGATTCCATAGGGTTTAAGTTGCTGAAATCAGCAGCGGGACTCAGGACCTGGAGTGTATTATCTAATCATGTCTGGTATTTAAGGTGAGTCTGCTCGCCTGACTACAGATCTGGGTCATCTGATATCAGGGATCTCCATAAGGCATTTTATGAATGAGAGACGCACAAATAATGTATTCCACATGATGGGCCAGTTACAAAATGTGGAGCTAGAGAAATGAAATGGTAAATCAATCCTGAAATTGTCATACTGCATGTATATAACATAGAGGAATATTTTCTTTGTAACATATATATATATATATATATATATATATATATATATATATATATATATATATATGTAATGCTATTTATTCAGGTATGTGTAAAGATTTGGCTTCTTTAAAGGGAGTCTACCATCTTCCCAAATTCTATTACCTTATTACAGAGCATATTACACTAAACAATTACTGATAAACAGTATAAGGAAAATTTTGTTTTTGTACCGTGTTAGCCAGTAAGTAGCAAATATAAAAAACAAAAAACTTGAGAGTCTTCAGTAGGTGATACCTTTTTTAATGGTTAACTCATAATGATGACAGAATATAACGTTTTGAAGCTCCCGGCGTCTTCTTCAGATATAACTAAGAACAATTTCTGAAGGATGCATATTTATGTACAACAGGACACATAGGGATAGAATTTTACGAGGGAGGGGGGGAAGAGGCTTATTGGTATATACACGTAAACAGTTCCCAGGTTCTTATCTTTATGGCTGTCTAAGTTCAGTGATTTCTGTAGGCTGACATGAACCCATGTCAAAGATTCATTCCATTCTCCAGAGTGTTAAATAGGGTCATGCACTTGTACTCATAAATCCGGCTCTGTTTCCTTCATTTAAAATTCCCTCTTAAAATCAAAATTTTCATGTCATTGGTGATATTATGATCTTCATTGCAGAAATGTTTTGACACAGGAAGGTCCAGTCTTTGTTCTCTAATCGTATGGCGATGTGCGTTCATTTTCTTTCTGAGCTTCTGACCAGTCTCTCCAACATACAGATTTTCAGTGGGACATTTGGTGCATATTATTAAATACACTACATTAGGTGTGTTACATTGCTGTAAGCCATGTGAGAAGGCTGAGGATTTCTTATTAAGTTTGTGCCCTGAAGCCTAGGAGATTCGTTTGGTATTTCTAATTTTTATTCCTTTTTATTTAATGGTATTGTATTATGCTTTGAAACCATATTTGCTTGTCACCCACTGATATATATTTCTGTATATGTTAAGTGGTTGGTGCTGACCCATTCAGGGTTAATAAATATATAAAATTTAGAAAGCTGGTTTTGTATTATCCTGTAAGACCCGGACACACATGGGCATGAGTGGAAAGTAAGGAAGAAGGCTGATCGGCAAGTGTGCCAAAGTGGCTTTGGTGGGCGGTAGCCTTCACAGTAATTGGAGTAATAATGGGGAGTTAGTAGTAGCCTTTTTACAGGCTAACACTAAGCTTCACTTTAGTGATGGATGTTGTCAATTAGACAGCTGTTTCTTATTACTTTGGTGAGTATTTAAAAAGACACAAACGCACAAAATTTTTTATTTTATTGACGTTAAAATTACCCCCCAAATCCTTCCCTGTCCAATGATACCAAAGTAGTCCAGACATCCAAACAATCTGCATAACAAACATAAAAATACAAAACAACACATCAAGGGATGGGTTCACTATTGGGTGTCTTCAGTAGATATCCTGCAGTGGACCTGCCCACTGCAAAATCCATCCAAAACAAACTGCTTTGTGCCGCAGATTTCATAGGCAGTTTCCTGTGTGACTGTGTGCACTAGAGCTTATAATCACAAAGAATATTTATTCATTCAGCCAGCCTGCAGTCACTGGTGGCATATAGGCATGCCCCTTGGTGTAGGGGACTCATTCGTGCTCACACTTACTTTGATAGGAGCTGCAGAGATGATTTGCAAATCAGATATTTATCCTCTATCCTATAGGTAGAGGAAATATATACTTAGTGGCATAACCTTTTTAAAGCAGCCAAGGACAGCTTTAACCTGAAAGTTTCTGCACTAGCTGTACGCCAAAAGGAGCGCCTCAATTTATAATAATTGTGTTGCATCTCCGGCACACAGCTAATACAGTGACTCCTTCAGCAGCCAGAACTTGTTGCACTGGGACAGGGTTGCTTGCAGCCAATCACCGCGAGCAACCCGATCACATACAGTAGTGAAGCCAGCAAATTCCTGACTTCACTACTGGATATAGAGTCGGGGAGTTCAAGCTGCTGAAAGTCCAGGTTCAGTAGTGAAGTTGGCATAGACAGGAGAGGAGAGGGTTCAGGGTACTGGATGTACAGATTGCCAGGTGCTGCTACATCCACTTTCAGACAGCAGCCAGGGTACTTCCAGTGATGCTTAAATTTTAAAGGAGCCAGATGGAAAAATGCTATAAGCAGCTGTTTTCCAGTGAGAACGGTGCCAGAACTGTGCCAGAACGAATCCCAGGCAAACCATATCTTGAAGTGCACCAAGACGTTATAGGTTCAATCCATCTGTTGGACAACTCTTAATTTCAACACAAGAACAAAATTAAAACGTTTCAGAACCGAATGCATGACATTCACAGGAATGCTTCAGAAATTTCTAGTATGCTGCTTCTTTGCAAAAATCTTACTTTAATGGACCATGGCAAGATATAGTTGTCAAAGACATCTTGAGCAATGGAAATATATGACCAACTTTGAAGGGGTTCAAGTTAATGTGGGGTTACAAGGTGTGGAGAGGGAGAGGTCTCATCCAGGCTTAGTGTTCCCTTTTCCATATAACTAACATAGCAGACAGGGGGCTGAGCAGCTTCAAGTTACAGAGGTTTAATTTGGGATTGAGAATTTTCTGCAGTGTGATAGCTTCTAGCAGAACACCACAAAAACCAGTGAAAGAGTCAAGTCAAATTTTTATGGCACAGTGAATTTAATGTGTTAAGGGATGGGTTAACCTTTGCTGCACCTGTACAGCTCTGTGTGAACATAAGCATCTTCTACTTTGGATCATAGTAAGTAGACAAATGAGTGCTATCTATTAAAGGGGTTGTCCAGTTTTTGAAGATAAATGTTATTGTTTGTATAATAAAAAGTTATAGTTTTCCAATACATTTTCTGTATCAGTGCCTCACGGCTTTTTAGATCTCTGCTTGTTGTCATTCATTCTGCTTACTGACAGTGTGTAAAAATCAATCCATGGTCATGTGATATATAATTCATGGTCATGTGATATACAGTCCATGGTCACGTGATATATAATTCATGGTCATGTGATATACAGTCCATGGTCACGTGATATATAATTCATGGTCATGTGATATATAGTCCATGGTCATGTGATATACTGTCAATGGTCACTTGATATACGGTCCATGGTCATGTGATATATGGTCCATGGTCATGTGATGGACACACAGGTGCACAGCTCATTACAAGACAGATGTCTGATTATTGTGATGTGACTGTAACAAGCTGTGCACCTGTGTGTCTATCACAAGATCATGGCCCGTATATCACATGACCATGGACCGTATATCATATGACCATGGACCCTATATCGCACCTTGACTTAAGTAAACAAGCATAACCAATTTGTTATTTCACTTGCTTTCTATATCTATTCTCAAAAGACTCACATATTGTGGATCGGTTCCAAAACTGTGGAATTAAAATAGACCTCTTCTTCATCTTCTTCTTCTTCGTCTTTTTCTTTAGGGGCTACTAAAGTGATCTGGAAGTGTCTCTGGTATAGACCATGCCTGCAGCTTAATCCTGTGGTTCCATAATGTTTGTTATCGCTGCAAGGAAATTTAGACTAACCGGGACCATCTGCTAAAGGCCTTAATAGTAATCCCCAGGATGGGTAGTTTGTCATACTGGCAAAATGTCCATCTTGAAAGAGCAGCCAAGTGGGACTTATCTAGAAGAAGACGTGATAGACTGATAAGGATGAACCATTATGTCTTGACATCATATAGAGCCTTACTGTTTAACTCATTGCGCTTCGCCTTGCAGAGATTACAACGCATGAACTAATAATCCGTGAGGACCGAAGGTGCCTATATAAGCCTCCATTATAATAGGGACATGCCTGTTAGGAGAGGTTATTGACTAATGCAAAGCATAATCCCCTGCAAATATATAAAGTAAATAATTACAGCTGTAAATCTCGCTGTAGTTTTGACAAAAATTGTTTCCATTCATAAGTAAGCCCTTAAATTTTTCATTTTTATTGAAACGCAAAATCATGTGGGACTCATTTAAAGCCCTCAAGCAGCACCGCTCTTAATAAGTCAATTTATCAAACCATTTCATATGGAAAATCTCAGACATGCCACATTTGGCCGAGTGTAATTATCACACTGTGAAAGGCAGATAATGTCTGACATATGTAAATGATGAGCGGCATCGCTGGAAACCTTCCCAGCGCACGATCCTCTATCAATATACAATAGAAACTGTTTCAGAAAGGAATTAGATAGAAATATTAGTATCTGATTCACAGGAATGGAATTGGTCCCTAGGTGTCGGACTATAACGTGTCTAAATATAAAGGGATCCAAGAAGTTGTTGAAAGGAATAGACTGTGGATCTGGTTGAACAGAAAATGGGCCCCTGGGTAACAAACATTATGGGGCCCCTCTGATTACCATTTTCACAATCTCTAATGGTCTATTTTAGCGAAAAGAGTTTCTTTAAAGGGTTGTCCAACAGTCATTGCTTCTCAACTATCCTCAGCATAGGATGTAGCATGAAGCTCATGGGCCCTAGTGAAAAATCTGTACCAGGACCCCTAAGTATAATGTATTGGTTATAGGTCTGGTCTCCTATATTGGGAAGAGACACCTTACAGACCCCTAAGGCTCCAGGACCCAAATGCGACACCTCCAATTCCTCTCCAAATACCGACCCTGTGGAATGAACTGACAAAAGGAAAGTCCTTCAATTTCTCACATTGAAAACAGAAGGATTAAGATTTTGTATGGTTTTTGGAGCTGATTTCTCTCCAAATCATTTACAAATTCCTCTGTGTCATTTAGCAGTTCCACGTGTTCCTCATTCCCCTCCACATCCTAGTTTCCTTGACAAGTTGGAGGGCAGGCTTAGCCTGTAATTTGTGTATATATATATATATATATATATATATATATATATATATATATATATATATATATATACAGAGAGATCAAGCACATAGTTCTGATATCCCCAGCCTGGCCACTGCTGCTTGATAGCAGAGGTGGTCTGAAGTCTAGACAATGAGCTGTAAACACTGAGGAAACATAATCAGCTTTATCTGGCAAAGGGAGAAAGATAGCAAATGACATGTATCAGACAAAACACTTGCTTTAGCGTAAACTACACATTTATATATTATTCTGGAATGGCAAACACCCCTTTAAGACATAAATGTATCCTCATGATCATGAACAATTCTGTTAAACCCTGTGGGATGTATACAGTTCTTTTAGGTTGCTCCTAAAAATTTAAGAATAAATTTACAATTGAGAGTTACCATTCCCTTTGTTAGTGAGGGTGTCCTAGCACAGTCTGTCTTTGTCCAGCTAGTGCTGACATTGTTACATTATGTAAGGACACAACTATGGACAAGGGAAATGTTAATACTCTATTGTAAAATTTATTGCTACATTTCCAGGAGGAACATCAATACAGAGTTCTTTGCACAGATTCTCCAGAATTGTTATTGTATTGTATGGGGAATGTGAAAATTCATTAAAACACACAAGTTTTAATGCACAAACAATATAGATCCAATCAAGAAGATAATTTTTGGCTCCTAGAGGGTTGTCCCAAATGGGAAACTTCCCTTTCCGTTTATGATGTTCATATTATAATAGGCCATATGGAGAGGTATTAGCCATCTCCTGGTGGTGGCTGGTCCTAGTCTTTGCACATCAGCCTATTCCAAGAATGTTTTATACTCGAGGGGCCCCCTAGAAATTGTGGACTCTGACCTGAGTATTTGACCAGTTGTCTGCAAATTCTACATAAAGCCTGGTAAGGCATCTACAACAGTTCCAGAGCTTCTGACATAGGTTTAGGGCTATTGACAAATGAATTCAGTGAGTCAGACTTCATAATAATTACAGCTAAATGGTTGCCATTGGCAGAGGTGTATATAGAAGCTCCTGGGCCCAGATGTGTAATAGGGCCCCATATACCATGTGCTATGTATAATTCTGATGTCTTATTATATTGTAATGAGGCCTTTGGACTCCCTCAGCCTCCTTGGCCTGGTAGCATCTGTTACTGCGGCACCCCTTAGAGCTGCACCCCTAGCCATTGGTAACTGTCCCACTTTTCCTTTGCACCAGTTTTAATAAATCTTCCGTAATATGACGTCATGCCAGTAAAATACATTTTCTCTAACCCCTAGCAAAAGAAACGTAGTATATTAACTTGCATTAGTCTAAAGTAAAATCAACTGATCAAAGCTAATAAACGTGACTTGCATTGAAAACATATGTCTTAGTTGAATAAAGCAATAATCCTTTATTCCTCAGTAAAGCCAAGTAAACTTTCTGCCATTTTCACAATAACTTGGATGATGTTCCATTAGCGTCTGTAATGTTAATATTTCATTTTACCTTGGAAAGCTGCATTGCATTCCTCCCAGTCCTAACACATACAAATATTAAGAAATAATGTGCAGTATTAGCTACTCTTTTATATCATTAATTATATGTGGCAGCCTCGGGTGGAGATGCCAAATATTTCTTCTGAAAAGGCAGGAATAGGTGAAGAAATACCCCATGTAGAGTCATAATTAGGGTTGAGCTGATCTTGACTTTTCAGGATCGATTTTAAAATCCGATTTCCGATCATTTTTCATTCGAACCCGATCTCGATCCCAATTCCGATCCCAATGCAAGTCAATGGGATTTTTTTTTAAATCGGAGATCGGATTTTAAAAGCAATCCTACCCTCTGGTGTCCACTTACCTCCAGAGATGGCTGGTCCTGTGCCCCGTGCCTTCATTCTTCGCCTCGCTGCTGCTCCACGCTGCTTTTCTTCCTTCACTGCCCCCTCCCTGCCAGGTTAGGAGAGTGTGGGCGGGTTAGGAGAGTGTGGGCGGGTACTGGGAGGGGAGACCTCACGTCTCCCCGCCCTGTACCCGCCCACACTCTAAGCCACAAGCCCCGCCTACCTAGCGCTTTAAACACTAACCTGGGAGGTGGGGCAGCAAGGCAAGAAGAAGGAGGGCACTGGAGCAGCCATCTCTAGAGGTAAGTAGCTGCTAGAGATTTAGTTTAGCCTTCTATTCGAATGAATGGAGGCAGCCGGCGCGCAGGGGGTTAAGGCTGTGTGTCGGCTGCTTCCATTCATTCCTATGGAACTGCAGTGGAGCCTTCACACTGAATATACATCGTATATTGTGGGAAAAATCACCGATCTCGATCCCTCATAAAAAGATCGTGTTCGGAATTCCGATGGCGATCGTGAAATTTTCTCCATCGCCGATCGGAATCCGATCTTTTCCGAACACGATCGCTCAACCCTAGTCATAATGGGATCTGGGGGTAGGGGTCAACCTCCATGATTGATCTCCAAATAGGAACAGGAAGTCACCTGTAGATGGCCCAATTGAGCTCATAATGGGATCTGGGGGTAGAGATCAAGCTCCATGATTGATCTCCAAATGGAAACAGGACATCACTCGTAGATACCTGAATTGGATGGTCAAATGTGACTTGTAGAAGGTGGAGTAGAGCTCAATGAAAGCATTATGGGACATAGTGAATGGTCTTATCAATCACAATGGTGAATATCATTCAGTTATTGAGAACTTTATAATTGACATTGTTCATAACTATGCTGTAGGCATCATGCTATGGGCATTATATGAGTACTATAGCTGTGTGCAGTATATTTTTGGATACTCTGGTATTATTTGGGCATTATATCTGAGAACTAGTACCGTATTGGTTTTTGGGGTTAAGCTGATACTGCCTGTCCTGCATATATAAAGTGACAATTTTTTTCACAAACCATACTTTTCAATGAATGCAAAACACATAGGACATGTCACTCACATCCATGCAGAACTCGAGTTATTCACATAGTTCGATTGTTGATATATTCCTATAGGCAATGTTTTGCATTTTTTCCTGATAACCCTACACATAAAAACCTACTGAGCTACATCAGGAGGAACCTGCACTGTGACTGGTTATTTCTGATAATTTTGATAAATGTGACCCACTATTCAATATATATAGAGATATATACAAACTTTTGAAGGGAGTCTTTCAATAGAACCCAGCATATCAATTAATCCAGGCAGATAGATAGGTTAGGGTCATCTGAATCAAGATTCGGTTTCTCCATCAAGATATTGCTGTATATTGTCACCTACTTTGCCCTTGTTGTTCCAAAGAGCTTAGTTTGCATATTGACAAACACAGCGAAATATCAGCAATGGAGGTACCAATTCACAAGGCGAGAACAAGTAACCTATGTGCAGGGGCTGGGTTGGTATGTTGGGTTCCGGTGATGGACTCCTTGTAAGCCAGAATACAGAGTTGCTCTGTACCAGCAGCGAAGGTCCTGGAGGACTCAAGCCACCATATTACAATACTCTCTGCTCATGAGCCAATATTTTACCAGTGGTGGGCATTCTTCTCAAAGATCTTCATCTCACTGAAACTGTGTGATCTATTTCTCTATGTACACATGTGATCTCAATATGGGAATGGGAATTATAGTGACCCTATGGTTGATTTTCCACCTACTAGCAAAAGAGATACGACCAACGTGGGCTAGTTGAGCAGGCTATGCACAAAATGAACCTAGAAGTTTGGATTGGGGGTAGACAAACTTCTGGCCAGAACCAAACCCTACGTGTGACAACTAGGAATGTCACCATGGAGGATCTCATATGTCTAAATGCCATCTATTATCCAAGGTTATCATGGAGTAAAAAAGTTCTTTCAAGTCTGATTGTATAAAAATTATAGTATGCCAATACAAGAAATAGTGATATTAAGAAACCTGGAGACCACCAAGGATAGTGCACGGTTTGATGCACAGACCACCAGCTGGACGACGTGATCTAACCACTTCTCCATGTCGTCTCCCCACTGACCATCATGCACTTGTTTTTGTGCTTCTATCCAGCTCTCATTCCACATTAGGATTCCTGGAAGGAGTGTGACTTGTATATCGTTCTATGTAATATATAAGGTGATAGAGCCAAAACATTGGCTGGAAAGTCATCCAGGAATTGCAAGGGGAGATTAAGGCAATGACTCCAATCTTCAACTAACCAGAAAAATCCAAATTTAGATGTCAAATACTACTGACAAATGAAATTAAGAGCAGCAAGTTTGGAGTTAGAAGGAAGCCGTGTTGCTAGGTACCAGTTTTATTGCATAAATAAAGATCACAAATCAGGAATTCTGGCAATGTCTGTATAACTCATCAGAGGAATAATTGGTTGTAGGAATATATAGTATCGCTATAAGCCTTCGTATGCCATAGCTTTCCTATGTCAGCCACAAATTGTGTGCATTGCTGCCAAGGCTACTGTCAGATTATAAGATAGCTTCACGGATATTAGCATTACATCTGGTATATCATTAATAAAGGGCTCTCGATGAATAAAACATATGTTTCCTTCTGCAGCTCGTGCTTTGGCCTTAAATTATCTTTAACCAAAATGTACAATTTACAACACATAGAAGGCATTCAGAACTCATAATGGTATTTATAGTAAGATAAATGACCTGCAAGTACAAGGAGCCCAAGCAGAAACTGTAATAATAAACACAATGCAACCAATGAAGACGTATAATAAAAGCCCAAAACAGTAGCAGGTAAAAATACTCACAATGTAACAATATTGAATAACATTAGTGCCGCTGGTCTACTCCACCATAGAATTATAGGGTTATCTCAACAAATCTCTGTAATACTAAAGCCTTGTGATCAGCTCATCACCGCTGACTTGGCTTCAGAAACCATGGTGGACAGATGAAGCATTATGCTCAAAAAATGGGCCAAAACCCCCAACATGCCCTGAACAAGGCTCAAATAAAAGGAGTCATTGAGAGAGACAGAGAGCGGTACATCGAGGAATGGAGAAGCGCAATAAATAACTTCAAGAAACTCACTGTGTACCAGTCACTGCAAAGGGACTACACCATGGCCACCTACCTGGAGAGAATACGCCACCCCAAACACAGACAGACCCTGAGCCGGTACAGACTGAGCGCCCACAACCTAGAGATGGAGACAGGGCGACACAGGCAGACGTACAAGTCACGGGAGAACAGACTGTGCCAGCACTGTGACCAGGGGGCCCTAGAAGACGAGACCCACTTCCTGCTACACTGCACCAAATACTCAGCTGTGAGGACCGTCTACTACCAAAGACTCTCTGCCCACATCCCAGACTTCATATCTGCAGACGAGAAGAGGAAACTCTACATCCTACTGGGAGAAGAAGAGGCCACTGTGGAGATCGCTGCCCAATACGTGTCCAGCTGTCACCAAACAGATGAGACTCCACGGAATGTTATACCCCAAATCACCCACCCCACCCCACCTCCCCATATAACGGCCACCAAACAAGAGGAAGATGAGACCCCATGGACTGTTATACCCCAAATCACCCCCTCCCCCCATACTGTCCCCCTCGACTCCAACTCCCCCCCCCCCCCCACTGTACTAGCTTTGGCAATGCCAAATATCTATTCGGACGTGCCAATAAAGCTTATTTGATTTGATTTGAATAGATGGACTTGGTCCACCAAATAGAAAGCTTCTGTGTGCTGAGGTTTACTATTCTGGAGATCCAGAGCTCAGGACCGCTCTCTATGATAATAGGGCAAAGTGAAAAGTGACTATTCTAAATAAAACCCCTTTAAATTGAACTGAGATGCCGCTTTAATATTGTTTATGCAATAAAACTAAATTTTAAAAAATGGAAGTAAACCCCTTCCTAAAATCATAATTGATACAGTCTTGATATGGTGATGATTTTAAGACGTCTTATTATTACCATGACCCTTAATTAACTCACCCATTTACAAGAATGTGGGCATTGATAATAATATGTTGGGTTAGTCTGATACAGCTGTTGTCCATGACCTGAGAAAACATTTAGGAAATTTTGGTTTTATGTGCCTGGATTCTAGAATCCCCCATAAGGACACCCAGCATAGATGTGACTACATGTCAGGCTGCATCAAAGACAATCTAGCATAAATTTGTTTTCATTCCATTTCTTAAATGTACCTTTAAGAAGGAGGAATAACAAGCTTCTAGGCATGTACCTGTAGATGTGTATTCTTCTCAGCTAAGATGGAGATAGGCACATCTAACCTACTGGGTATAGGAGAAGCTGCATTGTATGGGAGCTAATGGACAGAAAAGCAGAGACCAGGAAGTAACAATAGCATATACTGTATGATTATATATAATACATGCTAAACATTCTTATATCTCTAGTGTAGAACTGACTCTATAATAATTTACTTAAAGAGGACCTTTCATGTCCTCAGGCACCTGAGTTTCTCTATACCTCTAGAAAGCGGACAGTGCTGTTGGCTTTCCTATGTGCCCCGGGGCAAGAGATATTGGTGCCGTTACTGATAGCTCTTCACCATCAGAAGGGCGTTCCTGACAGTCTAATTGGAAATGCCCCTCCTGACAGTACTGTGTGTAGCGCTATACTGTGAGGGGGCGTACCACCCAGCCATGATGGTGAATGGTGAGGAATGCCCCCTCCGCTCTTGACAATGCTCATCCATAAACTAGTACTGGGGGTGGAGGGCGTCCCTCATAGCTTAGCATCATGGCTGGGCGGAAAGTATATCACTACAGTACTGTCAGGAGGGGCGTTTCCAGCTAGACTGTTAGGAATGCCCTTCTGACAGTGAAGAGCTATCGGTGATTGTACCGATATGTCTTTCCCACGGCACATAATGGGAAAGCACCCAGTGCGCTGAATTCAGAGCACTGTTGGTTTTCTAGTGGTATATAATACTGCATGTGCCCGAGGACTTGAAAGGTCCTCTTTAATAACACATTTCCTCTAATGATAAAGAGATGACTCTGATGACCCAGTCTATACAGAAAAAACTGGAGTAGGAACAAAAAACTAAAAATGTCATTCTACTGCATAATAGTTGTGATCCTCTTATTATATCTTACTAGAGGTTAAAGAGGTTATCCCGTTTCTAATATTGATGGTCCATCTTGGTAGATTTATAGGTTGGATTTGTTTGACTTTAGTCTTTAACCAACCTTATCTACTGTGTTACCATTGTTACCATTACTGGGAGACGCGCTGCCCAGATACAGCTGATCTGTGGGGCCCCAAGTGTCAGATAGGTAATTAATGTTAGAAAGTCTATAACCCCTTTAACAATCTTGAGTATAGAATGGTCTCTATGTAAATTTATCTTTATAATACCTGTAAAACAAATTTCTTCTAGCAAAAGAAGAGACAATACTAAAATTTCAGGCTGTATGGAAAAATGCTGCAGAATACTTGTAAAACTAGAAGGGATAATAGCTTATTTTTGTCAAATAACAAAATGCTAAATGAATGAACAAAAGAGAACTCTCATCCCATCAATATTTGGAGGAGGAGTCCTGGAAGTGATGATCCCGCAGAGCCCTGATCTCAACATCATCCAATCTGTCTTGGATTACATGAAGAGACAGAAGGATTGGAGCACGCCTACATCCACATAAGATCTGGGCTTAGTTCTCCAAGATAGCGGGAACAACCTCCCTGCTGAGTTCCTTCAAAAACTGTCTGCAAGTACCGAGAAGAATTGATGGAGGTCACGCCAAATATTGATGGGATTTAGTTTTCTCTTTTGATCATTAACTTAACCTTTTCGCTGCCAAGGGTCTCTGGAAATTTTGCACCTCCAGTGGCCAGAACAATTTTCACAGTTTTGAGATGGACAAATCAAACCTAAATTGCAACATTAAAAAGCATCCAACCCCCCCATACCTATATATTTTCTTAAAGTAGACACCTGCAGCATTGTCAGAATGCCACTTGGTACTGTATACGAACAGGCACCTTCATGCAATTTTGATTTAAAGTGAATGTTTTATGAAAAAATGCAAAAAATGTATATTAGTTGTTAAAAGCGGAAACCAAACAAAAAATTAAATGCACCAAACCTCCTAAAAATAAGAGTTCAACATGTGCAGAGTTCATACATATCACTATAGCCTGAACCCGTATGCACGTGTCTTCAGAAAATCGCTAGAACTGGAAGGAACAAAAATCTGCTTTGAAGCTGGAAATGTTAAAAAAGTATCATCCTATAAAATGTAGGAATTACACACCATGAAAGTAAGTGAACCCCTAAACCCTATATATTTTTTGAAAGTAGACAACCTGAAGATTACAAATGTCTTAATGGGTCATCGATAGCCACATCCACCTTCATGCAACTTTGCGACCAACACAAATAATTTTTTGAAAAAATACGCTAAAACACATATTTGCACCTAAAACTCATGTTCAATCTCACATTCATATACAAAATACTTTTAAAATAATAGCTTATGGTGTATACAATGTGTAAAAATACTATATCTACTGCAAACATCAACTACAACAAGAGCTCGGACTCCCAAAAACACGAATACAGAAGACAAGCAGGATTTTGCTGTTGTTCACTAATATGTTAAAAAGCTATTCTGCACCTACCAAACTGTGATACCAAAATCTAACTTTTTTCAGAGTACACAGCATACCGTATATAAAAACACAATTTAATAGTTTATATATACAACCACCTTCATTCAACTTTGCCGCAAACAGAGATTGCTAGCAAAAATTGCGCAAAAATTCAAATTTGCCACTAAAGTGCGGCTCAAGAAATCCCTTTCTGCAAACATAATGTACTGTACATAAAACTGCAATATGTGAGGAGTTCATACATACCACACATGTATATATTTACAGGGGCGGGTGTTAAAGAATCGCCAAAATCGCAGAAATGCGCCATCCCATTTTGTGCATGCAAATTAAATAGGACTTTACATAAAAATGTTATTTTCCATCCCCCCTATAAAAATTTTAGCAATCTATACATTCATCTCTAGTGATAATCGTTATTACTATTATTTTAGTGTGTAACGGACATCACTAGAGACGTATTTTACTGTAGAAAGCTCAGGTATAGACAGGACAGGGATTGGGTGAAATGTAAACTTTATTTGCGACTTTATGTATATGTTGTGTAAGTGTTTGGTGCAACTTTTTTTTGGGGGGGGCTGCGACCTGGACAATGGTAAACGTCTGGGTCACAGCGCGAATAAACTTCCTGGTTATGTTCAGGAGGTATAACATAAGAATACCCCACTAGTAAAGTTCAGGGGGGAATTACATTATAACTGTATGTGACAATCAGAGACAAATGTATAGTATACGCTCTGATTGGCAGGAGAAGGGTTAATAGGGACAATAGAGTCCCTGCCACCCCCCTCCTGCTGTCACATACAAGTTATGCAGAGAGTCTGATCGTTTCTCTGTCTCTCTCTCTCTGCTGAACTGCTGTGTCCCTCTCCCTTTCCTGTCATAGATCGCAAATTGCTTGCTTAGACAGGAGGGGGGGACAATTTGGAGCTCTATATCTTTGGACTGCATCAACATATCTTGATGCTTTCAATTGCATTTTAAAGAGGAGAATCTCATCTTTAAAATTATATCAAGAACTCGATGATTGGATGTACGGTTTTGGAGCAATTAACTGTTGAAACGCTGTCGGGAATTGAGATCTGCAGTTGATCTCAATGCCAAATAGTTTTTTTCAACAGTGAATCGTTCCAAGACTGTAAGTAAAATCATCAAGTCCCTAGTATCATTTTAAAGATGAGAGTCTCTTCTTTAAAATGCATTTTAAAGCATCAAGATATGTTGATGCAGTCCAGAGATATGGGCATTAGTAGGGAGGACATAGTAACTACGTCCTCCGCTACTGAAGTGCCACCTTGGGAGCACGTATAGCATACGTGCCTGGCAGCAAAAGGGTTAATGTTGTTAATTGACAAAAATAAACTATTAACCCTTCTATTTTTTAAAGCATTTTTACTCTGCTGCATTTTTTCAAGCCTGAGTAAAATTTGTGTAAAGTAAATGGATTTAGAAATCTGACCCATCTTACAGTAAAAGGTTAAAGTCCCATCCAAAGTTCCACACAAGGATACGACCGTCCTATAAAGACCTTTGCTATGACTGCAAAGACTGAAATATTCATACTTTCAGTTGAGAATGTGACAAAAAATGTATGAATGCAAGAGGCGGATGGTTTCCAAAGTTGAGTCCTGTGTTGGCAGCTATTAAGGAACAGCTGTAAAATCCATACATTTTTCGAGCTTCTACCATCGTGAAATTTTGTTAACGTTTTGCAAAACTTTACTTCATATGTTTAGAGCAAATATTTGCTCTCCAGACATTTCAGATGTTATTCTATGTCACAGCAGGATGTAACACATCATAATTTTGGATTACACAGTAAGAATGCCGGTTGTGTCGCGGAGCAGCCGTTGTGGATTGCTGGACCTACACACTGTTGATACGATTAACACTTGATTGTTGATTTTTCCATTAGCGAGAACTCCGTCCAGAATGAGTTTCATTCATTTGATATGGATGTAAACAATCTTCTGGGTCCTGAATCCTTACATGACCTTCTAGTTTTACTAAACAAAAACTTGAGGAAGTCCATGAACATCTACAGGAATGAAGGTAAATCTATAATTGTCTGTTATTATAGGCTTGCACGGCGGTTTTATGATGAGTAAATACATTACACTCTTCAGCCAAAATTCCCTTTGCTTTAATTAACAGATGCGGCTGATTTCTTGTGATGGTCTAAATTTATTGTAAAGAACCATCTATTGCATGGGTCAAACTTAGGTTACGTAGGTAATTGAAACCATTAACCTTACTTGCAGTTTAGGAGAAAACATTGAATTAAATGAAGAGCATAAGTCTCCACTAGGTGGAGCTCACTGCATACAGATTTGTAATTGAGTTCAATGGGGGGTACAAATCCTTATAAGTTAAAGAATACTTGACAGTTCTCAGAATGTGTCTGTATTAGTGAATACTTGTACTTTTCTACATGAAATAACAATTCAGCAACATCTTTTCCATTCCTCGATTATTCCTCCTAGAAATTTATGACCAATTATACATCTTTATGGAGTGATCAATGAGGTGTGTGTCAGCAGAACAAAGGAGTAGAATCACTCTTTAAGACAGCAAAATTAGGATAAGAGGAATTTTCCAATTCTGCATTTGCCCCTGTTATTGGATCTGAGCTGACCCCCTGGATCATCAAGTTCATTGAAATTTTTAGTTGAAAGCCATGCCTTCAAAACAACTAAAGCCTCTTGTTGAAATCCTGTGAAACTAGTAATATCAAATCATCTTTTGGCTTAGGCTACAGTCACACTTGCACTATGTAACCGTTTGGTGACTCTGTCCCCCATTCCATCCATTTTTGGCTTAGGCTACAGTCACACTTGCACTATGTGACTGGTGACTCTGCCCCCCATTTTGTCCCCTATTTTTGGCTTAGGCTATGATCACATTTGCACTGTGTGACTGTTTGGCGATTCCGTCCCCCATTTTTGGCTTAGGCTATGGTCACACTTGCACTGCGTGACCATCCGGCAATTCTGTCCCCCATTCCGTCCCCCATTTTTGGCTTAGGCTATGGTCACACTTGCACTGTGTGACCATTCGGCAATTCTGTCCCCCATTTCGTCCCCTATTTTTGGCTTAGGGTATGATCACACTTGCACTGTGTGACCGTTCGGCCATTCCGTCCCCCATTCCATCCCCCATTTTTGGCTTAGGCTATGCTCACACTTGCACTGTGTGACTGTTCGGCCATTCCATCCCCCATTTCATCCCCCATTTTTGGCTTAGGCTACGCTCACACTTGCACTGTTTGACTGTTCAGCGATTCCGTACCCCATTCCGTTCCCCATTTTTGGCTTAGGCTATGCTCACACTTACATTGTGAGACATAAATCACAACATCATATAGACATCGATAAAAAAGGGAAATCCAGCACGGCCATTGTGGGAAAGTTAAAACTTCTTCTTTATTAGTACATCAGCATAAAACACTTGCACACGCATGTTAAATCAAAACATTCTTGCGTCAGACTGACGCGTTTCGGAATACTCTTCCTTTCTCAAGGCTTTCCCATAACGGCCGTGCTGGATTTCCCTTTTTTATCGATGATGTGACCTTTATACTCCAAGCCGAAGGAGTTGAACATCCATGCAAGAGCTGGGGAGTACTGTATAGTGGAAGAGCCACATGGAAGAAATTTATCTGCAAGTGGCTGAGGATCCCTTTTCCTAATTTTTCCTTCTATGCTGATGTAGATATAGACATGTATTTATTCTGCTGCCAAGGATATTGGTTATCAGCTTGTATCCATGCTGGTCTTTGAAATTACATAAATATTAAAGTCGATTGGCTAAGAAGTAAGTATTCTACGTTCAATGATTTATTCTTCCTGCTATTAAATATACAAAATTGTGGACAACCATTTCCCATTTTCTTTCTTTAAAACCACTGGGGGTTTTGGGGCTCAATGACCCAACTCAATGGGTTTAGAGTTCAGAATGGAGGTTCGCTACCAATGGGGGAAGTAAATGATGACTGCTATCAACAATGATTTAGTCTCCCCCTGTGAAGTACCTGAGTGGAAGAGTCCAACATGCAAAAAGTCAGGGATCTATACATTAACTCCTGTGTATTGGATTATATTGGACAAACAAATAAAGTTAGTAAATATAGACTAAAAATACCAAATTGTGCGAGATAGCTTTCTTTTATAGAGATGCATTGACCACAATATAATATATTCATATATGTCTATACACACACATATATATATATATATATATATATATATATATATATATATATCATACCCAAAAAACTGATATTTAAGTTTGCTCACAAACTAGTGTGATCCGATACTTTGTCATGTTGTTATTCTCCGTTAGCTTATAGCGCTGGAGTCGGGATTTCAATCATTGACCTCGGTGCTGCGTTCTCAGTAGGTTCAGAAATAATACAGATTGGAAGAAAAACATTTGGATAGTTGTTGGTATATCTGAAAGTGGAAAAACAGCAAATCTTCGTCTGCCCTCCAGCAACTAGAATGAATTCCAGGAAGGTCAACAAGACAACTTGAGCATGTGTTCTATTTGGAAATTAATGCGGTTTGTATTGTGTGTTTTCTGTTTGTTGCTAGTCAAACAATGGGATGAGTTTATATCTAGTAGAAAAATTAGCAATGTTTAGATGTTCTATGGAAGAAGTGACAATACTCATGTTAGTGTAATGCCTTATTACATCTACAGTGGAGTCTGCTGGCTTATAACATGCAGAAAGGATCCCAGAAGACGCAATGCCAAAGGTTTCTAAACTTCTCAAATATACAAAACAAAGTAAGTAAAAGAACTCTGTCGCTTCTTAATAGAGAAATCAAACACTGCACTTAGTAATTCCAAACTTTAGCTTCTAATCCATCTTTTATATACATAAATATATGTATTGTGGGGAAGTTAGCTCGGTAGAAACAGTGGTGTGGACCCAAACAGTCAAGACAGGGACACGAAACTGGTTTATTTAGAAAGAAAAAACAGGAAAATAAATAAACCTTGACTTCAGGCACAAAATGAGCAAAACAAAATACAGACTTAACTACAGGCAAAAATAAAATAAAAACCTGCTCGTCTGAGCAACTAACTAAACAGAACTGATACCCTAACTATACATGTGGCTTGATTCAGCCGTATGAGCAAAACAAGTGCAATGTTGTCTCACTAGACTCAGGATCACAAGACAGAACCACACACCTCCATTCATCTCATGGAACTGCACTGGCATGCAGAAGCTGCAGACCCAGAAATGAGACAAGGATCTTCACCTGGGCTGAGGCCTACTCCTGGACCACACATATGTCAGAGACCTGGGGCTGATATATCTGGACTCCAGCACTCTGCCTGTCACCTTCTCACAAGATATATATATTACAATTTTGTATGAAGTAGGATTTGCTAAATGCTTGTTTACCTGACGCAAGTGAAAAACTTTCTCCATATGTGGGTATCAGTCATTAGACTACTATCTCCTTAGCAGGGAATTAAAGATTTCTGTCAATCGACCATGTTCTACCTGGGAATGAAACTTCTAGGAATACTGTAGACCTCCTTCATCTCTGACTCCCGTACCGCTATGGGAACCCAATACTGATATATGAGTGGGCTTTCATAATAAGCAACATGGTGGGGTACTTTACTGGTCTGAACATCCTCAACCCACTCTATTAGGTTCACAGTTATGGACAGAGACTGCAATGAAAATAGGATAAGATAGCCATTGCATACCTTGGACTCTTCCATGTGTTTGTTGATGGATGTTCCTTGTTATAATCCACCTGTCCAATAACATTGGTGCTATGAGCAATAACTATGTAAAAGACCAAATATAATATTGATTGCATTGCTCCTTTCCCCACCCTATCTCCTCCCCTTACCCGGCCTCTCCCCGCCCCTTAATTGAGAGGGGATGTTTGTTATCTATTGGGTAAAACTTGCAAAAAGTAATAAAAAACCAAATAAAGTATGGGATTTCATGAGTTAATTTCTGACAGGGTACAATCTGCCTGGTGTCTGTCACATGTGGGAGCGTCACAATCCTAAAACATTTTAGTAAACTTCCTTGCTTCTTATTTTGTTGGCTTGCGTATATGTATTTGTGTGCTGTAGGAGGGAATTGTAAAGTTTTTTCATGTCAGGAGGTGATGTGAATGATGACTCAATGTCTGTAAAGTGCCAGACAATATGTCAGAGCTACATAAATAAAGGGTAATAATAATTGTAATGTTATCCCTAATGAAAGCCAAAAAACCTCCTATGTGGAAGAAATCAAGTAGGATGAATTAACATTGTTTAGTAATGAAGAGTTACTCTTTTATTAACTTCCCAGTTATAATGGTATATAATAGAAGTCCAGAGCGTATAATAAGCACTGGAGTATTTAGTGTGGAACAGAGGGCTTACGTGAAACTTCTGGAAACCAATGCAACATTTATAGCAGGCTCCTTATAACACCATCCAGCCAGAGCTACTGAGGAACAAGCTGGACTTTGTTGGAGTGGACCACCACCTGTCCAACTGGATCCTAGACTACCTGACAACCCGCCCTCAGCCATCTTCTTCGGAATATACTGCTGGGGGGAGTAGCATACCAGCCAGGGACAGAAATAGACAGGCTGATCAGAAGGGCCAACTCTGTCCTGGGGAGCCCCCTGGACCCAGAACAGATGGTAGATGACAGAAGGATACTGTCCGTGGTGAGCTCCATGTTGGAGAACAACTACCATCCCATGTATGAGACTGCGACAGCACTGGGCAGTACTGTCAGCGACTGACTGCTTCACCCCAAGTGTGAGAAGGAGCGCTATCAGAGAACCTTCCTCCCAACCACGGTCAGGCTGTATAATCAACATCAGGCTAAGTGAAGATAACTCCGCACAGAGAACTAAATGATCCTGAGGTTTTTATTTGTCTTTGTTATGACTTCTAGTATCTTTTTTAATCTTCTATTCTGAGCTTGTATGTGTTCTTTTCTTTGACAGTGTAATTCTTTGACAGTGTGACTCCTCTACAGTGTGACTCTTTAACAGTGTGACTCTTCTCCAGTGTGAATCTTTCACAGTGTGACTCTTCTACAGTGTGACTTCTCCATTGTGACTCTTCTTCAGCATGACTCTATTACAGTGTGACTCTTCTTCAGTGTGACTCTATTACAGTGTGACTCTTCTCAGCTAATTTTCATTCAAACTTTTGAGGTGATTTTTATATGTAAAGGGGCATTTTTTAATATAATGGATGCAGATAAAGCTAAAAAGGAGATTTCATACCGTACCTGACAGTGCTGTGGGTGTAAGTACTGTAAACCCTGCTGACAGGTTGTTTTTCATCTACGTGAAAACTACTAAATACAGTTATACCATTCAAGGCTAAAACTAAGCCACTTACACACAGCTGAGTCTCGTCTGTGAAACTCGGTCTGTGTGGGTGCCAAATTTTACTAGTCTGAACACACAAGGGGAGATGGAGTCCTAGATTTATAAGTATTTATGAGACTAAGTTTTTCTGCCTCCACGTGAGATACTGCCCTATAATGATTACAGTACGGGACAGTATTTCGCAGGGAAGCAGCGACTCTTAGAATCATGGATAACTAGTGCTAGGTGTTTGTCTCACCGCAGTGTTCAGGCCAGTAAATTCGGCACCCGCACAGACCGAGTCTCTTTTTTTTTTTTAAATATGGGCAATGGATGGAATTAAAACAGGGTGATTTGGGGCACTAAACCAAGGCCTATTGTTTTTTTGGGGATTAATTTATACTAGTGGTATAAGGGATTTATTCTGCAGGTCAGTACAATTTGTATAGTTTTTTCAAATCTTTTATTGCTTTTGCTCAATAAAGCATAGGGAGATAATAAAGGGAATGGGAGTGATCTGTATTGCAGCAGTGTAAGGGGGTTAACCCTTTCCTTCTGCACAGGACAGAAGTGGATGTAAGGGTTAACCCCCTAAACACTGATCAAAGTAGTATATTTTGAAGTGAAGAGCCCAGGGATAGCAAGAGGCGCTCCATTGTGGAGCAGAGTATTCCCCAGGAATACTTTGTCCAAGCTTTATTTTACGATATCTCTAGTCAGACCTGACTCTCTGAGCAAAGAGACACAACTACTCTAATAAAGTGTTTTCTCTGTGTTCATGCTGAGGATGGCCTGTGCTTGTCTAATACAGTATCGGCCTTTTCATCTAAAGGCCAGGTAGGAGATCGAAAAACCTGAATTTGTCCAAGAGAACCCTGGCTATACATAGTTAAATGGCATAGCCCATGGGTGTGTCTTTTGTGCCTCTCACCCAGGTCTAGCGCCATGTTTAGTTAACATATGTATGCAATCTATGCCTTTACCCAGCACATGTTTTATGGCATATAAAGCTGTAGTGAAAAGGGGTTGTCCAGTTATAGACCAACATTGAGATTCAAAGATTATATATTATTATTTGTATAATGAAAAGTTCTACAATTTTCCTATATAATCTCTGTATCAATTCCTCATGGCTTTCTAGATCTCTGCTTGCTGTCATTCATCCTGCTTACTTAGCTGCACAGCTCAATATAGTCACAGAACAGTAGTGAGACCTCTGCCTGGTAACGAGCTGTGCACCTGTGTGTGCATCACATGACCATGGACTGGATATCACATGACCATGGACTGTATATCACATGACCATGGACTGTATATCACATGACCATGGACTGGATATCACATGACCGTGGACTGGATATCACATGACCGTGGACTGGATATCACATGACCATGGAGTGTATATCACATGACCATGGACTGGATATCACATGACCGTGGACTGGATATCACAGGACCATGGACTGGATATCACACGAACATGGACTGGATATCACACGACCGTGGACTGGATATCACATGACCATGGACTGGATATCACATGACCGTGGACTGGATATCACAGGACCATGGACTGGATATCACACGACCGTGGACTGGATATCACACGACCGTGGACTGGATATCACACGACCATGGACTGGATATCACACGACCGTGGACTGGATATCACACGACCGTGGACTGGATATCACATGACCGTGGACTGGATATCACACGACCGTGGACTGGATATCACACGACCGTGGACTGGATATCACATGACCGTGGACTAGATATCACATGAACGTGGACTGGATATCACAAGACCGTGGACTGGATATCACATGACCGTGGACTGTATATCACATGACCGTGGACTGGATATCACATGACCATGGACTGGATATCACATGACCATGGACTGATTTCTATCCACTGGAAGTAAGCAGAATGAATAACAGCAAGCCGAGATCTAGATAACCATGAGAAATTGATACAGAAAATATATCGGAGAATTCTACAACTTTTAATATAGAAACATTAATAGTTGTATCTTAATATTGGTCTGAAAGTGGACAACCCCTTTAACTATTGACAGGGGTTGCATAGTCTTTAAGGGGTCGCATAAACCACCATGGTTTGTCCTGTTCCATTAGCTTATGGATATACTAGACAGTACACATCTCTGCATATCACTCCATAGTAACCTTCTCCATTGGTATAAGTGTTGTGTACTCATGTATATTAAATGGTGTCCTGAATTATACATAAATAAATGCAAAACCCAAACTATCCCTTTAACATACAATGAAGGCTTTTGTGCTGAGCTTAACAGATTCTTGTACTTCTACACTTTGGTTGTAAACCAGACGGTGCCAGCTGAGTGTGTGCTCTGTTCTTTCCTGGGTTCAGGGTCAGTGAAATGGTTAAAACATATCTTGCATTTCTGTGGTAACACAGCTCATTGTGTTCTGATTCCATTTTGGGGTTTTATAAACATTCTCGAAAATTCAAGAGGAATGATTCAAATGAGACAGGGAACCAGACCCAGCACACCACGGCCAGACAACTCACCACAGAGAGATGAATTTACAAGATAAGGACAGCTAATAGATGCATTTTTCTTATACCTCCCTTTAAGCCTTATCCTCCATGCTTCCCATACAACGCTGTCCTTTCTGCCAAGCGACCGCATTTATATTAATATTAATAAATGGAACAATGCGCAGGTCCTCATGTGTTCAGTCATTCTTCTGCGTCATGTACCAGTGAATGTTATACAAACACAGGACATGCGACAAACGTTTATCGTCCATAATTGTATAAGTGACGACTGCATTCTATAGATAACCGTGATAGAAAGTGTTATGGTGGGCTATAGTCTCATTTGAATGTCAATGGAAATGTCTCTTAGTCATATGCGCCCAATGAGGAAGACATGTAAGTTTGGAATTAGTGACATCATAGATTCACCAAGGTCTAATATTGCAATATTGATGGCCTTCCCTTAACCCCTTCCTGCCGAGTGCACATGTCGGCAGCCATTTTTTGTGGCCGCTTACACGCGCATGCGCAGTTCTATGGAGTACAGAGCGTACTGCGCATGCTCACGTAAGCGGCCACAAGTAAAAAACGGCTGCATGTGGACTTGGCTCTGCCTGCGGCCCAAGAGCAGAGCCAACTGCGCAGGCATACAAGTGTGACCCCCAGCGCCTGAAGAAGAAGATGAAGAGGCCGTTGCTGACGAAGGTGGAGGCGGCACTAGAGAGAGTTCTCTTGCAGCATTGGGGACACCCCCAGTGCTGTACAAGCGCTGGGGCCTGCCCCCAGTGCTGTGAGAGAACTCATTTGCATACCAACGGAAAACAGATTTTTAACCGAACATCGGTGCGAAGAAAACATCACATGGCTGACCCCTTTAAAAGGGTACAACTTCCTCCCCCCTGTGGGTTTTTTTCTGTCTTGTGTGGACCAGGACAGGTGAAGAGGACGTTATGTCCTCCTTAAGGGGTCAGATTCAGTCTTACCTGAATCTGGCTCCTTTTCTTGCTTCTTACTTGCTTGCGATCTGCTTGCGATTCGCTTGCATTTCTTTCTTCTCCCTGTAAAGAAATAGTTCAATGGTGTTTTGCCTTTGCTTTCCTCCTCTCTTTCCCCTCCTCTGTATAGCTCACCTCTCCGGTCTGACATCGCTAGCTGCTCTGCAGGATGTTTCATTCGGCGCCTTATCATTCAAGTGTGGCCACCGCTCCAGATTAGCTGCGGTGGCGCAGAACCTTTCTCTCCCAGCCAGTTTCTGGCCGGGGCTGTCTTCCGGGTACACTTCTCCAGTGCGGCCTAAGTTTTGGAAAGGCCGGAGCTTGGAGAGCCACTTTCTCTGCAATTATTTTTCCCAGATTTTCATGCTGGTGGCCGGGGAGGTCTTGCGGAGGAGCTTGGGGGGTGTATTACCCACTTTTAGGGAGCTATATCTTTTATATTAAATTTTACACTTTATTATGACTAGGCCCTGCCCCTAATTGCCGGTTTATTCCAGGCTATTACTGGTCGCATTGTCGGCAATGTAGAGGCCCTCCGCAGGAGGAAGCCTCCACAAGAGACATTGTGGAATGGGTCAAAGAGTACATTGTGAGTACGGAAGCCTTTACGTGAAAATAAGGGGTTTTCACCTGGCTATTAAAACATCCTTTCTCTGTTTAGCATGATTCTCTTAAAGACATCCGTACATCCTTATCTCAGCTCACCAAGAAATAACGCCTGGAGAGATGTTCCGTTTCCTTACCCTCTATGTAGAGGCTCCATGTTTAAGACAAAGTTATGTCTTTGGATGAACAAAGATCCTCAGATTCCAACAGACCCTTTTTCCATCGGGACAAGATCCATAGGCTGCTCAAGTCCATCCGGTCGTGGGACCAGGATGTTGAAGGGGAAGCCTCTGTGTCCACCTCTGGAGGGCAGAGGGCTTTTCATGTGAACGCTTCATTGGCCAGTTTAATGGAACAGGAGGGGAAACATCCCGAAAGGGCATAAATTACAACAAGGGCCTTCAAATCTGTATATCCAATCAACTCAGCACAGCTGGAACGTTGGGACCCCCCCAAAGGTGGACTTAGCGGTTTCCAAATTATCTCGCCGGACCATGGTTCCTTTGGATGACGGCTCTAACCTTCAAGATCTCCTGGATAAAAGGGTAGATTCCACCCTGAAAAAGGCTTATGCCTCTGTGTCCGCCCAAGCTTCTGTGACCATCGCCACTACTGAGGTGGCCAACAACATTCGGGCTCGTCTTTACCGATTGGAGCGAGACATCGACTCTGGGGTAAACAGTGATGACATTCTTGCCTCAATGAGCGATTTACATCTGGCTTCGGATTACCTTAGGGAGGCATCAAGGCAACAGCTCAAGCTGGCTTCTAAGTCAATAGCCCTGACCACCGCCGCCAGGAGGCCCTTGTGGCTCAAGCCCTGGAGGACAGACGCCGCCTCTAAGTTTGCCTTGTGCTCCCTCCCATTCAAATCAGGGAAGGTTTTTGGACGGGGCTGGATGATCTTATGGAGGGGCTATCCGAGGGTAGAGGTAAGTCGCTTCCCCAAGCTGCTAGAGGCAGAAGACCTCCCTCTTCCAGGGGTCGAGGTTCCCAGATACCGAGGTTCCCAGATACCGTTCCCAGAGACGTCCCAGATACCGTCCAAGAGTAGCAGGACGTGGGGGCCCCAGAGAGGAGCCCAAAAAGAAGACCAAATTTTGATGGGACGCTGCTCTCTGTGGCCAATCCTCCTGTAGGAGGTTGGCTTTCCCTGTTTTCTGTTGCGTGGAGTCAGAACATCTCAGACCCATGGGTCCTCCAAGTCATTCATCAAGGCTATGCGATAGAGATTTCCCAGCCTCCTTGCAACCAGTTCATCAACACCCGGTCCCTACCGGCTTTACAACAATCCTGTCTAGAAACATCAGTGGCAGAGTACATCTCAAAAGGGACTCTAGAAAGGGTCCCTCCCTCAGAAATAGGTCTGGGGGTTTACTCGCCGGTTTTTCTTGTTCCAAAATCCACAAGTGGCTGACGCATGATAATCGACCTGAGTACCTCAATCGCTACATCAAACGGAAGTCTTTCAGAATGGAGTCCATAGACTCAGTTACAAATTTTCTCCTGCAGGACAAAACCATGGTCACATTGGATCTCAAAGACGCCTACCTTCATATCCCTATTTACCCTATTTACCAACCACACAGAAAGTATCTTTGGATCACCATTCTCACAGCCAGCCACAGAGAGCACCTACAGTTCACCACACTCCCCTTCGGCATATCATCAGCCCTGTACGTCTTCACCAAGATGATCGCACCGGTTGCCGCTGCACTCAGACTGCAAGGCCTGTTTGTTGCTCCCTACCTCGACGACTGGCTCATAAAAGCTTGGTCTGTTTCAGTTCTCCACCATCACCTACAGATAGCCATCTCCTTCCTACAGAAGTTGGGCTGGCTAATCAACTGGGAGAAGTCAGAAATAATGCCATCTACCCAGAAGAAATTCCTGGGTTTCATCTTGTACTCTCACAAGATGCAGGTCTTCCTCACCAGCCCAAGAAAGGCAAGAATAGAGGCCGCCGCCAGTTTCCTTCTCCAGACCCAGTGGGTCACAATTCACACTGCTACGCGAGTCCTAGTCCTGATGTCTTCCGTGGCCAAAGCAGTCCCTTGGGATTTATGGCATTTGCGTCCCCTACAGATGGAAGTGTTGAGCGCCTGGAACAGATCTCCACGGGGACTGCACAAGAAGATCTGCCTTTCTCCCAATAACCGTCTTTCCCTCAGATAGTGGACACACCTGAAAGACAGAAGGTCCTCAGGTTCAACCTCATTGGACCCTGTTGACAACAGATGCGCATCTGGATGACAAAAACGTTCAAGGTCAATGGAGGAATCCGGAGGAGGGAACATCCAATTGGAAAGAAGTGAGGGCACTCTGTCTCGCACTTCATCACTTCGCCCCCTTCCTCAAAGGGAAGGCAGTCAAGGTGCGGTCAGACAACATGAACTCTGTGATTTACCTCAACAAACAAGGCGGCACCAGATCTCCAGCCCTACTGAGAGAGGTGAGCCTAATTTAACATGAGCAGAGAAGAATCTGTCCCACTTATCCACATCAAGGGCTCCCTGAACATAGTAGTGGATCAGTTGAGTCAGGGTATCCCTGTATCAGGAGAATGGTCTCTCAATCAAGACGTGTTCCAACAAATCGTCCAAAGGTGGAGTCTCCCGGAGGTCGATCTTATGGCAACCCGACTCAATGCCAAGGTGGAAACCTTCTGCTCTCTGTATCAGGAAGACAACCCCTTGGCAGTGGATGCACTGTCCACCCCATGGAGGTTCAGGCTGGTGTACATCTTCCCTCCAATTCCCATCATACTAAAGGTATTGATGAAAATAAGACAGGACCAAGACTCAGGAATTGCCATAATCCTGTTCTGGACGAAAAGGACTTGGTTTGCCCAGCTCATGTGGATGAGTCAAGACGTGTATTGGAGGCTTTCCCCCCCCCCTCCCAGATCTGATGACCCAAGGAGAGCTGAGATATCAGGATCTGAGGAGATTCAACCTGACAGCCTGGAGGTTGACCAGTCCCTATTGAGGAATAGAGGACTGTCTTAAGGCGTCCTTAAGACTCTTGCAAGTGCCAGAGCTGACTCAACAAACCGAAACTACTGTAGGATCGGTAACATTTTTAATGCCTGCTGTCTTGATCATGAAGTGGACTTCTCCGATCCCCCAGTGAGGGTGATCCTGGACTTTCTTCAAGACGGCCTAGACAAAGGGCTTGCTGCTTCTACCCTGAAGGTGCATGTAGCCGCTTTGTCCGCCTATCTGGAGAGGCGTTTGTCTCAGGATCCTTTAGAGAGCACCTTTATTAAAGGGGCAATTAGGCTGAGACCGGCAGTTACTGCTGCTGTCCACCAATGGGATCTTACTATGGTTTTGTTGGCACTTTGTATTGCTCCTTACGAGCCTCTAGAAGAGGCGAGTCTGAAAATTCTGACTTATAAAGTCACTTTTCTCCTCACAATAACATCTGCGAAGAGAGTGAGTGAGCTTCAAGCACTCTTCTTGGAACCCCCGTACATTTCCTTCTTTGAGGATCAAGTGTAACTGAGATTTCTCCCGGGCTTCAGGCCCAAGGTTTCATCCAGTGCAAATATGAACCAACTAATTTGCTTACCTACCTTTTATCAATCTCCTTCCTCCCCAGAGGAAGAAAAATTTCACACCTTGGATCTAATCAGGTGCCTCCATATTTATTTACAGCTCACTCGTCCTTTCAGAAGATCTGAGAATCTTCTGGTCAACTATATTGGCAGTCGGAAGGGCCTCAAAGCCTCTAAAGCTTCCATAGTCCACTAGGTAAAGTCTTCCTTTACAGCTCAAGGATTGTCACCTCCTGCCCTTCTCAGGGCTCATTCAACTAGAGCTGTGTCTACATCTTGGGAGGAAAATAGGGCCTTATTCCTAGACCAAATATGTGCAGCTGCCTCCTGGTTTTCGGAGTAAACTTTCGTAAGCCATTACTGCCTGAGCTCTCGCTCCTTGGAAGCTACCGCTTTCGGTCCAGCTGTATTAAGCTTGGTTTGCACTGAAGTCCCGCCCTAGGGGATTACTTGTTATCTCCCCAGTTGTGCCGCTGGTAGAGATGACAGGAAACAAGAGATTATGAAGATAATCTTGTTTCCCTTAGTCCTAACAGCGGCACAAGACTTCCCACCCTAGAATATGTTGTATTAATTTTTTCTATTACTCTTGTATTTACTCGCAGGGGGGAGGAAGCTACGCCCTTTTACAGGGGTCGGCCATGTGAATTAAAAACTGGCTAATTAAAAATCTGCCTGTCCTACCAGCACACAGGGGCAGAAAATACCCCAGTTGTGCCGCTGTTAGGACTAAGGGAAACAAGATTATCTTCATAATCTCTTGTTTTCTTTGGTTCTCTATTCTTAAAGATCCAGTCCCCAGTCCTGAGTAGATGCCGTATCATTCACCATCACTAGGTGAGCACATTACCATTTTCTGGGCTTGACTTTACATATGACTTACTGTATTGTGAGGCGCCATTCTTGTATTTTTCCTACCTAGGTCACCTTCTATGATGTCCATTTGCCCTAATTTCTTCATGAGAAGAAATGTAGCACAAATTCTTACTTAGATATATCAGTAAAATATTCAAGACACAATTTTGTAGGTAGAAATAAAATGCAGAATTTCTACCTTAAGGATATTTCATCGTCTCTGTAGAGATCTTCTGTAATGCAAGGAATGGGTAGAAAGTGTTTGAATACTAAATAAGGGAAAAGATTTTTTTAATGTCTGTTAAATATAAAAATACAGGTCTGATCCGTTCTCCTTGTAAATTGAATTCTACTTTTACCAATACTGCAGTATGCATGCCACTGTATAAAGTTAAATAAAGAATTCCATCTAATGCTTTATCGGACCTCTTTCAACTTTTTACTGTTGGCCCAAATAGAGGTTTGTGGAAACATGACACTGGAAATGAGATGGAATTCCAGACTCCAGCAACACCGAGGAGCTCGCACATAACAGAAGCCTCGGCATATTAGAACGAGCAGAACATTTCTAACCTGGACTATACAACGTGTGTAGGAATAATAAAAATGATGAAAAAATTTGCAAAATGGTCAAGAAGATCTTAATTTTTTTAGCTGTCATTTATACAAATTTGTGGCATGACCATATAAATGACACCTCCATATTACCATATTATGGACTTTTAGCCTCAAATATGTTGGTATTGTAAGCCCTTCGCATTGTTGGAGATATCAAACTGTATTGAGTAAAGCTCCAGATTTTATACCTGTAGCCTGTAGATATGAGTTGGTTTTCTTTCAAGTAGACTTTTAGGCGCGTCATAGGGTGGCCCCTTGAATCATTATATTTCCCTTAGAAGTGATGCTTCTTGGGTAAAATACCTCTGTGATACAGCATGCAAAAGTATCAGCATCACTTTTGTGAAGTGTCCAATTTTGTGATAATATATAGACGGTGCTCCAGAAATGACAATGTTCTATGTGGTTGGGTCTCCAACCTGATGCAATGCCATAGAGGAACCACAGCACACACCTTGTAGAATGTAAATCAAAAGTCCAATTTTATTGTTCGACACATAAACATAGCCCAGAATGACTATTCATGGAGTATATCAATAGTGACAGAGAGCACTATGGGAGTTGTGTCCAATTTCTGTAAATTGTGTTCAGTGAACATAATAGTAACAACTAGAGATGAGCAAGTAGTACTCGATCGAGTAGGTGTTCGATCGAATACTACGGTATTCAAAATACTTGTACTCGATCGAATACTACTAGCTGTTCAAAGTTAAGATTCAATGCAGAACCAGCGTTGATTGGCAGAATGCTATACATTGCCAATCAACGCTGGTTCTTTTCTTACCTTTAGAAGTCTTCTCCCTGCACAGCGTCCCCGCGTCCTCTTCCGGCTCTGCATTCACTCTGCTTAGGCATGCCCGATGCCTAGCAGAGTGAATTCAAGGCCGGAAGAGGACGCGGGACGCTGCGCAGGGAGAAGAATCCAGCCCAACCCAACCCTCACTCATGGACTTGGTAAGTAGAATTTGATCGAATGTTGCGTACCCCTGAAATGAGCATTTCCCCCCATAGACTATAATGGGGTTTGAAACCCGTTCGAACAGTCGAACAGTGTGCAGCTGTTCAAATCGGTTTTCGAACCTTGAACATTTTAGTGTTCACTCATCTCTAGTAACAACATAAAAGCCTGTTTTTTCATTGTAGGTCAAGAGTGCATTGTGGCTATCACTATTGGTGCATTGTTTGCAGAAGATGGATATTTCCACCCATTCACTTCATTCGGCAATGTCACTTATCTATGTGGTAGCTACCAGCCTTGGATGGAGGATTTGGCAACTAAGCTCTAGTGTAAACCCTTATAATACTAGCAGATTATGTACTGTTCAGTTACAAGAAAAAATGATTAACCCTTCTCGATGTATGCATTATTAAGTAAATGTAGTCTGATTGTTATCAAAGTCACAACTGGTATCCACTGTGTTCAACAGTTCTTCCCAATAGCTGCAAATAAGATTTGCATAACTTTGAGTAACAGTTTTGGACCATTCCTCCCAGCAAATGTGTTTCAATTCATCAATGTTTTGGGGATACCGCATGTGCACAGTCAGCTGCAGGTTGTGTCATAGGATCTCAATAGGGTTAATAAGATAAGATAATCCTTTAATAGCCCCACCATGGGGAAATTCAGTGTGTTACAGCAGCATGGACAATACAATAATATAAATACAAAAACTCCACAGTAGAGGCATTGCAGAGACAGAAGATACAGATAAAAAGATAAAGGAATAAGGGTAGTAGAAGGGATATCACAACTTAAAGATCTTTCAGTTCTCTGTATGGAGTGATCTCCGCTTAGCTCGGTGTTGGTTGTACAGCCTAACCACAGTGGGGAGGAAAGACGCTCCTTCTCACACTTAGGGTGAAGCAGTCGGTCAGGACTATGGCTTGACCATTCCAAAGCGCTTCTTATTTCTCTACCATTTTAGTTGATTTACTTTTATGCTTGGGGTAATTGTTACTCATTTTCTCCAGCCAGGTTAAGGATGCCTGTAAAATGTTTTGACATCTTAATGATTAAAATAATTATATTCAGGTCCTGAGACAGCAAATCCGCCCCAAATCCTGATGTTCCCTACACCATGCTTGCAGTCACAGCTTTTGGTGTTGGTATACTGTGTTCTTTTCCTGTAAACCAGGGGTGCTCACACTTTTTGAGCATGTGAGCTACTTTAGAAACTGACCAAGGGATAAGATCTACTACCCACTTCTTGTGGGCAGGGGTGGGGCGGAACCGGGGTGGGCAAGGGGCGGGGCCTGTGGGCGGGGCAGAGCATGAGATTAGGAAACAGCTCTCTGTTGTCTGCTTGTTCACAAAGCAGGCTGAGAATCATCTCCGAACACTGGCAGGCGGGGCCGCCGCAGCCCTGACTGCGAACGAGTGCAAGGCCCCGGCCTGCCAGTGATCGGAGATGATTCTCAGCCTGCGCTGTCAACAAGCAGACACCGATCCCGCGATCGACCCATATGTCCTCCGCGATCGACCAGTAGATCATGATCGACGTATTGGGCACCCCTGCTCTAAACAATACATTCCACTTTAACTTTTGCCCAGAAGCTTTATAGAACATCCAGGTGGTCTTAGCCAAACATAAGGGCAGCAGCAATAATGAATAGAGGTTGAGTTTTTAGTCTTCCGTAGGTCTTTTGCTGTTACCCTTGGAGTCTTTCTTACTTGTTTCAGGTTTGCTCATTGTGCTCTTGGAATAATTTTAACAGGATGCTCACTCCTAGCAAAAGCAGTAACTGTCCTGAATGTTCTCCTTTCACAAATAATAAGTGTTATTTATCAACCCCTTAAACCAGAAACATAGTGTAAAAAAAGTCTCAAACCATGGGTTTCAGACTTCATAAATGCTATTTATGCAAAAAACCTGCATATATGACATTTTTGCACCCTATTTGCATCTTTCTGAAAAGGGGCCATGGGTGGACAGGGAGCAGATTTATCATCATTATTGTCAGGGATTGAAATCTCAAACAAAATAAATCTGTTTATTGTATACAAGTTATATTGGGTATCCATACACTTTAGTCACTACACATGCACATATGATCAGAAAAAGGGGCACTCCGCTTTCATATTCCATTTCAACTCACCAAACACCATAGGCTACGTAAGAATAAAGCGACTCCTACAATCACTCAACCGCACAAATAGCTGCTGTCACTTGCCACTTATGGTAAGCGAGACACAAATATACCTAAACCATGCACAAATTAACAAGCCTAGGACTTTTGGGGATGTTTTGACTCAAGTACAATCTTATTACATTTTTGATTTGGTATATATTAAAAGTACAGTGCTTAGCAAAAAAAGATGGGACAAAAAAGACATATACAAACAATCAATGTAAAATAAACTGAAAATAAGTCTTGCTGAGAGCACAGTTGGAGATAGATGGGCAGATCCTACATGCACCTTGTATCTCCAAAATCTGATCAAGAGGTCATGTATCTCCTCCCATTTATGGAACCACAGCTCTAATCACTTCCTTCCAACTGTGATGTCAGAATTTTGTTTTATGTTCAAAATATAGGACTTTGATCAGCAATGCTCTCGGATGACCTGAAGTTGCAATGTCTGCTACCCTCAGCACACCTAACTTCCAAATTAGATTGACCACAATTATCGAATATCGAACCCTATTATAGTCTATGGGGGGGAAATGCTCGTTTCAGGGGTAGGCAACATTTGATCAAATTACACTTACCAAGTCCACGAGTGAGGGTCGGGCTGGATCCTCCGAGAAGTCTTCTCCTTGCAGCGTCCCCGCGGCGTCTTCCAGCTCTTCATTCACTCTGCCAGGCATCGGGCCTGGGCAGAGCCGACTGCGCATGTCCGCACTACAAGCGGACATGCGCAGTCGGCTCTGCCCAGGCCCGATGCCTGGCAGAGTTAATGAAGAGCCGGAAGACGCCGCGGGGAAGCTGCACGGAGAAGACTTCTAAAGGTAGGAGAAGAACCAGCGTTGATTAGCCGACTGTATAGCATTCGGCCAATCAATGCTGGTTCTGCATCGAACTTTTACATTCGAACAGTGAGTGGTACTCGATCGAGTACGAGTATTTGAGTACCGTAGTATTCGATCGAATACCTACTCGATCAAGTACTACTCGCTCATCTCTAGTTGTAAACTTTTGCTTGACATCTTTAGTAATACTTTTGCAACCTTTCTTAGCTTCATGCAACTCCATAAGAAATCCTCTGAGGTCTTGGGTGTTGCCTTAAGTGTTTTTTTCTGTTTCGCTTTGCACTAACCAACCTTTTCTGAGAAGAACAGATTTGTCAATAACCAAGCTTTGTGTGCCTCTATTTAATGGGCAAACCAACACTTCCAATATTATCATCCTAGTTAAAATGCCTTTTGTCAATTCGTTTCTGGAAAGGTCATTAACATAAAGGTTCATTTACTTTTATAGTAATGAATGCAGAAATTCAGGTTATTCTAATGGACTCACTTATTTTGTCTTGCAAGTGTATCCCTGCATAGAGAATAGAGAGGCACTTTCCAGGGAGCCCACAAAGACGTTGCAACACTAAAAGAACCTCTTTAAGAGCTGCGATTTCAGCAAGGTTTCCACTTGTCCACGAGGCAGGAGAGTATTTAAGAGTATAAACTTTTATAGGCAGCATGGTGAGCTGTGCCTTTTGCTCAGCTGCGGTATGCGGTGTAGTAAGTCCGGTTATTGTGTGCTAGTACGCTCCACTGGGTAGAATGAAAAGCAGTGAAGGATCCCTTTAACTTTTATGATGTAGAATATTTGCCTTCCAATATGCACAACATGCTCTAAAAGAGAAAAAAAATCTAAAGCTGGAAAATCCATCTCTCTATGACTATTTTATCAAAAACATTTTAGGACATGATATTATTTCCAGATTTTGGTAATGACAATTCAATGTAGGTTATAGGAGACTCCAAGCTGAGTTTCCAAACTTTTAGGCAAGCTGCCATGACAATATTTTTGCCATTTCTCAACAAGTAAAGGACGATCATTTTGAAAACAATGTAAGTACATAATCATTACGGAGAATAAACTGGATTTTCCATATTGTTCTTTCCAAACAGAAGCCATAAAGTTCCCATTAACAGCGTTCACTCAGTACATCCCCAATTTATCATTTTCACCTAATTTAATTTAGAAATGTGCTACACGTATATGGAATTTCACTTACACTACTAAGACCTCTTTATTCCTGGTTGTACGGCTGATGACCATCTAAACTTATCCAGCATATATTGTGTAGCAGCACATTTTGCATTGCTATACAGGTCATGTACAATCCATACACATCAATCCCTATCACCATCCAACAGAACCATCAATATGATAATAATGGAAATGTTACAGGCTAAAATAGCTTTACCATCTGATGTCAGGAGGGGGCAACTATGCTACAGCTACTCATAAGAACCAGGGGTGTAACTACTGGGGTAGCGGCAGCCATAGGGCTGAGGACATTAGGGGGTCTGGCGGGGCCCTGATGTGTTTTTTTTTTTTAATAGGCCATTTTAAATAGGCAATTACCCCAGCAGGTAACGGGCCCTATTTACTTACTGATCCTGGCTCCTGCTCATGGCTGCCTGTATTCCCCTTCTGTGGATGCAGCTGTGAACAGGACCAGAGATGGGTAAGTGAGGACGCAGGCCTGTGAACCCCACACATACTGCTATTATTAAACTCTGGGGTCTTTTTACACCCTGAGTTTAATGATCGGAGGCCGAAAGGGAGGTGAGGAAACATAAAAAACACTGATACTTACCTCTCCTGTGTTCTGGCAGGCTTCAGGTCTGTTTGGGACATCACAGATGTCACGTGACCCAGGACAGTGTCATTATGCATTGTGACACTGACCTGGGTCATGTGACGTCTGGTCCAATGTTGAAAAGATCTGCAGGGAGTGGGCCAGAACTCGGAAGAGGTAAATAACATTGTTTTTTTATGTTTGTATCGTCCCTTGGGTCACCAATCATTATAGTCTGGGGTCTGAAAAGTGTTTGCCTTTTGGCCATTTCTAGTTACACCACTGATATATACATACAGTAGTTGAGAAGGTTGAAGAAAGAAATCAAGTCCAACTTATAAATCTATAAGATAAGATAAGATAATCCTTTAATAGTCCCACCTTGGGGAAATTTCAGAATCAATATTGATCCAGAGAAAGGCATAACAGGCAGATGTTGAAATCAGTTGTCTCGGCAGCCTAAGGACACAGGATATCACAGGTGACATGTGCAATTGATGTCCTGGTTCCTTTACTTAAGCCCCTGGTTTATTGCCATGAGTAAGGGACGGACGTCCTGAAACGCGTAGGCTTGTCTGCTCAACTAAACATGCATATTTTTATGGAACAGATTATGTAAGTTCTTTTTGTTTCCTATATCTGGTACCTATTTTTATGCTTTCTTATTAAAAGCTACGTTTTATTATAAGACCCTTTGTGCTGAAAATTTCTCCAATTTGGTTTTTGTGTTGTTTTGCCCCAGCCGGGGGTGTACTTTTTCGTGCACTTGGGGTCCAGCTGACTCACATTATTGCTGGTGAGCTGTGGACTATGTTTTTTTCTCTACGTTTAAGCCCCTGGTTGACTCAGTAGCCATGTATGACAAGGACTTCCGCCAATTGAAGGCCCCACAGCAACAGGATCGGATCGCGTTGGAGCATTGGAAACTAGATAAGGAGTAGCACAGCTAGAAACCAACATCTAAATATCATATTAGCATATATTATGGTTACAATTAAAATTGTTTATGTCTTTTTTTAAGTATCGTTTCCGGCAGGTTCTGGAACACTGGGCTTACAGCTGGACGGCTGAGGCATGAAGGATTGGACCGTGTCCTAATGACTGGTTATGGATTGATTCATTGCTGATTTCTCTGTAAACTATTCCTCTTCCTTGTATCATTTTATGTGGCAGGATTCAGTGTATAACACATGAACGTTGGGAATGATGGCCACGCACAATTGACATTTCAATGAGGAGAACCATGATGGAACCCCAACACACCCCTTTTTTAAATCATTGGTGAAATCCATCTTCTTTGTAGTTGTACTGTAGCTGTTATGGTCTATCTATTTCCTTGTGCTGTGTCTATGTTACATGGCCTCGTCCTGCATGGTGCCTCTATAGAAGTAAGGCAGAGCAGATTCATTTGTCAGGAAGTCTTAGGTGGCAGAGTAATAAGAAGCCGGGGATGACAGGAGACTAATAAGGTTGGACATATATATACATCCCATCAACTAGATGTCATTGCTTGAGTGTTGTCTATATGAGTAGATATACAGTAGACTTCTACAAGTTATGACCCGGCCTTCATTTTCCTCTGGTGAGTTCATAATAGCCAAGGTTGACTAGTTTTTTTTCTCCATATGTATTCCCCTATTGGACATTACAAGGTGAAATATATATATATATATATATATATATATATATATATATATATATATATATATATATATATATACACTCACCGGCCACTTTATTAGGTACACCATGCTAGTAACAGGTTGGACCCCCTTTTGCCTTCAGAACTGCCTCAATTCTTCGTGGCATAGATTCAACAAGGTGCTGGAAGCATTCCTCAGAGATTTTGGTCCATATTGACATGATGGCATCACACAGTTTCCGCAGATTTGTCGGCTGCACATCCATGATGCGAATCTCCCGTTCCACCACATCCCAAAGATGCTCTATTGGATTGAGATCTGGTGACTGTGGAGGCCATTGGAGTACAGTGAACTCATTGTCATGTTCAAGAAACCAGTCTGAGATAATTCCAGCTTTATGACATGGCGCATTATCCTGCTGAAAGTAGCCATCAGATGTTGGGTACATTGTGGTCATAAAGGGATGGACATGGTCAGCAACAATACTCAGGTAGGCTTTGGCGTTGCAACGATGCTCAATTGGTACCAAGGGGCCCAAAGAGTGCCAAGAAAATATTCCCCACACCATGACACCACCACCACCAGCCTGAACCGTTGATACAAGGCAGGATGGATCCATGCTTTCATGTTGTTGACGCCAAATTCTGAATCTACCATCCGAATGTCGCAGCAGAAATCGAGACTCATCAGACCAGGCAACGTTTTTCCAATCTTCAATTGTCCAATTTCGATGAGCTTGTGCAAATTGTAGCCTCAGTTTCCTGTTCTTAGCTGAAAGGAGTGGCACCCGGTGTGGTCTTCTGCTGCTGTAGCCCATCTGTAGCCTCAAAGTTCGACGTACTGTGCGGCGTTCAGAGATGCTCTTCTGGCTACCTTGGTTGTAACGGGTGGCTATTTGAGTCACTGTTGCCTTTCTATCAGCTCGAACCAGTCTGGCCATTCTCCTCTGACCTCTGGCATCAACAACGCATTTCCGCCCACAGAACTGCCGCTCACTGGATGTTTTTTTCTTTTTCGGACCATTCTCTGTAAACCCTAGAGATGGTTGTGCGTGAAAATCCCAGTAGATCAGCAGTTTCTGAAATACTCAAATCACCTTTCTTCCCCATACTGATGCTCAGTTTGAACTGCAGGAGATTGTCTTGACCATGTCTACATGCCTAAATGCACTGAGTTGCCGCCATGTGATTGGCTGATTAGAAATTAAGTGTTAACGAGCAGTTGGACAGGTGTACCTAATAAAGTGGCCGGTGAGTGTATAGTCTTGTATATTGGTCTTGTTTCTTGCATTAGGCAAGAATGAAAAAAAAGTCAAATCATTGATCATTTTACAAAAAACTCCAAAAATGGGCCGGACGAAAGTATTGGCACCCTCAGCCTAATACTTGGTAGCACAACCTTTAGACAAAATAACTGCGAACAACCGCTTCTGGTAACCAGCAATGAGTTTCTTACAAGGCTCTGCTGGAATTTTAGACCATTCTTCTTTGGCAAACTGCTCCAGGTCCCTGAGATGTGAAGGGGGCCTTCTCCAAACTGCCATCAAGAGATCTCTCCCCCACAGGTGTTCTATGGGATTCAGGTCTGGACTCATTGCTGGCCACTTTAGAAGTCTCCAGTGCTTTCTCTCAAACCATTTTCTAGTGCTTTTTGAACTGTGTTTTGGGTCATTGTCCTGCTGGAAGACCCATGACCTCTGAGGGAGACCCAGCTTTCTCACACTGGGCCCTACATTATGCTGCAAAATGTGTTGGTAGTCTTCAGACTTCATAATGCCATGCACACGGTCAAGCAGTCCAGTGCCAGAGACAGCAAAGCAACCCCAAAACATCAGCGAACCTCCACCATGTTTGACTGCAGGGACCGTGTTCTTTTCTTTGAAGGCCTCTTTTTTTTCCTGTAAACTCTATGTTGATGCCTTTTCCCAAAAAGCTCTACTTTTGTCTCATCTGGCCAGAGAACATTCTTCCAAAACGTTTTTGGCTTTCTCAGGTAAGTTTTGGTAAACTCCAGCCTGGCTTTTTTATGTCTCTGGGTAAGAAGTGGGGTCTTCCTGGGTATCCTACCATACAGTCCCTTTTCATTCAGACGCCGACAGGTTGATACTGTTGTACCCTCGGACTGCAGGGCAGCTTGAACTTGTTTGGATGTTAGTCGAGGTTCTTTATCCACCATTCACACAATCTTGCATTGAAATCTCTCGTCAATTTTTCTTTTCCGTCCACATCTAGGGAGGTTAGCCACAGTGCCATGGGCTTTACACTTCTTGATGACACTGCGCACGGTAGACTCAGGAACATTCAGGTCTTTGGAGATGGACTTGTAGCCTTGAGATTGCTCATGCTTCCTCACAATTTTGCTTCTCAAGTCCTCAGACAGTTCTTTGGTCTTCTTTCTTTTCTCCATGCTCAATGTGGTACACACAAGGACACAGGACAGAGGGTGAGTCAACTTTAATCCATTTCAACTGGCTGCAAGTATGATTTAGTTATTGCCACCACCTGTTAGGTGCCTCAGGCAAATAACAGGTGCTGTTAATTACACAATTTAGAGAAGCATCACATGATTTTTCAAAAAGTGCTGATACTTTTGTCCACCCCCTTTTTCATATTTGGTGTGGAATTATATCCAATTTGGCTTTTTGACAATTCTTTTTGTGGTTTTCAATTGAAGACAAATTAAATGAAGATAATAATACCAAAAAATTTGTGATTGCAATCATTTTCTGGAAGAAAATGAGTATTATCTGACAGAAATTCAGGGCCAACTTTTGGCCAACACTGTATATTGTACTAATAACATAGTTGTACATAAAAGTGGGGAAAAAAAACATAAAAATCTAATAAAATCAGGTACTGGACATTATAATGTACACAGAAGAACACAATGTAGCAGATCTCCAGAATTCTATTCTACAGGGACCATCTAAACATGACATTGTTGTGCATATAAAGTAAATATAAAATGGATATTTTAGTTTACTGAGTACAATAACCAAATTAATTTCCTTTTAGCACATTAAATTATATCATAACTAAATACAATTCTAAGAAAAAAGGTTGAAACAGACAGAAGTGATTCAGCAATGCTATATTACACCATTTAGATTATTTTATACTATATGGGCACATCGTTGCCAACCATATATTAATGACACAGACTTCAATCATCCTATGGAACTTCCATTATATCTATATTTCCTTATATTCTCTCCATGGATACGTGATCTTCAGGACTCACAAAATTTATTTTTTTTCCCCTATGGGTCAGTTCACACAGAGTTTTTTGGCAGCGGATTTTGAGGCGGAATCTGCCTCAAAATCCGCTGCCAGAACTGGCATTGACTTCATTGGGAGCCACTCCATTGGGAGATGACCCAGCCATTGGGAGATGACCCTTCTCGCAGCGGATTCCACAGCTGAATCAGCCACAGTGCAAGGCTCCCTCTCCATTAGGCCCATTCATTTGGGCCTAATCCAAAGCGGAATGCCGATGCACCGGCATCCCATCGTGGCTAGCCGCGCATAAAGATCACATGCCATGTGATCATACCCTATCAGTATATCTTTGGAGTGTGGGAAGAAACCCACTCAAACACGGAGAAAACATACAAAATCTTTGCGATGTTGTCCTTGTCCTTGTTCTCATATATCCCATTTACCAGGTGAAGAGATTATAGCGCTCAATACCTAAGACTGACTGTAATATTTGCAGAACTATGGGATGTCTGAAATGACTCCAATGACTTCCTTTTAGCCTGAACTATATCAAATAATCTTCTGCAAGTCCTAAACTCATTTTTCGTATTGAAAGTTCCCCTTTAAATTTTTGGGATATGTTCCCTTTAAGGTAAATTTTTTCCTTCCCGATTCAGTCTAAATCCTGAAAAATGCATTCAGCAAGGTACTCGGTGAAAGAATTTATTATTATAAAATTCTCCAGAAAAAGGTAACCTATAAATATTGCCGTCCTAAATGATATCCAGTAGGTAGACGTCCAAGTCCAACATGTGCATTTTACAGTTATTAACCTCGGAAACATGAGCCCTCCTTTCTCTGACAAATGTAGACGGACATAGGTATCTCTGACATACGAAACCTATGAAATCATAGATACACGGAGTAATTAGATGCAGATGGAGCAGACCTCGGTGAATTCATGCTGAAGTGAGCGGGGTAACCAGTTAACCATTTTATCTCGCATATATTCTTCTCCTATTACTAGATAAACACACCACACAAAATCATCAGTGGCTAAAGCAGGCAAATGAAGTCAGAATCCTACAAAGAGTTCACGTCTACTAATATCACTTATACATCACTTATTTACACTAAGACATCAACATAAATCAGCACTTCCTTCCCAGACAAAACTTAACATAAACCACAGCTAAGTACACACAGACAGAAAGGCCACAAAGGAATAGGTCTCTCTATGAACTCCAACGTATATGGTCTATGGCTAAATTTAAAGGGGACCTTTCACATCGAGGAGGCTGTCCTATATCTGGGCAGCAGGTTATAGAGCAGGAGGAGCTGAGTAGATTGATATATTATTTTATAGGAAACGTTCAGAATAACTATATAATTGATTCATTTAACTCTCTGCTCTATCTTTGCTTAGGAGTCCAGTGGGCGGGCCTACCAACTAAGTGTGCGCCAGTTGATTAGGACCGCCCACTGGGCTCCTATGTCCAAGGTGAGCGGGGATAGGATTTAATCAGTCAATCCCATTTTACTGAATCTTTCTTAGCTCCTCTTGCTGGATGCCCTTCTTGAAGAGAACAATATTACAGGTTATAGGTTCCAGATTTTAAGGACACGTTGACCCAGAGTTTATACTGACTGCCAGATTGGAGTCGGGAAGGATTTTTTTCCCCTGAAATGGGGCAATTGGCATGAGCATCATGGGGTGTTTTTGCCTTCCCCTGCATCAGCACTGTAGGGGTTGTAGGGTTATAGGTTGAACTTGATGGACTGATGTCTTCATCCAACCTCATCTACTATGTAGCTATGTATGCACTATAATAGGCTGTTCATGGCATATTATACCGTCTGGTTCTTCCTGCCGCAGCCACTTATTGTTTTTTGTTTTTGTCTTCCTGCCTTACAAACGCCATAACTTTGCTGGATTTAAATGATCTATGACAGATTGTATAACATATACATCTTTTGCACCACAATTTGGATTCATTTCTATAAACGTATATTATTGAACAGAGGTCATTTGTACATAGACTTCTATATGAGAATCAGGTAGAACATCAATAAATGGTAGACATTGAACTGGTGCACCATGTATAGCCGATACCTCCTGCTTATTGGATAGCATTAATAAATACGGTGTTTATGAGTTATTCGTAAACTAAAAATATTCTCTATGAAACACCCTATTTTTACCGGTATGCTAATGAGGTCTCGGCAGCAATGGGGGCGTCAGACATGACGAAGAAAGAAGACAAGGGGAGGAGGCAGATGAAGAAGAAGGACGCCCCCATTGCTGCCGAGACCTCATTAGCATACCGGTAAGTACCAGTATTTCTAAGGAACGGCGCAACGGAGACCACATCTAAAGGTAGGAGACGAATAGCCTTTCTTAAGGGTATTCCGACGTAGTAATTAGAAAAAAAGTTGCTTTAATGGTAGAATCCCTTTAAACCACCTGAGAATTTTTTACCCCAGCCACCTCAATTATCAGCAAACTGATGATCACTGCTTTCATGTATATGTAGATAATCCACAGAACATGATGGGGTTAACTGCTATTAATATGAGGCACATTGAGTTACTAAGCTGTAATGTACATGACTGGACTTTTTATCCACAACTTTGGATAAGAGAACAGACTTATACATTTCAATTGACCCATAATACAGCCATTTTTTGTGGCTGTGTATCTGGGCCAAAATGAAGAACGAAAAATTATAGAGCAGGCCCTATATCTGTCCTATACGTCCCCTATATCTGTCTGCATTTGCGGCCCTGTCAATTCATTTTTAACATATAGGTCAGTGAAAACCACATCCGTGCCATTTTTGTGCAGGAGGCGTAAGGCTGAGGCCCCACGTTGCAGAAATGCAGTGGTTTTTTTTGCAGATTTTGATGCGGTTTATTTCAACCAAAGCTAAAAATGGCTACAGAAGGAATGGAAGCTTCTTATATGTCTCCCTTCTGCTCAATCCACTCCTGGCTTAGGCTCAGAAAAACGCAGCAAATTATGCAACAAAAAAAAGGTGTGTTCCCACAACGTGGGGGCCCCGGCCTTAGGCTAAAGCCCCACGTTGCAGAAACAGCTTTTTTTCGTTGCAGATTTTGCTGTGTTTTTGAGCCGAAGCCAAGAGTGGATTGAGCAGAAGGGAGACATATAAGGGGGCGTTCACACTACCGTCATTGTCTGACAGGTAGTGTCTGCTGCTAGTGTCCGTTCAAAATCTCGCACGGACATTAGCAGCAGAAACTAGCTGTGTCCGTGACACTTTTCATTCATTTAAATGGCGATCGGGTACGTTCTTTTGCACTCTGTGCCTGTCCTTAACTGTCCGTTTGTAAAGATGTCCGACTTTTCAAGCGAACAGCAAAACCTACATGTCGGACAATGATGGTAGTGTGAACGTTCCCTAAAAGCTTCCTATATATTTCCCATTCCTTCTGTAGCCATTCTTGGCTTTGACGGAAAAAAAAACGCAGCTAAATCTGCAACAGAAAAAGCTGCATTTTTGTAATGTGGGGCCTCAGCCTTAGTGTGATTCTATTGGGTGGTGACACTGTAACTAGATGCAATGATAGCCAAATCCAGTTCCTGGGCACCAGTGCGGCCACTTTGGTGTAAGTGTGACACCCATTAATTCCTGGCTGGGGTTTTGCGGTTACTGCACCGCCAGGAACTAAAAGTGACTGAAATTAATCTGCGTTTCACTTACAGAAAACTGAAGTTACTAACGGCCAAGGACTGGATGGAGCATACAGGTACATTGTGTGTCAGCGCTTTACAGGTGTTACCTTACTCTGCTCCCAGTCACATACATTACCACTAATTGTGGGTTACGTATGTACTTATATTGCTTCTAATGGAAAAGAACATGTATATCTAGGCAAATAATGGTAAGCGCATGTGGCTGGGAACACAGAATGAACCCCTATGTTTATGCTATATGACTTTAGTGTAGGTGTCGTCAGCTTTACAATTATTGACCTGACCGGCACTCCGAGGACCTCATCTTTGATTTTTTAATTTAAATTGGCACGCCAAACAAAAAAGGTTGCCTACCCCTGCCCTAGTCCTTCTCGGTGTAGATGCCGAGAAGGCCTTCGATAGAATGGCATGGGATTTTATGGTGGAAGTCTAGCACCGGTTTGCTGTTCCGGACCAGTTCATAACGGCGATTTTATCTCTTTATGCACAACCTACTGCTAAATTGAAAGTTAACGGAATACTATCGGACAGTTTCACTATCTCCAACGGCACTCGGCAGGGGTGTCCCCTGTCCCCCACTCTATTTGTTTTGGTCATTGAGTCTTTACTACAAATGGTGCGGCAGGACAGTTCTGTACAGGGTGTGTAACTGAACAGACTTTTGCTCCAATCTACAGCATATGCTGCTGATGTCCTATTTATAGTGTCAAACCCTGTGGAAGGGCTACCAGCCCTGATGGATATCCTGTCGTCCTATGGAGCCTTGTCAAGGTATAAAGAAAATGTCTCGAAGTCCGAAGTTCTGAACATAACACTCCCTCCTGCTGCTGTTTCCTCACTGAAGGGCGCTACACCTTTCCTGTGGTCCACAAAGTCGCGTAAATATTTGGGAGTGTACCTGACACTGCATCTGCAAGCGCTGTATGCTGCAAATTTTCCGCCTCTTCTGGAGGAGCTGAAACGTTCTTTAGTGGCTTATGAAAGTCTCCCTCTTTCCTGGTTTGGGAGGAAAAATTTACTGAAAACATATCTGATTCCCAAAATCATCTACCGCATGGTGATACTGCCTGTTGCCTTGCCACCTGCTTTCTTTGCCTCAATCAGAAGCCTGTTTACTAAATTTGTATGGAGACACAAGACACCCAGAATTTCTTGGATGCAACTGACCAAACGGAAGAAGCAGGGCGGAATTAGGTTACCTGACATGCTTGACGTGGTGGTCAGATCTCGCGTCCCCTCTTACGTTCCTGTTACCGGCGGCCTTGTTGCAAGAAGGTTTAGATGCTCCAGTCCCGGCAGTATTATTGTTCCCACGTATGCACCGTGCCCTGACGGCAGCCTCCGGCCCGCTTCTCCCTACCCTGACTGGAACATGGCCGGATCTACTTGACAACTTGCTACCGCATTCTTCTCCGGTGCTTCCTTTGAATCTTGTGCCTTACCTGGTGGGACTGATTCCAAACACCTATAAAGATTTCTTGGACAGGTTTCGTAACTTCACTCTTAAAGACGTGGTCACCTCTTCTGGATTTTTGCCTGTGGAGGAAATATGCGCGCTTATCCCTGGTGAATCTATCACTTTCTTACACAAGCAACAGCAGCAATAATCGCCCAGATTGAGCCTGACGGAATTCGAAAAGTTACTACTCTCCGAAACGACGATATTACGGAAAATCTCTCATTGCCTACATCATTTTGTTGACCCGCATCAGCCGTATAGGCCAAAATTTTTGTCTGAGTGGGAAACAGAGCTGCAGATCTCCCTTACTGATGATGAAGCGGATGTTGTCTTGTCTCAATCACATGGCTTCTCTCCATGTGTACGGCTTCAAGAAAATAACTATAAGCTAGTATAGGATCCCTGACTGGCTGTACCGAAAGAGACTGCATATCTCCGCCTGTTGTTGGAGGTGTTTGACCTAGGCAGGCACATACCTTCACATCTGGTGGTCCTGCCCGGTTATACAGACTTTCTGGCAGGAAATACAAAACACAATATGAGCGGACAGTTATGCGTATTCTGAGCTCGAACCGGGAACCGTGATCTTATCTCTGCCGTCTGGTGAATACTCTCCTGGGAAAGACAGACTAATTATGTACCTGCTGTCTGCCGCAAAGTCACTTATTCCCCTGCACTGGATGAGCCCATCTGCCCCCCCCCCCCCCCCTATTTCGCAATGGATAGATAAAGTTAATCAAATCTCCCGTTTGACAAACTCATGTGCTGCTCTTCCCGTTCTCATGAGCGTTACGTGAAAACATGGATTCCCTGGCTCCTCCACAAACATTAGGACTGGTCGTATTTTGGACATCTGGATCCCCTTATTGCCCCGGGCCCTGTGGCAGCCGCTACCGCTGCTACCCCAGTAGTTACACCCCTGGTAGGGGGTTAGGGGAATTCTAACTGTATATTTTAGTGCCACACCCTCACACCCAAAACCATCATCAGGTTTATCCCCCTTACAAGTATCTGGTTTGATTAGTAAAAACAATCTAGTTGATCCCTTTAAATCAGATTAAAGTATTACTAATAAGATGTTATCAAGCATTAAGTATAAACTTGGCTCGAACTGTGGATTTGTTTTATCTTTGTGGCCGTATTCCTTGTATTTTACATCACATCTACTGTTTATCGACATGCTGTTCTCAAATGTTATCATTATGTGCCTATCTGGCCAAGGTGGAAATCCTTCCAAATCGTTCAGCAGGCAAGTCGATGAACTCTGGATGCTACATGAGTTGTCCTGTTACAAAGGCCAAGCACAGAATTAAATCACTTCTCCAAAGAGGGTAATTACTTAAGTCTTATACTTAAGCAGAAGGAACAAATCTTGAGATCTGACAATTGACCTAAAGTTCTCCCCATAACAAATTTGTAGAGCTATCTACCCAATTGTTTATGCGAATTTCCAGCCTTTTATTCTACTGTATGTTATTCTACCTTATAGATGTAATTCCTATATGTTGGAGACATATCATGTGATGTACAAAATGATATCCAACATATCGGAACCTTCTTCCTCCCAAAATCTTTCATGGTGGTTGAGTTGTGACACCTCCATATACTGTTTGGTCAGTCTAACCAACTATCTGTAGGTTCAACTGATATTTCTCTGTATAGGTTCTTTCCCCTACAGGGGTTTTCCAGGCTTTATAATTGATGACCTATCGTTAGGATAGGCCATCAGTTAGTATCCAACCAAGGTCTAATACCTGGGCCCAGCTGTTTGATAAAGTTGCAGAATTTGGGTGAGTGCTGCAGCCTCTTTAGTCCTACCAAGTACAGCATTGAGTAGTGTTTCAGTGGCTGTGCTTGGGATCAAAGCTCAGCCCATTTGCTTCAATAGGACTGAGATAAGACCAAGGAACATGACGTCACTTGACCCATGAAGCCAAGAAGCACCATTACCACTTCCACCAACTGATCCTTAGTGGTCCCAGTTGTTGGACTTCAATGGATTTTTAATAGATGACCTAACCTACGGATGTCCCAGAAAATCCTCACATGATTGTCTATCCCACTTCTGTTATATAGCTTATGCTCATGTATCAGTAGAGCAGCCATTCATCTGCTCTGATCAGATATCAAATTTTTCGCTACCAATCCCATGAAGCCAAAGCATCAAATGGGCAACTAAATTGCCATCCCTGCCTGCTGGGTGTACACAGTCATTATCCTTCTCTCTGTATTCTTCTGAAAACTGTAAGAGACCAGAAGTATACAGTCAGGGTATAAGTTATTATAACTTTGTGACAGGAGATGTTTCATCAGCAGTAAACTATTGAACAGTCCATGCAGTTTGATCAGTGAGATTATGACTTTTGGAGAACAGAAAAGCATGTAATTCACAGCACATCCGCGCGAGACCATGTGACCCAGAAACAACAGAAACATGGAAAATTGCCCTTATATTACTAACATTTTATCTTATGATAGATGTGTTTATCCCATGGATAGATTCACTTACTATAAATTTCTCAACCACATCTGTTGGAAGTTTGTTGCAAAGCCAACCACTCTTTTGGTCAAATAATATTTCTTTACATTGTTTCTGATCCCCGTGTCCCTATTTTCAGATTGTGCTCTTTTGTTTTTGTGTTTAGTTTGTTCCCTCCTAAATCGTAAATAATACCTGCAACATATTTCAAGGTTTCAATCATGTCCCTCATTTCCTCAAGGCTATACAGCTTTAAGATATTTAAAAAGGACCTTTCATCTCCTGTAACAGGTCCAACTCTTTCCATTATTTAATAGTTTTTGCTCCACGGACTCAAAGTTGGAATTTTCTTTCTAGCCCCTACCATTCCCAAGCAATCGATGCTGTTAGTTTTGGTGCCTGATATGCTATTTACTCTCTGTACTGTCAGGAGGGCGGAGTCAGGCAGGAGCAGACAAGGGGTGGGATTCTGAGCTCTGACTCTGGCTGCCTCTGATTGGAGCTCTGAGTCACACCCCCTGCTTGACCCCGCCCTTCTGACAATACAGAGCTTAAAGAGCACATCAGGCACCAAAACGACCTGCACTTGTTACTCGAGAATGGTGAGGGCTAGAGAAAAAATTCCTACTGTGTCAGAATCTGTGAACCAGATACTACAAACTTAAATTGGTGGAGGTGGTGAAAGATTCTCCTTAGGCCTGTCCTCATATGTTTATGCTTCAGACCCCCTTCCATTTTTATAGCCTGACTTTGCACCCATTTTGCCTGGAAGGATTTTATGATCTTATGAAATTCATAGCTCAATCCTTCACATACCGTCTTACAAAGACTATGGAACTCCTTGTACAATGTCCTCTTAGCTACTGGACGTTTGAGCGGCTGCAAGTGTTCATCATGAAATGGCACAAGCAGAGGGGGCTTCATCTGTGCCCATTACTCTAATACCATCAATGTCCATTCCTCTCATCCTATGATATAATAACAGTATTGTGAAACTATACTTACCGTTACTAGCTCCATTACTATACGTTGTGCAGAGTTAGTGCAATGGTCCTAGTGCTTTACATTGCAGAAGCAGCAAAGTTAAGGGGATCCTATCATACAAACGTTTTGGTTTTTTTCTGAATAACACGGCCTTAAGAAATGCTATTCTTCTCCTACCTTTCGTTGTCACCTATGCGCCGCCATTCGCCTAAAATCCCATTTTTTGTCGGTATGCAAATGAATTCTCTCGCAGCACTGGGGGCAGGACCCAGGGCTCAAGAAGCACTAGGGGTGTCCCCAATGCTATGAGAGAACTCTCTCCAGCACCGCCTCCATCTTTGTCAGCAACGGCGTCTTCACCTTCTTCTTCCGGCTGGTTCACAAAATTAAATGCATGCGCAAGTTGGCTCTGCCAGCGGGGCTCGAGCAGAGTTGACTTCACATGCGGGCGCCATTATTTTTGTGGCCACTTACGTGAGCATGCGCAGTACACTCTGTACTCCTTAGAACTACGGGAGCATACTGTGGCCCGCCCCCAGTGCTGTGAGAGAACTAATTTGCATACCGACAAAAACGGGATTTTAGGCAAATGGCGGTGTGGGGAAGACATCTAAAGGTAGGAGAAGAATAGCCTTTCTTAAGGCTATTCCGACATGTTACTCAGAACAAAAAAGTTTGTATGATAGGATCCCTTTAACCTTGACTTTCCGCAGTTAGATAACTTGTTACAACATCAAATCTTAACGACAAATCAATGAACAATGTTTGACACACCCGACATAATACTCTGTGATATATGTCAGGGTTAACTCTGCTACATCTGTAGGTAGCAATTGGGTACAATAACATTACCTCTAAAAACACCATACAACTGTAGGAGGCAAACAATGTGCCGACCGAATGTGGCAAACATACAGTAACACAGATATTGCAAACTGATCCTAACAATCCCTTATGGAATATCGTCCTACATGGCAGATCGAGCAGCTATAAAGCCGTCAGGGTTTTTCCAATGAACGTTCCGACTAATTTTATCATGTACTTAAAAGGAACAATTAAGCTAACGATAGTTTGACTATAAAATTGTTCCGTTCACCAACTATGGAAATAAATACAAGCCAATATTTCGCTGTTATTAAGCAGTTGTCTTCACTTCTGAGCTGCAGAATCCAGTAGAACGTTGGACGGTGTATTATATATAATGAATAATTACATTCCAGATAATGCCACAAAAATTCTTGATTTGCCAAATAACAGTTTAAATAATGGGGTGCTCTGCCCAGAAATACTTAGCGCGGCAGGTTTTTGGCTGGTGAAAGAGCGTAAAAGCATAAAGCCAGCTTTAATGAATGTACAGATTTGGCAGAATACTCAATGGAGATCTTCTACATGTTGATGGGTAAATGTACAGAAGAAATTCTGTAACTATTCATTTCCTTGTTTAACCTCTTGCCGACCATTTCGTCCAGGCAGCGGTTGTTTATCTATGCAAGGATGTATAATGTAGCTATAAAAGTAGGGAGCAAGTGACGGCCAAACTCTCCACAGAAAGGCAGGGATGGATTATTACCCTATTACCATCCATAGCTGCATATACAGTGATTCATGGAGCTGTACGAGCCGCCATGATTACAGCTGGCAGCTGAGTCCAGATCAGCTCTGTACTGTATACTTGGCGTTGGATACTTGGCGTTACTCCTTATTAGAGATGAGCGAGTAGTATTCGATCGAATACTACGGTATTCGAAATACTCGTACTCGATTGAGTACCACTCGCTATTCGAATGTAGAAATTCGATGCAGAACCAGCATTGATTGGCTGAATGCTATACAGTCGGCCAATCAACGCTGGTTCTTCTCCTACCTTTAGAAGTCTTCACCGTGCAGCTTCCCCGCGGCGTCTTCCGGCTCTTCATTCACTCTGCCAGGCATCGGGCCTGGGCAGAGCCAACTGCGCGTGTCTGCTTGTAGTGCGGGCATGCGCAGTCGGCTCTGCCCAGGCCCGATGCCTGGCAGAGTGAATTCAGAGCTGGAAGACGCCGCGGGGACGCTGCACGGAGAAGACTTCTCGGAGGATCCAGCCCGACCCTCACTCGTGGACTTGGTAAGTATAATTTGATCGAACGTTGCCTACCCCTGAAACGAGCATTTTCCCCCCATAGACTATAATAGGGTTCAATATTCGATTCAAGTAGTCTAATATTGAGGGGCTACTCGAAACGAATATCAAATCTCAAACATTTTACTGTTCGCTCATCTCTACTCTTTATGTAAAGGGGGCTAATGTATAAGGCCCAGTTACAGGGTAAATCTGCCAAAAAACATCTATCATGGCCTCTTTAGGGGCAAAATGTAAAAAATAAAAAAAAAAAAATGTAAAAAAACAGACATTACCCCTCCATTTTTTTAATTTTTTTTTAACATTTTACCTTATATTAAGTGTTCCTGCAGCGCCACCACAGGGCAGGAGAAGGATTTCACAGTGTCCAATTAAAGTAATGGGCACCGAGATGCTCTTGAGATGCTGTTTGTAGCCTAAATCAGCAACTTAATCCTTAATCAGTGGATAGAGGATAATGTCATTCCTAGGCAAACTCCTTTTAATCTGGGTTCACACTAGCGTTGGTGTCCAACAGCTAGTGTCCAATTCTAATGTCCGCGGAAGATTTTAGCATCGGACACTAGCTGTGTCCATTACAATTTGCATTATTTTAAATGGGACGTCATGCAATGTCCTTTACTGTCCGTCTGTGTCCTTAAGTGTCCGTTTACAAAGATGTCCAATTTTTCAAGCGGACAACTAAATCCTACATGTAAGACATCTTTGTAAACAGACACTTAAGGAGACACGGACACTATATGATTTCCCATTTAAAACAATGCAAATTGTAATGGATGCAGCTAGTGTCCATTGCTAAAATCTTGTGTGGACATTAGCATCGGACACTAGCTGTCGGACACCGATGCTAGTGTGAACGCCCCCTTAGCTTTCTGCACTGATCTTTTCTAAGAACTGTAGTCAACTTGTTGTTGGCTGATTTCTGTATTATTTCATTAATTATCTGCTTTCTATTATGTGTTCTTGTGGAACTGCAAGTTCAGAGCTCAATGGGTGTTTCCAGTAAAGAACGCTCACTTTTTTCCCCACTCTTCTTTCCATAGTCTAGTCTGCATGCCTGTGTCTTCACCACCCTTGAACTGATGTGACCAGACCATCCCTAGTTCTGTTTGCCACCCACTCCCTGTAGGTCCATATCCTGACCAATGCAATGTGACTTGGCATTCTCTCAGTTACACAGCTCCTATGGGACATGTCCTGGTAGGTTCCCCTAGGTATATCCCTGGACATGGTTCTGCAATGTAGAACTTTTGTGAGGAAATGGAACTCCAACGACTGTGTAGATAAGCTGTACAAGCTGCTAAGTAAGAATGCTTTCAGAAATAGAAGTGTTAATAGTTTATGTTTGTCAATTAACAAATGTAAAGAACAGAAGAGAAATCTAAATCTCATCAATATTTGGTGAGACCTTTACCCTTTGGAGGAGGAGTCCTGGAAGTGATGATCCGGCCCCCGCAGAACCCTGATCTCAACATCATCCAGTCTGTCATGGATTGGATGAAGAGACAGAAGGATTGGAGCAAGCTGACATCCTCAGAAGATCTGGGCTTAGTTCTCCAAGATGGCGGGAACAACCTCCCTGACGAGATCCTTCAAAACCTGTGTGCAAGTACCGAGAAGAATTGGCAAAGGGCAAAGGTCACACCAAATATTGATGGGATTAGATTTGTTTTTTCTTCATTCACTACATTTTGTTAATTGATAAAAATAAACCATTAACACTTCTATTAGCATTCTTACTCTGCAGCATTATTCCACCACAGGCCTTTAACTTTTGCACAGTACTGTATATAATATATACATGGAGTATATTGATAACACTTACCTGCCATGACCATAGATGTTTCCTGAGGCCGGGTTCACACAATGTATTATGGCACGTAATGTGGTACGTAGATGGCGCGGGAGCTTTTGCGGGCCGTATACGCTCCAATTGTTTTCAATGGGAGCCGGTACCGTATACGCTCCAATTGTTTTCAATGGGAGCCGGTACCGTATACGCTGCGCTATTTTGCGGCCGTGATTTTGCGGCGGCCGCAAGATAGCGCCACGTATACGATACCGGCTCCCATTGAAAACAATGGGAGCGTATACGGCCCGCAAAAGCTCCCGCGCCGTCTACGTACCACATTACGAGCCATAATACATCGTGTGAACCCGGCCTGAGTGGTCAGTCGTAGGTTAGCACAACATAGCAGAGTAATATATCATTACATTATCATTATATATACCATTTTTCAGCATTCTCTTACCATGGGGCAGCCTGGTACACATATATCGCCCTTACAACAACTTTACTTTTTAGCAACATTTTGCACATTTTTTTCATCTGTGCAGCTCATTCAGCATTGACTAAATTCCATTACACTTGTGTTCCCTATTTCTCAGGGATATGAAGGAGGTATAATGTGTTATCTCTGTAGGAGGAAGCTGATATGTCTTCATAGGCCTCATTCACACATTTGCAGATTCTGAGTATTGAAGATGGTTTACACTCAGGATAACTAGCTGCGTCATCTAAGGTTATCACGTTACAAACCAAGTGCTTTCGAAACCACAGCTATGATTCATTACATAAAATAAACTCTATGCAATCATTTCCGGGGTTCATTGTAAAGTATATAAGTAGAGTATTCCTTTACTAATATATCTTTAGCTGTCTGTAAGTCACGTATAAAAAAATAAGTCTTAATCCGGGGTCACACGAGGTTTTTTTTTACCAGATTTTGACGCGGAGGCCGCCTCAGAATCCAGTCCAAAAAATGGCTAGCCACCACTGGATGTCAGTGCAGTGCATACAGTACACCGGCATTCAGTCGCGGCATTCTGCTCTGGATTAGGCCCAAATGAATGGGCCTAGTCGGGAGGGAGGTGTCGCGCCGCAGACTCTGTGGCATATTCCGCCATGGAATCCGCCTCAAGAAAGAGCAGGTCGAATGGGCAACACGGTGTCTCAGTGGTTAGCGCTAGAGTCCTGGGTTCGAATCCCACAAGGAACAACATCTGCAAGGAGTTTGTATGTTCTCCCCGTGTTTGTGTGGATTTCCTCCCATACTACAAAGACATACTGATAGAAAAAAAAAAAAGTACATTGTGATCCCTAAAAAAAAAAAAAAAAAAAAGAAAGAAAGAGCAGGCCGCTTCTTTTTTCCGCAAGGAACTCATTGAATTCAATGGGAGGTGTTTTTTTGAGCCGGATTCCGGGTCAAAATCCTGACCAAAAACCCCGTGTGAACCTGGCTTTACTGTTATATCATGGCTTTATAAAACTAGAAGATTGTGTGTTATGTCTAACTCTAACTGAACTAAAGTGTTTATGGTCCCGATTTGAGGCTGAAGGCAATACCTATGGATTATTTATCTGCTCAGCAGATCTCATAGAGCTCTTAGTTCTAATGTATCACGTCACAAATCTACAATTTTATGATTCACACAAAACAAGTAATCTACAACAATTTTTGGATTAAATTATCTTGGCGTTGAAAGCTATTTTGAAATACCATTGGGGGAGGGGGTCAGAGTATTTTTTCAATTTTTGTGGACATTAAATTCAGGTACGAAAAATTCAGCTTGGGTTCTCCCCTTGCAATGTCTCCTACTCACATGTGTACACTTTAGCAACATTTACGTCTTCCTTTTCTTCGCTATCTAGGCCTAGACCACCATAAAGACTTGTGCCTTCCTTGACTATATGCTAACTGCTTCTTTTGGCATTAAAAGATAAATTTTGTCCTTTCTAACAGTGAAAGGCTGTGTACGATAAATCTTCTTCACCTGTGTCACTCTACAACACCCAGACTCTCAACTGTGGCTTATAGGTCTAGTTGCAGCTGAGACCACAGCTGTTGTGTCTCTGGAATTATAAGTACAGTATGTTGTCCAATATAGAAATGATCCAGCCATTCCATCCAGAAGTCTCTCACACATCTAGGAACACAAACCCTGTACTTTTCTAAGTCTTGAGGGTATGGGGATTAGTATTCCCGGTTTCCCTGTTGCAGAGAGCGCAGTGGGGAAGGCTCCTTCTATAGCCAGTTGTCTTACAGCTACATACAAGAATGCTAAAATTAGGAAAGGTGAAATGGCTGATCTCCTAGAAGATTTCTTTAGATGGTTCGTAGTTTGATGGCAAAACAATGTATGATAAAAAATAAAAAAAAACATCATGATTAGAGATGAGCGAACACTAAAATGTTCGAGGTTCGAAATTCGATTCGAACAGCCGCTCAATGTTCGTGTGTTCGAACGGGTTTCGAACCCCATTATAGTCTATGGGGAACAGATACTCGTTAAGGGGGAAACCCAAATCCGTGTCTGGAGGGTCACCAAGTCCACTATGACACCCCAGGAAATGATGCCAACACCTCTGGAATGACACTGGGACAGCAGGGGAAGCATGTCTGGGGGCATCTAACACACCAAAGACCCTCTATTACCCCAACATCACTGCCTAACAACTACACACTTTCCACATTCAAAAAAACCTCTATCAAAGTGGGAAAATACCTGGAAACCTTCTTTACTCCCCAAATGGATGGACACAAACCCCAATTTAAGCTCAACAAACAGTAACAACCACCCCTTTAATTCAATATTAAAGAAGAGAGCTTCACACAAATATGTGCCACCAAATAAACGTGTTTTATTGGTAGAGCGTGATGGGGCGAACGTTTTCGGCCACAGTAGGCCTTTTTCAAGCTCTACATAGAGGAAATAGTAACAACCAAAATCAGTATATACAACACCAGCACACTTCCAATATACAATTTCACCAATATATACATATGAACATTTATATACATAGGAGAACCATGTGAATATTGTTATAATAATGATCCGGGTGGTTTCAACAGGAGTAACTTAGAGAGACATGATATATAGTAAACTGAGTTAGGGTAGATGAACATGCCAAAATGATACTTAAACATAAAAACACCCAGCTATCCTGGACTCCTGTGTATGTCGATCAGTATAAGCCCAATGTAAAACTGGGTCATGACAGTGTTATATCATATCAAATAGTATAGGGAGCAGAGGTCAGAATAAAGCAAAGCGTAAAGAGACAATGAACAAAGAATACATATATACCTGTATGGTTGATGCAAAAAATCAATAAAGACAAAGTCCAGCAGGTCGAGAGGGGTCCAATTTCCTAGGAGTACCATAAGGTTCTAGTTAAAACCAAGCAAATAACATGAATGTATGTACCATGAGAGCTCGTCTCTAGGGGTCCTTACCTCTGCTGCCGCTATCCGGAAACCCGCTCCCCAGGTGGGGAAAATGAAAATGAGTGGATGACACTATGCGCACAAGAATAAAGGGGTTAACTCCCACAGGAAAGCGCTACAATAGTGGCGTCTCCCCTGCTTTAAATAGAGCACAGGATCACGTGATCCGTAGTGTCTGCGCGTGTACCCGGAAGTGCGGGTGTAGTTGAAGTGCGCATGCGCGTGTCAAAGCCGACCCGCGCATGCGCAGTGACTCAAAAATAAAACTTAGTAAAAAAAGGGGCAGAAAGACTGGACGGACGGCGCATGCGTGCGCCCAGCTCGTCCGGTCATGTACAAGAGGAGGAACGAAGGTGATTGTAAGCAGCGTAATGTAATAATGACGAGTGAACTAATAAACATCCTAAAGGGGATAGAGAAAATAGATAAGAGTCCAAGGGGATACACCAGGATTGTGATAAAAAGGAAGAAGGCATAAGTGACAAGAGTAAAAAGAAGACAGAAAAAGAGAGAATGGAACAAAAAGAAAGGAAAGAGAGAGGAAAGAAAATGCAACTAAAATTACAACTAGACAAAAATGAAAAAAAGTAAAAATAAAAGAGGAATAAAAACAAAATAGATTAGAGAAAGGAATTATATGCAGAATGAAAAATGAAAAATAAAAAATAAAAAGAGAAATGAAAAATGCTAAAAAAATAAAAAATAAAAAAATATAAAAAATAAAAAATAAATGAAAAAATAAAAAAAGAAAAAGAAAAAGAAAAAGTGCAATGGTTTCGGCAAGGATACTGTCGAAGGCGGGCCCAGTAGGGTCAGTCAGAGGTAGACCTAGCGAGCCTGTGGGATAAAATACATACAGGTAAATATAATTAAATTATGGCATGTTAATCAATGAATATAATAAACAATTGTCCACAAAGTAGATAGAACATTGGTTTACAAATAAGCATGAATTTCATATTCGCGGTTCAGGCCACGTGGCTCCATAGTCTGTAATCTATGGATCCAGTGAGCCTCACGTTTTTTGAGGAGAGTGTTGTATATACTGATTTTGGTTGTTACTATTTCCTCTATGTAGAGCTTGAAAAAGGCCTACTGTGGCCGAAAACGTTCGCCCCCATCACGCTCTACCAATAAAACAAGTTTATTTGGTGGCACATATTTGTGTGAAGCTCTCTTCTTTAATATTGAATACGAGGTGGGACCCTAGCTTCAAACACTGGGACATCGACTGTATCCCTGCGAAACTGAAAACCACCCCTTTAAATCACGTTCCCCATGACAACCACAAATGGAATAGGCAATGGGAATTCCAAAAGCCCTCACCCTTAACCCTGTCATTTTGAGTGTGAGTGTGTGTGTGATGTGGTAAGACCTTCCAAAATTCACTTTTCTAGCCCTTAACATGAGCCCTTCCAAACAAAGTTACAGGACCTTAAGCTGAGCTACCAGCAGAGATTGAGGCCCTTGGCATGAGTAGAGCCTTGCACCAGCAGTGTTTTTGGCACTTAGGGTGAGTTGAGCCTTGTACCAGCGTGTGTCCCTTAACATCAGGCGTGCCCTAAGTTCTGCGCTTTGCACAAAAGTTCCACATTAACTAGGCTGAATGGTACAAAGATTAGTAGGCCCGAGAACCAGGAACAGGTCTTGCAATGGCTGTCGGATAACGCTTAAAGCACATTGTCCACCAGCCAGTCAGCCTCTACCTCCTCTTACCCAACAGTCTTGTCCTCCTTCCACCCAAAATTCCCAATCTTCCCAGAACAATAACCCCAACTGTCCCTGCTCCCCAGAGCTGTTCTCCCTTCCTTTGACTGTACCGCAACCTGCCCCTCCATTTCGCGATTCCACGGACCTAACAGACGAGTATCTGTGTCCAGATGCTCAAACACTAGAGTCTCCTCCATTCCATCTCCGGTCGATTTGGTGGCGGATGACCAGCAACCCACCCTCATCGACGACGATGAGAAGCAGTTGCTGTCAGGGAAGCCAGTTGACATGCGCATTGTGCAGGAGGAGGAGGCGAGACAGGAGTTGGAAGAGGAGGTGGTGGACGACGAGGACACCGACCCCACCTGGACAAGGCGGATGTCAAGCTGGGAAAGTAGTGTGGATGTTGAGGCAGGTGCAGCACCAAAAAGGGTAGCTAGAGGCAGAGACATGTCCAGAGGCAGAGGTCAGCTGCTTTGCCGAAGCCAGGCCAGACCCGGAATGTCCGAAGATGTTCCCTTTTGTACCCAGCCCAGAAAAACTCCCCCATCGAGGGCACGTTTCTTGAAGGTGTAGAGTTTTTTCAAGGAATGCGCCGAGGACAGATATAGTGTCGTCTACACAATTTGCCTCTCGAAATCGAGTAGGGGCCCTGAGAAGAGCAACCTGTCCACCACTTCAATGCACTGTCATTTGGACTCCAAGCAATGGAATCAGTGGCAGGCAGCAACGGCAGGACAAACGTCGCCCGCCGTTCATGCCACTGCCTCTGCTCACAGTGCTGGCGATGCACTCCAGAGGACGAGCCAGGACATCACTTCATCTGCCTCCGCCACTTTGTTGACTTCTCCCTCATCCTCCCCTGTTTCTGTCTTATCTCCTTCTCCTGCACCATCAAAGGCACCATCAGGCGCTTCTTTACAACAACCCACCATCTCTCAGACATTGGAGCGCCGGCAGAAATACACCGCTAACCACCCACCCACGCAAGCCTAGAACGCCAACATCGCTAAACTGCTGGCCCAGGAGAGGTTGGCGTTGGCTTGTTGAAACTCCCGCCTTCCCGGACCTGATGGCAACTGTGGCACCTCACTATGCCGTCCCTAGCCGTCTCAACTTCTCCCGGTGTGGCGTCCCCGCCTTGCACCAGCACGTGTCACTCAACATCAGGTGGGCCCTTAGTTCCGCGCTTTGCTGCAAGGTCCACTTGACCACCGACACTTGGACAAGCGCCTGTGGTCAGGGATGCTGCTTATCTTTAAGGACAGGCAGGGTGAATGTGGTGGAGTCTGGTCCCGGGGTGCAAACTGAGGTACCCTATCTCCTCTCCCAGGCCAAAATTCATGGCAGGAGTAGACTGAAACCCTACGACGCTGCAACCTCCACCACAGCTACTAGCGGCAAACGCTAAAACACTGGTGTGGGGAGACGTCAGCAGGCGGTGCTGAAGCTCATCAGCTTGGGGGACAGACAGCACAGTGCCTCCGAGGTCAGGGATGCCATCCTGGCTGAGATGGCATTTTTTTTTCCCTGCTACACCTGGGGCCTGGCATTTTTGCGCCTGTGATAATGGCTGGAACCTGGTAGCAGATCTGGAGCTTGCCAGACTCAAACACGGTCCACGCATGGCCCACGTTTTTCAACTTGTTGGTGCCATGTTTCTTTGAAACCTACACCATTGTGCCTGATATACAGGTCAAAGTGGGGCCATTTTCGTGAGAACTAGCCTCTGCTAGGCAGAAAACATTCAGAGCACACTCCTCTCATCTTCGCACCGTTGGCTGGCGGAGGAAGACGAGGGGGTTGGAGTGGCATCTGATGTCCCTGTCCCACACGAGGCTAGAGGGTGCACTTCAGTGCATCCCATTGCTTCACCACAAATGGTGTGAAGGGGAGTGGAAAATGGAGGAAATGGAGAGTGACCCTTACAGTTGGGGCCAGCAAAGGCATGCCAAGTAACACACTGGCACACATGGCTGACTTCATCTTGGGTTGCTTTTCAACACATATTTCACATCATGAAGAACAAATAATACTGGATTTTTACAAGCCTCGAACCCCGGTCTAGGTCTAATGTCTGTTCCTTTCTTATATTAGGGGAGAGGGAAAAAAAATTACTTCAGTGATACGTTTAGCGTACATAGACTGACTATTAATGTGCATCCCACTTAGTGTTGTTAGGGTTACACACCGTCACAACCTGGCTAAAGCTTCTATAGCTGTTAATAAAGTCAACATAACTTTACGGTATCCAAAAAGACAGCTGGTACCGACAGAGAGCAAGACAAATGTCAACCAAAGCTGTGAGCTCTGAACACCCACAGTGACTTTGGCGTCATCATCATTATAAAGGAGCGGGTGGTAATAAATAACTTGGCAGTGCCTAAAACCCAAAAAGCTTATACAACTATATTTACATTAAGATACACAAATGACACTTTTCAGTAGCATGTCATGAGACAAGCTGATAAGCTCTTCCTTTGTGCAGTGCTATTTGAAAGTTAAACGCTGCCTTTATTTTAATTCTGGAGAAGGTGCAGACATTAGATTTAGAACATGTTGTCTTCATTGTCCAAATCCTCTATATAGGTAACGTGTTTTTCGGGCCGAGCTGTCTGGGAACGAGCTGGTGCAGCACTGACAACCTGGGTGAATATGGCAAGAGCCTGAGATGTAGGGTGAATGAATCCCCAAATTATTTGTGGAATTCCCAGTGAGACAATGGCACTATCTACCAGTAGCAAAAATTGTGGGTGCACGTAACCCCAATATATTCTTTGAATTCCCAGTGAGACAATGGCACTATATACCAGTAGCAAAAATTGTGGGTGCACGTAACCCCAATATATTCTTTGAATTCCCAGTGAGACAATGGCACTGTATAGCAGTAGCAAAAATTGTGGGTGCACGTAACCCCCATATATTCTTTGAATTCCCAGTCAGACAATGGCACTATATACCAGTAGCAAAAATTGTGGGTGCACATAACCCCAATATATTCTTTGAATTCCCAGTGAGACAATGGCACTGTATAGCAGTAGCAAAAATTGTGGGTGCACGTAACCCCCATATATTCTTTGAATTCCCAGTCAGACAATGGCACTGTATACCAGTAGCAAAAATTGTGGGTGCACGTAACCCCCATATATTCTTTGAATTCCCAGTCAGACAATGGCACAATATACCAGTAGCAAAAATTGTGGGTGCGCGTAACCCCAATATATTCTTTGAATTCCCAGTGAGACAATGGCACTATATACCAGTAGCAAAAATTGTGGGTGCACGTAACCCCAATATATTCTTTGAATTCCCAGTCAGACAATGGCACTATATACCAGTAGCAAAAATAGTGGGTGTATATAGCCCCAATTCTATTGCTAGGGGACTTGCAGGGTATTTCTGAGGTGAAGGTGGGGGGGCACACCGTTGGAACGGGGATTTGGGGTGTATATATGGGGTATACGGGAATACACTGTCAGTGTGTTCCATTCAGGATCCTGGGAAAGCTGGGTTGCGGCGATTGAGCCCGTCAGTGCCACGTTACACTGACAAGCTTCTCCCTGGAATTGAAGTTATATGTAAGCCCAATATATTCTTTGAATTCCCAGTGAGACAATGGCACTATATACCAGTAGCAAAAATAGTGGGTGTATATAGCCCCAATTCTATTGCTAGGGGACTTGCAGGGTATTTCTGGGGTGAAGGTGGGGGGGCACACCGTTGGAACGGGTATCGGGGGTATATATTGGGTATACGGGAATACACTGTCAGTGTATTCCATTCAGGATCTGCGGAAAGCTGGGTTGCGGCGATTGAGCCCGTCAGTGCCACGTTACACTGACAAGCTTCTCCCTGGAATTTAGCTCTTATAAGAGCTGTTGGTTGTCTTCTCCTTCCTATCCTAGCCTGTCCCTGCCTACCCAGAATCTAAGCCCTAGCTAACTGGACGGAAACCTCCGTCCCCGGTGAATTGCAAGCTCAGAATGACGCGAAGCTGGGCGTCGCTGTTCTTTTAAATTAGAGGTCACATGTTTTCGGCAGCCAATGGGTTTTGCCTACTTTTTTCAACGTCACCGGTGTCGTAGTTCCTGTCCCACCTACCCTGCGCTGTTATTGGAGCAAAAAAGGCGCCAGGGAAGGTGGGAGGGGAATCGAGTAATGGCGCACTTTACCACGCGGTGTTCGATTCGATTCGAACATGCCGAACAGCCTGATATCCGATCGAACATGAGTTCGATAGAACACTGTTCGCTCATCTCTAATCATGATGCTTGGCCAAAGCCGATGACATCACAGAGAAGAGAGCTGGACGCCACTAGGAGGCCCAAAAGATAAGGTAACAGAAGGTGAGTATGAATGTGTTTCATTTTTTTTTTACCTTTCCAGGGCCTCCACCGCAGAATATAATGTGGTGGTCATTTTAGTTTACCCGATGAATCTACATTTATTCAGTTTCATAAGAAAAAAAAACGATCTGGAATATTTGGGTTGAACCCGACATATTATGAAATTACTCACCAATCTCTAGTTCAGACTGATATGCCATGAAAAAGTGGTTTCTTCCCTTTGGTCTTAATGTCTTAAGTCCACAACTGTAGCCTCTTTCCCAATGGAAAATGAACTAGACTAGAGATGAGCGAGTACTATTTCGAAACGGCAGTCTCGAATAGCACCCACCCATAGGAATGAATGCCGGCTGCTGAGTGTGTCGGCTGCGTGCTGTTGCGAATAGTACTCGCTCATCTCTAAACTAGACCCATCAATTAATCCATGGTGATATCTACATCTATGGACATCATAATGAATTTACAGATAAACCTCCCTGAAGGCAACCTCAGACTGAAAAAATCTGCTTCAGGAATTAGGAATCTGTTTTTTGACGCAGGTTTTTGATGTGGTTATTGACACTTTTTTTTTTTTTGCTTCAGCATACTGTATGGACCTGGAGATTTCTCTTTAAAAAAACACTAGCAGTTTTTGAAAGTTTTTTGCACAAACTGCGCCAAAATACCACATCACGTTTTTTTTTTTCTCCATTTGACTTCACTAGAAAATAGGTCATGTCGCTTTTTTTTTTCTCAATAGCTGAAAAAAAACACTAGCAGAAAAAAAACTGCTAGGGATTCCCATTGAAATCAAAGTTCTTTCGGGCGGATTTTGAGGCAGATTGCGGCTCAAAATCCGCCTGCAAAAAACTCCATGTGAACTGACACTCAGAGAACACTGCCACTACCCTCTTTTAGGGCCCCTTCTCACGGCATAAGCGCTCGGCTCATTCCGAGCTGTACACACAAGCGCTTCTAAACACTTCCCATTCACTTCAATGGGAGCGCGCGTAAAGCCGTCTTTACGTGCGCTCTCATTGAAGTGAATGGGAAGTGTTTAGAAGTGCTCGCATGTATGGCTCGGAATGAGCCGAGCGCTTACGCCGTTTGAAGGGGCCCTTACACACACCGTCTATCTTCTAATAAAAAAGGACTATTCTTCTAGAAGAGCCTTTCTCGACACAATATGGGGTGGTCATTTGAGCTAACACTGTTCGGATCAGCCAATCCGAACAGCACGCTCCCATAGAAATGAATGGAAGCACCTGGCATGCAGGCTTTGCCGGTGGCTGGCTGCTTAACCCCCTGCGTGCCAGCCGCTTCCATTCATTTCTATGGGAGCATGCTGTGAGCGTGCTGTTCGGAACGGCTGTTCCGAACAGTGTTCGCTCATCTCTAGTGGTCATCCCAAAGAGCTAGTGAAAAACTTGTCCTCAAGGAGGAATAAAACTAACATTTAGTAACGTCAAGCTAACATTGAATCATGACTTGAAAGTGTTCTCTAGGATTGTAAAAACAAGGCTGCTTTCTCCTAAAATGACACCACCTCTGTCTATGGTTGCTCTATTGAAGGGAACAGTGCGGAGCTTCAATACCGCGAACAACCTGTGGACAGGTGAGGGATTTCTCTTAGAAGAAGGAAGCCATGTTTTTCTAATGGCAGACATAATGTTACAGTGTAGCAATTGATGATTCAGCTTCTCTTCTTGGAACGGTCTTGGACAAGTTACAGCACATTAATTGTTCATAAGCTCACAATAATTGTTTATCTATACCCACAATGACTCTTCCTGATAAGTATGGTTTAGATGCTGAAGAGTTTACAAGTTCATTAAAAAAGCATCGACGTCAAAAACCCACTTCATTTCTCTTTCCTATGTGTCAAAACAAAGATAATGGTTTCTGTGAAACAAAAGCAACATAACTTGTTGCTAACACAGAATGTCCTCATTATTTCTGAAATCTCACGTAAAATGGATGTGTGCATTCCTGACACCGGGCTAACAAGCTAAGACCCGGCTCTAGACAAGCGCTTTTCCAGACCCAGTCAGCCCCGTAACGTACAGTTCAATTAGCCTGGAGTTCTCTCCACCGAAGAGGAAACGTCAATGGCTCCTATGTTGTAAAACAAATATGTGCCCAGAAGTTCCTCCCCTGAGTGTTCACTGGCACTTACTCAGATGGACACTGAAACCTAGACAAATTATAGCAACTGTAAACACATTTACACATTCCAGCGCAAATCGCCAAGGTGATTTATTGTGGTGTTAGGCATTTACAGAATAGTAATAGGTACGTGTATTTATTTTACTTTCTTTCAGACCCAACATCTAGAGCATGACATGGAGTTCACTATAGTTATCTGTCCTGACTCTCGGAACGTTGCGTTATATCCATGTCAAGTCTTTGCTCAAAGATAAAATGGAATACTTATGTCAAGAAGCTCAACAACCTTTTTGTCTTATTGCATATAAGTCTTTAATTTGGACCCACCGTAATGGATGAAGCAATGGCAGTCCAGAGATAGTGACCCAGAGATGTAGCGTGAAGCTACGTGCCCCCAATGCAAAATATGTTACTGCTCCCCATCCTTCCCACCAGGCTAAGGATAAGAATGGTGTTAAGTAAGACAAGTGGGACTCTCATCACAAATTTCTCAATACTCTGCTAATACCATCTAAGTCCCCTGCCAGTGTGTACTTCTTGGTTCCCCTTGGCACGCAATACATGACCATCCAACCAATCACTGGCCACAACTTCTTTAGAGATTATCTAAGCACAGTTTAGAAGGACCAGGTAGTACAGTTGTGTCCTCTTGGTTGGGCATGTCCTCATTTGTGTATCACAAGTGGAGTAGCTTTTCTTTTTACCACATGTGCAGCCACCCAGTGGGGGTGTGAAATAGGTCCCATTCACACCTGCGTTTGGGTTTCCATTCAGGAAGTCTGCTTGGACTCCATAGACTATAATGAGGTCCGTGTGGTTTTCACTCGGTTTCCGCACGAAACACGCGGAGAGCACAGTGCTGCGCATGTCCATTGGCCAGACATAGACCATCGCTGGAGAGTTTTCGGACAGCACAGGGGACACCCCCAGTGCTGCAAGAAAACTCATTTACATAAGGAAAAAAAGGAGGTATTTTTCAGGAACGGCGGTGCAGATCCAAATAATAAAGGTAAGAGTAGACTAGACTTTCTTAAGGCTATTCCTATGTGTATTTAGATTAAAAAGGGTATTCTAGTGATAGATTCTAGTTATAGAATCTAGAGATGAGCGAGTACTGTTCGAAACGGCAGTTTCGAATAGCAGGCACCCATAGGAATGAATGTACGCAGCCGACACGCAGGGGGTTAAGCGGCAGGACGCTGGCCCCGTCTGCGTGCCGGCCAGCTCCATTCATTCCTATGGGTGCCTGCTATTCGAACCTGCCGTTTCGAACGGTACTCGCTCATCTCTAATAGAATCCCTTTAATAATACTAGAGTGTGGCAGAGATTCCTTTAGGGCTCCCTATAAGTCACTGTCTTGTTTCAAGAAGAAATACTCTTTTATAAGAAGAAACCCAAGTCCACTTTCAATATTTTACACTATTATTTGTAAGCCAAAACCAGGAACAGGTTAAAAAAACAGAAGAATCAAAAATTGTTCTATTACACGGTATTTTATCTGTGGGGAGTCTCCACTTCTGGGGGGTTTTGTACTAAAACTGAAGCAAAGTACTAACCCAATACTGACCCAATACTGAAAGTGGCCTTAGGGCTCGTTCCCATGATGTAACGTGCCGTGCATTCAAACACGTACACACGTGTCAGAGTGTGAGCGCTCAAAACAGATGCCATTCATTTCAATGTGTGCCGGCTCACGTGCGCTACCCATTGATTTCAATGCATAGCGCACGTGAGCCGGCACACATTGAAATGAATGGCATCTGTTTTGAGCGCTCACACTCTGACACGTGTGTACGTGTTTGAATGCACGGCGCATTACATCGTGGGAATTAGCTCTTAGTGAGACCTGAAAATATTACAGAAACATTCAAGACCTTAATTTCGACTGTATGATAGACAGTTACAGAAAATTTGAGAGATAGTATAAATGAGTTTAGGTCTTAAACACTTGCATAGCTATATTACAGCTCAGTAAACCTTCAAGTGTTACGAAGAGCTCCTATGTGGCCCTACTTTTCCACCATATTCCTTCTTCTCAGCTATCCTCTTCAATCCCATAGACTTTTGCTCTCTTCGTGCTCCACCTCACTGTGGTCATGCAGTGAGGAGGAATCTAGGACTTGGTAACCCCATTCAAGTGATCTTTGGGAGTACAGGTGGAGGGGTCCAAGCGATCTGTGTTTTGTAGACAGATGATAAATGTGGGTTATGGGAATACCCTTTTAAACTTTTAGGCTTCAGGGTGAAACGGAGTTACTTTCAGAATATATTTCTCTTTTGAAAATGTCAAAGAAAGAAGTTTTATCCTTTAGTTCTTTTAAGTTTACAGTAAAATGCATTATGATTTATTTAGCCCTGCATAACAACAAACCAGACCAAGACTATACAAAAACCCACTAACACCTCATTAACATCCTCGTCGAGGAGCATGTTTATGCCATAATCTGTAGCATGTTCCAGTTTTTGCCATTTCTATATCAAATTACTTATTTTAGGCATTCGTCTTCAACTTTACTTTTACATTTTCAAGTCAATGTGCTGGTGAACGAGCAGTTAAATATCACAATAGAATGTGCTGAGCTGTGGTTATAACATCTAAACTTTTTGATGTGTTTTACTCGTTTGCTTTTTATATAAACAAAATTTAATGAACTAAGAAACAATTAGCGAATTCAGTAAACTGTTGAGTATGTAATTGACAATACATGTAAACCGACTGAATCACAAAATGGCTAAATGTGGTCAAAGGACGCAACATGTACATTGTATTGTACCCTCGGTGAACTAAGACAATTCAGTGTTTATGGAACAAAATCTAAATGTTCATCCAGTATTTTACTGATAGGAAGAGAGCGAAGTCCATGTTTACATTATAGCAATTGTATTTATGTGCCCATTAATCTTCTTGCTTATTCCAAATGCAATTAAAGGGCCCCTTCACACGGAGTTTACGCTCCGTTCATTCAGACACGTATACACGAGCGCTTCAAAACACATCCTATTCACTTCAATGGGAGCGGCTTTACGCGCGCGTAAACTCCGTGTGAAGGGGCCCAAAGGGGCTTACCAGGAATTGCTGATCTCTTAGGATTGGACATCCATAGCAGGTCGATGGGATCTGATTCCTAGAAAACCCACCAATTGGCTGCACATTGGAACTAACTACACAGTTTATTGGTGGTACAATGTGTAGCTGGTTGGTGGGATACATGGCGGGAACTGATATTAACAAATTGGTGATGGGGTCAGGGGACAGACCTTCACTGATCAGTTACTGATGACCACTGCTAAAGAAACAGTCAAATCCTTTAAGGCCTCATGCACTCATATAATTCTATGGGCCTACCCCTCTTCCCTGATAGATTGTAAGCCCTTATGGGCAGGGCCCTCTACCCCACTGTGCCAGTCTGTCATTGTTAGTATTATATTTGTTTGTATATTTTGTGTACTGTATGTAAACCCTCAAATGTAAAGCACCATGGAATTAATATAATAATGTATAGAACCATGGAATTAATATAATAATGTACAGCAGCATGGGATTAATATAATAATGTACAGCACCATGGGATTAATATAATAATGTAAAGTACCATGGAATTAATATAATAATGTAAAGCACCATGGAATTAATATAATAATGTACAGCACCATGGAATTAATATAATAATGTACAGCACCATGGGATTAATATAATAATGTACAGCACCATGGAATTAATATAATAATGTACAACACCATAGAGATAATGGTGCTATATAAATAAATAGCAATAATGGGCCTACACTATACCTCTGTGTGCAATTATATAGAAAGTTTTATTTTTCTGACAGATTCATATGGAGTGCGAAATAAAGAAAACTGATGTCCTCCAACGTATGCTATATTAGCTGGATACTTTCCTCCTAGAAGCATTACACCACATAGAGGGTTTGTGCATGCTATAACACAGTGTACATGGATCCTAAGAGGTATAAATGATCCATGAGTCTGCTCATCTCCTGTAGTGTGCTACAGTAGCTGTTTAATGGGATTGGTCCAGGCGGAGTAGACTTTGCTCCACAAAACCCTATCATTGAGCAAATGATCCTTGGGTACCCATAACCCTATCATTGGTTCCCTGGCTGCTCTTTATTGGACCAGTTCTAGTAGGATCTATTCACCGTATACTGTAAAGACCTGTGGTTTTGGATGAGCTCTGACCCAGTTAAAGTTAAACTTAAGATTTTCCGGTAGCTCTCAACAGCTGTGGGAGCCAGACATTACAAAACACTGGTATGAAATGTATTGGGCACCAGTACATATCCACAAGGAAAAAGAGTTGACCAAAAGATTCTGTGTATTCTGTGTACCAGGTACACACTAGCATTTGAGTCTCAGTATGAAACTCCGTCCAACATTCCAGTTAGAATACAGACAAACATACAGAAGTCCTGCAAGCAGGAAACCAGGTGGAAACCTAGTGGACCCATTATAGTCTATGGAGTCTGCGGGTTTCCATGAGTAACCACTTTTAAGTCGATAGGGTTTCCATTTATTTCGGGTTCCCAAGCAGACCCAAAGGACAGAAACCTGAACGCTAGTGTGAACCTAGGGTTACTGTACATTGTCATATGCTTTGGTATTCATATCTTATTGTGTCTATAGCTCTTGCAACACAAGGTATAACCAAAAACTTTAATACTGTTTTCTTTTTGTAGTTTGTATTTAAGAATTTTAATGAATGAATTAGAGGATCTTTACTGGTTCTGACTGGCCATGACTGTAGCCATTTATGAAGGAGTCTGAGCAGGAGTCAAGGTTGGGGCTCTGGAAAATAGAGTTGGAGTCTGTGGTTTAGCCTACCAACTCCAATAGCTATGATAGGAAGGGCTTCTTTCTACAACAGATCACTCTTTGGTGATGCTACTACTTCTGCTCTGGCATATGTTACTGAACAAGTCTTATGGATTCTTACAAGACCTTATCATTTCAATAACCATCAATCACTTATATGTTTAACCAGCAGAGCACGTCTAGTGCTCTTCATGTTAAAAGAAGTTCATATTGCACAAGCTAGATCAATAAGAACCTACATCTTCATAGACATCTCCACCAGCCAAGATGAACCCTGCACTATACAGATGGTCAAGACTAGAGATGAGCAAACAGTAAAATGTTCGATATTCGATATTTGTTTCGAGTACCCCCTCAATGTTCAACTACTCGAATCGAATATCGAACCCTATTATAGTCTATGGGGGGAAAATGCTCGTTTCAGGGGTAGGCAACATTCAATCAAATTATACTTACCAAGTCCACGAGTGAGGGTCGGGCTGGATCCTCCGAGAAGTCTTCTCCGTGCAGCGTCCCCGCGGCGTCTTCCGGCTCTGAATTCACTCTGCCAGGAATCGGGCCTGGGCAGAGCCGACTACAAGCGGACATGCGCAGTTGGCTCTGCCCAGGCTCGATGCCTGGCAGAGTGAATTCAGAGCCGGAAGATGCTGCGGGGGAAGCTGCACAGAGAAGACTTCTAAAGGTAGGAGAAGAACCAGCGTTGATTGGCCGACTGTGTAGCATTCGGCCAATCAATGCTGGTTCTGCATCAAACTTTTCCATTTGAATAGCGAGTGGTACTATTCGAAAACTGCCTGGAGTTTTTTGAAGCGTTTTTTTTTTAAAAAAAAAATGCTCCAAAAAAAGCTCAAAAAAGTGCGGCAAGGTCCTAAAAACACTTCCTAATTAGGAAGTGTTTTATTCAGGACCAAAATAAGCCACATGTAATTTATGTGTGAACTAGCCCAAAGTGGTCCAGGTAGACCCCAGGGGTCCACGGGAGACTCGACGGGGGTCTACGTTGGCGTGGATATAATATAGAAACATCCAACTATGGAATATGGTACAAATGTAGCAGCAGGGGGTCCACCGAAACCGGTAAAATTTTGAAAGTGGTCTACAAGAAAAAAAAAAGTTTGGGAACCTCTGGTGTAGGTAATACGGTAAGAGTGCCTGATGGGCTCCTTACCTTGAGATGTAATTATAAACCAAAACTAAGGTGGCAGCAACTTTGTCCTTATGTCAACAGTACGTTGCGTTAAACAGCACAATACCTAAACCCTCCCCATCGTATGGGCCTCACACCCTGATGGTATTGTGCTGATGGATAAAGGTTTATACCCCCTCCCCCCCAAATATTGGTTCAAAACAGACTGAGAGAACAGCTTAGCCACGCGTTCATTCTTAAAAGCTCCTGTTTTTTTATTTTACAATTATATCTATTTTAAATGGTGTCTGGTGTCACATGTAATCGTGTTACAAATACTTAATAAAACACAACAAAAATGGAGAACAGGTGTTAGGAAACATGGTAATAAATTAGGATATAATTTACAAAAAAGAAAGCCAAACATTTTAGTAACAGTGTACCAAATTAATACTGAGTACAAAATAAAAAGCAACTAATCACAATAATACATGGGTAATTCCATTCTGTTATGTTAATGATAGCTATACGACGTTCACTCGATTAATAAAGTTGATAATGAAATTGATCCTTTTAAGTTGTACGCACCATCAATAATTATAGGTTTGCCAAAAAGTGGAACGGAAGCCTTAGCACCCAAAAAAAATTTTTTTTTTGCACAATACTTCCAGTTCCTAAAACTACCTGGCCTACGAACCCCCAATTTTTCAACATTTTATTTTTTTGTTCTGATGTAAAAAATAAAAAATAGCTTTTGTACCATGTTACTATTCTGTAGCAGCAGCATAACTGTTTTTGATTTTTTTTTTTTTTTTTTTTGTTATTTCTTACTCTAAAATATCGGGTAAATTCCAATTTTTAAGAGTTTATTTAATTTTTTTGCCTTTAGATACCTAAGTTTTTTTTTTTTCTTTTGCAGTCGTTACATGACATTTCAACAACTCAGGACTTTTTAGGTCCTTATAAGCAAACCTCGGTGCCTTCCAAATACACAACCTTGCATCCTATTGTTTCAGCACCAAATATAAAGTAAATAAATTGGTATAAACAGTTAATATTCCATTCCTTTGAGGTAAAAAAAATTTCCAACTTTAAACAAGTTATTGCCTAAAATACAATAATAATAATAATATTATAATAAAATTAAACTCAATTAAACTTGCCAATAAATGCAAACAGGCCCTCAAGTCACAAATTATACTCTTTACATCAAAGGCAATCCAGCATCAGAAACCTAAAGCGGACACCTCTACAGTATCAAACTGTGAAATAAGTCATCTTTTCAGTCCTATATGAAACATTGTGCCGAGAGGTAGCATCAGAGTTATCAGGATTGTCACAAATGGTGTATGTGCATGGAACAATTCTAATTTATTTCCTAGATTTTCTTGTTTTTTTTTTTTAATTTTTTATTTTTTTTTTGCTAATTCACATTAGAAAATACAGATTATGAACAAATACATTGATCTCACTTTCCTGATACATTTAGTTCATGAAGAACAAAAATCTGTAACATCAGTATGTGCTGTTGGGATGTATAAGGGGCTCCGTAATACCGCTGATCGATCTGCATTGACTACAATGATAGAACAAAAACAAAAAGTAAAACAAAAACAGCAACAAAAAAGAGCAATAGAGATTTCCTTGGATTATGGAAAAATAGTCCTCATTAAATTGTTTGCCTGGCCCACATCTATACAGTATTGTTATTGGGGAGACTTGCTATAGAGTCCTATATACTGCACAGACAAATTTTGCTGACAATAGTTAAGGAAATAAGGACACTTTGAGGCCGGGTTCACATCTGCATTCGGGTCATTCCGTTCCCCTCTCCTGCGAAAACCGAGCGGAAACCACACGGACTCCATTATAGTCTATGGGATCTGCAGGTTTCCTAAGGTCACCACTTTTTTATGCGGATTTGGTTTCCCCAAGCGAACTTCCCAAATGGAAACCCATGCGCAGATGTGAACCGGGCCTTAGCATTCAAGACCCTTCCAGTAATGGGTATTGTGCTGCAAAGTAGTGCCTTTACCCCCCAAAAAACCTTACTTTTTGTGGCTATATAGTCGCCCCATGATTTTTGCAATCACTTTCCAATTACCATACAATCAAATTAGCTCCTTATTTACCATCTATGTTGGAGAACAAGGTCTCAAAATTTTACTGTATTTTTTAAACCCAACAGAGCTCCAGTTCACAAGCTGGACTCCAACTAAATTCGGGCTCTATTTCCTAAAGAGAATTCAAAAAGTTTCAAATGCAATAGTTTAAAAGTTTCACCAGAGAGAACAACATGTGACGCCAAGGTTCATATTGGGAATTATATCTTTCCATTTCGAAAATGAGGAAGAACGTTAGTGGGGTCATGTACTTTCTCCACCATCCTACAATGCGCACCATTCCACTGATTCCAACACACTTGGATTTTTTTCAGCAGTCCCCACTGTTCCTGAGCAATCACTGGATCTACATTTAGCACCCAATATTGGATTCTACTGTTAAGTGGAGGGGGTCCTTTGTAAATAGTAGCCAATAGTCTGAGACTGGCAACCTGACAGGCCACATTGCTGAAAATAACACAAATGGTTTATTGGGTTTCTGGGTTAATACAAACCCATCACACGTTGCGATCCCATCTGCTGCCAGCATGTTATAGAGCAGGAGGAGCTGAGCAGATTGATTTATGGCTTTGTGTGAAAGGATTTAGGAGACTTAGTCATTTGTTCAGTTAAAGGGAATCTGTCAACAGAACCCATAATACCAACCCAACCTCACGGATAAATATCTGAATGAACCAGTGTTTTCCCCTTGTGAATCGGTACCTTTGTTGCTGAGATATTATTGTTTTTGTCAATATACAAATGAGTTCTCGGAAGCAACAAGGGCGTTCCCTCTGCTCCAAAATATATAAGTGGCATCTGTGGGGCTGAGTTGATATGATGGGTTCTAATGACAGACTTCATTTCATCTCTGCTAACTTTGGAATCAGGGGTCCAGTGGGTTGGTCCTACTCAGTGACTGACATACTTTCTCTGTTGGAAAAATAGCTGGCAATCACCGAGTAGGACCGCCCACTGGACTCCCAAACTGAGTGAGCAGAAATTTAAATGAACAAATTTGGAATGAATTCTACAATTATACATCAATTTTTTCAACTCCACCTGCTCTGTAACATGCTGCCCCCAGACTGATCTGAATTTTCAAGGTGACAGGTTCCCTTTAAATGAATATTCATGGCATTATCAAGCAGATTAATTTTATGTCAATTTTAGGAAATATTGGAAGCTATTGTCTTGTTAAATAACTCAAGGATAAATAACTTAAATAAACAACTCAACTGTAAGGAAATTTAGGTTACTTTTATAGGGTTTCCTATTGAGGTATACAAATTTTATCTAATTGGGTACATTGTTTTTGACCACAAAGGGTTCGTAGGTAAGTCAAGATATTTGTAAATCATGTATGTGACACAGTTTCTTTATTCAAGACAGAGAACATATACCGAGAATATACTCATATAAGGGGGAATTGACACTACCGTTGTTAATGTCCGTTGCTGTCTTCCATCAAAGGATGGCAGCAATGGACATTAAACTGTCACAGACTGATTCTGTGTTCATTCCCATTGACACTACTGTAAACAAGATGACAGAAGCTATTGTCTGTCATATTTGTTCACCTTTGTAACAGAAGATAAAGTCCTGCATGCACGGCTTTATCTTACGTTACAAAAGAAAACAATCATGATGGAAGACAGCAACGGACATTAATAACGGTAGAGTGAAGGCCCACTTAGACTCTATTCACACTTATTTTATTGCTTGCGTATCAGGGTTTCTATATTTTGATGGAAATAATTATGTAGTCTACAGCACTATAGTTACCGTCAATAATACTGAAATTGGGAAGGGCCACAGAGCCATGGATCTGGATTTATATTGATCTGTGGCATATTGGTTCCAGCATAGCTATCTTGGCTCCATTGGACATCATAATGTTAGTGTGAAAACAGTCTAAAACTTCTAAATTTAACCAATACTTAACCATGTGTTAGATAAACACAAAAATATGTCCTGGGAAGCCCCAATAACCATCACCCAAGGTCACAAACTGATGTACACAGAGCACATAAAAAATAAAGTGCTTTAGGACTTCACCATATTGTGGTTTAATATAGTATATGCTCCAACATTTATAAGACAAGTTTCGACATCCATGGATCCAAGTAGTATTGTCTTACAAATATTAGTTTATAGAATTTATATTAGAAAGTGAGGTGCTGGTGTATATGGTTACTATATATTAGGTCTACTCTAGCCTATGTAGAGCAATGAGGAACATCAAAGAACTCAAGTTGGCCAGGTCAAACATTCGCACACTGACCATCCATTGAGTCACCGCTCTACTCAATCTATGTGAATTACATCAAAAATACCAATTAGGTTTTTTACTTTTTTGATCACACAAGGCATCTTCTCCACGATTTAAGACTTTATGGAAATTGATATAACAATATCCATATTCTGACTGCAAGATACAAAGATGACAGCACCTTGACAGGTGACCAGGGCACCCGGCTAATTGGTAGCATTTAAAAAAACAACACTTTTTTCCCAAAAATTTGGCAGTGGACAACAGACAATGAAAACCGAAGAAAAAAATGAATCTGTTTTAAATATTCTATTACCTAATAAGAAAGATAGCACCAATGACAACTGCTCTCTTATATTTTTCACATTAGCAAAATGGTTGACTGCGGGCAGTGGACTTCAGTTACAAAAAAAGCAGACACTGCGCTTAGACATGCTGGTGGCCCCCTGGGGGATCATTTGTACGTCCCCGCCAAAATATACATTTTGGAAACACGCCAGTAAAAGTGTTTGTCTATGTTCACATAATTCTGCAGTTTTTGGGAGTGTACAAGTTAGAAAAAAAGGGTCCGTCACAAAAACAGCCCTACACTGGTCAATTGGTTGTATCTATTATTGCAGCTCAGCCCAATTGCTGCTACATTTGTTCATGGGCGATGTTTGGTATTAAATAGAGATGAGAGAACACTGTTCGGATCAGCCAATCCGAACAGCACGCACCCATAGAAATGAATGGAAGCACCTGTGACGCTGACTTTGCCGGTGTCCGGCCGGCGTCACAGGTGCTTCCATTCATTTCTATGGGTGCGTGCTGTTCGGATCGGCTGATCCAAACAGTGTTCGCTCATCTCTAGTATTAAACCATAGTTCCATTTTCTTACATGAAAAGGAGTTAGAATATCAGACAGCCCATAGACAAGTAGTGCTATTTTTGGAAAAAGGAGCAATTTTTAAAAAAACTTTTTGATCCAATCCTGTTTTGCCTTATAGAAATAATTCAAAAAATCCCTAAAAATCTGCGGAAGACAGCTAAACACCTGGTCGATTTGCTGAACATTCACCCAAGATATTGGGTGCCAATAAGAATGCCAACCAGCCTTATTCCTTGGCCAGGTATTTAGATACAGGGCTAGAGTATTCATTGAAGGAGAATAGGACCAGGCCTATGGTAGAGGTTGAATGAAGTAAGGATCAGGTACTTGGATTTCCAAGGCCCAATTCTTTTTTGTCTGGTAGCAACTGTATCGTCTCCCCGATTACCCAGTGGAAAACACAAGGCAAGCTTAGGACAGATCACTTTTGATGGACGAGTATTTGGTGGATGGTCAAATGTTACAGGTTTATGTAATGTGTATTGCCAGCTTAAGAACTTAAAGGTAGAACCAACAGAGAATTTTCTTAAAAAATAATAGTTTACAGTATGTTTCTAAAAAGTTGAAATCCAAAAAGTGTTATGCAACAAGGGAACTATTAATATTCTATATATGATTTTGTGCATCTCTATTACAGTGCAAATACATAAACTCAGTTTCAAAATTGGGGGACTTAGACCCTTGTAACTGAGGCCCACTGTGCTCTGTATGATCTAAAGACATTAAAAAAAAAAAAAAAATCTGATCTGATTTTTTATTTTATTTTATTACCTACACCTATACATTGCTATAAATTTATCCCCGGCATATGACGTGCAGGCTTTCCATGATGCACCTCTGAATACTGACGACTGTATACCATTATATTCTTACTTATATACGTAAATTGCTTCACAGCAGTATTACAAAAACGCTGAAGGATTCAGGCAGAATAACAAAATACACTTCCTTTAGTTTTTGATTTATAATTGCTTTTTAAATAACATTTCAAAGCCCATTCTTATAACTTAAATTGTGGTGCCGTAAAACTGAGATAAAATATTTATAATTTTTAGCTATGACGTAGGAAATTTCTCTCTCTCTCTTTTTAGACCAAATCATAACAGCTACATAAAAAAAAAAAGAAAAAAGAAAAAAAGTTTAAATACAAATTGATTCAGTGTCATTTTGTAAGTCCATAATAAAAATGGTTCAAGGAGGTAAGCTTGGCAATTGTGGTAGTTGTGCGAACACAAACGTTCCATAGTCTGCTCTGTTCGACTGTTTGAAATTGTTCCAATTTGGCTTTCCTCCTTGTTGGGGTGTCCAGCACTTTGGATAATAAATTCACTTCACAGAAGTTAAATAATATTGAAATCCTGTCAGTTTGGGGCTGACGAGTGGTTATGTTGTACACAGGGTTATCTCATTTCAAGGACATCCATCTCATTCCTCTCCGTCCTTCTTGGGAGGGGACGCTGTTTCGACCATGGATTACAATACTCTCTCTTTGTCTTGCTGTGGTATGGGTCAATGTCCTTGGCAAGTTTTGCAACACATTTGTCTGAAGTATGCTCGACTGCAGAATTTGAACTTCAGGACCAGCGGGCAATATGCCACTTTGTTCACATCTTTACACTCTGAAAGACATAAGAGGACGGAATACAGAAAATGAGGAATTACAGTAATAATCCAAGAAATAATTCATTCATTCATTCAAAGAAATTTTAAGAAGATATTACAACATTACGTGCCACAGATTATAATAAAATGTTGTAAATTTTTTGGGCGAAGAATGTTTTTGATTTTTTGGGAGTTCGAAATTTGTCTCTGTGCCCAAACATCCATAAAAATCCCAGTTCTTATTATTTTTTTAATATGCTGCTTGGTCAAAGAAATTTATCCAAGATATTATCACATTACGTGTGGCAGATTATAATAAAATGCTGTAAATTTTTTGGGTGAAGAATTTTTGGGATTTTTTTGTTGGTGGACGACAGGATGAGGAAGTTTGAGAATCATCTCTGGGACCAAATATCCCCCCCAAAAAATCCCAGTTATTATTTTAAAAAAATGCTTGGTCAAAGATATTTAACCAAGATATTATGACATTATGTGCCACTGATGAGGATGAGGAAGTTTGGGATACATCTCTGTGCCCAAAAATCCAAAGAATTCCCTATTATTATTATTATTATTATTTTTTTTTTTTTTTTCTTAAATATGCTGCTTGGTCAAAGAAATTTAACCAACATATTAGTTTTATTTAAGTTGCTATCTTGCAATTTTAAAATTTTCGATGGATTAAAAGTTATGTATTAAACACAACCAAGTGATGCGGATCCTTCTATCTTCTATTCGGAAATTTTGTTCAAGTGGAGCTTTGGGGAGTCGGGAGCCTGGATCGTGCACCTTGGACTGTTGTTCTTATGAAACTGGTGAGCTACCGTTATCATCTACCACTATTACGTACATATTATGACATTACCTGCCACAGATTATAGTAAAACGTTGCAAATTTTTGGGAGAATTTTTTTTTAATTTTTTTGTTGGTGGAAGATAGAATGAGGGAGTTTGTGATTCATCTCTGCACCCAAACATCGCAAAAAAATCCCAGTCTTTGTTTTTTAATATGCTGCTTGTTCAAATAAACTTAACCAAGATATTATGACATTACGTTCTACAGATAATAGTAAAATGTTGCAAATTTTTTGGAAAATAATTTTTTTGATTTTTTTTTGGTGGAAGATAGGACGAGGATTTTGGGTTTCATTTCTGCACCCAAGCTTCCAAAGAAATCCCAGTTATTATTATTTTTTTTTAATATGCTGCTCCTGCTTATTTGGAGTGAACGGGAATTCTTGCTGGACTTGAATGGGAACAAAGTATCTTATTCCATTGGTGGATTTTTACTGGACACCAACACTTCTGCATGTCAGCTCCATTCGATAAGGTTTAAACCATCTGTGGCTTTCAGAAAACTGACCTCAATTCCTCTTCAAAGTCCATTGATATTGGTTGAAATTGGACCATAAAAAATGTCCTCTAGAGAAGACGTGAAGGGTTTTTGGATCAAACTGCCAAGCACAAAAGCATCTGCTGCACTTGGGGTGTTATAACTGGCTATAAATTACCTTGTAACAAAGCTTATCATGCTATATCCATAACCGATTGTTCGGAGCTTGGGAGCAAGTCAATATCCTGCATTTTATGGCGAGTTGTATGTGACAAAGGAATTAAGAAAGGAACCTAAGGAAAGCTATAGAGTTCACGAAATAATGATCACGCCAAGGAAGGAAATATCAGCTCTCTATAGTCGCTCCTTGAATGGTTACTTCATCCTAGACTGGAAACTTTCTGCTCTTATGAGGAGTTTTATAGGCAAATTGTTTGATAGCGTCCAAGATATTGTATTTTTAACACAATGGATAGAAAGGAAAAGATATGATTTTATGAGTCTGGTAAGCGGCAGTTCTTTGCACCAGTGATGCAGGTAATGTCCTGGAATTCCTAAATCTACAGAACCAGTGTCATGGAAGTAGAGAGAAATCATATGATAACGTGTCGGTAAAGATATCCCTGTCATATACTGGTCTGAGCTATTCAGGTTCAGAAAATAATTTGGATTTAAGCAGAGATAACCGTCATGCTTTCTGCATTAGCTTGACACTACCTTTGGGTATGCAGCGCTCTGAGATCAACTTTAACCCTTTCTGTAAAGATAGGGAACGCTAAATTCTTGATGTAAACTTTATTTTTAATGTATTCCTATATTCTTGTTACGTGTTCCTGGTCAGTAGATCACTGGTGAAGCGCCCCTGGCTTTTAGTAAAAGTCCCAATAGAGAAGGGGGGCGCAGTTTTGGCAGAAGTGGTCATATTCTAGTCATTAGGTTCAGAAAGCAGAAGCAAAAAAACGGACATTATATAATCAGACACAAACTAAAAAACTGACTTAGTAACATCAGTTAGCATCCATTAATAGCCATTATGATAGGCATCCATTTTTTTTTTCAATGGACACTATCAGAACAAACATCCAATAGTAGTGTGAATGCCCTCTAATTCCCCAGAAGCACCGCCATGAATTTTGGGCCAGGTTATTACTGCTATTGGACCATTCTAGCACCTGGAAGTTGCTGCAACTGCTGATCTGCATGGGATTCAGGTGCATACTATATCTCTATACATCACACAATTTATTGCATACTTCATACTTGAGCGATCGGGAAAGATCAGATCCCGATCAGTGATCGAGCAAATTTCACAATCGGGATTGGCTGGAAAATGATCGAAAAACAGATTTTGAAATCTCAAGATTGGCTCAACCCTACTGTATATACACTCACCGGCCACTTTATTAGGTACACCATGCTAGTAACGGGTTGGACCCCCTTTTGCCTTCAGAACTGCCTCAATTCTTCGTGGCATAGATACAACAAGGTGCTGGAAGCATTCCTCAGAGATTTTGGTCCATATTGACATGATGGCATCACACAGTTGCCGCAGATTTGTCGGCTGCACATCCATGATGCGAATCTCCCGTTCCACCACATCCCAAAGATGCTCTATTGGATTGAGATCTGGTGACTGTGGAGGCCATTGGAGTACAGTGAACTCATTGTCCTGTTCAAGAAACCAGTCTGAGATGATTCCAGCTTTATGACATGGCGCATTATCCTGCTGAAAGTAGCCATCAGATGTTGGGTACATTGTGGTCATAAAGGCATGGACATGGTCAGCAACAATACTCAGGTAGGCTTTGGCGTTGCAACGATGCTCAATTGGTACCAAGGGGCCCAAAGAGTGCCAAGAAAATATTCCCCACACCATGACACCACCACCACCAGCCTGAACCGTTGATACAAGGCAGGATGGATCCATGCTTTCATGTTGTTGACGCCAAATTCTGACCCTACCATCCGAATGTCGCAGCAGAAATCGAGACTCATCAGACCAGGCAACGTTTTTCCAATCTTCAATTGTCCAATTTCGATGAGCTTGTGAAAATTGTAGCCTCAGTTTCCTGTTCTTAGCTGAAAGGAGTGGCACCCGGTGTGGTCTTCTGCTGCTGTAGCCCATTTGCCTCAAAGTTCGACGTACTGTGCGTTCAGAGATGCTCTTCTGGCTACCTTGGTTGTAACGGGTGGCTATTTGAGTCACTGTTGCCTTTCTATCAGCTCGAACCAGTCTGGCCATTCTCCTCTGACCTCTGGAATCAACAACACATTTCTGCCCACAGAACTGCCGCTCACTGGATGTTTTTTCTTTTTCGGACCATTCTCTGTAAACCCTAGAGATGGTTGTGCGTGAAAATCCCAGTAGATCAGCAGTTTCTGAAATACTCAGACCAGCCCTTCTGGCACCAACAACCATGCCACGTTCAAAGGCACTCAAATCACCTTTCTTCCCCATACTGATGCTTGGTTTGAACTGCAGGAGATTGTCTTGACCATGTCTACATGCCTAAATGCACTGAGTTGCCGCCATGTGATTGGCTGATTAGAAATTAAGTGTTAACGAGCAGTTGGACAGGTGTACCTAATAAAGTGGCCGGTGAGTGTATAATATACAATTAGGGTTGAGTGATTGGAAAAGATAGGATCCCGATCGGTGATCGAACAAATTTCACAATCACGATTGGATCGGCTGGAGAATGATCGGAAATCAGATTTTAAAATCGATCCTGAAATCTCAAGATCGGCTCAACCCCACTCATACTGTATCCGATAGATAAAAAAAAATGTTGAATACGCCATTCACAAAGTATATGAAGGCTAGGGATAGTATATGCAGTTGTCTATCACTCTGTATTACAAAGCTGTAGGAGTTGCTTTCCACATGCATGATACGTTATGACAATAAAAGTGCAGAAATACTGGACCACGAGTAGACCATGACTGATGGTCCCTTGCACAGTAGTGGTGGACCTAAGTAAGTAATGTTTTTATGCGCTCCTTGCTTGCATAAGGTAAGACTGTCACTCCTCGACAAGCAATTTTTATTACTTTAAATGAATTTTTTGAAACTTGACTTGAGAAGACAGAAAAGAGTGCAGATCTGTAGAGGACCTACACATAAGACTAACATGCGTTTGTAATTTTTGCATTAGACCCTAAAAGTAGAGCTCACCAATAAAACTAAAAAATGAAAACTAGCCGGCTTGTAGCCTGAGCAGACTCTACCCACTCCGAAGGTCTCAGGAGGTCTTGCATATTGTGGTTGCGGTGCTTATGTATATTTCACAAATGTTTATGGGTAACATAAAAATCCTGCGGTGCTCACTGTCTGCACTCTACTTTCAACAAAAACGTAATGTAATCCTTACAATGAACGTGTCGGATCTCTCGTCCCTCTGCCGACTCCAACGACATAAATTAAGCAGTGAAATGACTACTGAATATTCCCTACTAATGAACAGTCATTCACCATGTCACATTCTAAGCTCCAAGGAAGAAAGTATAACTATTCACAGGTGACACGGTACGAATCTGAATCTATGTGCATATTAGTAGGAACCCTACTAATAGTTGGTATACAAGTTGTAATTTCAGGGTCTTTATAGCACGTTACTTAAGGTCTCTTTCTCCATTATTTGTAATAGGAAAAAAAAGTCTTAGAATGAGTAAGACTGTTAAATAATACTAAAAATGTGTATGCATTGCTCCCCAAGTTACATAGGTTCCCTGTTCAGAATCGCCGTCGACAGGCCAGTTATATAGGTTACGTAGCTGTCGGCAAAATGAAAGTGGTTCTGCATTCAGCTGATCGCTACAGGTATTCTCCCCACTATACCCTGACAACTGAAAAGGCTTTTTGGATTTCAACATGCCCAAACCTCTTTTTTACTCATTGGATGTAGCGGCGCCTACGGTGTATTGCATAGTCTATTTCTTTATGCCAACTTAGAACACATGGATATGTATTGGAAGGGAGGTCAGATGTTATAGATTGCAGTTAAAAGCGGGTATATATCTATATACATATAGAAAAATATAAAGTACAGCCTCTTTGAATTATTTGGTTTTATGTAATAGAATTACTTCTCTAAAATCATTGCTAATGTTTTTCTTCATCAGCATTCTGTTAAGATATTCCTCAATACTCCAGACCAGCAAACTGACAAAACTGGATAACTGATGATAACTTAACCAAGGGCATTTGGTAGGCCGCACCTTGCTAATACTTAGCCCCTTAATGCATATGGAAACCGTAAGGATGTACTTCTTCTGCATTTTAGTCTAGTTTTTGTTAAATAAATAATGACTAATGAGGACTTTGGCCTTATAACTGATTGATAGGCAACAATAAGAATTGTTTCTCTAAAATCATTGCTAATGTCTTTCTTCATTGGCATTCTGTTAAGATATTCTTGAATGCTCCAGACCAGCAAAATGACAAAACTTATGCTGTTGTAAAAGTGGTCACACTTGCTGATGATAACTTAACCAAGGGCATTTGGTAGGGCGCACCTTGCTAATACTTAGCCCCTTAACTCAGATGGAAGCCGTAAGGATGTACTTCTTCTGGATTTTGGTCCGTTTTTTGTTAAATAAATAATGACCAGGTCTGATTTGCCACGGGTTGTTGTTCATCAAAGGCTGCATTTACCTAATTTTAAGACCTGCTGAAGGCCTAGAATTTTCTATTATGTTCTGATACATAAAACCACAGAATTCAAAGAGGGGGTAACTTTCTTTCTCATGACTGTATAAATCTAATGATAGATGTATATACCATAAAACTTTTTTCTTCAGCGCAGACAGAGGAGGAATGTAAGTGGGGTGGGGGGGGGGGGGGCAAGTGGTTGTGGGGGCAAGTTAAATAGAAAGGCATTTTTAGGGCACACAAGTGTTACACAAGTAGCAGACTACCAGTCAGTTTAACCACAGCACTGAAAAAAGTAAAGTCACAATTACGCTGTAATAAAAGTGAAGCTTGAGGTTTGCATCTAATCATTCCTGCCCTTCATGCGTCCTCCATTGTTCTTATAAATCTGCTGCTTGTGGCTGCAGTAATATTTGAAGTATTTTATAAAGAATTACTGCAGCCATGAAATAGTTTAGTCTACTCCAGGTCCCTCTTGACTCACCATGTTGAAGGAAATGAAAACCAGTAATGTGCGTGTTTTTCGTTGTCTCGCGTCTGTTTTATGAAGCTTTTGACTGGTCTCGCTTACAGTACCTTCTCTGGAAGAAGCAGTCATTACAATGGTCTGCTTCTCATATTCTGAGCAGGCAGAACCAGGCATTGTGTGCACTACAGACAAGAAGCAGCACATACTCACCCTCTGTGTTAGAAATCGGGTTGCTGTCACATTTGCTTTCACACTGCTGCATTGACGGAGGGCGAACGGTTTCTGGACAATCATTCGACGCTTGCCCCGTGTAGGAGAGACACTGGACTGTTCTCATCTGCTGGCCCAGACCACAGTGCGCAGAACACTAATGAACAAAGAAAAGAAGGTGACAAGTCATTATATACACCTTACACAACTTACATTGAAGTCCAAGACATCTTCCGTTACAAACAAATGATTCAAGAAACAAGAAACAGGAATTTTGCTCTGATACGAAACTTGGAAATTTTGAGCTTTTCCAGTTTCACAAACACAGGCGACTTAGATTTTTTTTTTTCTTTCAATAATGCACCATCCAACAAACATAGATACAGACATAATCTCCTCCAGTTCAGCCTATTATTCTGCAATGGTGCAGAGGAAGGCAAAAACCTCATGAGGCAGAAGCCAATTTTCCTAATTTTAGGAGAAAAATTATTTCCCAATGCCAATCATGCCAATCCTGCAAACAGAATAAATCCTTGGATGAAGATTCCAACACCAAAAATCTAAGTAAAAAAAAACTAAGTGCTATAACCTGTGATATTGCTGTTCTCAAGAAAGAAATCCATGCCTTTCTTGGAGGTTTTAGAGAATCCCCCCTTCTCGGGAAGATCATCCATCATTGCTCTTACAGTAAAGAATCCCCCCTCCATGGTTCTTTTCCCTAAACACAGATGGTTCCCCACTGTTATATTTAGGCAAGGGTGACATGGTGGATAGATCCACTTTGCAGCCCTGTGCTTCTCACGGAAAAGTAAAAGTAGATAGATAGATAGATAGATAGATAGATAGGAGATAGATAGATAGATAGATAGATAGATAGATAGATAGATAGTATATCAATGGTCAACACAGCAATTTCTCAGTTCCATTAATACCTGATACTTAAGAATTCAAGGGAGAAGTTCCTATTCAGGTCTTGCGTAGGTGAAATAAGTAGTAACGGGAGGTATCGATTCTTATTGAGAAGAGCTACTTAGTATAGGAAGTTACACAACTCTCCATGGGTAAAATATTGGCTTTCCTTGAGAAGAAAAGACAATTGTTTCTCTTGAGCCGCCCATAGATAGTTTCCCTGAAAGTCAATGTCCAACCCATGAATGAGCCTTGACAAATGCAATGTCCAACCCATGAATGAGCCTTGACAAATGCAATGTCCAACCCATGAATGAGCCTTGACAAATGACTAGGGATATTAGTCACAGTAATGTCTACTAGCTGCTGCCAGGATAAGTAGTAGTATAATCAGAAGTATTGTCAATGGATTAAGACTGCTTACATAGGTCTGGGTAGTCAGTTTTTTAGTATTCTGGATTTTGCAACCTTTTAATTCCATGGCTCATAAGCAGCAAATGTTCTGTAATACATCTGTGTTACACAATTTTGATGATTTCACCTATTTTTCAATCTAGTAAGTTTTCTGTTGCTGCAGGCGGACTATCTGCTGCTGTCAGCCCTTGTGATCATGACTCAAGTGGCAGCCTTATCTCAGCTCCATGATACATGAGAACCTGAAGCTCACTGACACGTGAAGTGGACAGTCTATGGTGTCTGCTTTGTTGCGCTTAGGGGTATGCTTAGAGGGCTAGTCATCTGCAGGGTCATGAATAGGACATTCACAGTCTTATGATCTAACTAGAAGTTACTCACATTCTTATACTGTAGTTAGAGAGTATATATGTATTTATGTCACTTAGGACCATCTATATAAACATGCATGTATATTTCCTGAATCACAAATCAGACAAATCCCATATAGATCACACACTATATCTGTGTTGTTACCTACCTGCCCCCATTCGCCTGTAACCCATCGAGGAGGCGGGCATCGCCCCAAACTGCAGCGTATCCGGACTGGGGGTTTGCTTTCTTCTGCGCAGCTTGTGGATGGAAAAGTTTTGGAGAGGTCACTGCTTTTACACTGAACAATTCGATGCTTAAATCCAGGTCCACATTTGGGTGTGCACTAAAAAAGAAAGCACAAATGGACTTTTACAGGTATGTCCATCCTATAGAAAAAATAAAAAGTGCCCTTATATCATTTAATAACCACATAATATAACATTCTTTCTAGAGTAAAGGTGGTTTAGGCATCTATATAGGAAAGAGTTCTTTACAGTCAGAGTAGTGGTAGTAATGACAGATATATCAACACTTAAAGAACGGATAGATGAGGGGTTATCAACCTTAAAGAAGACCTTTCACCATCATCACCCATTCTAGTTCTTAGTATCTGTGAATAGGCGCCGCTCCGCTTATTTTAGCACTGATGGGATTTTCCCTCTAGCCCTCACCATTACTGAGCAACAGACACAGTTAGTTTTGGTCTATATAAGTTCAGTAATGTCAGAAGGGGTGGTGTCAGGTGGGGGCGTGATCCAGAACTCCAATCAGAGGCAGCCAGTGTCAGAGCTCAGAATCACACCCCTTGTCTGCTCCTGCCTGACACCGCCCTCCTGACGTCCAGAGTAAAAATAGCATATCAGGCACCCAAACCAGCAGCACTGATTTCTCAGGAACTGTGGGGGCTAGAGAAAAAAATTCCAACTGTGCTAGAATCAGTATTAAATGTTTTCATTCAACGCTTTATTACTGCGGGACATCCCGTGGGGCCTCAGTGTTGATGCAAATGATGGTATACTTGTCAAGTGGGAAGTAACACTTTGGTTTCTCTGGTGGTAGGGTCTCTGTGTGCTGTATGTGAAGTGTTGACACCCACTTGACTAATATATTAACATCAAAAGCAAAAGCGGTTATATCTTTGGAATGGCCTAATGGAATTGGGTAAACAAAAATCAAAATACTCAGAGTGATGCTGTCGATCAGATGATGTATGACATTGGGCCATTCAGACCAGGTGATGGTTCCTTTTTAAAAAAGTCTTGAAACATAAGTGGCACTAAAGAGGCTGTGTTCTTCCTTCTGAACAAGAGCAAATTTGCATCTTCTGTTTACAAAATTTAAAAACTCTTACTCTCAAAAAAATGGAAATAAATAGAATTTTTTGCAATAAATCGGTAACATGTATGTATACACTTATATTGGTCACACAACATTCTCTCCAATTCTTAGATCGAAACATGTAAGCCTAATTCTTAAGGCGCAGAGATGAGAAGAACTTACTGAGTTATATGTATTGGTAATATTGTAGGTCGAAATTCTCTTAAATTGCAAAGCAAGGAGACGGCAGATCTGAGGCTGAATCTTGTAGCACAACGGTCTTAAATTTCACAGATTTCCCCATTTCAGTAAATGCTCTCTAGGAGGACTTGCACAACATCAGACGGTGCCCCCGGTCATCAAAGCATTTTGTTTTCTTATTTAGAAGTAAAGCTTTTTCTCTGTAACACGGGTTCCAATAAACCTCTTGTACCATCTGTTTGAGATATTCGAAATCCCAACGAAGCCGTCTTGTACATCTAAATCTCAAATTACTCCCCTAGCTTGCCTCTGCCAAGGATATCAGACGTTCCAAGGTCAATCTCACCCTAACACTGACATTATTACTTTACTTAATAAACATTTAGAAGTCTATCATATTAGAGGTCCCATAGATGATGTGCCTCATGGTGCTGATAAACATATCTTCTGGAACCCTTGACCTGAAGCTGCCTCATTGAACCAGTCTTGTCATCTCACCTCTAAATAACATATGGGGCGTCATTTGCTGGCCGCTTAGATTAGTCAGCTCTAGAGAATGGATCACAGTGTTTCATGCTTGTTAATATTAAAAGCTGCAATGTGTTTTATGAGAGAGATAACTGCTCTCAATGTGACCAGTAATGGAAGGCCGAGTGATGGCTCTCACTTTTCTTGGCTGTAACAGGGGGTGAAGTGGGGGCAACATTATCTTTCCTTTGTCCCAGAGTAAAGCCAACATTAAGGCAATTGCCAGGGGTCAAAGTGAAGGCAACACCTATTAAAATAAAAAAAAAAAAACCTTCTGAACCATTGGATCATGTTCTTAAAGGGATTTTCCAGCCCCATATGCATTTTTGATACTGATAATCTAAAGACAGTTTAGGTCCTCTGTATCTTATCTATGGGGCTAAGACAACCAGACCAAGAACAGATGATTTGGCTGCCTCCGGGTGCCAGAAGCAATAATAATGAATGCGGAGCAGAAGAGGACTACTGAATAGTGGTGGCTCCTATTGCATGAGTAGGACCAGACCTGCTTCCGCTGCCATTCTGCCACAGCTTCCGATATCTGGTTTCAATCGGATCAGCGGATTGGTGCAGTATCTGGGTGTTGACCCCATCACAGATGAGATTGTAATGACTTATATATCCTGTGGTGTTTAGGCTGCTCTTACACGACAGTAGTTTAAGACCGCAAATGGTCCGCAATTGAGGGTTTTCAATTGCAGACACATTATACTCAATGCGACCTCTTACACCACCGGATATTTTATCCGTGGTGTGCTGAGCCACAACCGAGGTCTGCACTTTTTAGAACATGTCCGTAATGGTCGCAATTCACGGCACTGCACAGACTCGCCCATAGAACTCTATGGGCGAGTGCGGTAGTTTACGGGCATCTGTGGAGTGTATGTTGATGATCAGCAACAAGTGTTGCTGATCGGCAACATGCGGACCGTAAAAGCACTACGATCGTGTAAGACCAGCCTTAGAGCCAGGAATCCCCTTTAAGAACTGTACATTCAGTAGTTTACAAACTGGAGCCTCTGTGTTCCTCTGCACAGATCTCCATATCAAATTTTACACAGCGTATATATAGCGTAAAGGTCGCACCTACCAACTGGCCCATAAACCAAGAAGATCCACAGTTTACCCTCACCACTCTAAGGTGGATTCAACTTCTTTGATATCTTTTCTGATTTCCAGAGGCAAAGCTATAGGGGATGTAGCAATAACAGTCACTATCAACCCTGAACCCTAAGGGACCCCCATAAAAATCACCAATATTCTTAATAGCACAATTTAGAAATAGGGCCTCAATAAAAATTTTGCATCGGAACCCTGAGTTTTTAAGTAACGCTCCTGGCAGCACCCACAGAGCAGCCTACCAATATGTAGAAATGGACCAGGTAGTGCAGTGCCTGTAGGCTTTCTGTTCCTTTTGGGATAGATATACTAACTTGCCAATAAACTCTGCATCATGTTAATAGGCTTATTAACTGAGTCATGCATGATGTTAAGGGGGCTGCCCTCTAGAGGGCAGCATACAGAGGCACTGTTCTCCTAACATCCTAGAGAATAGATTTGCATATTTTTTACCCGGCTTTCTAGTAGTCATACAAAAATGGCAGCCACAATGTGCCTGCAATACACATCTATGTACAACTCTGTACCTGTATCACAGGATGGTTACAGCTGTATAACATAGGGTTAACATAAAGAAACATGTTCGCTAAAGAACTGATGCTCGATTCCACATGCCAGATTCTAAATGAACAAAATGCCGCAGCTAGTACAGATTACATTCCTTAAATAAGATGTCTTATCCGCCAACCACTCTGCACCTTTAAGAAACCGACCATGGCCCTCAGTCCCTGGTGTACAAATGTTCCAGACTGGAAAGAAAAAAAATAAAATAGAAAAAAAAACCCCCCTTATATATTTATCTAGCGCTGAAAAACAAATGTGATCCCCCCAGTTCTGGTATGCATGGATGTTTTTACTGCACCGTGCCAATATGCTGGCATTTTCCGAACCGCTTTCATGTGGCACCCACTTACCACATTTCTGAGATAACAATGTTTTATTTAAATTCTTTTTTACAGTTCAATCAGTCTTCGGAGTGTTTTAGTAACCCAAGCACTTCAGAGGGAAAGCGAAAACGCGTGGAAATTCTTTTATGTGAGCACAAAATGCGCTTATTTTTATTATAGAGTGCACATTGTAATCTAATGAATTACTAGGATGGAACGACAGCTAGACTTCATAGTGTGCATGCTGAAAAGAACAACTCCGATCTGTTCTTTCTCAAAGACATGGATTTCAGCAAAATCCGCAGTTATCTTTGCTGTATAGCACTGTCAAGCTGTTACATTAAGTGCAATCTTTGTTTTCTAAGAAATATAAACCTATCATGGCTTCTAAGAAACACGGCAAGCTCTCTCCTACTGTTTTCATCAACCCCAAAAATACCCCAGACTGAGGATCTGCAGGCCATGCCAGAACGCAACTGGGGATTTTAACCATCTCCTGCAATTTACAGTCTAGTCCAATAATTGTAGCACATCTGTGCTGGGGAAGACGGAGCGGACCAGCTCGAAAGAGGTTAAGACTGAGCGAGTTTTAGGTTTATCGCATACAGTAAATTATTGGCATAGAATTATCTGGCGAGGAGACGTCATCCTTTGAAAAGTGATTGGAGGTTTTATTAGAAGCTGACATGATAAACTGAGAATTACGTTTGATCTGCTGTCGCTGGGATTTGGTGGCATGTTCTTTGTGGTTGTGTATCGAACAGACTTTTTATCTGGGCAAAATCGGGTTCAATAATAGAGGTTATCAACCATTTGATCTAGTCGCGAAGATATGATACATATATATCTACTTATGGGTCACTGGCACAACCCAAAATATACACATTTATGAGCCAAGTTATAAGGAGTTGTCCCACTTGGATGTAGGGGAAATATTCAACTGATTTTTCTGCCTAGGAAAATATATTTGGAAGCCGAACTCATGAATCTCAAAATATCACTGGAGTGGCTCTCAAATTCAAGCAGTTGTCGTGATGAGACAAATCTTTGAAGGACCCATGCACACTGGTGGCTCCATTCTGGAAACTACAGTCCAATTATCAGCCATAGCCCCTGGACTGCACCGTGTTTGGAGACCGTGACTCACAGTATCTTAGTTATCTATGATCTCAACGCATCACAAATAGAGATGAGTGAACAGTAAAATGTTCGAGATTCGATATTCGTTTCGAGTAGCCCCTCAATGTTCGACTACTCGAATAGAATATCGAACCCTATTATAGTCTATGGGGGGGAAATGCTCGTTTCAGGGGTAGGCAACGTTCGATCAAATTATACTTACCAAGTCCACGAGTGAGGGTCAGGCTGGATCCTCCGAGCAGTCTTCTCCATGTAGCGTCCCCGCGGCATCTTCCGGCTCTGAATTCACTCTGCCAGGCATCGGGCCTGGGCAGAGCCGACTGCGCATGTCCGCACTACAAGCGGGCATGCGCAGTCGGCTCTGCCCAGGCCCGATGCCTGGCAGAGTGAATTCAGAGCCGGAAGACGCCGCGGGGAAGCTGCACGGAGAAGACTTCTAAAGGTAGGAGAAGAACCAGCGTTGATTGGCCGATTGTATAGCATTCGGCCAATCAATGCTGGTTCTGCATCAAACTTTTCCATTCGAACAGCGAGTGGTACTCGATCGAGTACGAGTATTTCAAATACCGTAGTATTCGATCGAATACCTACTTGATCGAATACTACTCGCTCATCTCTAATCACAAAACTAACGCCAAACTTTCCAAATAAATTTGGTAAATACGTTCCAAAGAGAAACTGCATTTCGGTTTATCTTATAAATTCTCCCCATAAGGGAACAGGCACTACAGGAGAAATTACTATCACTGAAGAAACAAATAGAAAGTGCCAAAAACCTAAATGAATCACCCTGTTTACTGCCATAGAAACAACATGACCCTTCATTCCGACACCATAAGTTTACATTTTAAAATGTCTAAAATTTAGGAAAGTTTATGATTTTTTCGTTCCTCCCTGAACATTAGCCTTCAGGAACTATATAGAGGAAAAGGCTGTATAAGTATTGGTTAGGATGTGTAAAGACGGATGGTGACTTGTTTCAATTGTCTTTCCTAGCCTAGGGCAACCTTGGAGATTGCTTTCAGGAATGTGTATGACTGTAAGTGATGTAAGCGTGTTTCAGAGTAAGGTGCGTTGTGGTATTATACTGCTTGCAGTCCTACATAATAAATGGTGCAATTTCGATAAACCTAATTTTTTGGCATAGTCCTATGAAAAATTGCTCAGCTCAAAACCTATACAAAGAAGGCCACACGGTGACTCAGTGGTTAGCACTGCAGCCTTGCAGCACTGGAGTCCTGGTGTTCAAATCCCGCCAAGGGCAAAAAACCATCTGCAAGGAGTTTGTATATTCTCCCCGTGTTTGCATGGATTTCCATCCGATATTCCAAAAGACATACTGATAGGGAAAAAAAATGTACATTGTGAGCTCTATGTGGGGCTCACAATCTACAAAAAAAAAAAAAAAACCTATACAAAGAATTGCTGGATAACTTTGGTTTTGCACTTAGTAGTCTCAATAGGTGACAACAAATATCTAAACAAAAAGATAGATAAAGTAAGAAGTAATAAGGGTAAGAATCTTACTTCAGACCAGTCCAAAGCAACCCATTGTGGAGGACAAGACTGATTATTACAAGCTTCTTTTTCGATGGGTCGGTGAGTTAAGCAGCTGATGTCGTCTAGTGTCTCTTCTTCTGAAGGTCCGATCCTCCGAATGCAGAGTACTGTCCGTGTACGCATTCCCCCATCGCATGTCTTACTGCACTCAGACCAGTCACCGATAAACCATCTGCAATGGCAAGAATATAGAGTTCATCCAAATTGTTTAAGATCAAGGGTGTTCTTCAGGATATCCTTACTAATATTATTTGTGGGTTTGGATGTTTGTTCCTCAATCACAGCTGAATGGATTGGTCTGAAATTTCATACATGCCTACAGATTGTGCAGGAAGGAAACATAGGCTACTTGCCACCTTGCTCAATCCCCAGAACTCACCACCACGACTGGCTAAAGTTGTGTCCGACTCCGCTGTAGGAACTGACATGACGTCAACGCAGCAAGTCGGCAGGCCTCCTATTGGTGCACGCCTGTGTGTTGGCGGGCCGCAGGGACAGCAGAGCGGCCCCTTACGTTGCCAGGGAAGTGTGGGCGGGGCAAGTCATCCAGTGCGTGACGAACATCATGGCGACTGCCCACAGCTCCGGACCACCGCTGCCATGCCATGTACATGGTGAGTCAGCCTGCACGCCCTAGCCTGGCGTTTGGCAGTGCGGCGGCGCGGTGTCGGCCTGTTGGTGCAGGTTTGCTGGCCTTTGAGGGTGTGGGGGTTGGGGAGAGAAGAGGAAGTGTAAGTTGGAGGTAGGATTTTGTAGACTACGCCCGCAGGGAGTGCAGTAGGGGTTTGACAGTCTGATAACCCGGCGGGGACCGTTGTCACGTGCCGCGGAGGGGGCCCGCTGGTGCGCGTGGCAAGTAGTCGTGTCCGCGGGGGTGGCCTCGACGCTGGAGCGGGGTGGGGGAGGGGCCACAGGTGCATGGTGGAGTGTGAGGCCTGGGCTGTGCTGGAGGTGACTTGCGCAAGGGATAAGGGGCTGCGGACGAAGTCGCAAGTACTGCTAGTTGTACATAAGGCTTACTTAAGTAAGCAGTTGGTATCCTCAAACTCTGTTATGGATTGCCTATTTTAAAGGGAGTTTGTCACCAGATCCAAGCATATCAACTGACACCTACAGATAGATAGGTTATGGTTACCTGGTTTTAACCCTATGAATCGTTGCAATCACATTTTCAATATATAGATGAGCTCTTAGAAGCAACAAGGATGCACATTGCTTCAAAGAGGTAAGAAGCAACAATCCTGTTACTTCAAAGAGTTAATTTTCATATTAACAAAAATTATATCTTGGAAATGAAATACTAATTCACAATGGGAAACACTGATTCAAGTATCCCTAACCTATCTATCTGTAGGGCTGGGTTGATATGCAACATTCTGTTGATAGACTCCTTTTAGAAGTTTTACCGGGAACCTGTCATGTTATACATGGTGTCCACAAGCATTTAAACCCCTAATCTATGCTTAGGAGTCCAGTAGAAGTTCAGTAGTCCATTGACTGGTAAGTTTACTTGTATAAGGGAAATAGCTATCAATAAAATAGAAGATACTTCTGCTCCATGCCAGGTTACCCATGTATAGGACTCTATATGCAACGTAAATGATTCCCTTTAAAGGCTTTCAACAACCACGGTTTGGGGTCTGTATTGTGGTTTTTGTGACCGCATCATCTTGCAAAAACATGAAAAAGAATTATATGGAGTCCAATTTCCATTAGTAAATTGGTCAGAAACAAAATGGAGAACAAAAAACAACATCAAAAAAATTCCAACAACTTTTTGTAAAACAAGTTAGGAAGAAGAATTGAATATACTGTGCTTAAAAACAAATTCACCGAAACCATATCCCCATATAGTTTATAAAACAGTCTACTAAGGTGTGAGTTGTAACCAAGGTTATTCCTAGTTATAAAAAAACAAGGCAACATATTGCAGAATATTAAAGATAAAACTTGAGGGCATTCTTTTTCCTAGAAAACCTGAGCCTATTGAATACACAACTTGCCAATAATAAGTGAAAGCTGTCATGTCTATGTATCACCGGCCCAGAATAAAGAGTTGACAGATGACTTCCGTTATGTATCTAAGCCCCAGCATGTTCTATAATGACAGCAATGTAACATAAAATCAGTGTAACCTTTTAGCAGGTTGACTGTACACTGAAATGGCTCTCTATCACAATAAAGGAACAAAAGTCTTCCTAAAACATGGAACGGCACGCTGCTCGAACCTGGAACGCCGCCAAAAAGTTGACATTTTTGTCATGTGCACTGATTCATATTGTGTTTTGTTGTCTCTAAGGAGGAGACGTGAAAAATAAGTTACATAGGTTTCATTCATCCTATATCGGAGTGTGAAATTCTTCATTATCACATGTTGACAGGTTTGACATTTTGGGTGAGACACCAGCTAGATAGTATGCTATGTGTTAAGCCGGTTCAGAATTATCAGGCGGTAGAGGCAACAGTATGGTAGACCGTCTGCAACCAATGACATACGAAATGTAACATAGCCAAGGTTTCTCTTACAATTCCTTTAGAGCCTTATCATAACCATCTGTTGACTTTCTTGTAGAAAACTGAATTTTCAGGAATTACTCCTGTAAGATAACCATTTCAAGAGTAAGCCGTGTCTTAAGTTGTATGTAATGATAAGAAAGAGACAGCACCAACCGGAGTAATCGTGGTACAGTCAACGCTTTCCTCGAGAGATTACATTATTACTAGGGAAAGGAGCTCGCTGGGGAACGTTTCAGACTGTTCAACCTTCGCTCGACAGCCTTTGCCCCACTAAGGTTCAAGGGAGGCTGCTTCTAATAAACTAATACCAAATGTTTTTCGAGACACTTCATCCTTCACATATGCAAAAGGAGAAATACTGTTTAGCTGGATAGATTTATCATGTTCACGGACTGTCAAAATCCTCAGCTGTACAAATGGTAAACAGCCTTCAGCTTCAGACAGAAGCACTCCAGCAGAGACCACAATAAATCCTTAAATTAACAACAAAACTTTTTCTTCAGACTTAAGTCAATTTCTTCTTACTACAAAACACATTTTACTCCTGGACCCCAAAGATGTCTGTCTGTGCTGTGCGCGCGTTTGCCCCTCCTTTACAATCCATCCCCATGAGAATCTTTTTGTTCTTTTTTTGACTGCCTTATGGGTCTATTAACTCAAGAATGGATTAACAAGGATTTTTCACATAGCTGTAAATTAGATTGTTTTTACTATATTATGGGGTTTCGTAATGGGACTATTATTTTGGGTCCCCTAATTGTGCAAATTAGAATTGTGCAAATTTCATGTACAAGAAGTTTTCGGACAACCCCTTTACATATGTTTTTTTTTTTGCTACAAGTTTGTCATAAAGGGGTTCTCACAAAGCTAAAGGGATTGTCTGGGACTGTATAGTGATACTCTTTCTTAGGACACCCAAACCGATCAACTGTTTGAAGCTCAAGGTACAGAGCCAGAAGCAGATCTGTTGACACTACAATGTAGTAGCGTGGCGCAGTCATTATATGGCGCCGTCTGCTTCTGGCTCTGTACATTGAACTCCAAACAGCTGGCGCCAGAGGTTGAACCCCCATCAATCTGATGTTGATAACCTATCCTATGGACAATCCATCAGCCTTGGACAATCCCTTTAAGCTGTCCATACTGATTATTGTTCACCCATCAACTATACCTCCAGAATCCTCTGCGCAGATACCTGCTCGACCTGCATATATTCGGAATAGGGAGAATGGAATATGCCACTGCTAGAGTCTAGTGGCAACTTATGTCCCATGAGAACAAAATCACTGGGCATGTTGAAATTCAAGGGCCTGATCCTTCTCTCCCCCAACTGCATTCTCAGGGGTATGAAGGGTTCATTATACTATTCCGTGTACATAATATCACACGCTTTGGAACATATTATAATGAATCATTCCAGTGTTTCATAGATCTTATTGCCTAATGTAAAGCCAATGATGGACTTGCCTGGTCAAAAACAAATCAGTAAGAGGCAGTAGCATCTTGGATGTTACCCCAGCCAGTACCATTTTGGAATTGCAACATGGCCCTATTTATTTGAAGTTGAACCTTACCAGATGCTTATAAAGACCTGTGCAGTCTAGAATAGTCTTGAGATGATCCTGGACCTTGGGTCACTGCCAAGTCAATCATATTGTACATTCCAGGTAGCGTCTCATCTTACTATATAATGGGCTACTGGACTATTAGTTTCTTACTATATAACACATAGATTGGTACTTACTCAGGTGGACATAGCTCTGTATTACAGGCTCGCTGGTTTTCTGGTGGCTTACTGTCCAAGTCACAGTAGTTATTCTGCACGACTGAGTTGTCATCCAGTCTTTTACACACAACCTCTTGCTTTTGGATACCTAGGAAAACAATTATAAGCCAATTGAAACCTCATGCAAAAATGATGTGACTATATAGAGCAGAACAGTTTACATAATCCGAGTAGTACATGTTCTGCAAAGTTTACAATGTACAAACACTTATTCCTCCCATTACACTGTGAAGTGCTGTGTACTGGCACATTAGCAGTACCTCTTCATCCACTTGGCACTGCCATTTCATCACATCCTGACACTCTGTTGCCTCTTACATTAAGGACTTACAGCTAGAAGCCAGCAAATTCCATTGGGGCGGAGAGGAGGATGGCACTTAAGGGACATGCTTAATATCCTCAGAGTCAGTGCTGTTTTTTGAGAAGAACATAGCTTCAGAAAGGTCCAACACTCCTAGGACCAAAACGTAGTTCTTGGAATAAATTCACATCAGTTCTTTTTCACCATTTTGTAGTGCTGCCTCTTTTTGATTTTTAGAAGAATATGGCCATGTTTTTCTAATCCTTAAAGTAATTTACGGTAAACTTATAGTTCACAGCTACCATGTCTTATTAAGGAGATGTTGCTCTAATTTGCTCTAACGCCACCTTTAGGAAGGTAGTTCCCTATAGATCAATGCCTGGTTACACTGAAATCTAGAAACATAATCCGGGAATAAAGACAAGCCAGAATAATTCTACTAGATTTTTGAAAAAACATGCATTGATGTAGAGGGAACTACCTTCCAAAAGGTGGTGCTACAGCAATTTCCCTTTTCCACCAATGATGTCTTATTTGTATATTCTTATCCTATAGTCTACAGTACACAACTTTACGACATAAAGAGGTTTATAGTCCCCAGGTGTTTTTTTCATACGGATGACATCAATATCCAATCATTGTGGGTTCAACTAATAGACACTGAGCTGCAGCACCCTTGACGCCACCACTGGACATGGCTGCAGCCCTGCACCTATTATTTGAATAGGGGAACAGCTGCCTTTGTCCCATCCTATGCAGCAATTCACGATTCCTGGACACTGTTAAATCAGGTGATAGATACAGGGTGCACCAAATGGAAATTGATGACCTATTCTATAGAAAAAAAAAAAAAAAAACACCTCGGGGCCAGAAAATGCCTTTAAGATTACGGTTTACATTTTTTAGTAAATGCCGAGCACGTTACATACACAGGATAAAAGTCTGGCGTTTCTCAAAACTAAAAAACTTCCTACTACATCAAGTTCAGATGTATCCAGGCAGCTGATATGCACCGTAAGGGTTCCTGTATTAACCCAAATAATAGCAACTCCAAAAAAGCCACAATTTTTGACCCCTAAGAGTCACTATTTATTTATTTATTTTTTTAAACAACCCCTTCATTGTATAGTTTGGCAAAGTGACTACTAGAGAGCTCTCCAGTGTAAAGGTCTGACCAAATCACTTCCCGTATTTCAGTTTTCCATGACTGGGAAAATGTTTGCGATATTTAGCGTTTTTGTAAATCCAAAGCATCTTTTTTTACCTACTGCCACAGTGCCGGACACTCCGCTATCATGTAATTCAATTGACAAGTCTTTAATGGTGGATCTACAGCGCACATAAATATACATAAATATCACATAAAAAATGCAAACCTATACACAGACACTTCCCTTGAGCGCCAGCTGGAAAGCGGAGTACATTTTCTCTTTTGTTAACTCCTAGCTATAGGCAAGTCTACCTTCTCCTAATTATATCCCTGTAATCAAATTAGGGAATAGATCCTTCCCATGCTAAATAAAAGATGATACGTCACTGTGGGAAAGTGCCACCTCCCAGGCGCACCAAAGCTTCCCCCACAGTTCCAGTCGTCAATGATTCTAAAGCACTGTCGCTTCTCGTTTCGCACCTCCAATATTAAGACCATTTACTGCATCACGCTTGCCAAAATCAGGCTGTTGAATGAGGCAATATATAAAAACACCCATCACAGCATCAACATCAAAGACACACAAGGTCCTCAGAATCATGAGCCGTGTGTGAATCCCAGGGTTGATACTGAAGGGGTTGTCTGGTTTGTGAAACTAATTTTTAGCTTATTACAGAATTCTGAATAAATTGATGGGGCTGCGTTCGGTATCCTTATCTTGCTCTGGAGGATCTGGCAACTTTACGTATTGCATAAAAAGCAGTGGTAACAATGTAATTCCTCGTTTCTCCAGTAGTAGAGCTGCAGGGAAATTGAACACTTGCTTCTATGTTCTCATACAGCTGATTGCTGGGGATCCAAATAATTCAATGTCCTTTGACATGTAGTTCATCATGACCACAACATCTATAAAAAGGTCACACAACTACCACTTCTCTACACCTATTGGTATAACGACACCAAATTTCTACACCTATTGGTATAACTCCACCAAGAATCTTCAGCAATTTGCAGCAGACGGTGCTGTGGATTCACCCCTACATTGATGAAAGTGTCAAAAATCTGTAAGATAATATCCACTTGCCTTATACTGTAATCCTCTACCTTCACAAATACCCAAAATATGCCATGAGTGAATTCAACCTAATACAGTCCTATGAAAAAGTTTGGGCACCCCTATTAATCTTAATCATTTTTAGTTCTAAATATTTTGGTATTTGCAACAGCCATTTCAGTTTGATATATCTAATAACTGATGGACACAGTAATATTTCAGGATTGAAATGAGGTTTATTGTACTAACAGAAAATGTGCAATATGCATTAAACCAAAATTTGACCGGTGCAAAAATATGGGCACCTCAACAGAAAAGTGACATTAATATTTAGTAGATCCTCCTTTTGCAAAGATAACAGCCTCTGTTGCAAACACCAAAATATTTAGAACTAAAAATGATTAAGATTAATAGGGGTGCCCAAACTTTTTCATAGGACTGTATCATATAAGGTTTTATCATGTCATCCTTGTCATATTCACTAATGTAACAACATCATAACATAACATACAAAGTAAAAAGTATAAAAGGAACAAAAACATCCCTATCTTATTCTTCAGTTATGATAGACTCTCAGGTTACGGTTTTCATTGAAAACATAAGCGATGTACTGTATGTCTTAAAATGTTCTTCTGATGTTCTTCTAATATCCAATATAACATTGCAGTTGGTTAAAGATGGTCATATATAAGATTTGGTCTGCACTGGAAAAAATTTAAGTATATCCCCAGCATTGAAACTTGGCTACCCACGACAATGCTCCATTTTTGGTTCTGTGTTAGTGTCATGAATCCCTCTTCAAACTAATAGAAATGAGCGAACAGTAAAATGTTCGAGGTTCGATATTCGTTTCGAGTAGCCCCTCAATATTCGACTACTCGAATCGAATATCAACCCTATTATAGTCTATGGGGGGAAAATGCTCGTTTCAGGGGTAGGCAACGTTCGATCAAATTATACTTACCAAGTCCACGAGTGAGGGTTGGGCTGGATCCTCCGAGCAGTCTTCTCCGTGTAGCGTCCCCGCAGCATCTTCTGGCTCTGAATTCACTCTGCCAGGCATCGGGCCTGGGCAGAGCCGACTGCGCATGTCCGCACTACAAGCGGGCATGCGCAGTCGGCTCTGCCCAGGCCCGATGCCTGGCAGAGTGAATTCAGAGCCGGAAGACGCTGCGGAGAAGCTGCAAGGAGAAGACTTCTAAAGGTAGGAGAAGAACCAGCGTTGATTGGCCGACTGTATAGCATTCAGCCAATCAATGCTGGTTCTGCATCGAACTTTTCCATTCGAATAGCGACTGGTACTCGATCGAGTACGAGTATTTCAAATACCGTAGTATTCGATCGAATACCTACTCGATCGAATACTACTTGCTCATCTCTACAAACTATAGTTCTCTGGCTCTTGCAAAACTCCTAGCATGCCAACCAAGGACAATATCTGCATGGCGCTTGTATATTCTCCACATGTTTATGGGTACACTGGTTTCCTCCCAAACTCCAAGGACATACTTATAGCAAAATTAGAGCCCTACTTTGGACAGTGAACGATGACAATACCTGTAAAGCATTGCAGAATATGTTGTTGTTATACAAGTACGATAAATAAAGATGGCGTCCAGCTGGTAGCGTATGCAGGATTTTGTCATTTCACAAGGTTGGAGACGGCAGCACTAGACCATACACATAAACCTATAAAGCACAACCAATTCACCAACAAAAACTTGTCTTCTTAAGTCACTGACCTTAGGACTTAGAATGTCTGAAAGCAAAATCTCCCCTCAAGTACTGCAAAAACATTGTTAAAAGCATTGATTCAAGGTCCCAGAGGAACAATTACAAGCAGTTGCAAAAAACACAGAACTTTCAATGCCTAAGATTTATGACTTATAATAAAAGTGTGTCCCTCCAAAGACAAAGCCGGCAGTGATTAGGTGACACTGTCTCGGGCATGGAATTATTGGTGTTCCTCAGGATCTGCTCTCACTTTTCAGGACTACAAATCTACGACTACAAAGCATTGGACACAACGTTAACAATACATAATGAACAGACATTGGTATAAGATTACACTTCATAAGAAGAACGCCAGAACCTGGTGAACTGTGCATCAATAAACCCATAACAAGCTGGTTAACCCAGACATTCCTTCTGACAGCCTCATCACATCATGGGATGTTCATCCTTCTGCCAGTACCTTTGTCTTCTCAGTGGAAAAAAACAGATTTATATTCGAGGAATCTTTTTCAAGATACTAATTTATGAACGCAATTTTCATTAAACGAGAGTTTATGAGCAGCACAATGTGTCTGAAGTTTCTGGACACCATCTTCAGCTTTTTCCCATTGTGCTACTGAAGAGCAAATGGAAAAGTCGATAATGAATTTCATAGCCGTGCATCTCAGCTTCTCAAAAATGAGTAACAACCAGATGCTCAAAATAGGATCTCAAACCGAGAGTAGATCTACAACTGAAGAAATGCTTTGTCAGCTTAAAGGGATTCTACCATTAAAAAAACTTTTTTCTGTGGCTAACACGTCGGAATAGCCTTTAGAAAGGCTATTCGTCTCCTACCTTTAGATGGGATCTTCGCCGCGCCGTTCCTTAATGGTATTTAAATTAGTTCTCTGGCAGCGATGGTGGCGGGCCCCAGCACTGAAAATGCGATGAGGGCGTCCCCAACGCTGCCCGAGAACAGGATCCTGTGCCACTTCTGTCTTCTGCTGGATCCTCCCCTTCTTTCTTCAGAAGCATCACCTCTGTCGGCTCTTACACTAGTAGAGCCGAACTGCGCATGCTCGCAATTGCGGGCTCGGAACTATGGCCGCGCATGCGCAGTCAGCTCTACTAGTGTACGAGCCGACAGAAGTGACGCTGCTGAAGAAATGAGGGGAGGATCCAGCAGAAGACAGAGGCGGCGCAGGATCCTGTTCTCGGGCAGCGGTGGGAACGCCCTCATCACATTTTCAGGGCTGGGGCCCGCCCCCATCGCTGCCAGAGAACTAATTTAAATACCGGTAAAAAACGGTATTACTAAGGAACGGCGTGGCGGAGATCCCATCTAAAGGTAGGAGACGAATAGCCTTTCTAAAGGCTATTCCGACGTGTTAGCCACAGAAAAAAGTTTTTTAATCCCTTTAAAGGGGTATTCCAGGTACAATCTAGGATATGGAAAAAGTGACTGGTGGAGGTCCTGTAGAGAGGTGATGGTTAAACTCTTTACCCCTCATTCACATCTGCGTTTGGTAATCTGTTTGGGGAGTCCGCATGGGGACCCCGCCCCCCCCAAACGGAATACCCAGCACATTGATAAGCGGTGTGTGCAGTGAAAGCACACGGAGCCCATAGACTGTAATGGGGTCCGTGTGCTCTCCGCGTGTTGCCCACATGAATTAGTAGATCACAAAGTACTTTTCCATCCGGATATTCCGTGCAGACACCGGGTGGTAAGCACACGGACACCATTATAGTCTATGGGATCCGTGTGCTTTCGCTGCACAAACCCCTTGCCAATGCGTTTGGTATTCCGTTTGGGAGAGGGGTCCCCATATCCAGTTACCGAATTGTGTCGTTGGTACGGTATCTTAGAATTTAGGGCCTAAAACCAGCCCTGCACAGTGGAAACGTTGCAATTTCCAAAACCATTGTGGTGTTGAAAATCTCAGGATGTCAATTATATCTACGGAAATGCTGACGGTTTCCCTATAGGTATAATGGAAGCAGAAAGTCTGCAGAGGACACCTCTACAGCTTTGTTGCTTTGGCCCGCCATGGGGAGCCTTAGTGTAAGATCAATGGATGAAAAATCAACCAGAAGAAAAAAATCATCTGCTGACTCTTCTGTAAAACTCTGTATGAACATGCCCTTAGTTTGCCAATCTTAGGTACAGTAGATGACTGTAGTTGAATATATACAGTGTCCCTGCCCAAGACAGATCAGCAACCCAGAGGCTGGATCCCAGGCCAATGTTCAATTGATAACCTATATTAAGGATAGGCCTACATCGTCTAAAATAAGAGCTTTGTTGTCCATAGCAAGCCATTATTGCGCTGCTTTTGCTCCTGATAAATGAAAGCAGCGCTGCGATTGGTTGCTATTGACAAAGAGCTTCTCTTGTCGACACTTTTTCCTAAATCTGCCCCGTGTCTTACGCTGTAAATACAAGAGCTGAACATCTGCTGCTGACATGACAACTTGCTTATGTATGCAATTGTACAGAAATTGAATAAATGGCCAAGTTTGGCTTTAATTTCACATGATGAAAGCACGTCACGCTGGGCCTGTTAAAGCAGAGTGCTATCAGATGGTGTGAATAGGCTGCAAGCGCTTACCGCCTGTAGTCACTCCAGCTGGATATCTGTGCTAAAGCTGCACTATATGAATGACAACGGCAGTGTATATATGTATGGGGATATATATGGACCCATTCATATTATTCCTTCTATTAGCCCAGCACTATGTATAACCAATGACCAGAAACTTATGCAAATGTGGCGACATTAATTTACAATTTTACTGTGAAACTGTCAAATTATACAAAATATCCTGTGCACAGCAAATGTTTTTCCAATTATTTTCATTGGATGTCTTCTGTGATAAAATATCACATACAGCAGTTTCACCAATTGCAAAAGTTTGGATTAACTCTGCAATGGTCAGACCTACTCAGCGACTGACAGCTATCTGTACGCCTATTTATACAGAAAGGAGGTCAGTCACTGAGTAGGGCCGCCCGCTGGACGCCTAAGCACAAAAAAAGCAAAGATATCAATGGATAACTGACAGGTTGTACTGAATCTTTTCCCAAAAAAATATATAAACTATACCATTCAGTTCAGATCTTCCTGCTTTATAACAGATGGAACAGCATGTTCAACATGATCCCTTTAAGTTAAGCTGGCCATAAGTATTAGATGATTGTTGGCCGAACCCACAAGTCAGGTCCTCCCAATTCTCCTCTGATGTTGGGGAGATAAGGATCAGGCAGTCACATGCTTTTTTTATTCCTGTAGAGATAAGCTTGACCTCTTCTCTCTGCATATATTAAGCAGAATAGGGGACGGAGCCCCCAAATGCTAGTGTGAACCTAGCATAACAATGTTGCAATAAAATAACTTTTTTTCTATACAGCTAGTTTTATCTCATCAACATCAGATCTCTGAACAGGACTTTGACCATGACGGTACCCAAAATACAAATGCGAGATAAAGCTCCAAGACAGCAAGGATTGCTGGGAGATTTCATCACTGAAGCCTGCAAAATTGTTAGAAGGGTTTTCTGGGAGTCTGATATTGACGACCAAGTAAAGGCCATTAACATCAAATTGGTGGAGGGGAAGGATGACATCCGGCACCCTACCAATTTCCTAGCTGAACGGGCAGAACTGTGTCCTGTTCATGATATACCAGGCACACCTCCATCCATTTTCTAGTGGCTGTGTCTGGTAATGCAGTTCATTACAGCTTAGCCCCACTAAAGTGAATATTAGAGAACTAAAACATAAACTTCCCCAAGTGCAGACGTAAAACTGAAGCCAGAGGACAATAACCTGTGTTATTAGTAATAAAATACCAGGGCACTGATAACAGAAGCCCGTCACCTATTGTCCAAAACCATTCACAGATACCTGAGGATCACAGCATAAAGAGTCAAAACAAGCATAGTGCAAATACGTATAGAACTAGGCTCAGATCTGTAATACCCCAAACAGTCGCTTCCTCTTAAGAAAAAGCATTATCCGTCTCGGTATTTTGCCAAAGGTCATGGAAACTAAACAAACAAGGAATTCCAAAAGACTAGTGAGCTTTTAGGAAAACGTCACAAACGTGGCAGAGGCTTAAGTGCTCGCCGCTCATGTCACAGATTACATGTATTCCAGAAGACATACAATCCATGTACCAACTAATGTACCAAACATTAGTTAAGGGCGTGTTCACATCTGTGTCCTTCTGTGCCTTCTTCTAGTCCATCACAGGACCAGAAGAATGGAAAAACAGTCTGTCTAAGGGAAAACAACAGATCCTGGGAGATCGGATTGACTATAATGGGGTCTGGTGGGTGTCCTTTATGTTTCCTGTTGAAAAAGTTAAGCTTGTAAAACTTTTTCGTCTGGGATTTGTAAAGGATTCTGAGCCCGAAACTCAAAGCTGAGCTTTTTCTTTTTTCATTTTCAGGAAATCAGAGAATAAAAATATTCCTGTTCACATCAAGATAAAAGCTGTTCCAATAGGGAGATCCAAATATGTGACCATTACACTACATATAGTCTATATTAGGAGGGCACACCTATGGTCTAAGGGCCACATTACAAGATTGTAACACCTCCAAAGGCTGCAATTTAACTTGAAAGGGATTTTTAGGCAAATTATATTGATGGGGGTTAGACATCCGGCACCTCCACTGATCAGCTGATGTTGATAGCCCTGTACTGTTAATACAAGGTGTTGCCATTCCAGTGCAGGCCACATAATGCCCCCACAATGGTGCCCCTAAACTGCTTACATGCATCTTCCAAAATCTGCATTGATATCTATGATCAGCATAGAGGATACTGTAAAGAATACCTTTAATTCTGTAAAATAGAGTCTGTATAGGAAGGTGGAAGAAACAAGGGATCAAACAATATATCATTCAGAATTAATGGGATTCCAGGGACTTAGGTATTGAAGGTTGGTGCTGCTTCTTTATCACATGCCAGTGATGTTATACTCATCTGTCACATGGCCTATTTGCAATTCATTCCCTATCATATGAATGGGACTGAACTGCATTATCATGGAAGGCACTATAATGTACAGCACAGTGAAGAGGTCTAGGCACTTGTCCAAATGCTGAGACCTCTTCAAATAACTGACTGATGGATGTTCCAAGTGCTACACCGACCAGGTCTATTCTAAGGATAGGTTATCAGTATCGTCCAACATACACCAGAAACGGACAGCCTTCTTTTTGAGAAAGACATAGTGACTGCTGGTCCAGATTCTGACATCTTACCTCCAGCACAGGTGGCTGAACACTCGGACCAAGGAAGATGATGCCAAGAAAATCCAACTTCATTATCTCCGCTGCCTGTACGAGTGATGGGGACATTAAATTTGTATCGTATTCCCATGTTCTGTTCTTGAAGTAGAATCTGAAAAAAATTAAAAAGATTCACAAGATGTATAAGAAAGAAACAAACGTTGAGTTCTCTAATGTCTAGATAAGTTACTATCTCCTCCCGAAGCAGCTTTTCTTAATCCACTATGTACAGTAACTTTTACAACCATTTACTCTTATCATTCTGCGTGTGCTTTGCTTCGTCTTAGCAAATTAAATTACCAAGTTAAGCAATTCTTTAGAAAGCCAAAAGAATATCTCCAATGTGCAAGTCAGTGAAATTTCCTGCTTCACTGAAGGAGTAAGAGTAAAGTTTACTGACCATATAAGGCCAGTTGTACAACTCCAAACATTAGCCTGAAAGTATTTGTAGTGTTCTCTATGGTAACAGAGCAATTGCAGGCAAAAAGAAGAACCTACATATTTCAGAGATTCCCTAATACAATATTAGAAACTTGACGCTAGCAAATATCAGCATGGCCTGCTCTCAGGGGTACATCATCCATGAGGCGACCTGTGGTGACAACTTCAGATGGCGCCTCCTGACATAAACTATGGGGGAAGGCATTATTCCATTAGGTAGTGGCCATTAATGTACTTACCTATTCCCTCTCCAGTCCAGCCCACCTTCAGTTGATGCTGCATGTTACGTCCAGGCACTCTTCAGCGTTGGGTACAGTATGCCCTGGAGGTGAAAGCAATGGCCAGGCTGGACTGGAGTGTGGATGGGTGAGTAAATTATCAGCTGCTACCTAATACATAACAGCCTAACATATCACTGTATGGGGAAGAGGGGGTAGGGGGCCATGTACTGTATGGGGGCTCAAAAAAGGGGGATATAAAAGAGTATTTTTTGATCTACAAATGGGGATGACACTATCACGCTACCAAAAAGATGACCAGATCAGGTATATTTGGGGTAAGGGGGACACCTCTCTATAGTTTGCCACAGGCAGCATAGAGGCTAGGCTCACCCTTACCTGCTCTATCTCCACCATGAGTGACGAAACACTTCAAGACATGCAGAGAATATGTTTGGTTTTCTTTCATCAAAAATTTTCTACTCTAGCCACGTATCTAAACACACCAGTCAAGCATTGACTTTCATAGAATCCTCATTCACAAAGTCTTTTTTACCATCACAATGAGACTTTCCGTGGTTGGACCTAAGGCCTCTAGTGATTCTGGATCATCAGCTGGACGTTTGTAATGAAATGCAGTTCCGGCGACGTCAAATTTCCTTGGCCAGTCTATTGTCCATGCGCCATTTATAAAATAGTCATCGGAGTCAGATTTCAGTGCTAGAGCGAAAAGCAAAATGTTAGTCAACTGTATACAGGAATAAGTGAGAAGAGATAGAGAAGATATGTGCAAAGGTTTCCATAGCCTTAAGTAAAAGAGCTTATACCATATCAACATATAGTACTGTTCTGAAACAAACTATACATGAAATTAAACCTGGCTAAATCTCACCAATATAGTTCTTTGACATAGCAACTTCTTTAATTTCGATATGAACAGAACCTCGTGGAATTTGAACGACTTCCATGTAGCCTGGGAAGCGAAATGTAGCTGGTTACTACTAGAAAGTGAAGCTTATAACACCAACAGTAAACATCTCCTTCAACAATGACATACTTGAAGGTCTACAACACATTCTAAGAAGACCATCAACTCCTAAAAGTACTTTGCAAAGAGTGAAAGAAGAGAGTATATCTCTCTAGAAATAAGACTATCATTAGAGGTGGTCCGAAACCCAGGCAACAAGCTGTAAGCACTTAGGGTATGTTCACATGGCGGAAATTGGTTTCTACCATGCAAACTTCCGCGTGGCTGGCCGCGATGAGATGCTGATGCAATGCATTGACATTCCGTCATGGCATCCCGCTCCTGATTAGGACCAAATTAATGGGACTAAAGAGGAGTGTGTCTTGAGCTGTGGACGCTGCATCTGAATCAGCCATGGAATCCAAGGCAAGATAGGGTGGTGGGATTCCATGTCCTCTCAATTGAGCTATACTTTGTGGGGGATCAATATGTACAATGCTGCTTCATTCACGTTCCATGGCAGTACACAGTACTACTTATCAGCCATCTCATAAGGGTTAGATGGAATGGAAGTGTTCACAGTGGACCACCACTCCATTCAAAAGATGGGATACAGGATCTCCATTGTTGTGATCAGTTGAGGGTTTACTATTGGGTCCAACCTCTGGATAGGTTTTCATTATAGAAATAATCCCTTCAACCTATAACCACTGTATCCTGTACATTTAATTCTACTGACCAAACCATCATGGAATTTCAAGTACTGCCAAAGAGAACCTCCAATAGATATTTATAGATAAAAAAAAGACTTAGGGGAGTGATCCAAGTCCCCTTTTTTTGCCTCCTAGAGATAATAAACGTGTAAATATATAACATATTGTAAACTTTATATTCAACTCTTCATTTGGCCAGGAATCCAGTGGAGAGTTTCTGCTTGGGTGCCTGGTCTTCTGCCTGCATGTGAGTGTGTCAGCCAATCATAGACTGAGTGGCCAGCCTTCATTTGAACAGATCATCACTACTCTGATTGGCTTGACCAATGGATTGACCACTGATTGGCTGTATCTGTCACAGGTGGGCCAAAGGTCAAGAGCACTGGGGATACCAACGGAGAATCTCAATTGGGTCTCAGACCCAACAGAGAGTCCATCTAGTTCAATGTATTACATTATGCAATCCAAGGAGGCAAAACCAGACACCCGTTTTATTCATTTAACCTTTCCTGACTCCAAATATGGCAAGTGATATAAGTCCTTCAATGAAAAATCCATGGATGGTATTACAGGTACTCACCTCCTCTAGGCAATGAATCATTGAAGAAGCCCTCTATTGCTTCACAGGTGCTTCCATCTCCACCACATACACGACATCTATCTTCTTTGGCATCAGATCCCAAAATGTTGTCACAGCCAACATGCTACATAAGAGGGATTCAATCCATGGAAAGGTCATTTTCATTGCATAAATCACATTAAACATTCTAAGATCTATCATGAATCATGAGTTGAATTGATTGTTGGAATAAAATTCCAATGTATGGGCATTCCCTTATTAACCCTCTGTACCTTGTTGTATCTTACTGACACATTGTAGTAAACCAGGGCCTTTTACTCACATTTATTATTGCACCTTTTGACAGTATGATAAATTTTGGTGCCTTGTAACAAATGGACAGAGATTGTATAATATTTGTGAAGGGGTTTTAATGCTCTTTGATATGTCCATGTGATTCTGAATCATCTAGAACCAGTCACCTTGCACTCTCCATTGATGCAGATATCCAGGGAGTCAGCGTTGCAGCGCGTTCCATCTATAACAGCGGGGGCCCGTTCAGTGTAAAAGTTATAGCCTTCAGCCAAACAGTTTAATGCACAAGATTTAACACCACCTGCAAAATGGACACAGACATTAATATTTTATATGCGGCCTGCTACATGTCAAGCTGCAGAGAAGCGATCACACGCCGCATGTAACATTTAATATACTTAAGCCAAGGCTATAATAGTCTTTTCTAATAACTTTTCTCCACCTTAAATAGTTGCACATTGGACTATTAGTATGATCGATGTTATATTCTGCTTTTACGCACACTTTATAACTTATGTCAATAAAATATAAGTCCGCACCTTCCCCAAGGACTCTATAAACAAGGAAAAGTCAGAATTATTAATATGATTTCAGTAATAAGTACAATTCCACCTATCCCATGAACAGATGTGAAGACTGCTAGGACTCTGCTCAGTATAATATAGGCGAGAATTTATCAGAAGGGGAATTTTTGTCACTTTGGCTGTATTCTCAGTTGGTGTCATTTGCCACAAATCTATTAAATACTGCATGATTTTTGATAAAGTTGGGACATCTGTAAGTTTAAGGGTCCATTCACACGGAGGAAAATGGTGAGGAATTTGGTGTGGAATTTCAGCGTGGAAAAAAAAGCCTCCCATTGACTTCCACACCAAATTCTTTACCATTTTCCTGAGAGGTTACTTCATTACTTCGGTCATGTGCATGAGGCCTTCTGGGGGTTTCTGGCACCATTATCAGGATAGGTCATCACTATCTGATCTCCAGGCACTGGAAGCTGCTGAAATGGATGAGGAACACACACAGCCTGATACCAGTCCACTGCACCGGCTTCTGCCTGCCGTAACAGTTGATCAGTGCAAAGTTCGGGTGTTGGACCCCTGCAGATCAGTTACTGATGACTACACGAAGTCATGTATATGAAAAATCCATTTGGGGTCAGAAAACCCCTTTAGGCTAAGGCTCCACGGGACATCCTGCAGCAATAAAGCACTGCGGGAAAAACCATGGTGGCAATGCATCGCAGTTCTTCCCGCAGTGCTTTAGAGAAAGTTCACAGAGTTTTCCTCTGCGGACTTTATTTTACATTTATATCTATGGAGAAACCTCCGGCGTTTCCATAGATATAATTTACATGCTGCGATTTCCAAAAATGCTTCAGTTTTTGAAATTGCGGCATGTCCACACGGCAGTTTGTATCGCAAAGTGGGAATAGAATTCACTTGAATCCCATCCACTTTGCCTGTACAGTAAAATGCTGCAATTTTCCCAAAATTGTCGCGTTTCCGGCCTGTGGGGCCACGGCCTTAGGTTAAAGCCCCGGGTAGTGAGTTACAGCCAAAAAGCGCTGCAGAAAAAACGTGGCGGAAAGTCACAGAAAGTCTGTAGAGAACAACAACGTTTCCATAGGTATAATTGACATATTGCAACTTACAAAAATGTAATAGTAGAAGACAGGAATTTCAGATTTTTTTTAAATAAATTATATATATATATATATATATATATATATATATATATATATATATATATATATATATACACTCACCGGCCACTTTATTAGGTACACCATGCTAGTAGCGGGTTGGACCCCCTTTTGCCTTCAGAACTGCCTCATTTCTTCGTGGCATAGATACAACAAGGTGCTGGAAGCATTCCTCAGAGATTTTGGTCCATATTGACATGATGGCATCACACAGTTGCCGCAGATTTGTCGGCTGCACATCCATGATGCGAATCTCCCGTTCCACCACATCCTAAAGATGCTCTATTGGATTGAGATCTGGTGACTGTGGAGGCCATTGGAGTACAGTGAACTCATTGTCATGTTCAAGAAACCAGTCTGAGATGATTCCAGCTTTATGACATGGCGCATTATCCTGCTGAAAGTAGCCATTAGATGTTGGGTACATTGTGGTCATAAAGGGATGGACATGGTCAGCAACAATACTCAGGTAGGCTTTGGCATTGCAACGATGCTCAATTGGTACCAAGGGGCCCAAAGAGTGCCAAGAAAATATTCCCCACACCATGACACCACCACCACCAGCCTGAACCGTTGATACAAGGCAGGATGGATCCATGCTTTCATGTTGTTGACGCCAAATTCTGACCCTGCCATCCGAATGTCGCAGCAGAAATCGAGACTCATCAGACCAGGCAACGTTTTTCCAATCTTCAATTGTCCAATTTCGATGAGCTTGTGCAAATTGTAGCCTCAGTTTCCTGTTCTTAGATGAAAGGAGTGGCACCCGGTGTGGTCTTCTGCTGCTGTAGCCCATCTGCCTCAAAGTTCGACATACTGTGCGTTCAGAGATGCTCTTCTGGCTACCTTGGTTGTAACGGGTGGCTATTTGAGTCACTGTTGCCTTTCTATCAGCTCGAACCAGTCTGGCCATTCTCCTCTGACCTCTGGCATCAACAACGCATTTCCGCCCACAGAACTGCCGCTCACTGGATGTTTTTTCTTTTTCGGACCATTCTCTGTAAACCCTAGAGATGGTTGTGCGTGAAAATCCCAGTAGATCAGCAGTTTCTGAAATACTCAGACCAGCCCTTCTGGCACCAACAACCATGCCACGTTCAAAGGCACTCAAATCACCTTTCTTCCCCATACTGATGCTCGGTTTGAACGGCAGGAGATTGTCTTGACCATGTCTACATGCCTAAATGCACTGAGTTGCCGCCATGTGATTGGCTGATTAGAAATTAAGTGTTAACGAGCAGTTGGACAGGTGTACCTAATAAAGTGGCCGGTGAGTGTATATATATATATATATATATATATATATATATATATATATATATATATAAAAATTGATTGAAATAATAAGTAATTTTTTAATGATGCATTCCCTTAAGGCCCCACATTGTACATAAGAGCTGTGTAACAGTACAAGAAAAATACAGTATGTTAATTTTAGCTGAGGAATAGTGAGCATTTTCACTATGGATTTAATAGGGGGAGGGAAAAAGCAAAGAAAGGGAGCCTTCACACGGAGTAAATGCGCGTGTATTTTTGCAAAATCCATGCGTAAAAATACACGTGTAAAAATAAGACTCCCATTGACTTCAATGACATTTTACAGGTGTATTTTTACACGTGTAAAAAATATCATATCTCCCAAAAAAAACAAAACATTTTTGCTGCATTTTTTTCTGCAGCGTTTTTTTAGCTGTCCTTTGCTACTTAGAGCAAAAAAGTTTGTTTTCTTCCACCGACAGCGTCACACTTGTACACAAATGAATCTCGTATTGAAGTTCAACCCCATTTCCTAATAAGGACTTGAAATGCAATACCAGACTTTACCTGCGGACAGGTGTGGTGCTCTCACTGGAAGAAATCAAAACTGAGAATTTTTGCTCCACATATTCATCTTTCATGCTCCTTTATAGGACAGACTTCAGAAATTACAAAAATAATTGTAAGTCTATTTGGCCATGTACAATCATTATAAGATCATCGAGTTTTTATTGACTTTCCAGCCTCACTTTATTGCATTTTGTAATCTGCTTCTCATCAGTCATGCAGCAACAAAAACCTGTAAAACTTTAATCTTGCCATAAAAGCAAAAGCAGAATCCCTCTCAGAAATACCAGTATACTGGAGTCACTACGAAGCATCAATGCTCAGCTTCTACTAGAAGATTTGGGGTACATAGGTTGTTGCACAGAGGTAGTCTGTTTTTGGTCTTTACAAATACACCAAGGACACATCCACTTGAAAATGCTGTGGCATTTCCAGCCATTTGGAAACAGAAAATTTCTAACAGATTAATCGGCTACATATTTATTGCAAATTTTCCCCATCTTGTTCAATGCTCTTGTTCAAACTGTGCAAAAAAAAACAACTTTTGTAGAATTTGCGACAGGCTACCTGTTTAAAATGAAAAAAAAGTGAATCTACCAATCTGCCCCTCCTGATATTTCCATGTTCCCTAGTAGTTTTTGTTTCCCGGGATCCTGAGATGGTGTGTCATGTTGATACAACCGCTGAAGCCATCACAGGCCAACAGAGGACCATGAAAATATCACCAGGGGAGCACCAAGAGATTGGTAGGGGAGCATTAAGGCTGGGGCCCTACGTTGTGGAAACGCTGCTTTTTTTGTTGCAGATTTTGTTGCGTTTTTTAGAGCCAAAGCCAAGAATGGCTATAGAGGGAATGGGAAATATAAAGGAAGTTCTTATACTTCTCCCTTCTGCTCAGTCCACTGCTGGCTTTGGCTCAAAAAACTGCAACAAAATCTGCAACAAAAAAAAGCTGCGTTTCTGCAGTCTGGGGCTTTAGCCTAAAGCCTTTTTTGTCCACAAATGGAAAATCTAATTGTTTAATTTGGTGCAGATTTATGAATTTCATCAAATTTCCTGCTGAAAATTTTTGCAGCAAATCTGGCAAAAAACCGCTGGATTCTACAGTACAAGCAAAGTGAATGAGATTTTGGTTAGTCTTATGCACACACTGCAGAAAAAAAGGTTACGGATAAAAAGGCAAAAAAAAGAAGAGAAAAATGCAGCAAAAATTCAATGGAAAATTCATTTTTCATACATAATTTTTTAGCTGTGTTTCACTATATAGGGCCTTAGCCATAAACAGATTTTTTTTTTTATCAAAAGACCATGTATCTTCACCGAAAACCTTCTAGGGTAATACCGAGAATGTACTAGTCATAAAATTGTCTGAAGCTTGACTAGGCAGTAGCCCAGTAAATGATGGCAGCAAACAGGATAATATATAAATAATCCTAATGTTGTCTTCCCATTACCCCATAAGTTACTATATGTGAGCAGATATACTACCGTATCTTATCTTATATACGGGAAATATTCTGCCAGGAATGCTAAGAATCCGTCTAAGCAGAAGATCTTCAAAAGGTAAAACGGACAAAAAAATAAAAAAAAAAACTGGATGTGCGAAAACCATAAAGATGTTCAAACAATTATTCATGGAACTCAGAAAGACAAGCGACTGACCTAAGATACGTTGGAGATGATTTATTAAGACTAGGTGTAGTATGCTACTCTTAATATTAGGCCACACAGGAGATGCACCAAGATTACTAAGTGTGCAGGCTCTCTATAATGTTGGTGATAAAATCTGGGGGCCGGTATGTATTTCAGCCATTATTTGCTCCAGTTTTCTGACTTATATAATCTTATATTTCTTGGTCTGTGTAGTCTCACTCATCTACGTCATTCCCACTTTTAAAAAGTCACTATATAAAAAAAAAATACCTTTATATTACCATGTTAATAATACCATTTTAGGTCTATCCTCATCTACTACCATCACCTTAAATTTACATTATATTGCTTTTTTTTGCCTTTTTTTTTGTTTTAATGGCATAAATCCAAACAAACCAAGACAAGCCTGAAGTCAAAAAGAAATGTACCAATAATTCATTCCAGTTTAGTTACGACCATTTCACCATGAAAAAAGCCTATTAAAAAACACATCAAGATTGTCCCCATTGGCCATCACAGGGATCGACCCTAAAGCTATTAAAGCAAATCCTTCTACATCTCCTAATGTATTCAGGTAAATTCTGTATTCCTAGGTGTACGAGCAAGAAATATGGATGATATCATTTCATGGATTTATTCTACCACTTGCAATAATCTGGGATCACCCTTGGTCCTCACCACAATGTAAGCCCTATTGGAATCTTTTAATTTTTTTCTCTTCAGTCACAGCATGTACCTGACTCCAGGCTCGGTGACAAAACCTCTATTTCTAAGTCAGTGATTAAATGTTCCTCCTCACTCACAAATCCCTAACCCTACGGTGACCTGATCTGTCCTTTTTTGGCCATCTGTTTCACCTCATGTCACCTCATTCTCCAGTACGCCAGACACTGTAAGTCAATCAGTATGTTTTATAAAGACAGTATGCGTGACCTCAACCCACTAGACAAAGAATGTCACTTATGTAAACGTTATGGCTATAGTATTAATACTGAAGAATTCCAGCCTCCTACTTAAACACACTATCCCAAAAGAACTGGAGACATCGACCTACCGAGAAGATAAATGCAAGCTATTGTTTCAGAAGTCCACATTAAACTAGCAATGGAGTGGTTGTCAGAAGACCGGGACCTCTGCTACGTCCTTGGAGATAGTCCCCCTCAGAAACAGACCCAAGCTTTAGAGAATAAGAACTCCATTTCCCATGGTACCATTGTTGTGAGGGAGTTTATACTGGGCAAGCATTGCATAAATTGGCCTCCGAATCCTACAAGTACCACTCCACTACTTTGCAAATGGCCGCACCAAAATATTTAGGGTCGTGTACAAATTGTAGTGGAAAACTGGACTGACAACTAGTGTTATGTTTATTTTGGAACTTGGCTCACCATGACTCAATACTGTCAATGAAGCATGACATCACACCTTTATAGATGGCTTCAACCTTCTAATAGCCTCAAGATCTGATAACCTACCACTTATTTCACAATATATTAAGGAATACCATGGGACCAGGTGACTGAGAAATGGTGATATTTCTCTTTAGCAGGTTTTCCTAAGGCTGGTCTTACACGGCCGTAATGTAAGTCCGCAAATGGTCATAGACTCCGCAGACGTCTGTGATCTGCCGCACTCGCCCATAGAGTTCTATGGGCGAGTCCATGCAGTGCCACAATTCATGGCCATTACGGACATGTTGTATAAATTGCGGACCATGGTTGCGGACACATTATAGGGTTGAAAACCCTCAATTGCAGACACATTATAGTCAATGCGGCCTCTTACACCACCGGATAGTTTATCCGTGGTGTGGCCGGGCTGCAACCATGGTCTGCAATTTATACAACATGTCCGTAATGGCCGTGAATTACGGCAATGCATGGACTCGCCCATAGAACTCTATGGACGAGTGCGGCAGATCACGGACGTCTGTGGAGTCTATGTATGGTCAACTTGCGGACCGTACATTCAATACAGTCGTGTGAGACCAGCCTAAGTTTATTAGATTGCCTACCAATAAGATACAGAAGTTTCCTCTGTGGACTTTCTGCTTCCATTATAAAGGGAGACCGCCAGTATTTCCATAGGTATAAATCGACATGCTGCCCGTATTTTTCTGCAATGTGCAGTCTGTAGTGACTGTAAAACACGCTGGCCAAACCAAGCTGTTTATGCCATGTGGCATCCCCGCCTCAAATGGAATTTCCCATTCTATCATATAGACAAGCACCCTGGCAATTTGGCAAAGCACATGAGTCAATTCAACCAGTGAGAGTTATACATTTGTCTGAGCATACAATAAAATCTCAGATGATCTAACGTGTTAGAATCCATTACGCAAAACTCTCAAACAAATTTTGATTTTCTGGCAACATGTGTGACATTGACAATAATATATTGTAATATACGTTATTTGTGGATTTTAGCTCCTCTTTGTAAAACCCTGAAATCCACTTTCTGCTGCTTCTGTATTCTTTGCCATCTCTCTCATTGCTCCTCAATGGAGTACGGGTGTACGGACTCTAATAAAGAAGGAAATTTGAGTCTGGGAGGTCTCTCTAAACAGATATATCTTGGCCACTATGAAACGCAGAACAGTGGTTTTGGTGTCATATTAAAGAAGAAATAGTCAGGATTGGCGGTATTATATGTACCCTGCAACTGTTCACAATCCTGTGTTTTTAACTAATTATATCTCTGATATAATATACAAATAAAACTGCAATGAGAGCCTCATCTTTCAGATGACATCAAAAGCACTGTTCTGTGTTTTATAATGGCCAAGATATAATTGCTTAAGGCCGGGGTCCGACGTGGCACAAACGCCGTCAGAAATGCCATGGCAAAAAGCACGGCATAATACAGTCCCTGCAAAGTAGCTGGGAATCTAGCAAATTCCATCCACAAATTGCAGAAAAATACCCACATCGGAAATAGTGCGATTTCCAAAATCTCCACGTTTTTGGAAATCGAAACACATCAATCATACTTAAGGAAATGCTGGTGGTTTCCCTATAGGTATAATGGAAGGAAAACTCTGCGGACTTTCTGTGAAAAGCACTACAGGAAAAACTGTGATATGTTTCTGCCATGGTTTTCCTGCAGCGCTTTTTCACTGTGGCCCGCTACATGGGGCCTAGTCTTAAGTGATCCCCCAGACTCAGTTATTTGTCTTACAATTGGTATCAGAAAATCAAAAGTTGTTTCAAAGTTTGGGTCACTTTTTAAGGTATGACATGGTTTTCACCCATATATGAGGAAATACCAATTATAAAATTCCCTATCTGACGCCAACATGTCATGTCTAGAGATGAGCGAGTAGTGTTCGATCGAGTACGTGTTCGATCGAATACTACGGTATTCGAAATACTCGTACTCGATCGAACACTACTAGCTGTTCGAAGTATAATGTTCGATGCAGAACCAGCGTTGATTGGCAGAATGCTATACATTCTGCCAATCAACGCTGGTTCTTCTCTTACCTTTAGAAGTCTTCTCCGTGCAGCGTCCCTGCGGCGTCTTCCAGCTGGAATTCACTCTGCCTAGGCATCCGGCCTAGGCAGAGCGGACTACGCATGCGCGGGCATGCCTTCGCATGCGCAGTCGGCTCTGCTCAGGCGTCAGGCTGGGCAGAGCCGACCGCGCATGCGCAGTCAGCTCTGCCTAGGCCCCGATGCCTAGGCGGAGTGAATTCCAGCTGTAAGACGCCGCGGGGGCACTGCACCGGGAGAAGACTTCAAGGGGAATCCAGCCCAACCGTCACTCGTGGACTTGGTAAGTATAATTTTATCGAATTTTGCGTACCCCTGAAATGAGCATTTCCCCCCATAGACTATAATGGGGTTCGAAATCCGTTCGAACAGTCGTACAGTGTGCGGCTGTTCGAATCGGATTTCGAACCTCGGACATTTTAGAGTTCACTCATCTCTAGTCACGTCATATCATGTCAAAAAACAGAAGTCTAATGTATAACATAATCTGATTTATAAGACTATTGTGTTGCAATTTAGAATAAAAAGTGAAAATTAATGGAAAAATATTAAGAATAAAAAAAAAACCCTTTTAAAATGAAGAGTTTGTCATATTTCACAGAAGCGAGCACAGCGTGTGCTTCATGTGCACTTTAATGTGTGTCCTTCAAATGATTAAGTGGATGGAAAAGCACATTAAAAACATGACCTAATTTTCCTTTATATAAAGGATCTGGGATGCTGCACAGTAAAATGTTACACAATTCAGACCAGTTCAGTTTACAGTTCTTCTTCTCCTCAAGCAGACAGCGCTGTGTCTGTGTAATAGCAAAAGAAGGGATTATGGGTGGAATCTTAAATCATTATCGTCTGCTTCTATGGCAGACATGTGGTTTACAGTCCTGCCCTTAGTTATGTACGAGACAGAAGAATATGTTCACCTCACATATATCTCTTGCTCTTCTTCAGGCTGAATAACAGCTTTGGCTAGCCTCCATAGGTATTCATTATACCAGATCTAATGATATTACCCAACCACCTCATTGCAAATTACCAGAGATGACATACTGAATCTGAATATACGTATATCTGTCTAGATCTGATTAAAGTGGTTCTCCAACATCAACAACCTATGTCCATATAGGATGCTACAAATGGAGTCACCTGCTGGGGAGAACCTTCCACTCACCAGAGCAGAGGGCAGCCAAGAAAGAATAAGCTCTGCCATTTATGTGTCCACCTTTACTATATGTGAGTCTGGTTTAGGACAAATTTAATACATAATCATGACATGCTAGTAAAATCCTTCATAGTCTCCAAAGACGTCAGAACCACAGAATGGTCACAAATGGACACATAGTATAAAGATCTTCCGGCAGAGTATCACAGAATCATGTCCATTTTTTGTCAAAGCTGGTCATCTTGCACCACATATCTTGGGATATGTTGAGAAAAGTAAGGAATATGGGATAAAGGAAGATCTTTTGGATTACGCTCAAAAGGGGATCAATGTTTTCAGATAACCCCTTTAATTTTGCCACTCAAGAAGGGAACGGACAGTTTAACTTGCGTTGAACATATAAACTTGCATCAGTCTTACATCATGTCAATAGCAACTAGTCTGTATAACGTTATGCCAGCTCACCTGTACTGGTACTAGACATCCTACTCTTGACTATGGGCAAAGGCCAAGTGCTCATGTTTTTTAAGGACACCTCCCTCAGCTCTTCTTGCCTATACAATAGGGTCCATTTGGTTCTTCTAGTCTTCAAAGGTGGCTGTTCTTCTGTTACTAAACCATTGGCCACATCTCTGCTCATCATGAACTCTGCCTGACTACCACGGATAACCAGACTCAGCATACCTTAACCAATTGATCTACAGTCTGCCTATATCTCCTGTTTGCCACCTTGGTGTCACATCCTGGTGTCCACTTTTCAACTTCATGCCAGTCCTTGCTAACAAGGACAACTGAGAAGGTGGCAACCTGGAATTTTTCTGTAGGAAAGTCCAAACTGCATTATGTGGGTTACGGTGAAGAACTCACAACCCATGGCCACAAAACTGATGGCGGATAAGAGCAAAGGAAGATACACAGAATATACATCATGGCTTTCTCTATCTAGAACATCTTTAATTGAAATACCTATCTTTACATCTTCTAGTTGCATCTTTTCAGAGTACACATTTCATGTGTCCCTCCAGTTCATAAAATAGAGGATGATGGTATTAGTTACTATTGGTTCCAGGGTTTTGAAATAAGCAGCCATGAGGAATAGTTTTACCACTTGCTGGATGTAATGGAGGAAAGACACAAAGATATAAGGATAGATCTAAAGCAGCAAGACTCTACCCATGAGAAGTGATGAGCAGTAACACCAAAAACAAGGAACAGTGATGAAGAAATGATCCTCGGCCACCATGACACCTTACCTCCAGTGTAGGGTTTCCAGTTGTAATATTTCCCTCGGAAAGGCATATTATCGAAGTCTGCACATTGCTTTTCTCTGAAGTCACGTGACCCTGATGGACAAGGCTATGGAGGAGAGAAAAAAACAACTAAATGTAAGTTCTAGTAAAGGTATGTGACATGTATTGTAATATACATAAGGTAGTACGTTATATACAGTATTTTATAAGTAATTGTGCATATACATAAAGAAATATTCTCATTGCAAGAAGAAAGGTTTTAAATATAGAGTTAAAGGGGATATATCCCCTCTTATACATTTATGGCATAGCCACAAAATATGCCATAAATACATCATTAATGTAAGTTCCACCTTCACTGCCTTAATGGAGAGCTGACCAGGTTCTTTGTGTAACTAGAGACTAGGAGTCGGCTGCGGACAAGTGCAGCTACCTCTTCCATTGCAATGTATAGAGAATGTGGCCATTAGCATTGGCAGTAATCTGATGGTTAGTTATGGATTCCATGCTGTGTAAACTTGCCTTCAAAGGCAGACCCATTAAACTAGACAAGGCTGAGGCCCAGGTTCCCATTGTACCATCTGTCCCCAGTACAGTTGGTTAGTGTCAGATTGCTCATGAGAATGGGCATCCTCTATACCACCATGTGAATGGAGTGGAAGTCACATAGACATGCTTCCGTCCCATATATCTTAATGGGACTGTCGACAAGAAAGTACAACACACAGCCATCACTGGTTGTCCAATAGAGTTGGATGGAGCTGCTACACACCTGTACAACTGCTGCTCCATGCAGAAAGAGACACGAGGGATTCCTGTTCTTAGGGACCTAGAGGGTGTACCACCAAACTGATCCCACGCTTACCACCCATCCTGTGTTTCAGATAGGCATGTTACCCTGTATAACTATACAGTAGTAAAGCATTGTACAGTTGGCATGCAGATTTCATTGTATCTTGTGTAATGTTGGAAAGGCAAAAATAATCGAGGTTGTATAAACAGATTTAAGTGTTACACCAGTTCCTCAACAGCTTTAATCTCTAATGCATGTCAAGGATCCCATAGCAATTAATCCATCAGGTATCTCCTTATAAACACACATAAAAAACAGATGAAGAATCTCCAATGTAAACAGAGCTGCGGAGAAGCAGTCACAGTCCTGCAGCACCAGCTGTTCCAGGGTTTCTGCTGAGATGTACCATTAGCCTCCTGCTAAGGGAATTATCCAATTGCTGTGCAACATAATGAAGTCCATCAACTACCAGTATAAATAATTTTATGAGGAATGCAGAAGAGAAGAGTTCATGTTTAACATATGCCCTAAACCATTACAGACCGAACATCCAAAGCAGCGAGCGCTGATGAGGAGCGACGTCTATAGGCTCGGGATAGCAATGTCCACCTGGGCTCTGTCATGGTGTACCTTTTATTGTTGGCAAGAGTAATGCTGCTGTGCTTTTCTAGCTGTCAAATCTAAAAGGTGTTGTACCCCCAAATACCTCTATAAGGCTCATGACCCTAGGCAGCGTGTTGCCCATATTGTCAGAAAAAGCTATAGATTGTCGCATATAAGGATACTTTTTCATTCAGTTCCTCATATTCAAACTGCCATAGATTCACATTTTGTCTAACCAGACAGGCAAGGGGCTCCATTGCCAGCTTCAAACCGTAGCGATGACAGAGGACACCCCTGTCTATTCCTCTTTCAAGGCCTAATTTCTCTACTGACTCACCCCTAGCTACTGCTGCTGCATATAGAAGCTGTACCCATTTCAAGAACTGAGGACCAACCCCTACTTTTCATAACACGCCCATAAATTTCCGCACTCCACACTATCAAAGGCTTTGACAGTACTAAAGGGCATTGTCAATGGAAACTCCAATTGCAAACCTGAGCACAGTATTAGAAGAAGACATTGAATCGATGGAAGTCTATAGTCTTGGACCATCAAAGATTTCCCGAATGGAAGACTCTGTAGACAGCTTAAAGGCCTTTAATATGTCTCATAGATGAATTTATTGGAAATCTGACCATTAGGTGACAATAAGTCCCAGAATGGCTTTTCCCTATCATGCACTATGCACACATTGGGACTAGCTCCTAAAGAAAACTTTACAATTATCCACAGGCCCTCCTTCATCTGAGGTCAAGACTATCATTTGGCCTCCATCAGACTTATGTTCCTAGACATAGCAGTTTCAACCGTACAAAAGAGTGCTTTGTTACACATAATTCCACCGGGAATGTTTTTGCCCCATAGTATACATTTTTTGTTTTTATATTAGTTTTTTCTTTTGCAGTGGGACCTATGGATGGTTGATGCCACTGTATGTCATCCTTCACAGGCCTTTGCCAGATGGGTATCTTGTGATGGAAGTTACCAAGAGCCCGACACTTATAAAAATCCTGCAAACGCATTCATACCACAGTCTGCATACGTATACACATACTGCAACTACCCCATTTGTTTCTTTTAAGACCTCCTTTCGGCACACATTTGGGTACATTTTTGGTAGTTATTAGTTTACTATTTACATAAAGTTCCAAACATATATTGCCAGTCTTTATTGTCTATTCTAGGAACCTGTATGGAGGGGACAAAACATAGTTTGCATTCGTGGAATATAAAATGAGTCTAATTAATTAAAACAATGAAAGCCATCGAATTGTGCCCAAATGTCACACAGCTTTCTGGGAAGTACAGCCACAGACTGTAAAAACAAATGTTTCCCTTTAAGCTTAATGTTAGACACATGAGTGCCAACTGGAGCCATGACAAAAGGACAGGTTCTTCCAGACACAGTATTTGCTTAACATCCAAAAAAATTATACTTAATGCTCACATTAGAAAAAGAGAAATAGAAAAATATTGTAATTGAAGGACATAAGATGATGTATCTAGGGGTACAGGTGCCACATTCTGCAGATCTTACATACATTCAAACAACAGGGTTATTTCCAACGTGGCATCAAATGACAGTCATTGAGAGATGTAAGTGGCGCTGATGGGACGTGGCCAGCTGCCCCACTAAAGTGCAAGAGGATCCTTTGGAGGAGACAGATTCTGACATATCAACAGGCCCAAAGGTTCATTAGAAGACAAACAGAGTGAACACTTGTTTGACCTACAGCTGTACCTAACAAACCTCTCATAGACATGCTTGCTTTGTTTCGATGAGTGTACATGTGTTTCAACGGCAGTAAGAGCCTCTAGATAGTGGGTCGTCATCCCCAAAAACAAAAGAATCAGCTCTGGAATTCAACATGCCCAATACTTTATCATCTAACATAACCAGGCGGTAAATCAGGAGGCTCCCATACACAATAAATCAGAGATTCTCATACCTCACCCATCAATCTGTTGTGATGCCTGGGCCTTAGGGGGCGTTCACAGTACCGTCAGTGTCCGACAGATAGTGTCTGCTCCTAGTGTCCGTTCAAAATCTTGCACGGACATTAGGAGCAGACACTAGCTGTGTCCGTGACACTTGTCATTCATTTAAATGCAGATCGGGTGTGTTCTTTTGCACTCCGTGCCCTTCCTTCACTGTCCGCATGTAAAGATGTCCGACTTTTCAAGTGGACAGAAAAAACCTACATGTCGTGTTTTTCTGTCCGCGTGAAAAGTCGGACATCTTTACAAGCGGACAGTGAAGGAAGGGCACGGAGTGCAAAAGAACACACCCGATCTGCATTTAAATGAATGACAAGTGTCACGGACACAGCTAGTGTCCGCTCCTAGTGTCCGTGCAAGATTTTGAATGGACACTAGGAGCGGACACTACCTGTTGGACACTAACGGTAGTGTGAACACCCCCTTACTAGAAAATAAATACTACCATGGACTTCCAAACAAATGCCACTGTGCTGTACACATAATACTCTAATCAGTGGCAACCACAGTACAGTACACATCATATCTGTAGCACCAGTATCCAGCAGAAAATACCTTCCAGAAGAGCCAAACACCACAGCGCAACTCAACATCGCACCCCAGCAACTGCAAACAAATACCACTGCTCAGCACAAAATACCTAAGGAGACGTGCCGAACACTACAGTCCATCAATGGTACAGCGCTGCACTTGCTCTAAAAATTTTATGGGTTTTACAAATAACTTTATTGATAGGTCCTATGTACTCAGTAGTGATAACAATGTTCTGTATAGATTGGTGGAGAGCCCTGATTCCCCAAATGGCCCAAGGTCCATCTGACTCTTTATGGGGGTAACATTATAATAGATGGATGAATACTGTCAGAGGGCACCTTTTCTCCAGTGTGAAGTCCAAATGTCCAAATACACCTTGATAGTTAAGCCTAGGTTCACATCTGCGGAAACCACCAGGAATCGGACTTTTCTCTCCGCAAGTTTCAATATAAAAACGGTGGACATCCAAATGACCCCATTATAGTCTATGGGGTCTACTGATGTTCATGGGAAAATCCTCTCAGACCCGAATGACGGAGAGCTCAGTGCAGATGTGAACCTGGCCTAAGAAATGTCTTTATGAGACAACCTCTTTAAAGTTACGGAAACCCAACATATTGCTCCCCATGTAACAGCATGCCGCTCCTAAGTGCTATAGAGTATAAAAACGCTGAAATGTTATTACTTATTAAACTAGAACATCTGTTTGTAAGTCAAAGACTATTATTGAAGGCACAAATACAGCAACGTCAATACTTTGCCTACTGGTGGCTAGGCTGTAATGATAGCTTATTGTATCTGTAGTACTAGTGCACCGTATAACAAATACAATACCTTCTCAGAAGCCTTAGTAATTACAGCTTATTTTTATTCTGCTTCCTACCGCAGCATGTCAAGGCTGTAGGATTTGGAAGGTGAAGCCATTGCACATTTTAAAACTATGCGAATCATACTGAAATGCCAAGTGAAGTCTGAATATTTGTGAATTACACCACACGACTAGTAAAAACATTGTGTTCCCTGAGCAGTATGATGCTGCTTCGGTATGTGTGACTTAGCGGTAGAGGAAAAATACAGAGGAATCGACAACAACAAGATGTCATGATTCCACTTGGGTACAAAACAGAATGCCCCAATAATGACAGCATACAGTGTCGCGTAGAAATCAGCACTACTTCACTAAGGAAATAGACTTCATCCGCCTTACAAGTAAAACCTTCCAAAACCAATCTTCTTTATTTTTTCCAGTGTTTATACCCCCCTGGAAATGAGAGAACGGAATAATGCCAGCAAAAATAACACTTAAATATAGAAAAGAGGTGACTGAAGGTTATTCAGCACCACTGGTGGAAACATGAACTAAACCATCACATCCATGAAGTCAGGACACAGGCATGAACAAATATGCCAAGCCTGAATCAACGGTCCTTCGAATAGATTCAACAAATTTTTCAGATTCACTTTTTTGGCAAATTTTGTAGGCAATAATTTGCTAACTGAAGTACGGATTGTTTGGGTTGGATTGATTATGTTGCTTACCTTTAATCTTTAGGTAACTTAGTCCAAGATAGAACAAAGTCAAAGGGGGATGTATATGAAGACTAGCGTTTTTATATCTCCTCATCCCCGGAAGAGGGCGAGGAGACGGCCGATGTAGTTTTCAGGCATCGTTCACCACAATTTTTTTTTTTTTTATTAAAGGGAGACTTCCATCAGTCTCATGTTACCTGAAGTACAGGTCTCTATCTATATGCAATTAGGGGAGAATCTAAAATGGAGTCACCGAATGGACACAGAATTTCAGAGTAAAACTTAAGTTTTCTGCAATGATGGATGGTCAGAAATTTACGCTACCTTTGGATCAGGAAACTGAAGACAGGTTCCATTTAAGCGGAGTTGGATTAGAACTCCAGAATACACAAGGATCCTTGAGTGACACCCGACATTGACACAGTAAAGGTCCAGTAGGACCAATCCCATACTTTACTATCTCAAACCTTGCTGATATGTCCTGCATGTGCAACGATAACAGAGAAGTGTAGGATGCCTTTAAAAATTAACATGTTCTGTGTATATATAGAGGGTGACCCTCAAAATAATTTCCATTAACCCATGCAACTCTATTCCAACTCTTAACTTTAATTTCAGTGACTTCTTTTAATGAAAAAGTTACCATGTACATAAGGTAAGTTGGAATACATCCAATCAATTGTACGTCAGATGGTTGGTACAAATGGTAGACATAGGCTAGGTTCACATCTGTTCCAGAGTCTCCATTGGAGACTTCGTCGTAGAAACTGCCGAAATTCAGAGGAGAGAAAAGTCCTGCACAGAAGACTTTACTCTCCTCTGGTTTCAGTGTAAAAATTGTAGAAACTCCAATGGACACCTGGTGTACTCCATTGTGGTCCATGGGTGTACATGGGTAACTGCTGGTTTTAGCAGTCCGGGACTCCGTCGTCTCTACAAAAGTGTAGTTTCAGCCGACTACAGCCAGGTCTTATGACTAACCATGGCTGGAGTCAGAGTCAGACTGGGGAAAAATAGAGGACTTGGAGTCAGGGTTTGGCATACCAACTCCAGAGCCCACCAATTAAATTCAACCTGAGAGATTTTTTGGCAGATATTGGTCTGCCATCAGTCATCATGGGGTGTTGCTCAATTTCCAAATAATCAATATCAGCCTTTTTTTGTTAACTTATCTTATGTGTATGGGCTTTAGCTTAAGAATCATCAGAAACTATCACTACAAAGACACCGTATTGACAAGAGAATGGTAATACCCAGCAAGCAATTTATTCCTACATTTCCAGGAATGGCACAAGACAGAATACTAGGAAAATGTGGTATATTGTTATTTCATGTGGAATGCAAGTATTTACTAATCCCGACATGTCAGGAGAACAGATGGAGACTTTTGATAAAACAGAAAAGCAGATACGCAAGCATTAGACACATACAGAGGTGCGACATACGATTAGACCGAGGGTTTCCATGAAGCCACTGGGGTTAGTAGAGCCACGGAGCGCCATGTACTAGAGTTTTACAGCTGCTAGCAAGATTTTTCATTTCCTGCCTTTTACAGTCTGCATTAGGAGTTTTCTAAATTAATAAACATTGTTTTGTAAGAATGCGCGGCTTTCTAATACCGAAAAGTGGCCTGGAGGAGGAAAGTAATTTTCATGTATGAAGAGCAGTCAGGGAACAGGAGAAAGGAATTAGTTTACCCTGGAGAGGTAGGAGACCTTTTTTTTTTTACAAAGAGCAGAATCAGCAAAGAGTTACGTCTTAAAATTATTAAAGGGATGATGGATGCTGACACTGAGCATAAACGGTCGGGGAAAAACAGCAGGTTTAAGAATCACATTAGTCATGCACAGACCATCAGGTTCTTGTATGGTTAATTCTAGCATTCATCATGAGTGGGGCTCCGAAATCCCTATCAGGAGGCGGATCACAGCTCCTACATGATTTTATATGAGAACATAGTGTTTTTTACTTTTCAATGACTAAGTGGTGCCATGTTGTTGTGGCCCAGGATATAAACTGGGTAAAAGAGAGGCTGCCCATTCTCATGTAGCAGCTCCTATAATATCCAATACTGGTCTAAATAGCTAGGTAGGCAAAATTGTCATAGTCTAGAGGTTCCTATTAAAATGCTAAAAGGGTTAGCCAGGACTTTAAGGGTGAGTTCACAGGGGTATTTTGGTCAGGATTTTGAGGCCTTATCCACCTCAAAATCCTGACCAAAAAGACAGCTCCCATTGAAATTAATGGGAGCCGGTCAGTTCTTTTTTTCCAGGAGCGGATTGTTCTGACTCCTGGAAAAAAGAACGGACATGCTCATTCTTCAGGCGGAGTTGCCTCGCAAATCCACCTTAAGACACTCCCTCCTCCTGACTAGGCCCATTCATTTGGGCCTAAACTGGAGCGGAGTGCGCGACTGAATGCCGATGCACTGCACCAGCATCCAGTCGCAGCTACCCGTATTATGGACCCCCATGTGAACCCGGCCTAATACTCATGACCACTCGCTCCTTAAGATATGATATCAATATAAAAACACTTGAGACATATCAAAAGTGGCTTTACAACAAGCATCCCCATTAGAAATTTTATGCTCTGGTCTATAAGAAAAGTAGATTTTTTGCAAACAATCCCACAAGATTGTGCACTTTCAACCATGATCATTTGAAAGAGATCCCTTTTTCCTATATTGATCAATTGGTTGGGTTTAGAAACCCTGATTCTTGCTCTGATCAACTGGAACAAGGAGCTACTGTACAGGACAGGGCCTGAACTAGATCTGTTCCTATTCAAGTATTAGGCACAGAGCAGCAGCCCTGTTCACTGTGTAGCGTTGATGTAGGTATACTGTGCTTATTACTTGTATAAGAGATGAGCTGGTTCTGGGCCTATCCTGTGCAGTAGCTTGTCCGATCAATAAGTGTCTGACACAAGAACTGCGTATGATCAGTTGATATGGCCATATCCTGGTGTTAGATCCTCGCTAATCTGATGCAAACTATGAAACTATTAGAAATTTGAATAAAATAAATAATAATAATAAAAGAATAATTTTATACATTTTAAGACACATCATGATGCATTAAGCACAGCCAAAAGTAATTTTATACTGGTAAGTATAGCTCAGTATTCTCAAAATCATTCAGAAGGGTAGACTATGGTTCTACAGCATAACATGCCAGACCTCAAGCACACAAATAAACATTCAGCAACCTCTAAAGGGTCCGGATATTTTGGGTGGCGCAATCACAAAAAGCCACTAAACTAAATATGATAAAGGGTAACAATAAATAAGTACAATACTGGTCTTTGCTTATAACCTCTGCGCCAGGGCCTGTCTGCCTTATTTCCTGATCACAACCATTTAAGTGTGTGGGTTCCTGAAGACCAGCAAAGGTTTTGCCAAAGTCTATTTGGACTCATAGCACAACCATTAGGGTAGCAAACTAATGATATAGTATATGTGCATTATAAAACACTACACAAACATCAACATGCATACATTAATATACTAGACTGGGCTGATCCCCTGGAGGTGCTGCACAGAAAGGGTCACAGCAGACTCTACCTGCTCAGGAGGCTGAGGGCTTTCGGAGTCCAGGGGCTACTTCTTAGGGCCTTTTTCAACTCTGTGGTTGCTTCAGCCATCTTTTTCGGTGTGGCCTGCTGGGGGAGCAGTATATCAACCAGGGACAGAAATAGACTTGACAGGCTGATCAGAAGGGCCAGCTCTGTCCTGGGGAGCCCCCTGGACCCAGTACAGGTGGTGGGTGACAGAAGGATACTATCCGTGGTGAGCTCCATGCTGGAGAACAAATCCCACCCCATGTATGGGACCCTGATGGGACTTGGCAGCACTGTAAGTGACCGTCTGCTTCACCCCAAGTGTGAGAAGGAGCGCTATCGCAAGTCCTTCCTTCCAACAGTGATCAGGCTGTATAATCTACATCAGACCAAGCGAAGATCACTCCGCACAGAGAACTAATGATTATGGTTATGACTCTTCCTTCTTTCTCTTCTGTACCTTAGCTGCTATGGACTCCTAGTATATCTTCTCTTCTGAGCTTATGTGTGTCTACTTCCGTATTATATTACTGTGTATTATCCTGTATCTGTATTACTATGCTGCTGTAACACTGAAATTTCCCCACTGTGGGACTATTAAAGGATTATCTTATCTTATCTATAATGTGCACTTCTTATGTTTTTAGATAGACATATCGATAGATTTTTATACATATTTTTATTACTTCCACACTGATGCCTATATTGGAATAAAAGGAAACCCCGGGCGGAGACACCTATTAAACTAATAGGACAAAGTTAAAATTATCTGGAAATGGCTCGGATGGCGATATAAAGTCGCTGCCAATCACTGGCTGAGCTTGGTCCCAACTTTACGCAGCAGATGGCTAAGTGGTCATTTCCTGTCTATATAGAGGAACCAACGAGAAGAGACTGGAAAAGGACCCAAAAAGTGTCTCAAAGGGAACTGCAAAGGATTTTTTTCCTTTCATAATGCTTTTCTCAGGATCTTGTAAATAATGTTCATCAGCCAGACAACCTTTCAAGGCCGGGGTTCCATGGGCCGTAAACATCGCGATTTACCCGCCCTGGGAGAAATCGTGGAGTTTTAGAGTATAGGCAAAGTGGATGGGATTCCAGCGAATCCCATGCCCACTTTGCGGTAAAAACGCTGTACAGATACGCCACAAGTTCAAAAACCTATGGAAACGCCGGCGGTTTCCCCATAGTTATAATTGTAACAGAAAGCCTGCGGAGGAAAACTCTAAACTGTTTAGAGCGCTAAGGGAAGAACCGCGATGCTTTGCCACCAGGCCTGCACCTGAAAGAGGTTTTCTAGGACTATAAAACCAAGGTCCACTTCCTCCTAGGAAGTAACATCACATCATGTGAAGAATAGTCATGTGACCAATGGACATGATATCACTTCCTGTGAAGAGGAAGTCAACCTCAATAGTATAGTCATAGATAAACCAGTTGAGGTTTATGAGGTTGATTATTTTTCCACTTTCCCCTATTTCTTTGTCCATTTTAGTAAATTCATATATCCCCATAAAACAAGTCTGGAGCATCTTTTCTTACAACTGTATTTTGCGTTGTTCCTTTTTTGACCTTGTGGAAGCTATAGAAGAAAAAGACATTGGGGTGTGATTGGGACATTCATTCGCTACGAGACTGTGTAGGCACAACCCTTTTGACAAGACAAGTGGTAAAACCCAGCCAATGCATCCATATATTTCTAGGAGGAATAACAGAGGAACGGCAGAACATATCATTTTAAGAAAAGGTGCCCTAAAAGTATTATTTTTTGGGAGAATATTAGTTTTTCACTAACTACCACCCGCTTTTTTCAGACATGGTTTTGCTCCACAAAATCATTACAAGAAAGTCCCTATTTTAGGCAGGCTCGGAGTCAGGTGTAAAAACAGCAATGCTGCAGGATAAATATAACCGTACCTATCAATCAAAGAGTAGACTGTAACTAAGCAACGTTGACAGGAAGTGTTCTGTTTACTTACATCAGTGTTACATGATCGGTAGCGCTTCCTTTCCCCCAGGCAGTATTTTCCTCCTCCTGATGGTCTGTAAAAAGGCACTGTGCTTTACTTATGTAAGTCAAGTATTTTCATTGCGCTGATAGTCACACATCACAACATGGAAGCAACTCTGGGTTTTAGTTTTAGTTTATAAACGCCAATTTCTAGAAGTAGCGAAAATTACAATTTGACCTTTCCTTATTAAATCTTTTCATTACCTTTGAGCCCTGATGGGGATAAAAGGGAAATAGGATCCGGCTAGAAGATACAGAGATAGACAAAACACGTATAGTGACCTCACTGCCTCTTGGTGATATCTGGCGTAATACTACTCTAATTCAATTGGTATGGTACTTGGCGTATGGTACTAAGGGTGACAGGGGACCAATACTGATTGCTTTAACCGTTCTCGGGGAACACAATATTATGATGTTTTATTACAGAGTGCCATAGGCAACTTCTCACTGACAACTAAGGGAACTAGATGTGACCAATGTATGCAAAATACGTAGACAGGGGAACAAATTTACTATTGAAAATGCACCCTGTGTTTTGTTTGTACTGTTTTAGACACTTTCTGACAATTGCGGCACCTTGTACATCAGGCGATGGGGTTTACAAAATGGGATGGGGCTTGTCAGGGAATAGGCTGTAACGAAAGATGCAAACAATGCATCAAAAATGCACAATTTTGGTAAATTTTCAATGGAAACTAAGCCAACTCATAGGAGGTGTAAACTTATACTAGACAGTCTAAAGAGACACCAGATTTATCATCCAACAACCCTGTGATTTTATAAACTTTCTGGCCTATGGTTGTACTGTATAAAATTTATTCGCTACACTTTATACCAATAAGTATTTGGACACTCATGCAAATGAAAATATCTGTAGTATCACGCCTTCCGCCGTTAAATATTGTGTAGGAAACAGCATTGACATTAGTCACATGCAAGATGCCACAAAGTGCAGTTGTCCGATTTCGAGAAAGGGGTAATTGTGGGGTATCACAAAAACGGTTGATCCTTTAGGGACACTGCAAGTGAACTGAATTACCCAAAATCGACAGGGGCCTATAGGATTACTAAGTGGAAGGTGAACGGTGATTGTCGGAATGTGCCCCGAGTCGGCAGACCCCTGAAACTGGGAGATAGAGACCGATGAGTGCTGGCCAAAAAATTCGGAAAAACTGCTTGCAACTTTTGGCTCACATACACCAGGAGTTTCACCAGGCATCCGGGAGTATTGTGTCACTCAATACCATTCATAAGGAAGCATCTGCTGGGGTCTACCAACTATTGAATATGGGTCCAAATAGTTATTGGTAGACAGTGTATTAGTAAATCTAACCCATAGCATTAAGTTGTTAAAATAATTTGCTACCTATAAAACACCCAATAAACACCGACCCCCAACCTATCTCAATTTAAAGGTTTTCAGGGATGTTAAACCAACTAGTAGCATTAAATTAGATTACTGTAAGGAATTATATAAAACTTGGTGCCTTAAAAAGGGAACTGTCAGGCTCCAGCATTCGTAGCATCAAGTAACTACTTTCCAATGGCGCCCCTCATTAAGTTTTATGTAGGTGCAATATCAAGTTATAAGCGTTTAGCTTTAAATTTGTACATATACAAATTTACTTTAACTACTTTATTTTTTTAAAGTAGTCATCTCGTGACATTTATCTCAAGATATGTTGAGACGTTAAGCCAATAAAAAAGGTGAAGAATCACATCTGTATGTAGAAATCATGATTCACCTCGGCAACAAATAACTTGATTGGTTCAAAAATATTGACCACAGTGATCACAACTCTCAAAAAGTGGAGGAGTTACCCTGAGCAGCCAATCAGAGTTCAGACTCCACTTGAAAAGTGAATCTGATAAGTTGCGACAAGCAACCAGGTCCCTTTTGATACATGACATCCAATGTGTAACTTTTTGTATACTCACATAATTAACTTTTTGTTTAATACTAAATGAACAAAGAAACAGTCAAATTATAAAACGTACAAAACAAATATCGACATAAAACAGGATACAAATGTTTCTTTAGGTTGGCTCAGGCTTACTTTAGCTACTTACGCTGGACTGTCACAGTGTCTTATGGATGACGAGACTCCTCCGCCACAGGTTCTGGTGCACTCTCCCCATACAGACCAAGGACCCCAGTCGCCATCGATACTTTTAGGCCAGGTTCCAAAAGTTACACATTCACCTTGGTAACACCACTAGAAATAAATGGGACAGAGAGAATGTGAGAATAAGTATAAGAAAAATACGCTCCAGTACGTGAACATTTCTTACAGTGCCAATACTTATATAACACACATTACAATATTATAAAAGAGTGATAGGTTTTATATCTTTATGCTTATATAAGAAGTGAATATATTGAAGATGTCTAGTAGTTGGACACCCAATGGACCTCATAATAAGTCAACCAAGTCTGTCAGACTCCATGTGTTACCACTATTTTAGTGGTTCGTCTCACCAATGTACTAGTCCTCCACCAGACCAGAACAACGGAGAGGAGATGTTCGTGTGAACCTAGATTAAGAGATGTTTCCCTGTTGATCAGAAAGTGTCCTCCTCCTTGGACCTCTCATGATCAGCTACAAAGTATGGAAATCTAACAGTACGTGTTCATTTTCCCTGCAGTGCCACCACTGGAGAAATTAAGCACTACACAGTGTTCATTCAAATCAATATGTTATCTCTATAATGCATGATCGGACTGGTCCTCCATAGCAACATACACTCTATGAAGCTGCTCTGCTCTAAGAGATGAGGACCCTGATAACTGGACCCTCCTTTAATATCTCAGAATTGAATATGTGCTTTCTGAACTAAATAACCTCCTGCCTAAAACTTTTGGTACGGCGTATCGTGCTGTTCGGCGTTCTAATCCAATTTTTCTGGTTTTACAGTAAATTAAATATATTTTTAACATCATGCTGACTCTACATTTTCTGGCATCTCTAGATTTTCCAAACCAATTTTCTCTGTTGACTCAGTTTAATTGGATTTGTTACAATCTGTCAATGGTTTGTTTACAGAAAACTCCTTTTTTTAGAAAGTAAAACAGGGGACCAAGTGTGGTGCCAATTAATTGAGCAAATAAGTCTTACAGGCCGAGTCAGGTGCTGCGAGACATCACTGCATCAGCAGTCTATAGTATGTGAGTGCAACAACTGGACTGGCTAAGAGTGCCGATTGTATAGCTTCTGAGGATTACACTTCCTTTTATGATCTACTCAAGAGTGTGGGGGTCAATCTACCAAGCCCTATAATCAAGCAGACTTGAGTCATAAAGTCACAAAATAAGGCTTTGCTTCTTTTGGTTTTATCTGCACAAAAATTAGCAAATTTTTGCAAAATTTGGTGCAAGTTGCATTTTACTGGTCTACATTTCCCAGGCAAGTAACAACAAAAACATAAAAGATATAGAACATAAAATACGAGATGCAATATTCACTTTGAGTCGGAGAAAACAACCACCATTACACCAAGAAAATCGCCAATATGGAGGACTTGCACACTTACACAGTTCCCCTTTCAAGTACCAGGGTGCAAATTTTAGTTGGTTATTTCACATCAAAAACTAGAAGTATCAAAAGGGGTCGCCCAAGACTGTATATTAATGGCCTATCTGGTTCCGTATACTGAGCTCTGAGCGGCTGATCACATAGGTGGCCAATAGGGTTGAGCCGATCTTGAGACTTCAAGATCGATTTTAAAATCCGATTTCCGATCATTTTCCAGCCGATCTCAATCCCGATCTCGATCGTGAAATTTGCTCGATCACCGATCGGAATCCGATCTTTTCCGATCCCGATCCTCAACCCTAGTCAATGCTTTTCTATGGGAAAAGTCACATTTGGGGTTGAGTCGATCTTGAGATAACCTCCGATCTCGATCCCACTGGAAAAGATAGGGTCGGAATTCTGTTCGCGATCGTGAAATTTACTCGATCGCCAATCAGAATCCGATCTTTTCCGATCCCAATCGCTCAACCCTAGTGGCCAAGTCTTGGACCTCAACGTCCAATGTATGGAGCCAAAATCATATGACTCTCTACACTGAGTAGAGACTGTAATGCTCTATTGCAGCACAATTTTAGGGATTTATGAATAGTATTCTTGGGTGTGCATATAAATCATCATTGAAAAATAAAAATGCTAACACAATAAGAACAGTCAGTAACAGATATAGAAACTTAGTGGCCTGGGACATGTATTCTCGTGGTTTTCCCAAAATCCAGAGCCTTAGATAGGGCAGGGTGAGAATGGATTACAGTTTGCTGACCATTAAGCCCCATGGCCCCAAGTTGTAAAATAGGAGAAATAAAAACAGCCAAAAAAACACCAACAAAAATAAGTCAAAAGTGAAATATTATACTATTAGAAATACAATGGAATGAGTTGTCTACCATTACTATGTCGGTCATGCGTCAGATACACCAATGATCCCTGTAATATACCCAGACAAGATAGGGATGTAGTTACACATTCTGCCCACAGCTTTGGATACATCTTGCTCACTGCTGGTTGCATGAAAGACTCTTTGTAATTCAGCTCACTGCCAAGCGAATAACAGCCGCTTGGGTGTTCTAAGAGTTTTTGTGGTTGTATAATGAATGATGAAACGAAAGAGAGCACTTTTCATGTCCTCCCAACAATCAACTCTGTAGGATAACCCCATCCCCTGAAAAAAAAAGGGGATGCTTCCAGGAGGCATGAGACTGCTACAGAGAGCCGGAATGGTCTCACCAGGTCACATACAGTAGCACAACATCCATGCAATTGGTTATGTGTGAATGAAATTACGTCAGCCTAGAATGCACAGTGAAGAAATGAAGAGGAAACAAGCGGAGATCGAGGGTGAGAGCCGGTCAATGGGATCATGGCCAGATTCCCAGATGAGGCAGCTAAAAGATGCTAGCAAGAGAAAAGCCGCCATTCATAAAACACAGAACAAAGTAAGTATAGCAGCAAAATACACAGCACAGATTCACAGAAGGGAAAGACCTGAGGAAATTTCTGATGAATCACAATATGGACAAGATGGGAATGTGGTTTTCGCCTTTTCTGCTACAGCAGTAATAAGGACCTAGAAGAATTATTACAACAGGTTCATTTTAGGACCTCGCTCAGTTCATACACTACTTAACATAGCAGTAACTAATAAAAAGCGACATTCATGGAAATCCAGACCAGTAGGTTCTGTCGTAATGAACTAACCTCACACAAGGAATTACATAGTGCAGAAACTGCCCACAATTGGTGGAGAAAATTGTATATTCTCAAAACCGACTTTTTTCTACATTTCTAGTGTTTTCCATACTGATGACCTATCCACAGGACAGAATATCAGCATCAGATAGGTGGGGATCCAATAACTCAATCTACGGGGTATAATTGTAGATAGATGTCCAACCACTAAGAGCCCAATGATCACGAGAATGGGAGAGATTTTCCCTCCATTTTATATGAAGTTGTGGTCTTTTGAGGTCTGTCGAGGTACTAGTTCTCAATGAGGAGACCCAGCAGGTATATGAAGACTTACAGGGAATACTCAATGGGGAAAAAGAAGACTCCCCCATAGGAAAGAGACCTAAAACTATACAGTCTCCTTCTTCTGGACCAATTTGCATAGACCATTAAAAAAATTGAGATGGATCTGTCTAATGATGGACAACAGCAGGTAACAAAGGACTATGAACTATAATGGAGGGTATCCATCATTTTCTCCTTGAGCCGGCAGGACTTTTTAGTCCACAATTGTAGAGGGACTCTGCGCCTCCAAACTGAGACTCCAGTGTAGATGCATAACCTAATACTATAAAGCACAATTTTGGAGAGCGAAGCTATATAGCTACCAAGCTCCAACATCCAATCATTAAAACACTGGAACATAGACTATGGGGCACTGTGGTCCCTTTAAACATTCTATGCAGCCCCCCCCCCCCGCCCCAGGTTCACAGCTGGATCACTGCTGAGATTTTCGATGTTGTTCCATATTGCATAACAGTATGCTGCTTCCTACATTCAGCATAGCTCAGCATAAAACTGACAATGATATATAGAAAAAGTCGATGACTAATCAAATATTTGTACGACTGAACAAAACACCCGTCACTATATTAAAGATAAAACACGAGCACCTTAGTGTCTGATATACAATACACAATGGCAGATATTATTTATCAGCGCTAGCTCCGAATCTCTGAGCAAACGTATAAATAAGAATGTTTTATGTCCTCCTTAAAAGGCTTTTGTTACATGCGGTAGGGAGTCACTCTCAAGCTAGACTTCTCATTTTTAGGCATGCGAGCTTAAATATATTTCATCACCCAATTCAAGATGTAAGCTGCCAGTGACAAATGCAAACCCGGATTAAACCCTTCCAAATCTGATAGCTGCTTATGTTAACCTAAACTATAAATGACCCGTAGTTACCAACTGAAACCAAAGAGAGTTACTCTAGATTTGTAGAATGTTTGATGGATGAAGCAATGTTCAAAGCCTTGATCTAAATGGTCGGTAAAATTAATAATAAATAAATAAATAAAATCATGACCAATTACACAAATAAGTATAAAATACAACAGATAAAAACAAGCCGGCTAATCTAAAACCATGTAATAAAATCTTCGTACTTTTCCAGATACATACAGATTATTGAAGCCTTTATTGACCAGCGTTCATTAAAGTGTTCCTCTAAATTCTAAAACTTTACATGATCCTTAAAGGGGTTTTCCCATCTCAGTGTTTCAGCAGTCTGCCTGCAGTCTGTTCTTCTCACTTCCTGTATTTCTCTCCCCCTCCCCCTCTTGTTGAACGGGCCTGGGAAGTCTCACAACACTTACACAGATCAGATAATATGCATATGCTTGTACAGAATGGACTCAGTGTTATCTGTGTGTTTACATAGAGAGATAACAGTCTTGGCTTTATCAGCAAACCACAAATGCCCTGAGCTGATTGCCCTACCATCACTGAGTAAGGGACATCACTTGTCCTATCTCACAGGTCTGTGGTTATAGCAGTGCTGTGTAAATAATAGGAGGAATACATTAACATAGCAGGCAAACAAAGCAGAATTTCTTACGCAATATAGTTAGCTAGCGTCTTCAATTTACACAAGCTACCAGTATAGATAGGATTCTTGAGCTGAGACAACCCCTTTAAGTTTCTTCCCAACACCCTTGTACACTGTGTAACAAGGAATCTCCTAAACAGGTTCTCAACACCCTTTAAAATAAGGCATGTGCCTAACCTGGGCAGCCCCCTCCCGATCCAGAGGGTCCATAGTAATCACATGGGTTCTGTCTATGGTAGCGACTGCACACCTTAAATGTAGGCATGCAAAAAATTATTTGTGCACAAAAAGTATAAGATTCCTTTAAAGGGAAACCTTTAAATGAAAAAAGCCATACTGCCCCTACGAACCTCCGGCAACTTTCATTTCCTTACTAGTCTCTGCACCATGACACCCTGACATGACAGACAATGGACCACTAGCATTGACCTGCAGGTAATTCAGAGAGTAGCAGGTGACTGGGATTGGAAAACTGAGGACCAATAAGGTGAAAATGGGTTATTTCATTATTTTATCTGCTTTCAAAATTTTTTATTTTAGCTGAACAATCCTTTAAATTATTGATTAAAAAAAAAACCTAACAAAATGTAGTCTATGGGCATGACCAGACAGTGATGCAACCAGGCACTACCACTGGGTACCACGATGGATATTGACTATGGCCGTGTGCATCCACTGCAATGTCTGGTCACGTCTTTAAGGTTAACTAGGGTCAAAATAAATGCTTACATAACATATCTACTCTTTAGGCCTAATTGGTAAACAGGTTTCATTTTAATTGCCAAAAATTCTTATAAAAACAGCAGAATGTCTCAAGCAAACTCTCGAGCTTTATTGTGCATATTATACCAGTTATCAAAACCACAAGGTATGTTGGTAGCCGACTGGAGTCCATCTGCTTTGTATCCAGGCAATCGCTTTGCATTTTATTGCAAGCCAAAAATTAACAAAAAAAAAAATTCAGTCTGCTGATAGAAATGTCTGTCTGAAATGGAGCAAAAATAGCAAATACATTTTATATACAAGATGTAAAGAAAGTCATGTGCAAAACTTTAAAAAACAGAAATGTTATTTTTTGGCAATTAACAAAATAAAGTGAATGAACAAAAGAGAAATCTAATCCCATTAATATATGGTGGGGCGCCCTTTGACAAAGACACAGGTCCATCAAGTCTAATCTACACTGTTGATCCAGAGGAAGGCAAAGAACCCAAAGAGGCTGATGCCAATTGCTTCATATCAGGGGAAAAAAATCCAAATGTGGCAATTAGTATAAAATCCAGGATCAACTTTTCTTTACCAAAAATCTGGAACATGTAACATCCGGGCCCCTCTGGCACATTGAACATCCAGGCCCCTCTGGCACATTGAACATCCAGGCCCCTCTGGCACATTGAACATCCGGGCCCCTCTGACACATTAAACATCCGGGTCCCCCTGGCACATTGAATGCACACATACAACATGCTATGGTGGTGAGTTCCATAGCCTCACTGCTCTTACAGTAAAGAATCCGCATCTATCTTGTTGGTGAAAGACGTAGAGGATGTCCCCCGGTCCCTGTTACCGACATGGGTGGAGAAGATCATTAGAAAGTTTTTTGTACTGTTCCTTCACGTATTTTGTTATTACATCTCCCTGTAGACGTCTTTTTTATTAAATTTGTTAATCTGTCCCTGTCTTCCAATCCACTCATTACTATAATAATCTTGGTCGCCATTTCTCTGCACTCTCTCTAGTTCAGTTATGTTTTTCTTGTATGACAGGGCCCAAAATTGTGAACAATAGCGGTCGTATTTGCAGACAATAGTTTATCTGCTGTATATTTGCAGACGGTTTTTGAAAGAACTCGGCAGGGAGGTTGTTCCCGCTATCTTGGAGAACTAAGCCCAGATCTTCTGTGTATGTAGGCTTGCTCCAATCCTTCTGTCATGTCATGTCATCCCAGACAGACTGGATAATGGTGAGATCAGGGTTCTGTTGGGGCCATGTCATCACTTCCAAGATTCTTACTCCAAAGGGCAAAGGTCACACCAAATACTGATGGGATTTAAATTTCTTTTTTAATTATTCACTTAATTTTGTTAATTACCAAAATAAACTATTAACACTTCTATTTTTGAAAGCATTCTTACTTTGCAAAAATTTTTCCCAACGCAGTACTATATATTGGAAAATAAGTAAAAATGCAACACTGGATCACAGCAAAAAAGAGAAACTCTACCACAAACTGTCTAAATCCAAATTGTAAAACACGAGCTCAGCGTCCTCTATAACTGTGTGTCGTAAATGGGCACACCTTGCTAACATACATAGTGTCTCAAGTCAGCATGGAAAAGACTTTTTACATGGAAGCCGGTCAGGCCTTCTGAATGAAACCATCAGCAAGGAATAACAGAGCGTGACAGCTACGCTAAAGCTTTCTCTCTCTTTGTTTTAGCACCAGGTCGAAAGTCAAAAAGTTATATAGTCTTTGTTGAAACCAGGCCAGCTAATATAGTCAGTGCTAAAGATGGATGACGGTTGCCATTGCTAGCTGCAGTACAAAGGTCTGAAAGCTTCAACAATGAAAATCATAGTACAGGATCCTATCTGGGAAAGTCACATATATAAAGGCAGTCACATCGGGTCCATGAACACAGGCCAAGTATGATGGCACATGGAGTGCTTATGGGAGTCTTGTAAGTACTTCCTGTGCCCCTAGGTTCTCCTTAAGAAAATAAATACCCAAAAACTCTAGATGCCTCTGTATAAAATCTGAAAAACAAGGAAGCATAGGCACAGGGCATTTCATGAGCTCCCCATTATGGATCAGAACAACACAGATCCATAGGGCACATGGCTGTATCCATTGTGGGGAATCGCTCAGGTAGATGCTTTGCAGCAGTGCAGGAAACAGGGACACAGAGACTGGATTACACTCAAGTTCAGCTTTTATTTTCACTTGAGCTGCATAAACTGCCTTTGCAAAGGCATAAACAAACAAAACAAAAGCCTTCTCGGCTGAGAACTAACTAAACATATGAAACTGCTCCCTGACTACACATGAGCCTGGCTGCCAGACTCTCGCTCTGGTAACAACAACGGGAGGCCCAGTACCTGGTTTGTAGGTTCTGTTTGGACAGGTCAGGTCTGTCAGTGTGGTGCCACAGGTCCTAGCACTACACACAGCCTAATATCAGGCCTTGATTAGTCAGCTGACCTCCCTGGTGTGGGTCTTTACCAAACACTAGAGATGAGCAAATATACTTGATCGAATACCTCCGTCGCATAGCTCCCGGCGCCAGGGAAGGTGGGAGGGGCAGTAAAAATTCGAAGCCCCGGAAGTGTTTTTGCAATGGGAGCTATGCGACGGAGGTATTTGATCGAGTATATTCGCTCATCTCTACAAAACACCCTTTAGCTGCCTGGCTGGAACATACCTGTCCTCCCACACCACACCCTTCACTTTCTCACACCATTAAACCAAACGCATCCCAATAAATGCAAGCTGTCTTCCCCATTTCAGAGGTCAGTTGCACATTGCAAGATAGATAAGCTCTAGTACTTCTCTTTGACAGTCTCATAGAGATTAATGGAGTGTCAACTGGAGGGACTCTGGACCCTTTCTTACAATCAGTGGGGGTCCCATGGTTCTATCCAGTGAATGGAACCAATGACGTGTGGGTCTCCCTTTCCAAGGCCCCTATAGCAGCGGCATGGTCTACTTCTATGGTGTATGCACTTTTAGCTGCACGCCATCTATTCTCACAGTAAACAAAATGATACATGCTATACTCCCATTAAAACAACAGTAATACGCAAACATGTACAATAACTTCTCAATGTAAATATGAGGCGACTGAACAACTAGATTGTAAATGTATATACAAACATAGTGATACCCATTGATCGATAAGATATTGTGGTATGCAAAATTAATGAATCATTTCATCGATAGAAGACATGACTAAACAGGTAGATAAAGCCAATATCCATTATCGATTGGAAACTGATGGCATCTATACCTCTGCACTAGTGGGAAGACAATGGCAAAGCTGAAACTGCACTGAACTCAGTGTGCCATCAGCTTTGCTATGGTATATAACACTCCATGCATTAGGGGACATGAGAGAGATAGATAGATAGATAGATAGATAGATAGATAGATAGATAGATAGATAGATAGAGGGAATACACTTGCCCCTTTTTCGATGGTCCCAGTCTGGCACAAGGTCCCTTCGGCGGCAGGAATGCTGTTGGTTACACATCTGTTACTTTTGCTCAGACACCAGAGCTCTCTACACACTTCCTAGGAAAGAAGGCAGAAGCAAGTTGGTCAGAATTATAGATACAAAGTCATTGTTTGCTGTCCATTGGGATAATTTGTGGAACCAAGGACTCAGTATTGTAACATTACTACAATCCGTTTTCCAAGAATAAGCTTTACGACTTCAGGTGGAATGTGAAAACCTCTTGGCTCCTTACAGAACCATTAATAGTAACAAAGTATTCTCTTGTTCTCATCTTGACCGAGTGACCCGTATTTGCCTATGCATGTAACAGCAGTTTCTATTTGCTCAAGACTTAATACCTTATACAAGACACTTTACAAATGTACTTATCTGACCACACATGCAACAATTTCTCCTTTTGCCAAAGGAACAATGACTTCCTCTTCAATGATTGTACATGGTGATGCAATGAATATATTACAGTTCTGGTGGAAATGGATGCAAAGTGTATGTATAGACGCAATAGAGGACGGCCCGAGCTTAGACAACATATGAAGCAAACTATTGCTCGGCACTCGAAAGAAAGATGGGAGTCTTGGGGCAACACGGTGGCTCAGTGGTTAGCACTGCAGTCTTGCAGCGCTGGAGTCCTGGGTTCGAATACCTCCAGGAACAACATCTGCAAGGAGTTTGTATGTTAATCCCGTGTTTGTGTGGGTTTCTTCCCATTCTACAAACACATACTGATAGGGGGAAAAAATGTACATTGTGATCCCTATATGGAGCTCACAATCTACATTAAGAAAAAAAAAAAGAAATATGTAAGTCTTGGTTCTCCAGTGGCAGACATCACAACTTGGGTGAAGCTGCTATCTATATCCCTGCCATCAAATAATACATTGAATACAAGATATCCTACAGTATTAAAAATTGTGCCACCCAAGTAATGTACAGATGGTCCTCCACAACAAAAGCCTGTCTGATATGGCTAATAGATGTGGGCCTTAAAAAGGAATTGTAAAAATTGGTTCTCTAAACCCTTTCGCCCCTATAACTTCCCCATGGTTTATTGTGGGTGCTGTTGAAAAGGCATCCCATTATTATGAGAGTGGTTGTTGAGGGTCTGCACCCCACACACCCATCAATGGAATTTAACAGGAAGCAGACAGCTCCATTATCATTCTAGAGGCCAGAACGGAGTATTGCAGAGCCGTTCTTATTCACTTGAATGCGAGCTAAGCTACAGTGGTCATAGTAGAGTGGGGCCCAATTACCAGCTTTTCTATGGGGCCCCATATTTACTTGTTATGCCCTTGTCTATAGCTTTCTCGTGCTAACTCCCCCATATACATGGGGGCCGAATTCTATCTAACTAAGGGGAGAAAGACACTATCAGAGGAAACTCATTGTCCACCAGCAACTCATCAGGAGGCCCAGCCTAGAGATGATTGGTTGAACCTATAAAAATTCTCAGGTTTGGCCAATACACATCTAATGCGCATGGCAAATTTTACTCAACACTTACACAGATTTTTATTGCTAGTTGTTGTAAATTGTTATTCCTTTAATTATTACTGCGCGGTCATAACTCTCGAGGCGGCAGGCATTGTTGGTGGTCATAAAAAAATGCCTTCAATCTGTTCCGCTGCTCGGAGCCCCTTTTTAGATGCAGGATCTAACCCAATGGTAACATTGACTCTGAATCTTTTCATTTGTTTTACTGTTCGGCAGTTTAATAAAACATGAGAATAATAACAGGCAGTTGACATAAAATATATTATTGCGCAGTATAAATCAAATTGCTTCCTGAAGTTTACGTGATGACTCTTTCAACATCCAGGCAGGAGGCTGAAACAACTTTGAACAAAAAAATGTCTGCCAGGTGTTTAGAAATGCCTTGACAAGACTGACAGGCATTATACACAAATAACGCGCGGCCATGGTACAAACTAGTATACTGCTCATAAAACTATGGGCCCAGCAAAACAGATGAAAATCCGAAAGTTACATGAAAGTGGCAGGGACCATTAACCAATGCAGAACCTGGCAATCTGAACATTGGTCAATTAGAAACAAATGAAAAAAAAAGAAATTCTGGGACAAGTTAATTATAATGCCTGAAGTTTTTCTGCCCCCGGAGGAAATACTCAACTTAGTATGGCCTTTGTTCTACCAGAGAAGTGCTCTCCAACTTATCCTATCAGGAACATCTCTTAACAGCTGTTATCAATAAAGGAGCCTGAAGCTATTGCAGAAAGTCGACCCGCAGAGGTCAACGGAGCAGCAATTTCTCTTTAAAACATAAAAATTATCTGGTAGCCATAGAGGAGAACTTACGTACTGTAAAAAAAAAAAAAAGAAAAAAAAGAAAAAAGTCCACCTAAGAACCTGAAGAATTCAAAGTGATCATTACATATTGTCTCTAGTACATGGGCAGTATAAAAAAAGCTTGTCAGGTTAGACAGTATTCAAAAGGGGCAAAGAGCACATAGCTTATTAAGGTACATGTAAGCTAACTAACATGTTTACAGCATTTAAAGGGGCTCTATCATTGGGAAAGTCCTTTTTAACTAAACATATACTTGCATAGCCTTTCATAGCAGATCCCACTCATTTCAATGGGAGCCAGCATATGAGCGCTCCCCATTGAAATGAATGGGCTGCTTTTTTCTCTATGGGCCCCTTCGCACGGCGTAAGCTCTCGGCTTATTCCGAGCCGTACACACGCTTCTAAACACTTCCCATTCACTTCAATGGGAGCGCTTGTAGAGAAAAAAGCAGCCCATTCATTTCAATGGGGAGCGCTTGTATGCCGGCTCCCATTGAAATGAATGGGATCTGCTTTATACGCGCTGATTCTGAACGTGTTTAAGGGTGAATTGACACGATGTAACGTGGAGCGCAATCTGGCACGTATACACGTGAATGCTCCCATTCATTTCAATGGGAGTTAGGAGCGTATACGCCGCGTTATTTTGCACCCGTGATTTTGCGTGCCAGATCATGCTCCACGTTACATCGTGTGAACGCACCCTAACGTTCAGAATCAGTCAACGTATCCGAAGTGTGAATGCACCTTAAGAGCTATGCAAGTATATGTTTAGTTAAAAATGACTTTTCCCAATGTTAGAGCCCCTTTAAGTACTATCATGGTGTCTATCATAATGATATGTGTATGATAGTACTTAATTGGGCTCTATCATTGGGAAAAGTAATTGTTAACGAAGCACATGCTTGCATAGCCTTTAGAAAGGCTATTCCACACCTACCTTTTGTATGTTAATCGCCTCAGTAGTTTTTGAATGAGCCCGTTTATTCATATGCGAATTAGCCTCCAGCGAGCACCCTGGAAGTCTCAGTGTGCACTGCTCAGGTTTGAGCACTCTCTCTGCTATGTGTGTGAGAGCAGGGAGATGAGACAGCAGCAGCAGCCTTTGCTGTACACACAGGAGAGAGACAGTGCTCGCTGAGACTTCCGAATGCACACTGGAGGGTAATTAGCTATGAATAAAAATGGCCACATTCAAAAACCACTGAGGGGTTTAACATACAAAAGGTATGTGTGGAATAGCCTTTCCAAAGGCTATGCAAGTATATGTTTAGTTCAAAATGACTTTTCCCCAATGATAGAGCCCCTTTAACAAGGAGGTGCGCATACATCATAAATAGACATCACAGGAAAACTAGCTTAGAATAAAAACCCAAATAGCCAACCACAGCTAAAAAGTGCTGTGGGTTTTTTTTCTCCCTGCAGAGTTTAGCACAAAAAAATCTGCAGAGTTTTCCTCTGTGGATTCTGCTCCTATTATAACCATATGGGAAACGCCGCCATTGCCGTAGGTATAATAGGCATGCTGCGATTTAAAAAAAAAAACCGAAATTTTTTTAAATCCATTAGAGGACAATCTGGATGCCTTCCAAATGTATTACGTCATGAATCTATTCCACCTAAATGTGACCATACACATTAGATTACAGTCAGATAAATGTGCCAATTTTGGTGGAAAGAAAAATGAGACATGGTGAATCTTACGTACTTTTTTTTCTCAGGGAACAAAAGTCAATTCCAGAAATATCGAATGAGTCTTTTTTTGACATCCATTGAAGGTGTATGTCTAAATAAGTCGATTTGGTCAACTTGGATGTAATGTGCACAGGTAGATCAATGTATGGATCAGATAAAGAACAATGACTGGGATCTCACAGCTCAGGATATTACAGATGGACACTCTACAGTCCATACTATAGAACCATAGTCGGCTATAGTATGGTTAATGCTATTTGCTCTAATCGTCTGTGACTTTGTCTTATTTGCTCTTAGTCGACAGTCCTGGTGGATTGTCGGTACATTTTCCATTTCCATTTTCTTGGTTATAGTCAATTTCATAGTCTCTTTTTCGTCCTTGTTTGAATGTGGCTCTAGGGACCTTTGGTCAGGCTCCAGGGACCGCTGCTATCAGAGAACTTTGGTTAGCAGATAATAATTTGGGCTGTAACTACAGGGTGTGCTGAGGGTACACTTGGATCCAGGTCTCTCTCCATAGAGCATCATATGAAGAGACACATGTTATAGATTATATAAGATATTTGGGGAACCCTGTTACAGATTCTGCTTTGCCAACCAGAAGCTTCATGCAATGTAGTGTCAGCGCCGCACCTCCCATGAGGCGAGCTGAAGCAAGCGCTTCAGGTGGCGCTATGTTAGGGCCCCAGGCAGGGCGGCATTTTTGCTTCCCTAAGCCAGTCCAGGACAAGGTGTCCTGGACTGGCTTAGCACCGAGCGGTGGTTTGGGGAGGCCACTGGAGCAGCGCTGCTCCAGCAGCCTCCCCTCACGCTCAGGCAGAGAGCAGGTCATCTCCGTGCCTGCTCTCTGCCTGCGAACGGCGCTAAGCCCTGACCCTCCGCGCAGCCACGCCCCCTCCTCGGGGGGGGGGGGGGGGCGGCTTTCTGTAGTTCGCCTCGGGCGGCGAAAGGGGAAGGTTCACCCCTGTGTAGTGTCCCAATAAAAACACTACAAAAGTAGTAGGATGTGTTCCCCTAAATATGTAGCATTGACACTGGTATGAGACCTAGACATGCATTTGTGCCTTTAAGGGAGCAAACCACCAGGGTTGAAGGGTGAGCCATTTTTAGAAACCCTGACTTAGTGACTCCGAGTACAGGAGTTATTAAGCTGCGAAAATTTTCACATACAGTATTTCTGAGAAAGTTCACAGAAGTAGCCACATGTCTGAAGCTTAACAAAAAACAGCTCGAATAGATCAGAAGATGACAGAAATGCGGGCATACAAGATGTAAAAGACTTGTAAATATCACATTATGTCTATGGAATCTCTCATCGCAACACAAGGAAAGCGTTTGTGGGTTTCGGAAACACTGGCATAAACCTGCAAACAAGTTCTTTGCTATGAAGCACATAGGATATATCTACTCTCAATTGGTTCACTAATGCTCAAGGAGGAGGAGGCCTTTAGTCCCATAATTTAATGTTTATGTCCCATAATTTTATTAAGACATGACAATGAAGTGACAATTTTTGCTCTGTACTGGCAACTATATTCATGAACTAGCACATTTGGCACTATGCCCTTGCCAACAGACCCATGATCTCACCATCATCCAGCCAACAATGGGATGAATCCCCCAAAAAAGGACTTTCTGCGCTCTTAGGAGTAATAAATTCCCAAGTCACTTGTGTTATGTGAAAGCCTGTTTATTGGTAAAAGAGGAGACAATGCATTTCAAGGACTATAATCCTCTTCCTTAAGTGCAACAATAGATTACCTAATGGTTGGCTTCTATTCCAGCTAGAGGACAACAGTATATGAGCTTGTATGCCGCTATCCTCTAGCTGGAATACAAGCCCACCATTAGGGAATCTATTGTTGCACTTGAGAAAGAGGATTATAGTCCTCAAAACGCGTTGTGATCCGGTTTCACCAATAATGGGGCTCTGACATAACACAAGTGACCTGGGAATCTATTACTCCTAAGAGCGCGGAAAGTCCTTTTTTTGGGGATTCATCCCATTGTTGGCTGCATTGTGAACGTCCTGGTTTTCCTTGGCGTTGGACATCTCCGCTTTCACCCTCATGCTCTGTGTAACACTTACAGCTGTTGTGACATTCACAACTCATTCAGGAGCAATTTGTGACGGATCTACGCTACTTTGTGCTGCTCAGTTTCTCCCCTTTTAGTATTCACAAGTGCTCACCATCATCCAGTCTGTCTGGGATTACATGAAGAGACAGAAGGATTGGAGCAAGCCTATATCCACAGAAGATCTGTGCTTAGTAGAGATGAGTGAACAGTAAAATGTTCGAGATTCGATATTCGTTTCGAGTAGCCCCTCAATATTCGGCTACTCGAATCGAATATCGAATCCTATTATACTCTATGGGGGGGAAATGCTTGTTTCAGGGGCAACGTTCAACCAAATTATACTTACCAAGTCCACGAGTGAGGGTTGGGCTGGATCCTCCGAGAAGTCTTCTCCGTGCAGCGTCCCCGCGGCGTCTTCCGGCTCTGAATTCACTCTGCCAGGCATTGGGCCTGGGCAGAGCCGACTGTGCATGCTTGCACTACAAGTGGACATGCGCAGTCAGCTCTGCCCAGGACCGATGCCTGGCAGAGTGAATGAAGAGCTGGAAGACGCCGCGGGGAAGCTGCACGGAGAAGACTTCTAAAGGTAGGAGAAGAACCAGCGTTGATTGGCCGACTGTATAGCATTCGGCCAATCAATGCTAGTTCTACATCGAACTTTTCCATTCGAATAGCGAGTGGTACTTGATCGAGTACGAGTATTTCGAATACTGTAGTATTCGATCGCATACCTACTCGATCGAATACTACTCGCTCATCTCTAGTGCTTAGTTCTTCAAGATGGCGGGAACAACCTCCCTGCTTCCCAAACTTATTGTATTCTGGTATGTAAGATGTATGGAGATCACTGCACAGGTTTTAACACCGCCAGGTGCCCCATATCAGCTACCCCACATATTACTGAGGCACTGTAAAGCACCTTCACTAACACAAAGTATAAGACATAGATACCCAAGATGGCACCATATAACACTTCAGGCTCCCATCACAGCACTATGGCACAATGGTATTATATTTCTGCTCTTTAGATGCATATTTTTTATGATATAATGTCATTATACAACTCATGATAGTTATTTTATATTCCTGGATTATAACATTTAATATTTTACTGCATATGGAAATGGGACCTAAAACATATAGATTTTAATATTGTGAATATTTTCTTCTGTGCAGAGCTTGCAAAGTTTAACTCTGACAAAAAGCATAAAATGACCATTCTCTTACTTGTCGGTTATAAAAATCTGATCCTAATCCCTTTATTATTCCAAACCAACCAAAAATCATATTACCAATTAAAAGAGAAACTTTATCTTAATTAAATAGGAACATCTGGAAACCATAAAAGAGGTGGGAAAGGATGTAGACATAGACACATATTGGGAATACACCTAGGAAGCGGGCCTATTGTTCGCCACTAATTACTTATGATAACACATAGGCTTAAAGCATCGGGATAGAAATTAACACATCAAACGCGTCAAGATAGGAAAAAAAATACAAAAAATCATGAATATTTAACGTTTTAATGACATTGAAATTTAATGAGGTTTGAAACGAAGCCAGAAAATGTCAACATCAATTATGGATGTGAATGCCATGTAACTTTAAAGGGGCTCTATCAGCAAAATCATGCTGATAGAGCACCACATATGCATGAATGGCCTTTAAAAAGGCTATTCAGGCACCGCTAAAGTTATATTAAACTACCCCCCAGTTTTAAAATAATACCCTAAAAAAGAATGTGATCTACTTACCCATCGTGCACCATGGGCGGGCATAAAAATGGCCTGGGCGCATGCGCAGTAGCATGCTGCTTCTACTACGGCTACTGCGCAGGTGCCCAGACCATTTTTTTTTTAGCAATGTCAGTTCGTGAGCGCCGGAGGAAGACGGGACCCGAGGACATCGCAGGAAGAGGAGGTGTGGATGAAGAAGATGGCGAACCCTGAATGCCCGCCCACTGTGCACGATGGGAAAGTAGATCACATTCTTTTTTAGGGTATTATTTTAAAACTGGGGAGTAGTTTAATATAACTTTAGCGGTGCCTGAATAGCCTTTTTAAAGGCTATTCACGCATATGTGGGGCTCTATCAGCATGATTTTACTGATAGAGTCCCTTTATCTTTGCAAGATCTGCAGACCGCTACAAAAATGTTAAACGATAACCATACCAACCCATGTCTATAGAAAGTTCTCAAGACAATAAGCTAACTCTAAGTCCACACCTGCTCCCGGTTTCCGTTCTTCGGATCCGCAAAACAGAAACCCAATCCGCTTTGAAAATGGTTACCTGCAAAAACCTGCGGATCCCATAGACTATAATCACCGGTTCCACCCAAAAAATATGCTTGAAGGACTTTACTCTCCACATTTTTCAAGCAGATTTGAGGATGGAATCCCCGAACGTAAATGAAGTTGATCACAATCCAAGCAATTAGAGAAGAGATGACAATTTCTTACCCCATATTTACATTGACGAGATGTTGCTCCATATTGGAATCGACACTGCTCATCTGCATCGTAAACTTGACCTGGAGCCACTGCAGGGTACACAAAGTCACGTTTTGGAGGTTCGTTGTCAAGACATGTTCCCCGGCCTGAACTGGTTAACACAGAACAGAATTAGGACTGACAAACTTGGGTAAAATACTAATCATAGTCAAATCATGGTTATGGAAAGCTACATGAAACCGCTGTGCATACTTGAGAATAAGTGCAGTTTAAGGGTTCAGCCTGTATCACGGGCGCATGCCTTTCACGGGATTTCACCTTCTTATATAGCACTTACAGATTTACATGTCCCAGTATACAACATGATCCAGGTATCATTACTTTGGCCAGTTAATGCTATAATCTAGGTCTAGGTGTCTCAGACACTGAAAGAAAAATTGACCAATAAGACTGGGATACACAGAACATTTCTTGAAGAATTCAGTAACTACATGGTAGGAGATATTGTATGGCCAGTAAAGTATTAAAAGCATCTCATGCTTCAAAATCTCTTGATATATTAGGTAAAAATGAGTTCTCGTGTGTCCCGAGTCAAAGCCAAATGAGTAATGACACCTAATCAGTGTTCTAGTCCCAGTACCAGTTTGGATAAGACAACATAGATCATTTTATCCTTTCACACCCCTGTCAAAAGATTCTGAAACTGGAAAACCCCTAAAGGGGCATTCCCACCACAAGCAAATATTGCCAAAAAAATCTAATAGATGGGGGACCCAACTCAGCTATTAATACAAACTAGTGGAGGGGACATTCAAGGGCAGCTACGTCTATATCCATTCTCCACCTAGATGTGGTGGATGAAAGCCACCTCGCAAGGTGGGATAAGGATTAGAAGTAGGGCTGGGCGATTAATCGAAAAACAACTGAAAACAAACATCAATCTGGATAACCAATGTGATTCTGTTCATGGTTATTTTGGTTCGGTTGTTGCATTATTTAAGAGATGGTACCTGCAGTTTATGCTAAGGGTTCTCTTCAGACCCCAGGATATAAAAAGAAGAGACATAGTGGAGGTGAGCAAACATAACAAATAGTGTCACCTCTCCTGGGCTCCGGCGTAACTCCCCGTTGTCTTCAGGTCAGGAATCGTGAGGCATCAATGATTCCTGACACCAGGCAGAAGACCTGTAGACAGCAGGGAGTCATGCCAGAGCCCAGGAGAGGTGTTTTTTGTTTATTCACCTCCACTGGGCCTCTGATGATTATACTCAGCAATTGCACTTTGCGACTATACTACTAATGGCTCTTGCAACATGATTTAAGTTGTTTAGATGTGATTTTGTTGGTGGTAGACACCCTTTGGGTGCATTCACGCTACGGATACCCTGACTGATTCTGAACGTTAAAACACGTTCAGAATGAGTGCGTATAAAGCAGATCCCATTAATTTCAATGGGAGCAGGCATACGTGCGCTCCCCATTGAAATGAATGGGCTGCTTTTTTCTCTATGAGTCCTCCCATTGAAGTGAATGGGAAGCGCTCGCGTGTACAGCTCGGAATGAGCCGAGCGCTTACACTGTGTGAAGGGGCCCTATATACGAGCCGTACACGCGAATGCTTCCCATTCACTTCAATGGGAGCGCTCATAGAGAAAAAAGCAGCCCATTCATTTCAATGGGGAGCGCTCGTATGCCGGCTCCCATAGAAATGAATGGGATCTGCTTTATACGCGCTGATTCTGAACGTGTTTCAGCGTATCCTCCGTAGTGTGAATGCACCCCTTAAGTGTAAACTCTTTGTCACTGTTGAAGGTTAACCCGTTTCTCATAGATATATTTAAAGACATTTTGATCTTTGTAATTTAGTTTGAAAAAAAAAAAAAAATCACACAAAAATTTACAAAACAACTGCACCAAATTAAAATAATTTTGTAAATCCTCATTTGCTAGCTTGCCTCACGTCTGTTCCAAGAAAACATCCAATAATACACCTACATTGGCACAAACTAAATGCCAAGTCAGAAACATTGCTGAACGGCATCCAAAAGTTGTGGTATGTTTTCCTGTGCCATGTCATTTGTTTACTGCCAAAAAGGTGCAAGTGAGATACACATGTCTAGACTGGGGAAAAGTAGTCTCAACATGGACCACTAAGTCACTTGCTGGAACTAGCTGCCGACCGAGTCTCTGCCCAAATATCTGTTTAAAATAATAATTATGACAAAAATCCCAAAAAAAGATTCCGAGTTTTAAAATCTACTGAATCACAAAATGCTTAGTTCATTCTCGGTCCTAAAAAAAAAAAATGTTTCCACATAAACTTGCGTTTTCTTCCTGATACCTCAACGTCTGCCAAAATAAATCTTACAGAACAAGCTACTTTCAACATTTGAGGATCATCAGCCAGAAAATTAATCAGGCTTTGCCCTACAGTCAACTATATTTTTGGCATAATAATATTTTTTTGTAAAGACAAATTCCCCGAGAACCACATAAGAAATTTTTTATGTAGTGCAAAGACGTAGAACGATCAATCTTTTCATTATATTTGGAAATTTTTGTCTATTGTACTACTCTATATGAAAGTGAAACAAGATGACCATGCTGCGCATTACCCTGTCAGAAAAATCTGTTTCAACTGGAATGTCCGGAAAACAAGACCATTGATTTCATCTGTCATCAAAATGCTCATGTTGCAATCATGTAATAAATGCATTTCGTACTATGTAAAGGTTATTTCCACTAATTTGCTTACGTTGAGATCCTCCGACTCAGGATCACCCTTTATTGGCCAAAGCGAAGAGGCTTTTATAAAAGCAGCTATCACACTGGTGGATCTGACCGGTCCACGAACTACATTGTGGCAATTCAATAGAATGGCCGGTATGTCATACTATACATCCCCTACTTAGGATGATACTGGTCCTCAGTGAAGACATTCAGCTGTGGTAATGTGTCTAATGGTAGGTTACCACTACTGTGTTTAATGTCCATTGCTCTTATCCATCAAAGGATGTTAAAAGCAACCTTGTTACTGATACAGACAGAGCCCCGTCCATCTCCAGCCACAACAACATACATATATAAACATTAGAGATGAGCGAACACTGTTCGGAACAGCCGTTCCGAACAGCACGCTCACAGCACGCTCCCATAGAAATGAATGGAAGCGGCCAGCACGCAGGGGGTTAATTGGCCGGCCGCCGGCAAAGTCTGCGTGCCAGGTGCTTCCATTCATTTCTATGGGAGCGTGCTGTTCGGATCGGCTGATTTGAACAGTGTTCGCTCATCTCTAATAAACATGATGGAGGGGTTCTTCCATCATGTTGGTTACTTTTCTGATAGAAGAAAAAGTTGTGCATGCAAGAATTCAGTTCTTCCATTACAAACGTAAACAGACATGATGGAAGAAAGCTTCCATCTTGCATTTTACATTACAGCGAATGGGGACAGATGCAGATGGAGGGGGCTCAGTCTGAATCCATCAATCTATTATCATTAATGTCTATTGATCTCATGATTGTGACTGTACCCCATTACAGGTGATGCTCCATTGAAAGAATATGTTAATTATCTCTCTTCCAGATTGGAGAACCTACTGTCTAGCGCCGCCTTTTGGTAGTGTTGGACTGGCCCCTCAGAGCAGCAGGGGATTTTCTGGTGGGCCCAGGCTCTAACACAATAATGGTCCTGTAGAATTCACCAAATTTGAGGGCCGTATTTCCTAAGGTTTGTTGCAGGGTGGGCCCTTGAATCAAATTGCCTGGTGGGACCATGGAAATTCAGTCTGACACTGCCAATAGTTAACTACATTGTAGGTCAAAGTCAGAACCATAAAAAAGCATTGAACTAGGACGAAGTATATTAGCCAAACCAACCATCCACCTGCAGAAAACGGTTTGGGGCTCTTGTCAGTACACAACTGGTATCGATGGGTTAGAGGAGATGCCTTTGATGAAGTTGTGGGGGAAGCTCATTGAGCCAATTATATAATATAAGGTCCACCTTTTGGTAATACATAGTTACATGGTAGATGAGGTTGGATGAAGGCATCAGTCCATCAAGTCTAACCTATAACCCTACAATCCCCTACAGTGTTGATCCAGGGGAAGGCAAAAATCCCCATGAGGTTTATGCCATTGCCCCATTTCAGGGGAAAAAATTCCTTCCCGACTCCAATCTGGCAGTCAGTATAAAAACCCTGGATCAATGCATCCAAGTTGTGATAAGTTTAGACCGAGTTCCCCAACCAGTTGACCAGGAGCCACATATAACTTTCTAACTGTTGGCAACAGCAGATACAATTGTGCAATACAATTATACCATAACCAGAAATTGGTGCTATACACAGAACATGACAAAAATGTCTAAAATTGTGGATTCCACCTTCTGGTCTCAACACCTATGTTAACGCGAGGGTCCCCACAACCTGTACCCTCTAATACTGTAGGTGCTGGCTGTTGAATCCAAGCAAAGGAATGGAGAGGGGTCAACGGTTCTCTCGATTCTGGTTTCCGTGTGCTCGTCTGTTACCCTAATTCCCATAGATGTGAATGGAGAGATGCAGTGGCCAATGCAGTGGTCGGATGACATAAGTGCTGGTCCAGAGGTGGATAAGCTACAAATGTTCCCCCTTTAAAACACATGTAACAGAAATTATCCTGATTGATAAGAGTTAAAAAACATATAAAAAAGCAAACAGTACTCACTCTAGAAAGCTGGTGATGTATTCCCTGCTACATGCCGACCAGGAGAAAGGGTTTGTGTTTGACGTAATGTGAGCTGCCATTAACTTTGCTGCTTCGTGACCTTTGGTCCCACATGAGTTTCCAATTCCATCGTGATTCATGCCAAAACTAGAACATATGAGGAAGAAAACATGTGGAGATAAGCTGGTGTACCGTATGAAATGTATGACAAGACCATACAGCAAGAACCTCAACTCCACCCCAGAAGCTGATAGCAATTATTACCATCCCCTTTATATCGTAAGCTCTTAAGAGCAGGACCATAAATCCTTAATGTGATGCTGAATGTAAAGTCCCTAAGGTTTCATGCTACAGAGTAGTAGGCAGTCTGTGTACAAGCTCTGTACGTGTTCTATACTATGGAGATATTCTACCCTATAAGCAACAAATCTAAGGCAGAAAACCCTGTAATATGGCATCCAATGCCATCTTATGCTCCGTTATCAGCATTTAGTGATATGCTTTACACCAATGTTATGGCCACAGCCATGATCACTCACCGAAATCTATGGGAGAATTTTCTAAACATGATCAGTGCATCGACGGTGGAGTAGATAATGTGTGACATCATTAGTGGAGGAAGTGATGGGTCAATGGGTTATCTATAGAGGTGTTATCTTCTACCGTAATTCTGTCTTGGTGGTGATGTAAATGATGTACCTGCTGCATACGTTGGTCCAACCGTTATTATCAATAATGGTTGGCCAAAAGTCGATTCTCTGACAGCTACTCCCACTAACCCCCTTCCTGATACGCAGGCATTGGACAAATCCTGACAACGAAAAAAGCAAAAAGAACAAGAGACCAGATATTATTCACCTCTGAGGCCAGTCATTGGATGCAGTGGCCATGTGTTGTCGATGATTTGTTATGTTTGCAGCCAAGTAAACAAAGGCCCACAGGGAGGACCCAACAATGGCGCTAGCATGGGTGTAGATCCACCAGGTAAGTACTGGATCTTCTGGCTAGTATTATTGTCGTTGTCCTCTTGCCAAGATTTTTTCCAATCTTGGAAAAGCCTTCTAATCTTAAAATGTTACTTGCTTTTTTAGATATATTGTATTTCAATTTCTTGCCATTTTAATATCTGTTTGCTGTCTGAAAATCCATAAGAACCTATTTCATTATAAAACTATATCCACCTCTGTAGACTCCTACTTCTTCTAAACTTTAACTCTGAAAATTTTGCTTCTCCATTTTGAGGACTATTGGTCACATGACTCAGATTACACATGTCTATAGAGGTCTATGGAGAAGGATGGGAAGAATGAGTAGGGGAGTAGGAGTTTCTATCACAATGAAATGACTATTAATATCAGTACAGGTAAGTACTTCTGTATACAGTCCTATGAAAAAGTTTGGGCACCCCTATTAATCTTAATCATTTTTTGTTCTAAATATTTTGGTGTTTGCAACAGCCATTTCAGTTTGATATATCTAATAACTGATGGACACAGTAATATTTCAGGCTTGAAATGAGGTTTATTGTACTAACAGAAAATGCGCAATATGCATTAAACCAAAATTTGACCGGTGCAAAAGTATGGGCACCCTTATCATTTTATTGATTTGAATTCCCCTAACTACTTTTTACTGACTTACTGAAGCACAAAATTGGTTTTGTAACCTCAGTGAGCTTTGAACTTCATAGCCAGATGTATCCAATCATAAGAAAAGGTATTTAAGGTGGCCAATTGCAAGTTGATCTCCTATTTGAATCTCCTCTGAAGAGTGGCATCATGGGCTACTCAAAACAACTCTCAAATGATCTGAAAACAAAGATTGTTCAACATAGTTGTTCAGGGGAAGGATACAAAAAGTTGTCTCAGAGATTTAACCTGTCAGTTTCCACTGTGAGGAACATAGTAAGGAAATGGAAGACCACAGGGACAGTTCTTGTTAAGCCCAGAAGTGGCAGGCCAAGAAAAATATCAGAAAGACAGAGAAGAAGAATGGTGAGAACAGTCAAGGACAATCCACAGACCACCTCCAAAGAGCTGCAGCATCATCTTGCTGCAGATGGTGTCACTGTGCATCGGTCAACTATACAGCGCACTTTGCACAAATAGAAGCTGTATGGGAGAGTGATGAGAAAGAAGCCGTTTCTGCACGTACGCCACAAATAGCCTGAGGTATGAAAAAGCACATTTGGACAAGGCAGCTTCATTTTGGAAACAAAAATTGAGTTGTTTGGTTATTAAAAAAAGGCGTTATGCATGGCATCCAAAAAGAAACAGCATTCCAAGAAAAACACATGCTACCCACTGTAAAATTTGGTGGAGGTTCCATCATGCTTTGGGGCTGTGTGGCCAATGCCGGCATCGGGAATCTTGTTAAAGTTGAGAGTCGCATGGATTCCACTCAGTATCAGCAGATTCTTGAGAATAATGTTCAAGAATCAGTGACGAAGTTGAAGTTACGCCGGGGATGGATATTTCAGCAAGACAATGATCCAAAACACCGCTCCAAATCCTCAGGCATTCATGCAGAGGAACAATTACAATGTTCTGGAATGGCCATCCCAGTCCCCAGACCTGAATATCATTGAACATCTGTGGGATGATTTGAAGCGGGCTGTCCATGCTCGGCGGCCATCTAACTTAACTGAACTTGAATTGTTTGTCCAAAATACCTTTATCCAGGATCCAGGAACTGATTAAAAGCTACAGGAAGCGACTAGAGGCTGTTATCTTTGCAAAAGGAGGATCTACTAAATATTAATGTCACTTTTCTGTTGAGGTGCCCATACTTTTGCACCGGTCAAATTTTTGTTTAATGCATATTGCACATTTTCTGTTAGTACAATAAACCTCATTTCAATCCTGAAATATTACTGTGTCCATCAGTTATTAGATATATCAAACTGAAATGGCTGTTATAAACACCAAAATATTTAGAACTAAAAATGATTAAGATTAATAGGGGTGCCCAAACTTTTTCATAGGACTGTATATGTTCTGCATAGTCCTGGAAATGTTTCTGTTCATGGAGCAGATTCCACTCTACTTACTGTGTGCAGTATATGCCAGTTAGTCTTCGCCGACCAGCACAAAGAGAACTATAATCTACTGTACATAGCTAACTTGCATATTGACAAAAACAGTGATATTTTGGCAATGGAGTCACAAGGGAAAAACATAGTTTCATCCAGGGGACCCTAACCTATCTAGCTGTGACTGTCTAACAGTAAATCACACAGACTTTGATTTTTGTTCCACAGGTTACTTCTTCAGAGTAAGCCTAGATCATCCAGGCGGTGGACATAACACATAGGGATTAACAATCAAAGCCTGATTATTTGGCTTTACCAGACAAAACAGAAAACTGCAGTCATAACATCCTGTCACTCCGCCATCCCAAGCAGGCAGACAGCTCCAGATATTTAAGACGCAATACAGATTCTATCTGTGTGCCCACATCAGTAATTCCTCCAGCAAACGTATAATTATCAAGGGGTGTACCACATCCTCTTGTGGGTCCAAAATGTCATGTCACAGTGTACACTGAACACTACTGAGGGAGAAGGAACAACTATCTGTCTGTGACATGTACAGTATGCGGCCTGCAACTCAAATACAGGTGTCACTGAGAAATTCCACAAAAATACCAACATTAGGGTAGACATGCTTGGCATGCTTTAAGTATACAGACGAGTGAGAACCTTCCAAGAATGCAACTACATATTAAAGAAGAGAGATCAACACTATAGATATATATATATATATACAAATACATATATATCTGTAAACTAAAGCTGATAGTATTCTATAGAATTTCACCATGTTTCAAAGGAGCCTAAAATATATTTATATATATATATATATATATATATATATATATATATATACACACACCGGGAGTTAACACTGTTGCCTTGCAGCGCTGGAGTCCTGGGTTCGAATCTACCTAAGGAAAAGATCTACAAGGAGTTTGTACATTCTACCCATGTTTGCATGAGTGCTCTGGATACTCCAGTTTCCTCCCACATTACATAGACCTACTGATAAGGAACTTAGGTTGTGAGTCCTATATGGGACAGTGTCCAACAAGTTCTGTAAAGCACTGCAAAATGTTTGCACTGTGTAAGAAAGGCTAGGTTCTCACTAGCGCTTAATCTCCGCTCGGGGATTCCATTCCCCATTCCGCTTTAAAAATGCAAAGGGAAAAGTCCTGTAAGGAAGACTTCTCTCTCCACATTTTTCGGCCTTCTCTCTCCACATTTTTCAGCCTTCTCAGGGGAAAACGGGCAGAAATCTGTCGGACCCCATTATAGTATATGGGGAGCATGGGTTTCAGAAGGTAACTGTTTTTTTAAGTGGATTAGGTTTCCACTTGGGGGGTTCCCAAGTGGAACGCAGGTGTGAACCTAGAGTAAGCAAAACTATACAGTATATATATATATATATATATATATATATATATATATATATATATATATATATATATATTATATGTATATCAGATTACAGCTGATTGTAAGTAGTCCCAGAATGTTAACACTTTGTGATCTACTTATTGTCTAAGAACTCATCTAAAAAGGGGGATTGTCCAATTCACAGAACTCCTTTAATTTGTCAACTTTATTACAGTAGTATATGAAAAAAAAAATCCTCCTCTCTAATGTCACTCATCACCAACAAACAGTTGCACATCCAGGAACACAGAACTATCCAGAGTTACACACCAGATCCCTAATATGTTATTGCACCAATAGCTTGGGTTATTAGGATACACTTTAGTTAACCATATTGTCTACCACTAGTTTGGATCCTGAAGAAGGTGCCCCGGTTCACTGATTTACAGACAGTAGCAGCGGGTATTTCATCCTCTTTGAATCGCCCTAAATCTTAGTATTTGTCAAATATTGAAAGATTTGTACGTGAATTTGCTCCAGACCTGACTTAATCCTCCTCCACCTATGACCTTATTTCAACCACAATCTAACCTCATTTACTTCCAAAGAACAACAGCCTATCAGTAAATCCCATCATTTATGGTAACCACACTCCGGTCAGTGGAAGCGAGACTAAATGAAAACAAAAAAAAAAAATCTGCATGCTGTCAGGGAACATACCGGGGCCGATTCTAACAAGGTTATTTGAGATTCTGCTAAAGACCAGAACATGGAGGCCTGAGCTGCACTTAAGGAACGTGTCAGTCCTTGAGGAATTTAGAAGGCATTTTATTGCATCAGGAGTCTTTAAAGCAATATTTCATCTTAGCCAAAATAATTTAGTCTAAGATTAACACTGACAAATTTGTGTATGCGTGTTTTTTCTCTTCTGGCTTTTCCAGACAAGCCATTCACTCAAGTGACATTTCATAAAGGAATTTCAACTTACGAAGCACAATGTGTATTGTACAGGCGTTTTGGGTTTTTTTCAGCCTAGGGATTACAATTTTATACACAGGACAGGGGCCAAAGGTTAAACATGGTGCAATAGATATTACAATGATGTAGAAGGCGCATTACAAAAACAAAATAATGATAGCAAACAAAGCATAAAAATGCATTAACATATGGCAAATCCTCCATCACCAGGGGTCTCAAGTCTCTCATCTTAGCCAAGCATATCAACTAGAGATGAGTGAGTAGTACTTGATCGAGTAGGTATTCGATCGAATACTACGGTATTCGAAATACTCGTACTCGATTGAGTACCACTCACTGTTTGAATGTAAAAGTTCGATGCAGAACCAGCATTGATTGGCCGAATGCTATACAGTCGGCCAATCAACGCTGGTTCTTCTCCTATCTTTAGAAGTCTTCTCCGTGCAGCTTCCCCGCGGCGTCTTCTGGCTCTTCATTCACTCTGCCAGGCATCGGGCCTGGGCAGAGCCGACTGCGCATGTCCGCTTGTAGTGCGGCATGCGCAGTCGGCTCTGCCCAGGCCCGATGCCTGGCAGAGTGAATGAAGAGAGGGAAGACGCCGCAGGGACGCTGCACGGAGAAGACTTCTCGGAGGATCCAGCCCAACCCTCACTCATGGACTTGGTAAGTATAATTTGATCGAACGTTGCCTACCCCTGAAACGAGCATTTTCCCCCCATAGACTATAATAGGGTTCAATATTCGATTCGAGTAGTTGAATATTGAGGGGCTACTCGAAACGAAATATATCAACCCAACCCTGCAGATAGATAGGTTAGTGTTTTTCCCTTGTGGATTGGTGCCTCTGTTGCCAAGATTTTGCATTTTGTCAATTAGCAAATGGGCTTTTTGAAGCAATGAGGCTGTTGCCCCTTAGGCCCCTTTCACATCTGCGTTTGGGCCATTCCAAGCAGCACTTTTCTCTCCACATTTTTCGTGCGGAAATCAAATGGAACCCATTATAGTCTATGGGGTCTATTGGTTTCCTTAGGCAACCGTTTTTTATGTGGATTAGGTTTCCATTCAGGGGGTCCCCAAGCAGACTCCCCGAATAGAAATCCATGTACAGATGTGAACCGGGCCTTACCTGTTTGGAGCAACAGCAGCAACCTAAACTCAATTTGACAAAAACAACTCCTCTCCGCACCTATCTGTAGGACTGGATTGATATAATGGCTTCCGGTTAATTTGATATGTGTAGATTTAGAAAGGAATAAATCCTGCCAACATGTGCATTAGTCCAAAAAGTTGGGGCAGTACATCTGGGCTTCAGTGCACATACATGACACGTCCAAGCATCCACAGTGGAAACAAGGTGTACTTGACCCGGCTTGTCGTGAGCATTTCTCACAATAAATATTAGAGGGCTTGCTTTAAACAACCCTGACCATGGGCAAGATTTGGGCAAGTCACAGGTCCATAAGGAATGGGTTTATTTTTCCAAGTTCCCTTGAACATCGGATTGACAATTTCTTTAGATCCGGAATCTGATTTAGCTACAAATTCACATACACACAGAGTAGAAATCTGATTTAGCTACAAATTTACATACACACAGAGTAGAACAAATTTTACAGAAATCTAAAGAACCTATCTGTATGTTTTTGAGAAATAGAATAGAATAGGCGGATCTGCCCAAAATTCTGTGGTTAGTATCTGAACCTGACCACTACCACACTAAAGACCAACTAAATCAAGTCTATATATTATTGAGAAACTGGAAGACCAGAATTAGAGAGACGTTTTGGGCTCCATATTGACCCATCTTCTCAAGATAGCTCGCCTCGGTCAAGTATTAATAGAACGTTTGGCTGTATAAGGTATTCATTTAGCATCTCAAAAATTCTACCTTGAGAAGTCTACTTTCCATACGATGCTAAGACACAATTCTCATTTAATACAAACTGAACCACTTCACAGAAACCAAAACTGTTTTTCTAAGCTTCACATTTATGACATTTCAGCCTACTTAGGCAATAAATCATAATGGCTGAAAACCCAAAGAAGTATTCTGTTCACATTTACAGAAGTCGAATGTTTTTATAACAGAAACAGACACGAGACATAATAATCAAATTCACCGCGTAAGTAGATAGACAGGCAAGTGGTAATTATTCGCACAAGCAAGAAAGTGAACGACTGGCTGTCTGTAGGGTGCAGAAGGGAGAGTAACAGCACATGTACAGAGATAAGCGGATGTTTTCCATGTGGGAACGGTATATTGGTGCAGTGTCAAATATGGCCATCGGGATGGTAACCGTCATGGATACAAATCCTTGGCTTGCAAAATTCTAGAATTCTGGATTAAGTTGTTTGGTAAGAAAATTGGGGGAAAAAACTATAGCGTCAGCATTATTCTGCACTAAATGCCACAAAAAAATTGCCCCTATAAGACAACCTGGACGGCAAGTGAAGTGGATGGAAGTTTTTTGTAACGTAGAATGTTTTGTATAAAGTCAAACGATGGAGCCACTATAGGGAGAGTATTAGGAAACTGGCCATATGTTTCCGCATTTTCACTATACGAGTCCTTCATGCTTCACTTATTCTATGATAAATAGTTCATTTTAAAGAGAATCTGTCAGTAGCCGTATATACTGTATAATATACAAGTAGCGCACAAACTACGGCTGAATATTGAGCTGTATAGGAGATAGCAGATATAAATGAGAATAGGAGGAATAAAAAAATTCAAGGAAACTCTTTTTGGTTCGAGATGACCAGGTATAGTCAGAAATTGGAATGCTTAACCTAATTTACGGAATCTGTGGCACCCCACTGGACACTGCTAAATGTTTCCATAATCTTTATATGTTGTCCCTTATACTTTTTTTTGTATGTAGTTGGTATGTTATTTGTATTTTCCCTAAATGGTTTGGAACCACTGTGGGTGGGGGACAGAGTTTTGGTACATTGTTCCAAACAGATAACAGCTGGGGAGGGGTACTCTAGGTTTTGTTCATGATATTATTCCCCCTCCCCCATTATCAATCAGAACATAAACTTGTTATTTGACCCTTTATATGCTATAGTCAATGCTAGCTGTTTTTACAGAAAAAAGGTAAAAATAGTCTTTTTCTCCCCGAGTTGGTATCACCATATCCATAAAAACACCTAAAATAAAACTAGTATGTTATTTATTGTACTCGATAAAGCATTAAACCTTAGAATTCAGATGGTCAAATTGATGTTTTCTGATCATCTCACCTCCCAAAAAACAAGAATTAATAAAACTGATCAAAAAGTCATACGTACCCACAAAATAGAAGGTCTCGTAAAATTATGTTGAATTTTCATGACAATTAAACAACTGAAGCTTAGCTGCAATATCAATGTACAAAAGTGGTGCGGTTTATCCATATAGTACACCACCTACACTACAAGGGAATTAGATGAACCTTGGAGCCACTATAAGGAAAGAATATTAGGGAACTGGCCATATATTTCGACATATCTACCACAAGAAGAATTCTACATGCTGTCCTCATTCCATGATAAAATAGCTCAATTTAACTAAGTATGAAATACTGACTGTTTCCACAAACAGCATGAAATGCTGACAGGCTCCCATATCAGAAAGGAATATGTTTTACTCTGAAATACTGTGCAATTCTACAGATCATGGATAATGGGGTGCAGTGACCACTGATAGCTCCTCTTTTGCTCCTCCCAGTTGGCTTTATTGACCAATTTCTCCCTATTTAGATAAGTGATCTGTCAATCAAGATGAGACAAAAATGAGATGAGACAAAAGGTAAATCTACAGTAATACTGTAATAAGAACTTAATGAATTCTTAATGAGTATTCTGGCTTACATGGGTGCAAATGTTATGTATCTTTGGTGCACGGCCCTTTTTTGGCCAAGGATGAGCCCCACTGTTCATTCTGCTCCTTGCTTGCAACTTTTTCAGAACGTGGTTGGAGCAAGGCAAGGACGAAGGCCGGAGTTTCAATTCTCAAGGGAGTGCACTAGAATCATTAAGAGACTTGCCTTATATCTGTCAGGGACTTTACTGAAACTGGCAAAGGAAACACCACTCTTAAAGGGGTTGTACCATTATGGACACTCATCCACTATCCACAGGACAGGGAATAACTGTCTGGGTCTGACCACCGGGTCCTCCCGTGATGAGGAGGACAGCAGACCAAAAGTCCCCCAAAAGGTTCCTTATGAATAGAACACCAGTGTGCTTGCATGACTTTCACTCCATTCAATTCAATGGGGTTGTGGGTGCTGCCGGAGATTACAGTCTTGTCAGCCCCACAGCAGTGAAAGGAGCATTGGCAAGTAGGACTAGTAGGCAAGTGCCCTGGTGCTCAATTCACAAGGAGGCTTTAGGAAAGTTTCAGTCCCCCAGCGTTCTGATCAATGTGGGACCCAGGCAGTTGGATCGCCATACGATTGGATACTTATCCTCTGTCCTGTGGATAGAGGATAAGGCTGAGTTCACATGGAGTGGAAGGCCGCCTCAGATTCCGGACCAAAAAAATGGTAGCTACATCAAGTCGTGGCACTCCACTCCGGATTAGGCCCAAATGAATGGACCTAGTTGGGAGGGAGTGTCTTCAGGCGGTTGTATGAGGCTGAACCGGCTGCGGCATCTGCCTAAAGAACGGCCATGTTGCTTGTTTTTTCCAGGAGCCGGGACAGACTGCTCTTCAATGGAAGACATTTTTTTGATCAGGATTTTAAGGCGGATTCCGCCTCAAAATCCTGCCCAAAAAAACTACATGTGAACTCAGCCTTAGTGTCCATAATGGTACAACCCCTTTAACAAACCCCCCTAATGTGTGTCTCCAGTCTGAGTTTCAGTTAATATTCCATTAATCCCCCCTTCCACAATCTGTCAAAGTTCTAACTAGGCTTTCTTTTCTTTAAGGCTAACATTCAGTTCGCCAATGTAGCCCCGGGGTCACATCTTTCCCCCAGTTGAACCCCTGCCTCTTTACAATGAACCCCCCCCCCCCCTCCCCCTAAATGTCAGACTTAGTAATTTACTGTGTGTACATGCTTCTATTCTAATCGCGCTGCTGCAATTCACAGCACGTAGCAGATCATTTGGTGACTATTTCAATCTCCTTTTTTTGCGCTAGCACCTTCTAGATATTTTTCTGTGCGAGGAGCATGCACAATATATACAGATTGTTCTCGATTTAACAGATATAACCATTAGCTGCCAAGAATAACATCACACCCACCGTGTCTGCATCATGCTCCAGTTTTCACTGGACACCCAGTGGACCCTCTAACATTAACACCTCCCAAGTCTGAGCTAACTACTTTCTAATTCCTGTGTGTTGTCTTACTTTGCCATCTGATCTCATTTAGTGATTCTTTGACAGCTTCCTGTGTGGTACTCTATTCAGTGTCAGACAGGCCCTACAAACCACCGCCAGCTCATTTCCAAATGTACCTTTTCACTAGAACGTCTGCTGCCCTTCAGTGCATTTTTCTCCAATACGGCGGCGATGACAGTGCTGCAATTGTGTCAGGCGCTTCAGGAGAACAATATCACAAACCCTCTAATAAGAACGTAAAACCACCCGCATGTCGCAGCCTGCTCTCCCCCCCCCCCCCCCAGGAATTTTCTTACTCTGCAGGCATATGTTTCATCTGTGCATTAATCAATCTAATGTACTGCAGGACTATGGAGAACGGCCTAAGACTATAAAAAAAATATTATAAAATTCAATATAAAAATTAGAAATAAAATCAGTAGCAAAGTGAAGACTTTAGAGACCAAAGAATGTTACAAATTTTTTTGCCCTGGTGGTTTATGTGACTACTTGTTCTTCGGAGTTAGTTAGTTATATCTGTACGGGTGATTTATAGTTCGCCGCTGTATGGAAAATTCTGATAATCAACACATTTTTAGACAAGGAAAATGAGACTGACACCTCTGACATCTCGGGGGTAAACTACAAAAAGGGAAGCATTTTCTAGAGTTAAGTAAATTCTTGTACAAGAGGTCATGAACTGAGGGCCGCAGGGGGTGATATGGGAGGAAAAAGCAAACCAACACTGTGATGTATAGACATTACTAGTGCTGGAATGTAGAAAAATGTCTCGAAAGTCAGAATAGGAACGTGTTACTGAATAGTTATGATGGCTGAGATGGTATTGCAAGGGTCTGTTCAAACTACTGGGACTGCAGATGGAGGGTCTGATAGAGTGTGAACATTATGCACAAAACAGGGCTCCGGGCCTGGGTTGTGGAGTCAGAGTCGTTGAGTTAGAATTGAAAAAAAAAAGATATTTCTACCATATAATAATTATGAGATATTATATTATACAGTTATTAATATTGTATAATATAGGAATTCACTCACAGGTTGGTTTTTTTTTTAGGAATTACCCTAGGTTCACACTAGTGCTTCGGGTCCGAAAGTGGAACCGAAAGACGGAAACTCTGTCCATTTAAAAAGCAGTTACACATAGAAGCCTGTGGACCCCATAGACTATAATAGGGTTCGCCAGGTTTCAGTCATTTTTATACTGAAACCAGCAGAGAGAAAAGTCCTCCTTGCAGAATCTGGGACGGACTCTCCTATGGAAACTAGAATGCTAGTGTGAACCTAGTGTTAGAGGATCTTTACAGCTTCTGACTGACCAAGGCCTTCAGCCATTTATGAAGGACATAAAGGCTGTGGAAAAGTACAGGACTCACTGGTTGGGCCTACCGACTCCACAGCCTTACTCTACAGAGAGGCAGTTCAGGAAGAAATAAACATTTTAGGGTTTAGTCTATGGATGGAGATTTGTTTGAAGGCCACAAGAGAGGTGTCAAATCAATCAACAATGCAAAGACAAGTCAGTCTTGCTAATTTTTGGAAACCTCTATCTTTGGATTTGACAAAACCAATAAGGTCCCATTCAGTGTTTAAAGGTTAAAAATGGGGTTGAGCTATCGGGATTGGAAGAGATCGTATCCTGATCAGCAATCGAGTAAATTTCACGATCGCAATCGGGTTCCGATCCCGCCTAAAAAAAGATCGGGAACGGAATTCCGATCCCGATCGCTCAACCGACCTACCTGCACAGAACTGCTGCTGCTCCCCGGAGCTCTGGGCCGTTGTTCTCTCCTCTCTCTCTTTGCATGCCGGTAGAGCGCTGTGAGCGCCCCCGCCTCCCTAGGCTAGTGTTACTGCTGGAAGTAGGTGGGGCTTTTTGTGGCTTAAGAGAGTGTGGGCGGGTACAGGGAGGGGAGACGTGAGTGATGCACTCACGTCTCCCCGCCCTGTACCCACCCATACTCTCCTAAGCCACAACAAGCCCTACCTTCTCCCACCATCAGTCACACTAGCCTGGGAGGCAGGGGCGTGCACAACGCTCTGCCGGTGTGCGAAGAGAGAGGAGAGGAGAAGACAACGGCCCGGAGCTCCGAGGAGCGGTGTACACATTGGGAGAGGAGGCAGCAGCAGTTTTGTGCAGGTAAGTGGGGGGGGACTAAGTAGCAGGTAGATTTTTTAATCACTACACAGCGTAGAGGCTTCAATTTTTGGACTCCATGATGTGTAGTGAACAGGATCGTTTTTAAAATCTGCTCTTTAATCATTAAAAAAAATCCCATTGACTTACATTAGGATTGGAATTGGGATCGGGTTCAAATGGAAAATGATCGGAAATCGGATTTTAAAATCGATCCTGAAATCTCAAGATTGGCTCAACCCTAATTAAAAACTGTTACGAGTTGGCTTGGGTCCTGTTCATCTAATTTTGGGCACCATGTTTGGCATATACATTAGGATATGCTTCCTAAATGTACATCTAATATGATAGAGATAGATAGATAGATAGATAGATAGATAGATAGATAGATAGATAGATAGATAGATAGAGGTTATGCTAGTCCTGGCACCAGGCAGTGGTTATTCCGCTGTGCCCGCAACACAGAATACTCATCAATAAAGGTCAGCCTGACCGAAACATTCAGGGACACTATATATTGTGAACGTTACCTAGATGATATATTGGTCTTCAATAAACTTCTATCAGATAGTATGCCTTGAATTTCTCTACTATATAGATTTCTGTAAGTCAGACTCTTTGGCTGGTATAAGTCATGATACCATCTAACCAATAGATCTTTCTTCCAATGAAAGTCAATGACACAAATAATGAAATTATATAGCCATATTTTTGCAGAAACTCTTTCAATGTCTACATCAAACCTGGTATGACGACATGGTAATAATGTGGTATATTGGAAAGCAGTAAAAGGTAAAAAAAAAAAATTAAACCACCATATCCACCTCACTTCTTATTGTTTTTGCATTAATCCTTAGTCTTTGCCCTTTGCGATGTGTTGACAAGTCCGCACATCAGTTTGGACAATGTATAAGTGATGCCCTCTCCCTCTAGACATTGACACTTCAGTGTCATATGATGCGGCGGTGCTGGAGCAGGGAGCCAAGCGATGTTATACAGCCTCAAGACTGGAAAACAAATCTCCGCAGCTGTATCAACATTCTTATAAAGAGGAATATTATTTTATCAAATGGCCCGACTTGTCACTAATAATTAAAAATGAAGGGGAGGAAATTGTGAATAACAGCTTGCCTTTCATAGGCAGGTAGAGTCGGCTCAGCAGTCAATAGGTAGAGGAAATACTTTGGACATTTGTGTTCCAGACACTACATTTAGAAAGCAAAAAGTAATAATTAGTTGGCTCATGATTGATGCCATAAATGTAATCGCTCCTGTGCACGGACTCCATAGAGGAAGTCTCATTGATTTATGGTAAGAAGACAGACATGTCAGGAGTTTTTCCTTAAAATAAAATCTAGCCTCCAATTTCTAACATGTACGGTACTAAAGATAAAATAAAAGGAATATCTATTTAAAGGAAGACCTCCAATACTTTCCATCACTGTACGTCCCTACCCAACTGTTTATCGCACTCTGCACTTCTTTTATGTATAGTGTACTTACCTGCAGAGTGGCCATCTGTCTGCTTCTAAAAAACACCACTTTGATTTTGAGATTTCACCCACCTCCATTATGTTTTGTTAAAAATCCCATGATGCATCAACACAGCATCATATGGGGAACTAGAGACAATACCATCTCTGCCTGCTTCGAAGGCTGATCTTTCATCTCCATTATAACTATGTGATAGGAGCCTTTTTATCATCAGTAGTAACTGTGTTGGGAGTGTGGCGCAAAAAGCAGAGGCCTTAGAACATATGTACAGGGAAGGTCCTAATGCGACAAACTTCTCAGCAATATGCCATTACTTTATAATATTGGATTATACCTTTAATTTATAAGATTCTTGCTGCCTACCTCCAGCACACCTATAATGGGATCTTAGGAGCTTACAGCATGCCGTTAAGCATCAGCATAGTCTCGCACTTCCCGTTCTGTAGATTTTCTTACAGCAGGGACCTCGTTCAGCACAGGCAGAATTACAAGGACAGGCATCCCTTATATACAATATAGAAACCACCATTCACAATAGGTAATGGTTACAGCTTATTTGGGGTTTATTCACACAGCCGTTTTAAAACCCTTGAATTACTATGGCTCTATTCACTTGTCTGTTTTTTTATTTTTGGGGGGATTTTTTAAGGAACGCTATCTATGTGCATAAGCCCCTTAACAGACCAACACATTAGGTGCGTGAAAAAATGCGATGGTCATGTGCATGAGACCTTAGGGCTAGTTCACACGGGGCCAAAGGGGCGTATTTTGACAGCGGAATCCATGTCATAATCTGCCCCTTTACAATGGTGGTCTATGGAGACCAATAGCTACTGCCGATAGCGGAAAAAAAGAAGCGAGCTGTGCTTTCTTCAGGCGGATTCTGCAGCTCGGCGTCGGTCCATTCATTTGAGCCGACTCCGTTGTGAGGGAAGCCGTGACCGCGACATTGTGGCAGGCGGGCTTTGACCATATTTTGACTTGGCTCCCTGAGTCAAAATATAGTCAAAATCCGCCCCACCGCTCCCCGTGTGAACAAGCCCTTAATCCCCCTCTCTCACAATGACCTCTGAATGGATTGCAAAGCATGTCTAGAAAAGTTCCTCCATCTCTGGACTATTATATCTATGGTGCATGCAGATGCTGTAAAGCACATCTCTAAATGCTGTTAACAGCAGTTGAGTCAATATGGCCGCCCCATAAAGGAAACCAAAAATTTAGAAGCAGAAAGTAAAAACAGATTAGAAAAATTGAACAGGGTTCACCATTCATAGTTGATAGCGCATGGGTGAAAAATATCAGTACCCTTTAAGCAGCTAAGGTTTTGAATGATACTTTCCCTTTAAGAAGCTGCGAGTATAACTAAGGGGTATTTAAGTGCACAATTAGCAGAGCCGCCAAGAGTGTGGTGGTTGCTACAGAGATACGGAATAAAACTACTCTAAGGACGCTGACAGTGAAATGCACAGCAATGAATAAGCTGGAAATGGAAGTAATTCTCTGGAACAATGTAAAACAGATTGCATAATAACATATTTTGACTTTTTTTTCCAACTCACTTGTGACCAATCTCATGTGCAATGGTAAATGCAGAACCCAAGCCAATGTCTTCATTAATGCTGCAACTCCGCTCCGGCTCACACATTCCAGCCACTGAGGCCAAGCCTAAATAAACAGAAGGAGACACAAAGGGTCAGGCCAAGGTGTTTCAGTCTTATAAATGCCTGGATTCTTTTTAATAACCTCCACATATAGAAGGAGCAGTTGGCAAAAGGTTAACTTTCGAGCCATTTACAAAATCACTGGGGGGAATTTCACTTTGCAGGCTAGACATTAATATTTTTTGAACTGCAGTCAGTGCTGGAAAATGTCTAGACTAGGGGTTAGATTTATAAATTTTACTTCTGGTAACTTGGGACCACCTAGTAACTTGAGCCAGGAGAGGGAATTCAACAAAGTATTTCTGCTTTAACATTCTTGAAGCAGCAGAAAGTAAAAAAAAAAAAAAAAAGAAAAAAAAAAAGGATCCACATTATTTTTCTAAAGAGATCTGTTTAAGTTTAGTGTGTTCAGAAAAAAAAATAAGCAAGTTGTTGTACACTGCAAAAAAACCTAAAAAAACAAAAATAAAAATAAATTGTATTGTGTCAACAATTAAAAAAAAAATGCAAAAAACAGGGCGCACTCCTAATATTTTTGAATATATTTTTGGTATATTTCAACAGGAACAAAAACATATCAAACTGTAAGTATAAGTCACGTATGACCAGAAGAGTAGCCTGAAGTTCCTGGACTCTTATATAAAATAAGGGAGTCCTGTGTCCTGGACACCTTCCTACTGTACAACCAGTGGCGTAACTAGGAATGGCGGGGCCCCGTGGCGAACTTTTGACATGGGCCCCCCCCGACCGATGCCAAAGATGTCGACCAACCCCCTCGTACGCATTACTGCACACTCTATTATGCCCCATAGTGGCCCCTGCATACGGTATTATCCCCCATAGTGGTCCCTCCACACATTATTATCCCCCATAGTGGCTCCTGCACACAGTATTGTACCCAATAGAGGCCCCTGCACACAGTATTGTACCCCATAGTGGCCCCTCCACACATTATTATCCCCCATAGTGGCCCCTCCACACAGTATTATCCCCCATAGTGGCCCCTGCACACTGTATTATGTCCCTCAGTGGCCCCTGCACACAGAATTATCCCCCATAGTGGCCCCTGCACACAGTATTATGCCCATAGTGGCCTCTGCACACACTAGTATCCCCCATAGTGGCCCCTGCACACAGTATTATCCCCCACAGTGGCCTCTGCACACAGTATTGTACCCCATATTGGCCCCTGCACACAGTATTATGTCCCACTGTGGACACCCATAAACGATTATTATACTATTAGTATAGTAATTAGTATAATAATCGGAGACCCAGGGGGAGAAAAACTTTAAAAAAAACTCTGTTACTCACCTATCTCCCGGCTTCTACGCTGTCGGCCTCCGAAGTAGTACATCTTCAATGTCGCCAGACGTCACATGACCCGGGACCCAGGGCGGGGTCATGAGACGTTAGACGTCTAGGCTGAAGCCTGTACGGATCATGGAGAGGTAAGTAACAGTGTTTTTTATGTTTCTTACCTCTCCCTGGCTGCCGATCATTATACTCGGAGGTCCAAAAAGACCCCCTAGTATAATGATAGCAGCGGTAGCAGCTGTCACCAGGCCCCTAATGTCCCGGGCCCTGTGGCAGCTGCCTCTGCTGCTATAGCGGTAGTTACGACACTGCGTACAACTATAGTGAGGAGGAGTGTGAATGGTGCAGTAGCCAAACTTGCGCAATGGAGAAGCAGAATTCTAACAGAATTGGATATGAAACTGTATGCACTAGTTTAGAAGAGTACTGCTACTATGCCTTGGGTGCAACTTCCACCTCTACATCTCATAAAACGACACTACTTACCATGGACTAAACCTTGAAACACTCAGATGATGGTGAATGATCATCTTGTGGACTGTATTTTATTATGGAGTACATATAAATACACTCAAAATTAGGAATGGTGGAAATTCAATGAGCATGGCATGAGTAATGGCAACAAATCGCAAGAAAATTGGATCATTGGGCAAATCAAAATCTTTAACGTAGCCCCTTGCAGACGACCATGGCTATGATCAGTATGCTATTCATATTTTTCCCAGATAGCACACTGACCCATTCATTTCTAAGGGTCCGTACACATAACTGTGATTTACATGGCGTTGGGCACGGCCAAATGTCCGGTCCACAAACTATAGAACAGGTCATATTCCTGTCCTATTTTGCGGCCCTTGCTCCCGTGGCTCCTATTTAGCGGGCAGCGGAAGCATGGCCAGTACATGAGCGGCACATGGGTGACAAGTCTTTAATTCCTGGCTGGCTAACAGCACATGGCCTTCAGCAACCGGCTTTATGATAGTTTCTTTGGGTCCACTTGGGAACTGAAAAACGGAAACTCAATCTGCTTATAAAGCAGTTACCCACAGAAACATGTGGACCCCATAGACTACAATGGGGTCCAATGGGTTTCTGTCTGAAAAATACAGAGGGAAAAGTCCTTCAAGCAGATTCGGGGACAGAATCCCTGATCGGAGACTGGGCACCTTTGTGAATCTAGTTTTTAGCAACCTTACTATTTGTAATATGGAACATGCCCTAAAAAAATCCTAGTAAAGTACAATGAGATCTGTTAGAATTAGTCAGGCTGCCATACTGATCTGTCAAGGCTCATAGACCAAACGTCAATACGAGCCAAGCTTTCCACTAAAAGACTATTTAATGAACCAAGCTAAGGTTGAGTAGGTAATGAAGGTGCTATACCAAGGAAATACACCCAAATCAGATAAATGGTTGACCAGGGTCAATTTTTGTGTCTACTTTCAATTCACTACTTATCCTATCTAATCTTTACACTTTCACTAGTTCCCTCATTGCTGCAAATCATCCACATTGTCCTTCAAGGGCAATAATATAAAGAAATATCTATAATAAGCCCTACCATTTCTCCATACAATAGTAATGCTCTTATACATTTCATTATTAAATACAAGTTGGGGCAATATGTATTTACACATACAGTAACTCTCTCCATGGACATCCATACTAACCAAAAATACTACCCATGACACAGCAACTACTAAAAGAGGTCAAACACATTAGTCTAAGGTTGATCAAAATGGATAACGCTAGATGGGGCAACACGGTAGTTCAGTGGTTAGCACTGCAGCCTTGCAGCACTGGAGTCCCGGGTTCGAATCTTGCCAGGAACAACATCTGCAAGGAGTTTGTATGTTCTCTCCGTGTTTGTGTGGATTTCCTCCCATTCTACAAAGACATACTGATAGGGAAAAATGTATATTGTGATCCCTATATGGGGCTCACCATCTACATTTAAAAAAAAAAAAGAAAAAGGATAACGCTAGGTTCACACTAGAGTTTGAGCCTCTGTATGAGACTTCATCGCCCACTGCGCTTAAAATTGACGGGGGGAATGTAAGCGTGGATTTTGGCACAGAGAGTGATGCAGGGAGCCACGTCATTCTCGGATCAAAACCTGCCTGCCACGACTGTTGCGGATTCCCCCTCCGGAGTAGGCTGAAGTGCATGGGCCGACGCCGGAGGTTGCTGCCGCAAGGGGGACGCCACGGCTCAACGATCCGCAGAATCTGCCTGAAGAAAGGGCAGCCCGCTTCTTTTTTTCCGTGAGCGGCAACATTGGTCAAATTATTCATCCATAGTAGTTTCATAGGAATAAACTTAGAAGATACAGTCCTTGCAAAAAGAAAAGAAAACAGCAGTGACCAGACCCATGATGTGATGGCCACTTCCTCGTTGCCCTTGCCCAACTGCCAATCCCAAACTTTGTCTACTAGATTATGACTATACCTATTCAGTATGGGGGAAAATTCTGACAATTTACAGCCACGAAGGAAATCGATTTCTATGGATTTTCCGGGATGTGAATAAACGTCTTTCTCCTGATTTACATGCTGATTTATACAATAAATGGGATAACTGTATTTTACCGGAAAAAAAAAAATTGAAAAGCCCATACATTACCATTTAGTGAGTCTTACTTCTTGGAAAAATACACACTTGGAAGAGAGCATACCCAAAGGAGAAGTGAACTCCTTCATCACAGAATAAGTGAATGTACCACTACAGAATTTATCCAATGCCATGATTGTTCTACAGGCAGAATAAGCTCTTAAGAGGTCAGTGTATGATCTGATTGGCATGTCTTACGTTTCCTGTTGAAGGAACCTGTGATTTGTTACAAGCTGGCAGATGAACGAAAGATATTCCTGGTGTTTTGAGACTGGAAAGTCAGACTGTTACAGTGCCTGGCCAATTGAGTTAACACTCGGCTGAATAAAAGCTCCTCTCATGTTAACCTGATTGTGGTATATACCGTGCAGCGGCTGAAAGGAAGACGGGAACGCACCCTCTGATTTCATCAATAGCAAGAAGATAAACTTTACTTCTAATAACATATGGACCCTGCAGGATACAAGCGTCTGCACTTGTACTTTATAGGGTTCCTCTCTAAAAAACAACACCTGCTTATTTAGCCCCGCACAGTATCAAGAAGTGAAGACCTATGGATTTTACTATATGCTTTGAGGGTTTTGACCTCACACATTTTTGTAGCTTGAGGGTAAATTGGCTGCACCCTTGGTCCCTTAAACGGTAACAGCCGAAATACTGTAGACTTTGGGGCCCAACAAGAGTGTAGTTATTTGTGCCTAAACTGTAATTTTAGGTTCCACCCTCCATCTAGACAGAAGATCTGGTAGGATATATGAGACCCTAGACCAGGGGTCCTCAAACTACAGCCCACGGGCCACATGCAGCCCACCGAGGATATTTGTCTGGCCTGCCATCGGCCAGATTGCTCACCAATGGAGAATCCGATACAGGATTCCCCATTAGTGAGCTTTTGCTGCTTTCAGTTGTATGTGCTAATGTACATACAACTGAAAGTTGTCAGAGTAGGCCTCGGTCTGGGGCCTACACTGACTGCAGAGTGTGACCTCTGCGCGGATGCAGGCGTGTGTATGTATATATGTGTGTGTGTGTGTGTGTGTGTGTGTGTGTGTGTGTGTGTGTGTAGGTATAAGTGTAGGTCTGTGTTGGTCTGTATTGAAGAGCATATAATACTGTCAGCAGGGGGGCATACTGAGGAGTATATAAAACAGTGGGGGTGTACTGCGGAGCATATAATACTGTGTGTGTGAGGGAGTGTATTGAGGAGCATATAATACTGTGTGCGGGGGGGCATACTGAGGAGTATATGAAACAGTGGGGGGTGTACTGAGGAGCATATAATACGGTAGGGGGTGTACTGATGAGCATATAATACTGTGTGGGTGGATGTACTGAGGAGCAGATAATACTGTGTATGTGGGGGTATACTGTGGAGCATATAATACTGTGGGGGGCCTGCTGTGGAGCTTATAATAAAATGGGGGCGCTACTGTGGAGCATATAAGCTATAAAAAAAAATGTAAACTATATTTCAGCCCTCCAATGGTTTGAGGGACAGTGAACTGGGCCCCCGTTTGAAAAGTTTGAGAACCCTGCCCTAGACCTTAAGGCGGCCAATCAGTTTACAAAGCTGCCGGTCAACAGGTACTCCTCATGACCTCCCCATATACATGCATGCATGGCTCGGCTGAGCAAGATTGAAAGGGGAATAAACTGTTGCCAAAAACTTTTGAAGGTGGATTACCCAATTTAACCTGAGATTTAAGTATTAAGTTTACTGACATCCAACATGTTCGCTCCTTCTCTCACTCAACATCTGCTATCATGGGAGCGTCAAGAAGCTACCATAAATGTCATATCATCAGTCATTGCCACAGCAATCTGCAATCCAACATCCATTTTATGCACTTTATATGGCAACCTTGAATGATGTCAAAGCCAGCTCCAATGGGGGTTTATCCAATGATCCTTTGGGATCAAATATTTGGTCAGAGCCAAGGTCTACCAAGAATGCTCTGGCACTCTATTGAGTGCAGCCTGCTCCTGGACCAGATTAGACCTCTCCACTAGCTGCAATTAAAAATGTATAAACTGATACTTGGTGGTTTGGACATAAATGGAAAAAATAAGAACCAGAAGTAGATTTCTAAGCACAGATGTAGCAAAGGTCATCATGACTCCTAACACATTAACAACACTATGGCACAGAGTGTTAACTCAACTCTAGCAAAGGATTTCCAGTGGCTTTTGTTGTCTTCTGAGATAGAATATTATGGGTAAAATATGCAAATCTATTCTCCAGGACGTAATTAGGAGAACAGTGCCTCTGTATGCTGCCCTCTAGAGCATCCTTAACATCATGCATGACTCAGTTAATAAGCCTACTAACATGATGTGGGGTTTATTGCCAAATTAGTATTTCTATTCCAAAAGGAACAGATTCCCAGCTATGGACAGCGCTGTTTCGGTCTACAGAGTGATGCATGATGTTAAGGGGGCTGCCCTCTAGAGGGCAGCATACAGAGGTACTGTTCTTCTAATTACATCCTGGAGAATAGATTTGCATATTTTTTACCCAGAATCCCTAGCGGAGTAGGAATGACTTATGCATGATTATCCCCTGACCATAGAATATTATGGCAGAGAGAGTTGATTTGTAAAGTTTGTTTAGTCCTGTCTTAGAAAAAAAATAAAGCAACCTAGAATTTTCTACAATTCTTAAGATTCCTGGGTTACACTCACAAATAGTTAAAAATGCATCATCGAAAACTCACATCACAGAGAACAGTGATAGCGATACATCAGCCATGACGCCTCTAGCACAGCCATTTTATTGAGTAACAACATTTTTCCAAAAATTATCACCAGCTTTCATTGCAACAACTTGACAGAGCAGTACACAGAAATATACTATATTCCCAGAGGAGTTCTGATAAGTAAAAATACAGGGGTGAATATAAAGCAGAATGAGCCACAGGTAACACTGGGAAACTTATGCCAAATACAAAAATTATTATAACATTGCAAAATATGTAAAATACATACCCAGAGTGCCACATGGCTTGTTTTTGTAAGTGCAGATGTCATACCTGTCAATACATAAAGGAGAAAATGAGGATTACAATATGGAATGATATAACAAGTTCATAGTGATCATGTAAGAGCATAGAAATGTACACATGAAACTCCAAACTAAAATTTTGGCTGAGTTATGCTTAGTCTCCGACTCTGGTAGGACTCTAGGGTCCCCTTTCGAGTCATGTCACAATAACTACCATCATGGTGTTGAGTCACAACTATCTCATCTGCTTTATATATTAAATACTACCCACACTAGATATGTCAATCTCTCAATGTGTGGCCATGGTTTAGGGGACCCAGAGCCTAATACAGGTACAATTGTAAATTTTTGTTTAGTATCTATAAGATTATGAAGTTTAAAAGGTATAAGAAACTTTAGCAATTCATTGTATGGTTTCCATTTGAATTAAAAAAAAAAAAAAAAAAAAGGCTCTACTGATAAGGTCAAATCCTGGGTAACTGTTGTCCTCCTAATTAATTAGGCTGAGTGCCAGCAGTAAGGAGATAACACCAGACACACATTGTTGGTATTAGTTCCTCTCTAAACCAAGGAGGAAATTCTAATGCACTTTTATTAAAACAACGTGGGGTTAAATAGTAGCAGAAAAAGGAAGAGGGATAACAACAATGTAAGTCTTCATATGGTACATCTCAATCAAACAGAAAAAGTTTAAGCAGTTCCATATATAGTCAGCTACTCCCGGTCCTGCGTGGTAACCTTGGGGAGATGTCTTCTTTTAAGGATAACAATGTTTTTCATACATTACAAGATTATAACCTTCACACTCAGTGGTGTAACTACATTGTGGAGTTACTCCCCCGGTAATGGGCCATATTTACTTCCCGATCCTTCCATGGGCCCCACAAAGATCATTATTATGCTGAAAAGACCCCAGAGTATAATAATTGTTCATGGGTGTCCACTGTGGGGCATAATAGTGTGTGTAGGGGCCACACACAGAGGCCACAACTTTCTTCTAAATTCTACAGCCCAGCTTACATAAGTAATAATAATGTCAATCCAACCTCCCCCCAACACGATGCTTAATAGTAAACAATTAGATTTCAGATTTGTTTATTTTAAGGAAACCACGTTTGGTATAACACTCTTTTTTATGTTTAAGACATAAGGATTGTACAAGATTAGAAAAAAACATGGCTGCCTTCTTTTAAAAACAGCAACACATTTGCCTATGGATTATGAGTGGTATTGCCCAATTCTATTGAAGTGGATAAAGTTGACTTGTAATACCACACATAACCTGTAGCCAGGTGTGGCACTGTTATTGAAAAAATATTTCTAATCTTGCATAACCCCTTGAATTTCCATATAAATTCAAGGGGTTGAATCTTCAATATAAATTTTATATTGAAGATTCGCATTTTCAATATTCCTGGTACAACAAACAATTGAAGCATTCCCTGCCTTTACAGATAGTTATAGGAAGTCTGTCGCCAGAAACCAACATATAAATCTAACCTAACAAATAGATAGATTATCGTGACCTGAATCAGTTTATTCCCCTTGTGAATCGGTGCCTCTTCTTCTGAGATACCTCAATTTTTTTCAATATGCAAATTAACTCTTTGGAGTTGCGTCTTATCTCTTTGGAGCAACAGCAATGCCCTCACTGCTCCGAAGAGGTCATCTGTGTGTATATACAAAGAAAGCGTATAGTACATCAACAGATAAGATTCAAAGGAAGAAAACACTGTTTGATTCAGGTGACCCTAACCTATCTATCTGCGGGGATGGGTTCTGGTGACAGATTCGTTTTAGACTAAGGCCCCACGTTGTGGAAACACAGAATTTTTTGTTGCAGATTTTGCTGCAGTTTTTTGAGCCAAACTCAGGAGTGGCTTGAAAAGGAATGGAAAATATAAAAGGAAAAGATTAGATGTGTTCCTTCTATTAAACCCACTTCTGACTTTGGCGAACATCATTTTACATATGGGAATTTGGATGCCATAGAAGTACTCTAGATTTTTTTAGAACCTTAAGAGAGTTACTAACATTCAGCAACTCCTTACGTGGCTGCCATGTAATAGACGGTTGAAGGGTTGAGCGACAGTTTTAAAAAATGAATGTGGCAGCAGGAAATGTTATATAATAAAAAAAGAAAAATCAAACGTAAAAGTTGCAATATAGTTCTGTACATTCATGTGACACCAGCAGGTACAGCACATGACCGCTGCAGCCATAATGTGGGGGTACAACAGGTCACTGCTGCAGGAAAATAAAGAAAGCCTGGCATTGCTAATGCTCCAAAGCATCGGGACATTTAGGCTGAGGCCCCATGTTGGGGAAATGCAGAGTTTTTTTTGTTGCAGACTTTGTTGCAGTTTTTGAGCCAAAGCCAAGAATGCTGAAAAAAACAGAAATATATAGGAAGCTCTTACAGTCCTATGAAAAAGTTTGGGCACCCCTATTAATCTTAATCATTTTTAGTTCTAAATATTTTGGTGTTTGCAACAGCCATTTCAGTTTGATATATCTAATAACTGATGGACACAGTAATATTTCAGGATTGAAATGAGGTTTATTGTACTAACAGAAAATGTGCACTATGCAATAAACCAAAATTTGACCAGTGCAAAAGTATAGGCACCTCAACAGAAAAGTGACCTTAATATTTAGTAGATCTTCCTTTTGCAAAGATAACAGCCTCTAGTCGCTTCCTGTAGCTTTTAATCAGTTCCTGGATCCTGGATGAAGGTATTTTGGACCATTCCTCTTTACAAAACAGTTCAAGTTCAGTTAAGTTTGATGGTGGCCGAGCATGGACAGCCCGCTTCAAATCATCCCACAGATGTTGAATGATAATCAGGTCTGGGGACTGGGATGGCCATTCCAGAACATTGTAATTGTTCCTCTGCATGAATGCCTGAGTCGATTTGGAGCGTTGTTTTGGATTATTGTCTTGCTGAAATATCCATCTCCGGCGTAACTTCAACTTCGTCACTGATTCTTGAACATTATTCTCAAGAATCTGCTGATACTGAGTGGAATCCATGCGACCCTCAACTTTAACAAGATTCCCGGTGCCGGCATTGGCCACACAGCCCCAAAGCATGATGGAACCTCCACCAAATATTACAGTGGGTAGCAAGTGTTTTTCGTGTAATGCTGTTTTTTTTGGACGCCATGCATAATGCCTTTTTGTATGACCAAACAACTCAATCTTTGTTTCATCAGTCCACAGGACCTTCTTCCAAAATGAAGCTGGCTTGTCCAAATGTGCATTTGCATACCTCAGGTGACTCTGTTTGTGGCGTGCTTGCAGAAACAGCTTCTTTCTCATCACTCTCTAATACAGCTTCTGATTGTGCAAAGTGCGCTCTATTGTTGACCGATGCACAGTGACACCATCTGCAGCAAGATGATGCTGCAGCTCTTTGGAGGTGGTCTGTGGATTGTCCTTGACTGTTCTCTCCATTCTTCTTCTCTGCCTTTCTGATATTTTTCTTGGCCTGCCACTTCTGGGCTTAACAAGAACTGTCCCTGTGGTCTTCCATTTCCTTACTATGTTCCTCACAGTGGAAACTGACAGGTTAAATCTCTGAGACAACTTTTTGTATCCTTCCCCTGAACAACTATGTTGAACAATCTTTGTTTTCAGATCATTTGAGAGTTGTTTTAAGTAGCCCATGATGCCACTCTTCAGAGGAGATTTAAATAGGAGAACAACTTGCAATTGGCCACCTTAAATACCTTTTCTCATGATTGGATAGATCTGGCTATGAAGTTCAAAGCTCAGTGAGGTTACAAAAACAATTTTGTGCTTCAGTAAGTCAGTAAAAAGTAGTTAGGAGTATTCAAATCAATGAAATGATAAGGGTGCCCATACTTTTGCACCGGTCAAATTTTGGTTTAATGCATGTTGCACATTTTCTGTTAGTACAATAAACCTCATTTCACTCCTGAAATATTACTGTGTCCATCAGTTATTAGATATATCAAACTGAAATGGCTGCTGCAAACACCAAAATATTTAGAACTAAAAATGATTAAGATTAATAGGGGTGCCCAAACTTTTTCATAGGACTGTATACTTTTACCTTCTGCTCAATCCACTCCTGGCTTTGGCTCAAAAAACGCAACAAAATCTACAACAAAAAACGCTGCATTTCCCCAACGTGGGGCCTGAGCCTTATAGGGTAAGTCAGGTTGCATTTTTATTTTTTTGCTATAACATGCTATCAGAATAAATTATTAAGTATCAGACAACCACTTTAATGAGGACCTTTCACGTCCTCGGGCACACAAGGTTTTATATGCTGCTAGAAAGCCGACAGTGCGCTCAATTCAGTGCACTGTTTGGCTTTCCCATTATGTGCCCCGGGTAAAGAGCTACCAGCACCATTACCGATAGCTCTTCACTGTCAGAAGGGTGTTTCTGACAGTCTACCTGTGAGCACCCCTCCTGACAGTACAGTCTGTAGCTCTATAGTGTCAGAGGGGGCATTCCTTACCGGCCATGCCATGATGCTAAGCTATGAGGAACTCATCAATAGACTAGTACTGGGAGGAAGGGGCGTCCATCAGCACTCAGAGTCATGGCTGAGCGGTAAGGAATGCCCCCTCTGATACTGCGGAGCTATGTACTATCAGGAGGGGTGTCCCTTACAGCCTGGCTAGACTGTCAAGAAGGCCCTTCTGACAGTGAAGAGATATCAGTAACGGCGCCGATAGCTCTTGCCCCAGGGAACATAACGGGAAAGCCAACAGTGCACTGAATTCAGCGCACTGTCGGCTTTCTAGCGGTATATAAAACCGCATTTGCCCGAGGACATGAAAGTTCCTCTTTAACCCTGCAGTAGGTGAAATGCAAGTCTGGATGGAACTTCATGAAGAAAACAGAGTTCCATGGGTCTCAGAAGCTGGACTCTAAGTGATCGGCTGATCAACATGCCTGCATCTTTTCTTAAAGGGGTTGTCTTGACGAGAAAACCACTTCCAGCATTTCCATTTGTGAATGTACAACCGTAAAAAATTTCTAACTTGGCTGCTGAAGACAAAACCTGGAATGGTCTACTAAATTTTTATCGGTGTCTCAATGCACAATGAATCAAAATCGCATAAAATGCTGCAATTTAAGTGTTCATTTACTGCTACAGTAAATTATGTAAGGATATATAAGTCACCCATGCTTATATGTCAGTATAGGTGAGAGAATGAATACATGATTTATAGCCTTGCTAGCCGACCTTCGTAAGAACACATGATCCATTACAATTAATCTATAAAACAGATTTGCGAATGATTTACATTTGTCACATACAAGCAACTCCAAAAATGATCTTTAAGGGCACTGACCTAGCTGCGTGAAAGCTGGAAGAAATCTTTGCTAGACTGCCCCAAACACTGGTACACTATAAAACACTTGGAAGGAACTTGCATTATTTTGTTAGCGTGTAGCATATTTGGTCACAGTTGTGTACTACAGTTCCAATGGTCAAACCACAAATCAGTTTAATTATGTGCCAGCGACTGGAGTGTCGGCGTTTTCAGCAAGCCGGTGTAAACCGCAGGCTACAAAATGCTTATAGTGTCTGGCCTCATGCCACTTGGACTTAGGCCAGTAGAAAAAAAAACACAAAGGCTAGGCTGGATCTTTGTGATGACCTGCTGCTTAAAAAGAGGGAAAAAAAATCTCTTTCTAGTTAACTGTTACAGCAGGCATGACAATAGACTTTTTAGGAGAGACAGGCCAAATTTAAGGGGCTTTCCAGGACCTACATAGTGATGACCAATCCTTAGGATAGTTCATCAATATCTGATTAGTGAGGCCCTACACCCTGGACCCCTTAAGATCAGTTGCTGGAATCGGCATTGGTGCTTAGGTGAGTGTTATTGACATCAAGTTCATTCTTCACGTGGCTTGTTTGCAGTTCAGTCCCATTTAAGGGGAAGGGGCTGAGCTGCAATGTTAAACACATCCTCTACACAATATAGAGTACTGTGTTTGGTATTCAGTGAAATGGGAGTCTCATCCAAAAGGTGATTCCGCTTATCTGATTCATGTAGCCTGTATTGAAATACCTTATTTAGGAACTCAAATAAGCACGGGGTGGTTACAAAGAGCATCTCTTACTTTGGAGGACTGGGCATGTCCATTGCATTTATGGAGCACAGTGTAATACTTCATTTCCCCTCTGGAGGCGATGTAGAGAAATTTAACTTTTACTTCTATACCCCATGTGAACACTGGGGCAAGACATACTGTTATCAACTTTCTTTCCTTCTAACAAAATGGGATTGTTCAAAACGAACAACCGCTTTAAACTTCATTATTCAAAACGATGAAAATGGCTGAAAGAGCCCCCCCCCTTCATTTTCAGGAATGGTGGAGCCCTGTGGTCAGAGCCCCTACTCATCAGAAGATCATCCACACAATAGGGGATAAGTTTAATATATAATACAACCACTAAATTCATACAAAGTATGATATATCACAGATGTTTTTGGTAGAATGACAGCTCTACCAAAAATTGTTTAAAGAGGACCACCTCCATCAATTCCAACCAATCACATCCTTCAGTAGGCGCTTCTTCACCGATTCCAGCGCAATTGATTTTCTCTTTAGCTCCCACCATTCCCAAGCAACCATTTCTGTTAGTTTCAACACATTTATGCTCTCTGGTGTCAAATGTTGGTCCTGGGCTGAAGCAAAAAGGCAGGAACCTCATACTTGACAGTGGACACCATAATTGTGCCGAAACTAAAAAATTACTACTTGTGAACAGCAGAGCCTAGAGAAAAAATTCCAACTGTGCCACAATCTTTGGAGCAGGATGTATTAAAAGATGCAAATGTTGGATTTAGCAGAGTTGGTTTAAAGGTCCTCTTTAAGTAGCTGTGGTCTTCTAGTGTCCAAGTACATTGCTTTTATTGCTGTAGGATTGATATATTCTGAAGTTTCTAGAACATTTTTGGATACTATCCTTGGGATTAAGTACACATCCCTTACATTACAAAAAACAAAGCTTTATAAATTGAGTATGTAATGGCTGGTTCACATCTGCGTTTAGTAATCCGCATGGGGACCCCCGAACAGAATACCGAACACATTGACAAGCAGTGACCAGTGAAAGCAAACGGAAACCATAGACTATGATGGGGTCCGTTTGCTTTCCACGCGCTAGTCATGCGGACATGAAAGTAGATCACAAAGTATTTTTCTGTCTGCATGTTCTAGGCGGACACCATGCAGAAAGCACACGGAACCCATTATAGTCTATGGGTCCGTGTGCTCTCATAAGCTCTCCGCTTGCCAATGCGTTCGGTATTCCGTTCGGAGGGGTCCCCATGCGGACTCCCTGAATGAATTACCAAACGCAGATGTGAACCAGGCATTAGTGAGAATGTAGTGGCGATTATGTGTAATATAACCCATAGGCTGCATGCACACGGAGTTACGCTGGGCTTGTAAAAATACTCATTCACAGCCGTACACGCGAGCGCCAGCGTTAAGAGCGTTCCCATTGAAGTGAATGGGAAGTGTTTGGGAGCCGTCCTCAGTGCTCACGTGTACAGCTGTGAATGAGTATTTTTACAAGCCCGGTGTTACCCCGTGTGAAGGCAGCCTTAATTTTAACAGCATTGTATGCTATACATGGAACACAGTCCTTATAAGAAAGAAAACAAACAACTTCTGTCCTTCTAAAATGCACCGTCTACTTGAGCGCATACAAAGTGGTGTGCCACAACAACGCTCCTACACCCAAAAGAAAACACTCATCCTACCCTATGTGCCTAGCTTCTAAAGGAAACTCTAAACCAAAAGGGACAAACTCCAGCCAAGGGCAGGAAATGTATAATATAATGTATGTTCTAATGAAAATAACCTTGTCTATTCTTAGCTTTGTCTCAATGTAAAGGCTGCCACAAATATCCCAACGTCTGGACCTTGGCGGTTTCCCGGCTGTGGCTCATGAAAAGGAATTGCTCCTTGGAAGAAGAATTTTAAAGAATTTAGATTTTTGAAAGAAGGGGCATTCAAAAGAATTCCAAAATTTCTTATATATTCGTCAAATTCGTAAACTTGCATTCACAACAAATACTATACTATTTTAAGGCACTATGTGCAGAGATTTCATTGGATTTCTTTAGATTCAAATAAAGTTCATTGGATCAACCATAAAAGTTTTGCACATTAGTGGTACTGAGTAGAAATGAGCGAGTACTGTTCGGATCAGCCGATCCGAACAGCACGCTCGCATAGAAATGAATGGACGTAGCCGGCACGCGGGGGGTGAAGCGACCGTCCGCCGTCAAAGCGGAAGTACCAGGTGCATCCATTCATTTCTATGGAGCGTGCTGTTCGGATCAGCTGATCCGAACAGTACTCGCTCATCTCTAGTACTGAGTAATAATAATGCATACAGAACTTGAATGGTCCCCATGCTAAACCTATTATGGGACTGAAGAGACATACTAATAATATCTATTTTTAAACTTTAATGGTCAGGATTATGGGTTACCATCTCATTCAATAGAACTACAGTGACTTATAATCAAGATGGCATTTCCTCTTCAGTCACTTATCTGCACAAGATCGTCCCCGTTCATAGCTGGTAAATATAAAGGAAAGTTAAGAACTGGTTTAAAATTGATCCAAAATAGAATTTTGGTGAAAAAAAAATAGTATATGTAACGCGTCTGCACTAAGGAAATATACTCAACAAATAAGTTCATTCTCCTTGTGCTCAGAGTAGAAAAATAAAATAATATTTTTCTAAGCCCATCAGCAGCGCTCCTTTGGGGCCATTGAATAATATTGCCTTATGTCTAACATCTGATTTTGTTCTGTCCAAGTAGGTATTCAAATTTATTTCAAATCTGATACTGAATATTCACAAATATGAGTAAGCAAAATATATATGTACACAATATATCTCCTAGATCATCAGGTCTGAAATCTCATGGGATATTTTGTCTCTCCGTAAGTGAAGGATTGCAGTGTAGATTTCAGCTTTCACTAGTTGTAAATGTATCTTCCTCATTTTTGTTTGTATGCGCTATTACGATATATGGATATCATAGAGTAGAGTCCCCCAGTTGGAACACCCCTCTATAAGCCTGAACATAGGGCCAGTCTGTAGAAGAGTCTCCTATTCTGGCAGATTTGATGGGATCATGTTTTGCTAGCAATAGTTACTGTCACCAGGAAAATCAGATGTTTGTCCAGAATTGGGGTCTCGAGTGATCAGCTGATCATCATGGAGGCCACATACTAAAACTGCTCTCTTATAGAACCACTTGCACCTAGCCTCTCTCTTGCTGTCATGTTTAACCCATTTATGCCAAAGGTTGTATTGTATTTGAGTTCCAATAATGGAACTCTAGGCATAAATGGGTTAAGTCGTTGTCCAAGACTAGATAATGATAGCTTAAGTCATCAATAATACATGGGTCAACTTCTGGCTATGCAAACTGTGCTTCCAACAGCTGATCGGTGGGGATTTTGGGTGTTGGCCCTCCAAGCAAGCTGATCATGATGACCTATCCCAAAGAGAGGCCCTCAATATCCAAGTCTTTGGCAACGTCTTGATTCAAGCTCTTCAAGGGTTTTGATCAATGGTGGTCCATCTGCTGAGACCCACAGAGATCTCCAAAAGGAAGGGATAGAAGTATCATGACCATTCATTTTTGATCAGCTCTCCCAGGAAAACAGCCAATTTAGCAGGGGGAAGCTGCATCATCCGATCACACACTACCCCTGTGGTATTATATGCCAGTAAAATGAGTAAGGGAAGGGGCTAGTAGAAGACCCCCTCTATGATGTTGAAATGCCCTAGGGGGACATTAGAATCCAAACCACATTTAAGCAGGTATTATATATACCATCTGATCATGTGCAGAGATTCCCCAATGGTATCTAATTTTATTACAAGGCAATGCCATGGTTTATAAAGGAAACAAGGATTCGGCCAGGAAGATCTTTAAAATATGTTTTACATCACAAAATTCCACATCATGCATCAGAAGATGAATACCCATATGAGGACTGTGCTACTATTCTACTCGAAAGCTTATCCCATCCTATTCCCTTCAACAAGCCAAAATGTATTTTATGGAATAGTACCACCTAATAAAGATCTGTTCGGTCCTGGCGTCCAGCAATAATGTTTTAATTGTACGTGTTGTATTTGAGCATCCAAGAAAACTATGGCAGTGACCTAATTCAGCAGGCATTAATATAATGTATAGTAGCAGAACTCTGGCCCACGGCGAATGCAGACAAAGAGCTTCTGTCTGAGTTCTGCACAGTTCTGTAAAACGGCTCCAGTAAGGACTAATGTCATGCTGATACGGAAAACCCAATATGCAGAAATTTATATGAGTCACGTTACCATAATAAATCCGTCTTCTGATGAAATTCTGGGGAACGTGTGCTAATGTGAAGTTTAACAGCTCCATATTAACTCCTTTCTATAAACACTCTGGAAACGCCAAGAGTCTATTGTTTCCTTCACGCTCATAAAAAAAGGGAAAAAAATATGAAATAAGAAGGCTACGTTGAATTGAATGACCTCCACTCGAAAGAATCCCATCTGACCTTTGTGTTCTCTTAAATATCCAACCCCACCAGTGAGGGCGAGGAGAGCACAGAAATGAACTCACACAGGAAAGAGGTAGGAGTTACTCTGACCTTTCGGTTGTGTTAACACATCTTTATTCTTATTCTATTGAAAGTGCGGTCTTCAAGCTCAGCGGGGAACCATGACGGACTCTTCTCCAAGAAATTAGTCATATCTAATACAACTTGTGCATCTGTGATCAGGGGTCATTCGCATGAGTAATATGATCTATGCTCTGGCTGAGATTGCCATCCACATGATACATTATGTAGTCATAAACCTGAATACTGTAGTCTAAACCACATGTGGTACAGCAATGGATAGCATGACCAGGCAAAATCTAAGCTCCTTCATTTAAAGGGAAATTGAACTCTTCTGACTTCTTACAGGACGTGGATGAATCCAGACGATAAAGAATCACTCCCACAGGAAAATGTTGGGTTTTTTTTGTTGAAATTTATAGCACAAGATAGGGTCCCAACTAGAACATAAATCTAAAATATAATTTATTAATCTTAATAAAAAGTTCCCTGAAATTCAGGACAGTGTGCACCCCCAAAAAATAACTGATAAAGCATTAGTCTCATATATAGAGAAGGGTCTAAGACAAATCAATGCCAGACCATATCCCTGGGGAGTAAGGGAATAGCATCACAATGGGGGTAGAGTGGGGCTATATCCTCCCCTCCCCAAGGAACAACCACAGTAAATCCCTCTTTGTCAAGGCGTACATGCACCCTCAGCAAAGACGTGATCGATAAATATCTATCTTGAGAACCTAAAAGCCTAATCAATGACATGAGGCTCCTAAATTCAACTTCAGGGCTAGATACTTGGTGGAGATCAGCTGTTCTTTCCACCATGCCTAGGTATCCATGACTTCCCTTCCAGGGTTTTTGGTCTAATTGGAGTCCGCAACCTAAAGCTGCCCAACCCATCTGACCATACAAAGTCTACAATGCCAAATATAGAATATATAGTTTCTCATATAGTATCTCTAGGCCTATCCCCTGGATATTACTACCAGGATCAGTAGTCATGACAAAATAATAAAGATTGCAGTAAAAAAACACAGTTCCCAGAGCTGTAATGGTGAGTCCTGGTACTTAAAGTCTGACCCAGGAAAATGTATTTATTTATTAGTAGGGCTCACAATCTAAATTCCATATTGGTATGTCTTCAGAGTGTAGGCGGAAACCCACACAAACACGAGAAGAACTCCTTGCAGATAATGACCTTGGCTGGATCAGAACCCTGAACCCCAGTAATACAAGGTGAGCCACTGTGTTGCCCGTATTACAATCTACAATATGTAAATTATAGTAATAGTAATTACAGTGGCTGTATTTTTACCTAACCCACTCTCTTCTGGTCCTCAGCTGTGTCATGTGACCAGCAGCAAGGCTCTCTGTATTGTGTGTGCAGAGCAAGTTTCTCTATTCATTCCCATAAATGTCTTGGTGTGAGGTTAACAGTCAACTAAGTGATTAAACACATTGGACAATGGAATCATGGTAGTCACTAAAAAAGCCCATTGACATTAAAGATTTGTTGGAAGAGACCATCACGACTGATAACAATCTCATTCCTTTGTGGCTACAAATCTCATAAATTGACTTGTATGTCCAACCAGGCTTAGAATACTTACTATTATGAAAATCAGACGTGCCATTTGTCTTCTGTAATAGTCCTTGGCCAACATAACTAAATCTCTATAGCCAAAATTTCATTAACAAGACTGATATCCACCCGCAATGGATTACCGGATGCACTTTGCTCAGAATATTAGCTCCCAATTATTATATTGTTGGTTTGCCCACCACCAAATCATGGGTTAATGTAGTCTAGCTACAAATGGTGCAACTATATTGGCAACTAGCTGGCCAGAGGAAAACACAGAGAGTAGAAGGCCCCTGTATTTGGGCCCCTTGCTATCCATCTTGCCATACAGCACAACCATTATGTCTTTCTAACAATGTATCTGTAATAGTACCAAATAGAAAAATTTAAAATTCAAAAAGTATTAAAAGTAATAAAGCCTTTCTCACTTCTTGCCAATCCCTCGCCCCTCTGGTTCTAACATGGTATAGTGCCAGTTGGCCTTTATTTCCTGGTGCCCTGCCTGGAGATGTCCAATCACTGGCTAGCGTGTCACGGTGGTGCTCAGTGATTGGCTGCTGAGGCACTTCCTGTGTGTAGAGTAATAACAGGAGGCAGAGCCCAGGAGGGAACGGGCAGTGTTGGACCCAGAGTGGCTGGAGATGGCATAGATATGTATGGCTTTGTTGTTGCTTTATTCATTTCCGTACAGCATGCTGGGTACTTTTAGTCCTAATTTGTTTGTCTATTTTTGTTTTTTGTTGGATACACCTTTAAAAGCCTTCCGAAATGTTCAATTATACCCCGATAACATTATCAAAGCAAGCAACCGAGCACATGTAGAGTACACAGAGACGCTGTCCTGCTTGTATAATCACTCCGCTCAATTCCTACAAATTCCTATAACCACTTCACTCGGCCCCATTGATTACATTGAGAATGTCCCTTTATTCAAATAATAGGAATACTAAAAACGTCTTGTTAAACTGTTAACATTCTTCATTTCCCAACAAAGTACAAAATGTTGTAATCTTAAGGAAAAAAATACGCCAGGGCAACCGGCCAAAAGCGCTAGTGACTTAGTAGCTTTTTTGGCAAGACACAGCACACGTTCAGTTCTTAAAACATTTACATCTGCCAAAACATGAATGAATAAACAAATTTAAGCGTGCTGGCAAAGGGGGCAAAACGCAAATGATACTTCGAGAGACAGACTTCAATGCGAAAACATTCCAAACCTACATACCAGGTTTTCCTGATTTAACACTTAATAAACAATCGATAATTGCTGGTTGTGGAGCGAAGCAACAATCTAATGAACACAATGACATAATGCCGAGAGCGCCACATTACAACTCCAGTTAGTCATATCAGGTCTCAATGAAGACCAAGCTCTCCTGACAAGTCTATTTTAGTACAAATGTTCCCTTGGTATTCCCCCTAGAAATGTATGAATAATATGATAACTAGGGTGTGACCCCGCACAGTCTGACAATATCAGCAGCAACTGGACAGTGTCACACTGTAGGGACAAGACCCAATGACAAAGTTTGGTAACGCTCATTTATCAATTTAGTCATACGTTTCCAGGAGGAATAACAGAAGGAAGGCAGCAGCAAGGGCTCTAAGTAAAGATGCAACTTTTATTTAGAATTTACTAAAACACAAATGTTAAGAGGGTTCACCGGCCTTCTTTAAGGTTATTAAGCCTATAATTTCTCAGAAAATTACCATCGTATTAACAGGGCTCACCAACCATGCCAGAGAAAAACCTACAAATGTGGTATAAATACACAATACGGGTCCAAGCACACAATAGAGTGTGAATCCAATTTGAAAGCTGAGTTTATCACAGAATTCAGTTGGATGACACTCCGTAATGCATTCACATCTATGGGGCTTCCATGTGCGTTCCATTCTGAGAACACTGATGATTATAGGGCAGGACTTAGGGTGCATTCGCACACAGGAAAATGACGCTGAATTTGGTGCAGAATCCACGTCAGATTTAGCGCTGAAAAAAGCCTCCCATTGACTTCAGTGGGTTCCTATTTGGAACCCATTGAAGTCAATGGAAGGCTTTTTTTTTTTTCAGCACTGAATCCGACGCGGATTCCACACAAAATTCAGCGTCATTTTCCTCCGTGTGAATGTACCCTTATGCTTCTCCATGTTATCGGAACAGAATGGATCCCGATGTCCCATATACATAAATGTGTAAGGGAATGCACACAGATGTCAATCCACGTGTCATCCAACTGCATTCCGTAATAAACTCGGGCCCCCTACTTGGATGCACATTTGGTTGTGTGTGCATGAGCGGCCAGCCAGCTTTAACCTTTTGCAATACAAAAGTTGAAAATGGTGCGGAACCTGCAGCAAGAAACACTTTGTAGCATGTTTTTTTTTTCAGCAGCATGTGGATAAGATTTGATTAAATCCCATCCAATATCATTATACTGTATGTATCACCAATGGAATCCTTCAGTCTGTTAATATTCCTGCAGCAGTGATGACCTGTACACCCATGTGTCCACTGTAGCCAATCACTGGTCACAGAAGTCTTGGACTATACATGCAGGTATCACCCCTGAGGTCACTGGCTAGCTGCACGGGTCACGTGGGTATACAACACAAGTAAATTCTGCAAGGAAGACTATGTTAACAATTAGTCACATTATAGAAGGAGTTTGGTTCCAGCTGGTGCTTTTAAACATGAAGCAAACCATGACAGATCCCCAATATGTATATGAATTTAGCCTACTCTGTTGATAGTATTTAATCTCATTTTCTCAACCCAATCTCATAATTTTAAGTTTTTCCGTGAGTTAAATGGGGGGTTAACACCCAGAACTCTCACAGATCAGCTGAAGTTGCAACAATTCTCAGTAAGTGTCACTTCTCTTTAACTGCTCAGTGACCAGTCCACCCATCGCATGGCCTGTGTGCAGTGGGGTCCTAGTCAAATGAATGAAGCTGAGCAGCAATATCAAGTACAGCCCCCTATGCAATGTATAGTACTGTGGTCAAACAGCTGGTCAGTGGGGTCCTATGTGCCATCAATATTACAATCCTGAAAAACTGGGCCACAGCAAAAAAGTGCTGCAGGAAAAACCACAGCTGCAATGCATCATGTTTTTTCCTGCCGCACTTTTCATAGAAAGTCTGCAGAGGTTTCACCAGGAGACTTTCTACTTCCACTATACCTATAGGGAAACCATTTCCGTAGGTATAATTGACATGCTGTGATTTCCAAAACTGCAATGGTTTTGGAAATCACATCGTTTCTGCTGTATGATTTGCTACAATCCCATCCACCTTAGGCTGGTCATGACCGTAATGTAAATCCGCAAATGGTCCGCAATTGAGGGTTTTCAATTACGGACACATTATATTCAATGCGGCTTCTTACACCACCGGATATTTTATCCGTGGTGTGGCCGGGCCGCAACCGTGGTCTGCAATTTATAGAGCATGTCCGTAATGCCAGTGAATTTCAGCACTGCACGGACTCGCCCATAGAACTCTATAGGCGAGTGTGGCAGGACACGGACATCTGCGGAGTGTATGTTACCGATCAACTAGTGTTGCTGATCGGCAACATGCGGACCGTAGAATCATTACGGTCGTGTAAGACCAGCCTTACAGAGACAGAAAACGCCGCACTTTTTTCTGCTGCGTTTACACCACGTAGGGTTCTGGCCTTGAGAACCTTTGATCTTAATCTTGTTTATTCAAATATTAAGCTCTCTGTCCCGTTTGTTCCAGAGTTTGCCTATTATGGACAACAAGTCCTAGTGGCAAGTACACAATGGAGCTGCGGGGTACCTGCTTAATAGTGGTCGGGGTAAGTGAGAAATTCATAAAACCCATATGAGTTTTATATGCCTGGAAACCCCAAAGAGTATCATTTCAATAAATAATCTGAAATCAATATTACGTCATGACAAAATGACATGATATTGCGGATAAGAAACATAAAGGTGCTATCATCCAGTTTGAGTTCATTCTATTCTGTAGGATTCAATGAATTACATTGTATCTAAGCAAAAAGTAGTGTAAATGTTAAAACAGAAAAAAATACTCAACTCATCCTCCAGTTTGCCTCAAGACATATCCTGTTCCTCCCCTCCCCGTTATCTTTCTCTTATTTTGCATACACTGCAGTCTGATCTTCAGACGTTTCTCATCTTTTCAGTCTGGAATGTTGAGTCTTTTGAAAAGACATAATTTGAATTCCATACAAATATCTCAAGACGTACGGGGTCAATGTTCTGTCCGACGCAAACCCCGGCCTAGTAAACTTACTTAATCATACAACAGCTGTTGTAAATCCCTGGCTTCAGATGGATATGGCTAGCCAACTTCATCTTGTTAAAGAGGAACGCCCCAAATAAGATTGGATAACAAGACTTATTAGCCAGATAGCTCTACAGTCAACAAGGCTAAAGAGTCGACTGCACAATAAAAAGCTGTAAATCAGGATTTCACCCAAGAGCAAAGACTGGATCTAGAGGTTCTGGAACCAGCCCATCAAAAGATTCACGCTGCCCAAACCACAGGCAAACTGAAATCCCAACAGGGTCCCTCATAATAGGGAAACTGTGTTTTACTCTGAAATTCTGTGTCAGTTCAAAGAATGAGCTGAGAAATGGGAGAAGAGTCTGCTGTGAGGCATCTCCCCCTGCCCAAACCGATTGACAAGTTTCTCCCTGTACCCAACTAGATTTTAACTCTCTCTATAATGAGGGCTGATCGGATGATTTGATGATACCTGTGATTTGGCCAGCATGGACCCAGTGATATGAATGGGAATGCGGTGCAATACCAGACATAGCTTATCGAAAAGGTGGGGTTGCATTTCTGGAAATAGAATTTGTAGTCTAACACAAACTGTATACTGCTTGCATTAAACCCTTTCCCCCCCTTCTATCCTTATCCAAGGTCACTGAAGAATGTAAGCTCGCTTGGTCAAGTTTCTCCGATACTGGATCTATAATATTAACCCATTTTACCAGTCTATGTTCCCGCATGTGCAATTATATTGCAGGAAAAAAAAAAGTGTGGTATAGTCCGGGTGTTCCAGACATACCAATACAGAAGACTATACTAATACGGAATACATATGTGAGAGCCCTATATGGGACAATGACCGACAATGTCTGTAAAGAGCTACGGAACATGATGGCGCTATGTAAGTTAAGCAAATAATAAAAAGCTACAAATATATATATATATATATATATATATATATATATATATATATATATGAAAATATCACCATTTTTCCTATACTGCGCTTTACTGCATTACTGTAAAGAAAATAACGCAGCTCAATACAAAACACATATGCTAGCAAATCCAAGTAGAAACAGAAAGGGAATGAAGACATAACAAATCCTTTAAAGGCAGCTTGCATTGTAAAACGTGTCATTCTGGTTTATTTATCTTATAACCCAATGAATTGCTGAATTATAAGTCAAACAAATTAAGTTACTGGAGTTTATCCAAAAGAGAACTGGACTAAGAATCAATTTAGGAAAAGTTTTTGTAACAAAGACCATTTGTTACTTTATAGCAATTACATTATAAAATAGGTAATTTGTAATACAATGTGTACAGTTAGACACAGACAGGCAATTTTCTGGAAGGGGTTTCCATAAATTAGACTTTTACAACATATAAGGGCACATTATTAGGGACTCATTAGTGGGGTTCTTGCAAATCATATGGTTAGATAAGGGGCACTGGGACTCAAAATCTGAAATTGGTGGGTGCATGTCATCCTGAGAGCCTGGTTCCTTGCCTTATCTTCCATGGATCGGTTGAGAAAGGCTCCATGGAGGTGCTCATGCATTGGACTGAAAAAACTATCATCTATTGGAGTGCCATCTCTCTTATCTTCTCGGGAAAACCTTTGAGTTGGGCTTCTAATATCTTTGCCCTCATTTATTGCTTCTCCAATGAGCTCTGGCATAGAAATAAGTTCCAAAGTTACAGCAGTAGACCACCCCAGTTGGGTGTGAACTTTGGACTCTCCTGCTACTAAGGTCTTTTTCTTATGAGTTGGCTCAAAAATAATCTTTTTGACGTTACTGACAATATCTTCGGTATGTGCAATGATAACAACAAGTTTCTGATACCTAAAAAGAATATGTACGTGTTTTCCATAGAAGGTCATTTCCACTTGGCTTCACATCCCCTAAAGAACTGTAGTTGAGATTTGTAAGGATACATTTCGCAGACAGTCTGTCAATTGTGACCACTAAGACAATTCTCCAAGTCTAACAGTCGGACATGTTCCATAAACCGGGTACATAGATGAGAGGTTTACTGGGGAATGTGCACTGGGTTATAGGTGCTAGAAGGAGAAGGCATCAATATATTTTTATCAGGTTATTTAGATATCGAACTAGGGCAGCAAATTCCCAACTTTGCTCTTGGAGGCCAACCAAAGGCTCTCTACTGAACTGTATCCACATGTGTCCTTTGTGACCAGCGGGGCTACGTCAAGGCTGGATTGGAATTGACTTGACAGCAAAGAAGGGGAAATGGATCCTGGTAGAGTAATTGCTTAGGGTTGATGCTATCGACTGCAACTCTGGATCAACACAAGAGGGTACAAATATGTACTGTAACTATATAACCTATTCATGTAGCCAAAGAACAATTCAACAACCACATAGGATTAAATATTAGATTCCTTATTTGTATTATTGCAGGCTTAATGAAAAATGAATACACTTGTAGCCTAGCAGCATTTTAATAACTGTATCTCAAGCTGTGCAACATCAAAAAAATATGGTTTCCATATTACACAAAGAGATTAAAAGATATTATGATTCCACGTTGCTGGACTCTCTTTGATCTTTAGAAAGGGCAAGCCACTAAAACAATGCATATCAAAATATAGGGGAGGTCATACTGACCCAGAGCAGGCTCACAAAGGCTTTTTCGCTCATTATTAGAGGGATTAATCTGAATGGGAAATCTGTTTGAGTCTTTATATGTCCCATGGTGAAAGCACTGAGCAAGCATTACTTCTCTCTGCATAGTAAAGACAAGAATTGCATGGCGGGGGCGAAAAAAAAAAGAAGTTACTCATCGTGAAACAAATGATTTAAACATTCAACTTACTTTCCAAGTAGACATGTACGCATATGGTTGAGTGAGTTTATGTAATCCAGTATTAGTTCATTGCTCCAAAAATGGTATGTTGGATCCTCTATGTGGCAACTCTGACATAGACATAGAGGAGGAATGGAGCAACCACAGCCCTAATAGCAAAGTGCACTTGTAATCTAGTTCTAATATACTCAGACCAGGTTCCTTCAAGATGTTGCAGTTTAGAGAAATGTCTTAGTAAAATTTAAAGTGGGTAAAATTTGCCCTTACAAGCTGCTACTACGACTGTATAGGTGATAAATTCAGAAATCCAGTACCTATGTGGCTTCTCATATATGTAACGTACCCAATATAAGACAAAGCCCTGTTATGTTTTGCAATCGAGCAAGGATTCCAGGCTAAAACCTGCATAAAATCTAGCTCCATTGCAAGGATCGTAGGATCGTATAATCCATTGCAAGTAAAAGAGGGCTTTCCATAACTCTTCTCACTTAGTACAGAACAGTTCCTCATTCACTTTAAGAAAAATAATTGCCATCCTAATTACGTTTATGGATTCCGCATGAAATAACCCCATTGTGTGGATTAGAGACAGAAGTCCAAGAGTGAGCCTTGGATTTCTGACATGTATTCTGTACTATCTTGTACAAAACTGTGTGTTACAACTCATTGGTGGGGGGGGGGGGGGGTCATCAGCATGCTGGTACCAATATGGCTACTGATAATCTGGTCTGGCCACATGACCCTCCATCAGTGGCCATATCTGGAACAGAGCACCTTACAGCGGAGGGGGAATAGGTGCATGTAGTCAAACAGATTGGCAGCGGGCAAACCTGAGAGGCAATATGTGTGGGTACTGAGTATGTGTTTGCCAAACACACTTTGCTGGAAGGGGAGAGAATGTGTGGCCTATGAGAGTCCTGAATAGATTTACATGAGGATGGAAAAGATAAAAGAGGAGAACATATGACTGTAAGAGCCAAGGAACAGGAAAGAAGACAGTGGCATAAGAGGAAGACTATAATGGAATATAAGGCAGAATACAGTGAAGTAAAAGAAAAAAAATGGCAGAATAATAACGGCAGAATAATACAGTGGGATAAAAGGCAGAATACAAAACAGAGAATGGCTGTAGAATATGGTGTAAAAGGAGACAGAATGTGGTAGAATACGAGGAAGAATACATAGAATAAGGTTCCATTGACACATTGGAAAGTAAAGAGGCATTCAAGGCAATCTTCTGACTAAGAATGGTCTCCAAATTCCATAGCTGTGCATTCTGCAGTGGAAAGCCAAAGCAGAGCCATTGGTTTACTCTCTGGAAAAAAAATAATTACTGCCGCGGCATCCGCTTGAAAACAATGGGAGGCAAATTCTGGACTCAAAATCGGCTTCAAATTCCTTTGTGTAAATGTAGCTTAAGTTGCAGAATATAGTGCCAGTGGTGTAACTAAAGTCTTTTGGGCCCTGCAATGCAATCTTTTGTCCGGGGCCCCCTACCTCATCCCTAAAGTGAATTCTTGATAGTGATGGTTACAAGAGCTAAGGAGTTTAATCCACCTTAGTGTGGTTAGGGTAATCTGTTGGTCTCCTTAGCTTATGGGCCAGATGGAAGCTGCAATCTCAATACTGATGCCAGTGCTTATGGGCTCCCTAAGGCTCCTAGGCCCTGGTGCGAATGCATCCTCTGCACCCCCTCAAGTTACGCCCCTGTACAGTGCAATAAAAGAAAGAAAACCGTATAGTAAAGGCAGAACATAGCTAAAATGCAGAATACAGGTATCTTAGGGTATGTTCTGCCCTGAATCTGCCTCTCATTGTTTTCAATGGGAGGCACAGAACGCAGCAGGATGCAGAAAAAAAAAAAATCAAAAAAAAAATCAGTGTTTCGCTCGATCTTGCAGCGGATTCCACAACTGATTCAGTCTATGAACAGTTGCAAACAAAGTTCTCACTAAAAACCTGGTCCCACCTTCAGAAAGTTTGGGAACCACTGCTCTAGTAAATGACATCGAACAAGTAAAAGGTGGACTCCCAAAACCAAAAACTGGATCCCTAAAAACTACGGAACCTGCTGCAATAGTAGCATACAGAGAGTAGGAAGGGTAAGCAAGGGAATGATCGCAAAGAAGACCATGCCTTTAAGAAGCAGGTACTTATAATGGAATCCTAAGAAGTAATCCACCACAAAAGGAAATATAGAAAAGGTTTTATTGATATCAAACTTTTTACAATGTTACTAATGATAATTTATGTTTAGAGCTAATTCGTCTACCAAGAAAACACAGGGGGGAATACCCCAAGCGAGTGCATTTGTTTGCTATTTTGTTACATTGGATTGGCCCTGTCTTATTTTAACTACTTCCCAGTGAACCTCATAAGCCATATCCTGTGGTTAATGGCCTGTTAAGGTTTTAGAGCTTCTGTAGGTCTACTGTAAATCCCAGATCACTTCTGGAGCATTGAAAAGTCCCAATGAAAATGTTACCCGGATGATGGAACATGAAACCTTACACCTTACCTTTCCAGGCTAATAAACTCAATACAGTGCTCGCACTGAAAACAGATGTCGGAGATTTTCATCAGCTTCAAGCTGAAAATAAAGCAGTGATATCCAATGTGAGAGACTGGGAAAACACGTCTGATTAAAGGAATCATTTGAGAGGTGGGACGGTGGAATCTGAAGACCTCTCAGCTCTTGATGTGAGTGGAGTCTCATGATGATAGGGATCACTACAGACTCAATCTCAGGTAGACATCTTACTTCAAAGTTCTTTGCTCACACTATGTCTTGCTAGTGACTGACACGAGAGGAATAGATCACACAAACAGTAGGCACTTCAGGTTGTACAGAGGGTACTCTACACCACAAAACGACATAAAAGTAGTGAGGGGCTAGACAAAATTCTGCTGGAGCCACATATGCATCCAAGAAGATGGAATATGGACTTTTGCAGTAGAGTTGAAAATGGTCATCGCTTCAGTGTAATTTTACGGGTGCTGCTTGTGTTTTTATGTTCTTGGATATGGAATGTGGGAGGATTGGACAAGAACGCGAGGAAGTGACAGACACCTATTTCTACTATGCGGAACGGAAGTGAGAGAATATTAATATTATAATAATCATTACTATGTTTTACTTAGTAGCAAGAAAATAGATTCTACCCGTTACTCGAAATATAGTGACCGCAAGCCTTACGCTCGCGTAAGCGGCGACGAGAATAGATTCTACCTGTTACTCGAAATATAGTGACCGCAAGCCTTACGCTCGTGTCAGCAGCCACAAGAAAATGGCTGCAGACATGTGCAGTCGGCTCTACAGTACACGATGACAGAGCCAACTGCGCATGCGTGCCATATAAAGCCAGAAGAAGCCATCGGAAGAAGATGTCGCGGAGAAGGCGTTCCAGAGGAAGAAGAGGTCGTCGCTGGAGAATTTTCTTGCAGCACTGGGGACGCCCCCAGTGCTACGAGAAAACTAATTAGCATATGGATGAAAACCGGGATATCTATGGAACGGTGGCGCAGAGAAGACATCTAAAACGTAGGAGAAGAATAGCCTTTCTTAAGGCTATTCCTACGTGTTAGTCTTAAAAAAAATCCGTTTTAATGATTGAATCCCTTTAAAGGGGTTGACCAGATTCAGAATATAAAAATGCAATGATACTTACCTGCACCCTCCTCTCCGTTACTACACAGGACCACCAATCTCTTCCCCAACTGCAGTCAAACCCCACTCCCAGCAATATACAGCTAAGGCTGGATTCACACCAGTGCTTGCTCTACGTTCAGGACTTTTCTCTTTGCAGTTTCGGATGGAAACCCGGTGGACCCCATTATAATCTATGGGGTCTATGGGTTTCCACAGGTAACCGCTTTTTAAGCAAATTGGGTTTCTGTTTTTTGGGTCCTCAAGTGGATCGGAAGAACAAAAACCCGAGCGCAAGTGTGAAGCTAGAGAAAGAGCGGTGTTTGACTATCAATACGTCACCACCGCTTTGTATACAAACCGAGCAGTGGAGGCGACAGTCAGTTCAGCACAGGAATAGAGGGGTAATGCCAGTAAGTATCAGTGTATGCATTAAAATTTATAATCCCAGACTTTCCCTTTAAGATGGGCATGCAACTTTCATTCAACTGGCACCATTAAGGATAGTTTTTTGTCCCACCAAAAACATATATTTTTGAGAGGAGTTGAGAGAAGCCATGTATGTTTCTTTTTGTATTGACAACACAATCAAATGCATAAGAACTAGTGCCAGAAAAATGTAAAATAAAATAATAATAATAATAATAATAATAATAATAAAATATAGATTTATTAGCTAAATAAAAATATTGGATATAAATATATATATATATATATATATATATATATATATATATATATATATATATATATCAAAGTAAGAAGACAATTTGGTAATTGTGGTGAAAGTCATAAAACAGTCTGAATAACAGGGGTTAATAAACCATTACATGAAAATATGGAGCATGTCTGGTCTATGACACAAGCCTAGGAGGATACCCCCCAGACAGAGACACTTGGGAGTTCTACGACACAACATTTTTAAGTTATTTTCTACAGAACCCCCACGGGTTCAAGGCTGGCAGCAGCTATAGCAGTTACATCAGTCGAAAATTACTCAGCCATATGACTAGAAGCGAGACTTGGCTAGAAAGTTTTATTTTTTGAGAAAATATTTGCAGATGACATTTAAAACTATTGCATGCTCCAGACTCTGTCACTTAACAAACCATTTTAGATGCTCTAAATATACAATGAGTACCAGCCAAGATTTCATAGCAAGTCATTTATAATGGAACGACCCACAATGATGTTAAGGTGAATTACAAAAAACACCAAAACACAGAAAGAGAACAATATATGCTCTACAGCACACACACAAAAAAAAAAAAAGTCCTGCAAATAAATACAAAGCAATAAAGGATAGTGAAATGTCTTTCCCTGGTTCAGGACCAGGGACATTTTTTTTTTTTACATATAAGATTTTGAGGGCTATAACAATTTTCAAATAGTTTTTGTGCCTTTTATATTTAAAATTTAAACAAACAAAAAAAAAGTTGGGGAAACAAGTCTGTTTTTCATGGTGCATCGGCACCGATAGCTCTTCATCGGGGGCACAGAACGCGAAAGCTGAAGCAGAATTCAGCGCACTGTTGGCTTTCTAGTGGTGTGTTAAACCGCATGTGCCCCAGATGGTGGATGGTCCTCTTTAAATCAGCCGAGAGCAGTGGAAAAAAAAAAAATAATAATCATACTGAACTGTCCCGAATGCTCCAGTGTCCTCCTGGCTCAGTCTGGTCATTCTGCTCCAGCGTCTTCTCAAAGTGAAACTGCTCATTGGCTGTGACATCTCAGAACCCTTGACCGCTTAGGCCTCAGGAAGAGGCCCCATGATGTCACAGGAAGTGACATCGCATGCCCTTCCCTGATTGGCCAATCAGCAGCTTCAGCGGCACTCCAGAAGACACCAGTTGAGCAGAAGGATCAGAACGTACCAGAAGGACACTGGAGCATCAGGGACAGGTGAGAATGATTTTTTTTTTCACTGCCCCTGGCCGATTTAAAAGTTAAAGGTGTCCATTTTTTCTTGGACAACCCTTTTAGGAAACAATATGCTTACTTAGCACATTATGCAGTATATAATGATTAAATTTTATACTCCTATGTCTTCAAACTTCACTATACGCCATATCAGCCCCCCTACACTCCATACCATGTCCTATAGGTGACGTACACATCAACGTGAAGAAATAGATGAATACTGTAGGTATTTGGTTAGGCAAACACATCCATAGACATAGGTCTATACATGTGCAAATCTGATATCCACAGGATGTGTAAGCAAGAACCCTTTGTCACTTACTTTTCGATAGTATGTGCAATCTTAACCAACTGTGATAATTTAAGGCTATGTTTTATATCATGTTATATATGCAAAAGGTAAATAAAGGTAAGTAAGTAAGGTAAATAATTCAAGGTTCCTTAGTTGAATCTTAGCCTGTAAATCAGGATTAAAGATGTATACAAAGGCCAAGGTATTTTCAGAACCTATAGAGTGATGGCCAAGATATATTATATTGGAGTAAAATACACCAAAAAAAATGCATTGATAAATATTCTCATATCTGTATTTTGGATCTTTGAAGCATACACTGTACATGTGGAAATATTCATGGTTCCATCTCAAAGGCAGAAATCCAAATTGATAAAGACTGCAGACAAGTGACCATTGGTAGCATCAGACAGAGAACGACAAGGCTATAAAATATCTGTCTACCCCATGTTTAGACAATGAGGACTTTTAGCACTGAACTGCATATTTTAGCACTGGAGCTGTAACCCGGAGTTATAGAAGTCATTCTTTAGAATAAGCACACAAGTGTTGAGCACCTTTCGCTCCAGATAAGACTCTCTTCAGGATATACTGCTGAATAGGAAAAGATAAGTGGTTTAATAACACTGGGTCTGTCTGTATCGCACTCTACAGTGAATGTCCCAATCTCATGACAACAATATTGGACTTGTTTAACGGTAGCCAGAAATCCAGACAGGAGAATACACATAGTAAGGAAGCTTTGTTCTACACTACGTTTTGACTGCATAAGGGTTTTCCTCCTTTGTCAAGTTGTCCTGTTACTAAGAAAGTTGAGCGACACCCAATATGGCTGCCATTACCGATCAAATGTGGTTCAGCCGACTTTTTTACTATTATTTTTATTATTTACTAATGTTTCTACTTGTCTAGTAGTATTTTATAGGTATTCAATTAAGAAAACAAAACTTTGTCACAGTCAAAATGCAAAAAAATTAAAGAGGACCTTTCACCTCCTGGGGCACATGCAGTGTAAAACACCACTAGAAAGCTGACAGTGTGCTGAATTCAACACACTATCGGCTTTCCCGTTCTGTGCCCCGATGAAGAGCTATCGGTGCCGGTACCGTAGCGCTTCACTGTCAGAAGGGCATTTCTGACAGTCAGGAACACCCCTCCTAACAGTAGCGTGTATAGCGCTGTATTGTGAGAGGAGGCATTGCTTAGCGCACAGCAATGACGCTGAGGAATGCCCCCCCCCCCCCAATTACTAGTCCATAGATGAGTACTATCAGGATGAGAGGGGGCGTTCCTCACCGCTCTCACAGTACAGCGCTATAGATGCCACTGTGAAGAACTTCTTCTGACCATGAAGAGCTACGGTACTGGCACCAATAGCTCTTCACCGGGGACACAGAAAGGGAAAGCCAATAGTGCGCTGAATTCAGTGCCCTGTCAGCCTTCTAGCGGTATATTACAGATGGTGAAAGGTCCTCTTTAAAACCTGGATAACATGTTGAAAGAAAGACACTGGGAAATTAACCGAGGACAAGCAAAAGTAAGACTACAAGGGGAGGGTAGTAAGGGCAGAGAAGACACATGGGTGGGGGATAGGGTTGTGCTAGTTGAGCAGTCAACAATACGAAGAGATGGTCAAGTGGTTTGCAAAACATAATTCCACCATTGCTCTCAGGTTTCTCAAAAGATCTGAGGGGCAAATTTCCTCAAATTCACGTTTCGTCAAATCCACCACTTCCCGATTGCTGACGCTTATTTGCTGCATTTACATGCTCTATTACTGTTATTACTGAAAAAAAAGTGTCCTGACCTATCCTGAGGCAAATAAAAAGCCCCAAATGTGATATACATCAATGGGAAGCCTCAAAAAGCTTCAAATAATCTATTTAAAAAAACAAAAAAACATTGAAATTTAAAAAAAAATAAAAAAATATTCACCTGCTTTATGCAGGATTTACAGTTTTAGGGCAGGTTCACATCTGCACCCCGGTCTCCGCTTTCAAGTTTCCGTCTTCAGCTTGAGAAACTGGACAGGAGACAGAAATCGGCAGTCAGTTTTCAAACCCATTCACTTGAGTGAGTTTGCAAAGTAAGCGCCCCTTTTGTGCGTTTTGTGCCTCTCCGCGGCTAAACTGTTTTTTTTTTTTAACTGGACACAAAGTCGGACATGCAGGGCTTTGTGTCTGATTAAAAAAATGGCTTCACCGAGAAGAGGCAGAAGACGCTCATGGGAGGACACTGACTGGCGGGTTTCTGTCTCCTGTCCAGTTTCTTGGGCAGAAGACAGAAGACCACAAAGCGGAGATTGGGCGCGGGGTGTGAACCCACCCTTAAGGAGTTATTGCAGGCCCTGGATAACTCTTTATAACTTGTAAAAAGAAGCAGCATGAACCTAGTCTTAGAGTAAAATACACTGTGCATATGTATTTGCTGCATTATAATTTTCTCACAAAAATGTTACCTTTCATTATACCAAACATATAGCATTTGACCAATTTTTTTTTCATCTATAGACGCTCAGAACTCTCTATGGATAGACCATAGAAAATACTGCATTGTACATAACAGAGCAATAACAATGCATATGTATTCTTTACTATGCTACTACTCCTTGCACTACAGATTGTTTCTGATGCCATAGTGCCATGAACCCAGAAAAACAGAGATGTCAAAGGTCACTGATATAGATATCAAGACCTAAAAAGTCAGAGTGATGTGTTATATCCTAAACACACACCATCAATTAAGACCCAAGATTACGAGAGAAGGTCACTCACCTTCCGTCACATTCCATTGACATGTATATTTTTCCAATGTAATCTCTTTTCTCCTAAACATCACTGCATACATTAACATTCGGGAAGCCAACAGATTACCTACTGGGTGAACACAGCAAAAAAACATGTCTCTCAACATGAATCTGGGGCCCAACTATTTCACGACTACCTTCAGCCTAGATGAGGTTCAGGGCATGCCTTACAATTATTGGTCTCCTGTCCTCAATTACAAGTCAAGGTGGGCCCCTAAGCTGCTGAGCCCCATAGCAGCTACTATGCCTTCTACCCTGGAGAGACGCTCACAGCTAAGGGTGTCCATTGCGCTCATCTGTCATAAGAGAAGAGCAACAGACATTAAGGTTGCAGAAAAGCATCATGTTTTGTTGTAGATTTTGTTGCGGTTTTTGTTGCCAAAGCCATCAATGGCTACAAAGGGAATGGGAAATATACTCAATCCACTCCTGGCTTTGGCTGAAAAAAAATTGCAACAAAATAAGTTGCTTTTCCACAACATGGGGCCTTAGCCTAAAAGACAGATGCAGACTGAGCCCCCTCTGATGAGTGGCCGTCTATATTAACCCCTAAGGAAAAAACTAGAAGCTTCCTTCCATTATGTTTTTTAATTCTCTATTCCCAAAGTAGACAAAAATGATGGACGAAAGATGGTGTGGTCTCCATCTTTGGCTATTACTCCACGGTAGCATGAATATACCCTAAAGCATCTGGTTGCCTTTCATTTTTTTGACTATACTATATTTATTTACCAAAAATGTTTTATAAAAGTTTTGTTAACTAGGCCTTCGCACCAGATATCCTTTTGAACATCTCATATGGAGGTCTTTATGTAGTTCCAAAAGAGATCAGGCACTCCTACGGCTTTGTCATAGGATAGTGAGAGGCCAGAAGCCCCTATAAAACATTTCAGATAACTTTCCTTCTGAGTTCACCGACACCAGCATTTTCTAACATCTCAGGCAACATTAGTGTCTGCGGACGTTCTGGTTTTTCTTCCCCAAGTGACAACCTTTTTGCAATGTCTTGAAGTTCTTTAGTTTGTAAAAATCCGTTTTATGTGCACTTACAAGCAATATACTTTGTTCGGCTGCTATGGTTAGGGCTCTTTTGGATGGCCTGTTTTATTTTATTTCACTGCCTTTGTTTTGAGCATGCTACATACAAAGAGGTGTAACCTCAATAGGGCATGAAAGGAATTCCATAGTAGTTGGCTCTTGCCTATTGAGAAACTGTGGAGAATGACTCCTGTTTTATAACTGGTCAGTAAATAACATCCATTCACTAAGACTTTCCTCAGTCGTAAAGTTGGAGTCATGAGAGTGAGCAAGCAAATGGAAAAAAGGAGGAGTTGGAGGAGGATTTATGCTCTGAAGTCAAGGTAATGAAAAGTAATGGCTCTTGTCATATCCTCCAAGGGATGAGGCAACTGAGTTGATAACCATGTTAATGCTCGGCCCTGATTTACTTAATGTCCTTTTTGTTCCATTAATTGTGTGGTTATTATTTGTCCATGCGTGAAACAACAGAAAGTAAATCTCACTCGTCTCTCTAGGCCATTAACCTTTTACAGAGATGAGTGAGAAGTTATATCTTATGAAATCATTCACCGAGGGTTTTTTTACGGAAGGGTTACATCAGAGCATAGCTTAAAGGGGTTCTATCAACAAAATCATGCTGATAGAGCCCCACATATGCGTGCATAGCCTTTAAAAAGGCTATTCAGGCACCGCTAAAGTCATATTAATCTACCCCCCCGTTTTAAAATAAAACCATAAAACAGAATGTGATAAACTTACCCATCGTGCACAGGAGGCAGGCATTCAGGGTCTGCCGTCTTCTTCATCCACGCCTCCTCTTCCTGCGATGTCCTCGGGTCCCGTCTTCCTCCGGCGCTCGCGAACTGACATTGCTAAAAAAAAAAAAAAAATGGCCTGGGCGCATGCGCAGTAGCCGTAGTAGAAGCAGCATGCTACTGTGCATGCACCCAGGCGATTTTTTTTTTAGCAATGTCAGTTCACAAGCGCTGGAGGAGGACGGGACCCGAGGACATTGCAGGAAGAGGAGGCGTGGATGAAGAAGACGGCGGACCCTTAATGCCTGCCCACCGTTTTCACATTCTGTTTTAGGGTTTTATTTTAAAACGGGGGGTAGTTTAATATAACATTTACGGTGCCTGAATAGCCTTTTTAAAGGCTATTCACACATACGTGGGGCTCTATCAGCATGATTTTGCTGATAGAACCCCTTTAAGCCATATAGAAAATTTTTTAAAAAGGTGAATCTTAAGTTATATCCCAACGTGCAAACATACCCTTAAATATCTTTTATGTTAAACAAAATACATTGCTAATACCATATTATGAATAACTTTTTCGATGCAGATCTCAGCTCCCCCCTCCACTCAGTAGCCTACTTCTACACAGCAACTTTGGCCACGACTTCTACTGCAGAAAGAACTGTTGGATTTTTTTGCAGCTACAAGTTGCAGTTGCAATGCAACTCCATTTACTTACATTCGTGAAAAAGTCGCAGGGCAACATGACGATCTTTGCTTGAGCGACTTGACTAGTGGCCATTTTAGTTTATTAGATCACTTTTGTTTCAACTTGAATAATTTAAGATGCTCAGGTCAAACCCAGCTTTGCCCATTTCTAATGGTGAATTGCTGGACTGGCCCCATAAAGAAAGTATCACTTTGGTACAGAGAATGTCAATCCTACACCGAGTATCAAACTCAAAATTCGGGTATTGTGACAACTCTATTTCACACACTGCCCGTGACCTACATGCTGTTGCAATGGCATAGTCTGTAGACCCTCTTGTGCCCTTTATTGTGCAGTGGCCCCGCATCTGTGGCTCTTCATTTTATGCTTCTAAACAGTAAAATAGACATATACAAAAAAGAGATACATTAGTATACAGAACTTTAGTTATTTGCATATGTTGTACAGGAAAAGAGCTGAAAAGAAGGCCCCAACACCGAGTTCAACAATGCTAATGACTGAGCCACTGTGCCCATTGGCATTATACAAATAAGAAAAAAAAGGTTTCTATTTTCTATCCTTTCAAAAGCAGTGTTTTGTCGGGTCTAATCTACATGGGATTTGTCAGATTCCTATTCACAGGAATCTCTGTATACAACAGTAGTCAGAAGAGTGTCATCTCTTTTTAAGGAAGGGTTACATCAGAGCTTAGTTTAAGCCATATAGAAAAGGACAGAGAGAAAGTCTTTGTGTGCTTAAGCATACAAAGTTACACCACTAATGACAGTAAGATGACAACGAACACCACAGCTCTTTTAGAAGAGGGGCCGATAAGAGCATCTTCTCTTTGGTGACCTAATTCCAGTCACTTTCTGGATTTAATCCAGCTTTTAAACGGGATAAACATAAGGCCTGGGCAACAGGTGCAAAAGTACTAAGTGCTCGGCTATTTCTACTCATCGCATGTATTTGTTTTAAGGCTGTCATGGATAGAAGTGGTATTAACCTAGAACCACCCACACAGGGAACAAAGAATTCCTAAAATATGATACACTGAAAAAAATAAAATAATAAAAATTTAAAACAATTGGCAATTTGAAAAGGTCTTCTGGTGCGGTGGAAGTGGTATGAACTTCAATTCCAATCTAAAAAGTTATGTTCCTTGCCCTTATGTAATTGTTTTCTCTTCGAACTCCATTGTCCTCTGGCCAAGATTTACTATAGTGGTTACGACTAGACACTGGTGCATTTGTGGTGCATCTAGTTTGGGCTACAATTTTTTTTAACTTGCTAGACATCTGGGTGTGGAATCTGAGAAAAAGTGGGAGTGGTTTAAATGTACCACAATGTGCCAAAAATGTGGCACCATCTTTTAGTAAGCCAACTAAGGACAGGTTCACACGAGATGGCCACCGCGTCATTATCCAGTCCAAAAAACTCCAGTGTGAACCCGGCCTCCAGGTGTTATAAACATAGACTAGACAAGATACATCATTGTGACAAATCTACCACGTTTTGCAACTTCCATCTGTTCACACTGAGTTTTTTGCAGGAGGATTTTGATGCGGAATCCACTTCAAAATCCGCCTGAAAAAATGCCTCCCATTCATTTCAATGGGCTAGGGGAAAAACAAAAACGACATGGCCCATCTTCAGTTGGATTCCACATGGAAAAACCCATTGAAGTCAATGGGAAGTGGAAAAAATGTGACGCTTTTCTGGTGCATGTTTTTTTTAAAGAGAAGTTTCCAGGTCCATAAAGTATGCAGGAGCAAAAAAAAAAATGAAAAACTAAAAACGCCTCAAAACCTGCTTAAAAAAAAAAAAAAACGGTCCAAAAAATGCATCAAAAAACCATTTCCTAATTCCTGAAGTAGATTTTTTCAGCTTCAAAAAAACTCCCTGTGAACATACCCTGACAAACTATTGCTATATCTATCTCGGCCTTTGTCCTTAGTCCTTTCTTTCTCTCATTCACTTCGGCTGTACATATTCTCTGCCTCCAGGTAAGACAACCTGTTTCATGGTCTTGACATAAGGGTATACCCCATTCCAAGGTAGAAGATAATTCATTTCAAGGATCTCTTAAGTAAATTTTCATTATATACTCACACACTTTTTTTTTTAAGTTTTAAAAATGTCACTATAATTCCAACCCAGTCCCGCAAAGAGATTGTGTATACGGTCACCTGCATCAAATAGTGTTCCCCTCTTGTGAATCGATATCATATACCAAGGGTAGGGAACCTTATGCTCTCCAGCTGCTGTGTAACTACAACTCCCATCATGCTCCATTCACCTCCATGGGAGTTCCAAGAACAGCAGAGCAAGTATGCATGCTGGGAATTGTAGTTTTGCAACAGCTGGAGAGCCGTAGGTTCCCTACCCCTGTCATATACCATCATATTTTACATTACATTGAATTTGGAGAACCATGAAAACATGAGGCACGCACATATAAACCAACACAAGAAAGCGGCATGAAAGTGTTATCAGCTTTCCACCCATCTCGTGTAGGACAGGGCCATAGACCTTTGGATCATTTGCAATTTTAAAATACAATTTCATCAACTGGAAGGAGATCCTTTCTTCTTTAAAGCTGAGTTCACATGGAGTTTTTGGGCTGGATTTTGACGCGGAGGCCGCCTCAGAATCCGGCTCACAAAAAATGCCTCCCAGGCTAGCTGCAACTGGATGCACCGGCATCGAGTCGCACCATTCTGCTCTGGATTAGGCCCAAATGAATGGGCCTAGTCAGGAGGAATTCTTGTGCCGCGGACGCCATGGCAGATTCAGCCGCGGAATCCGCGTCAAGATAGGGTAGCTCGAGCAGGAAAAAAACGCTAGTGGAAAAAAGAAGTGAACGGCTCCCATTGAAGTCAATAGGAGGCGTTTTTGGAGTCGGATTCTGAGGTGGATTCCACGTCAAAATCTGGTCCAAAAAACTCAGTGTGAACTCAGCAAACTCATACTGCTGAAGCATAATCACAAAACACATAAAGGGCTGGATCGTCTGGTGTTCTCAGTATCTGACGACAAGGTGGGGGGACCCATTGTGCCTACGTAAGCCTCTTGCACTTGAGACACTGTTGTAGCCTCTGTGATCACAACGACTATGCCAGTGATACACATGATTATGAGGATAACGTCCATCCTTAGGGAGAGACCACCTTCTCAGGTGTGTGGAGACTTATACAGCCATAGTTGCTCCACTGCAAGGGAACATGGGAAGAATATGCAAATCTGTCTCCCAAGATGTAAACAGGGAGACAGTGCCTCTGTTATGCTGCCCTCTATGGGAAGCACCCTGATACACATGTTCAGTATAGATGGAGGGACAGCACTCGCACATAAATTTCCACTCGTTGACCTCAACCCCATACTGACCATTGTACTATGTATCACATTAAACCTCTTTCACGCCTCATTAAATCAGGTGTACGGGTACATGTTATCAGTCCAGCTCACCGAGAAACTCTCAAAAGAGACGGAAGCTAAGGCGTTGCGATATCCACTTATCACAAACCTAAAAGAAGGGACGGAAATATAAAGCAAGGAGGAAAAGATAAAGAGTGAATGAACCTTTCTATTCTCTACTTAATGAGACAACATGCTGAGCGACCTACAGGTCTTCGGCAAACAAAGAAAATTGACCTCCAAGATCTTTCTCTCCTCTACACTTTTGTTTCCTGTTTCGAGTCCAAGAATTAAATAAAAGCTGAGCTGGTGTTTTATATGATTTACAGAGCGTATGAAAATTCTTCAAGACCTGTCCATGTTACCATGAAAGGCAAGAATACTCGGAATATCTGAGAAGCATCAGAAGTTAAAATTCAACTTGGTTTATAGACTAGCCGGCCCCTCTCCAAAAAAAGGGAGGACTCTGCTTGTGTTTAGTGTGTGAACCCAAACCAACTGTATCAAACTCACACCAAGATGACAAATCACTGCTATCGGAATAACTCTACAATAAGGAATATCTCACGAGACGCCCTACGGTGCTCTACAATACGCCGGTATTCACAGGCCTGTCCAGGTCATAAGCCCATGGAAACCAATTAAATATTGTTTTTTCATTAGTCTAACTTACATTACACTAACAAAGTTAATATATGATTGGCAGTTGTAAATTGGAAACGCACCCAGACCTTACCCTGTGGGTTTTTGGACAAATTCCCATGATTTCTCAGTTGATAAAAGGAATTGCTTTACATTTTTCAGCGATTTGGTGTTTAAAGAGGTTTTCCGCTTCCATGTAAATAAAGCTTAATCACTGTATAAGAAAAAGTTACGCTTCTTTCACACTACGTTGTTTTAATAAGTTTAACATATGGCTAGGAAGGCCACCAGTGGTTAGGTTATACTGATTGGAAAAACGGATGCCACATAGTGCAATCCATCCATCTCCCATGACGGCCATATTAAAATATGTGCAGTATACATTTCTATTAACTGGATACAAATGAATGGAATAGTCCAGCCTACCGCGCCATTTCAAGCAGTGAAAAAATAAATGCAAACCCTGCTGGATTCCACCTTCATGGAGACTCTATGGAAGTCTATGGATTCATTATATCATATTAGCTTGCTGTCAATGAATCCGAATTTTTTTTTGTTTATCTAGTTCTGCGCATGATAGATGAACGCTTGTATTTCGCTCTTGAATTTTGTTAATACATAACAATATTCTGCTCGGCTAAACATCTATATGTTCTCAGTAGGGAGAGGGGGGAATGCTGCTGTCAGACACCTTTTTCAGGGCTTATGTCAGGCCTCGTTTACATCTGCATTGGTATTCCTTTCGGGGGAGTCCATATAGGGAACAGAATACCAAACGCATTTGCAAGCGGTGTGCAGTAAAAGCATACGGGCCCCATAGACTATAATGGGGTCCGTGTGCTTGCCGCGACATCTTAGCAGGGAACATGCGGATAGGAAAGTACTTCACAATCTACTTTCCTGTCCATATGACTTGTCCAGAGATCTCGCGGCAAGCACACGGACCCCATTATACTCTATGGGGTCCGTGTGCTTTTACTGCACAGAGCTTGCAAATGCGTTCGGTAGTCCGTTCAGGGGGTCCCTATGCGAACTCGCCGAACAGATTACGAAACGCAGATGTGAACGAGGGGTCACAAGGAATCCAGCATGTTGAGATTCAACCTTCTCTCCCCCTGATATCTACCACCAGAGGAGATTTGGAAGCCCTCACATGTATTAGCTACTCGGCTAGCATAGATATAATGTATATGGACAATCTTAGAGCTGGGTACTGTGTCTAGACACTCACTCTGTGAATTACACATATCAGCATCACAAATCTGTTCTTCCCTAACATATGTTACTGCAATGTATCTGTACAGGTAAAACTAAGTTCACATTTGCATAGCAGACTATTTCAAAAACCTGATCAAAATAGCTCACATCCTGCACTGTGTTGCCTGGTGAAATAAAAAAAAAAGAAACCCAACCGACGGACCCCTTATAGTCACTTGGTGTTCTATAACGGAGCAGAAAAACAGGTTATAGGGGACCTAGTGTTTGCCAAAAAGGAGGTTATTAGATGTATTTTTTGGCAATAGACATTAAATATTTTTTGTGTTACAACAGCAACATTGATAAGACTTTTTCACTTAAACAAGGTCGCACAAAAAGGATGTGTAGCATTACGTCATGCAACATGTACAAAAAAATTTCTCATTTTGGAGACTCGGACAGAGTTTTATGGGAGTTTACAATGAAGGCCTATCTTTCACCTCCGAGCAGTTGATGTTCAGGGGCCGAATATTGTCCCAGATATCTAAGGATAGGCCATAAAAAAATTACAACAGAAAAAACATTTGCCCATCTATACCATACACATACATTCTGGTTTGTGTGTCTAATGTTATCACAGGTCAGCATCTATATATTTTACTTTTTCCTAGTGCTTTACCTATAAGGATTTTTCATATATTGCATTTATGTCCTATAGCCTTACATATGGTTTATTCACTTTGGTGTAAACTTAAAGGCATTAAGTTTAAGGGCATTCTACTACACATCCATTTTGGCGCAGGCTGTAGCGGAGGATACTTTGGTAGGACATGTTTTTTGTTCATCAAAACATGCAGCAAATGACCCGTTCACTTTTTCCACTGTACATGTGCTTGGGCCATTAGAAATGGAGAATTCTTTGATGGAAACGAAGGTGGGCTAAGGTATAGATGACAATGAAGAAAATCTCACAGGTCCGCGGTGTGTTATTGTCATTAGCCTGGGGATGGGAGTACTTGTGTACAGGCCTGTAATTCTAGCTGTTAGGCGGGTGGCTGACTTATTGACTTGTTGATGGAAAATACAACACAGTTAACAGGCTGTAGATCTTTAGGGAGCCACATGAAGGGTGAGGCCCCATATCTGGGCAATTAATCTGCAAGGTACAGTACATTACAAAAACCTTATCTATGACACACGGGATTATTTATTTTCTCACACATTATATTAGTGCTTACAAACTGGCTCTTGATTTTTTCAATGAAAAAGAAGAATATGCAATTGCAATGTAACCCCCTAAACTTTCAATTCCCCCCACCAAAAAAAGAGAATGATTTGCAAAGTCCTCCCCATAGTAGCTCAAGTGTGTTCATGTCAGGTAGCAGGACAGTACCATTTTTTACATCTATTTGCTCTTCTACGAGTGGAAGAGTTTAGTTTATAATACGGTTCTTGCCATGGCATGTTAATGTATATGGTTCCAAGATACTTTTAGTATGTTTGGCAAAAATCACTATGGGCATGGCAAAAAAAAAGTTAATTAAATTTTCCCAGCACGTACAAAGTTTCCATCGCGTTTTTTTCCGCATCTTTCTTTGGCTGCGTTTCGCTACATGAGGCTAATGATACACAATGGAGTTTGATAAATGTCAGGAGGGATCTAGAAACTAACATCACCTATTAATAGGTTATATTGTGTTGCTCCAAATCTCCAGTTCCTTCATATGCAGCTAATCATTACAACTACCTAAATAACCTCTGTTTAGTATTAAAAAAACATAGAAAAATCTGCAAATAAGTAACAAGAGTGTGACATGGTTCACACATTAACGGACTGAGCTCGGTGGAAACCTTCTCTACTTTCCAATAATAGTGCGTTGATAGATATTCTGCATCAGGAGCCTCTTACCGGCATCTCTCTAACTATTGTAAGACTACAACCATGGGTCGGAGACCACTGTCCTACACCATAGCAATGTCAACACAAATATTTTAAGGACACATGCACATGGAGCAATCCAAACTGGAAAATTCCTTCTGTACGATTGGATTTCCTGGTCCAAACCCATTCAGGATACAGGACTCCTGTTGATCTACGATGCTGGTCCTAGCCTGCCCATGGCATCACCATCCCATATTGCATACAGTATGGACAGTAGATGAGCAAGTAGTATTCAATAAAATACCTCCCCTGCATAGTTATTGGTGTAAAAAAGCACCAGAGAAGGTGGGAAGGGCATCAAATTTTTACTGTGTTTACCGCGTGGTATTCGACCGAGTACACCAATAACTATGCAGGGGAGGTATTCGAATACTACTGGCTCATCTCTAATGGACAGTATAGTCATGAGGAATCAGGGATTTCCAGTATCATAGCTCAGAGTCTTGTATCGGACAGGATTCGGACCAGGAAGTCTGGTCGATGTATGAACTGGATTTTCCATTCTGGATTGCCCCATATGCATGAGACCATTACCTAAGAAAAAGATCTTGTACTGAGTCACATGGGATACACTAATGAAACCTAGTCCCGTGTTCAGACATTGGAAATTAATAGGAATGAGCTGGACATCCACTCTCCACAGCGTAATCACAATGCAGATCACTGCCATTCCACCATAGTTTTCCGCTGTTAATTAGGCCTAGATGAATGGTTCAGCGTGGAGTCTCGGAATTTTTTCAATGTTGATAAGTTCTTTGAAGCGACATTTCACAGGTATTACGTCTACTGGTCACATGGGCTGTTTGCAAATTAGTCCCATTCAAATGAGTGGGGCTGAGGTGCATCACCAAGCACAGCCGCCATAATGTATGCTGCTTTGGTTGGAAAGCAACGACGAGGCCATAGCGCACATCTGAACATTTCAGGCTCAGTGAATAGGTCATCAATAACAGGAATGGCAGCACTCCTAAACTTTAGACTTTCACTCCTGTAAAGAAAGTCACATGAAGTTGGAGATGTCAATCGAGAGCAGAATGAATGTTTTGGAATCTGTTTGCCTCTTCAGATAGGAGAGAATACCCTGTAGACACTTAATGATTCTTTAATATATGTCAGGTGATCTTTTTATTAGGCTTAAATTGTCATAAGGAACATAAGCCCCTTTAAGAATTTATGGGGGTCAAATCTGTTGACAGATTCCTTTTAATAGTGCTGAACATTTACAAACTCGGTCATATCCAACTACGAGAACCAGCACCATAACTTCCATTGATGATGCTAGGGGTGAGATACCTCCAGCATATCACCATGTAAAAGGGGAATGGGTTTAGTCATTTGGAAATAAAATAATTATTAAACTGTATTTAGCGGCTACCCCTGATCCCGTGTTTAAAAAAGTGCATCTCTGTGAGTCATTCAATGACTTTATAAAACAACGGTTTCTGAGTAAGCAGCTGTAGTCTTACTCACCCAATAAACATTTTTGTAGGCATTTTATTAATGGACACCAGCCAGTTCCTTGATATTTGCACATAAGGAGATCCAATGATTTGTTCTCTTGTTACTTAAAATGTCAACGTTCTACACTATGGAAAAGTAATTTTGTTAGGAACATAAAATAGAATAAAAACATAACTGCTGTGAGCGAGAAAAGCACAATATTTTTATATAATAAAATTGTTGTGAGGCCGTTCCAATCTGAAACCTCCATTTTCGCTATGAACTACAAGCATCAACAAAATGTCCTCACTTGGCACATGTGGTGGGCACAAGTGGGGTCTATATCATAGCCTCTAAGAGGTAATTGCCTGGGTTGCCCCAAAACAATAAGGGGTGCTACAAGGAAAAATTGCAGTTAACTCAGGTAATTGCAGGAGGAAAAGAGTATTGTCGTTCCTTCACGATGATAAATGGGAACTTCTCTTCGTCAAAATTAGTTATGGCCAAATGCATTCACTGACTACATTGCAGGTATTTTTGTGGATGGGGTTTCCTCTGTAAGATGATCATTCATCATAATCCTTATTATTATTATTATTATTGTTGTTTAATTATGTAGCACCATTAATTCCATGGTGCTTTACATTTAGGGTTTACATACAATACAGAAAATATACAGGTAGATCTAATACTAACAATGACCGACTGGCACAGTGGGGTAGAGGGCCCTGCCCGCGAGGGCTTACAATCTATTATCCGTTCTTGGACAAAATGTATAAGACCATATATAGGAACATATACATAAAATCACACAACATAACTTTTGGAGATTCCAAGTGCCCCATTCTAAGGAGAAAACCAAAAAGTTCTCCTGTTTTTGATGGTTCAACAGTGGACTCAGCATATAGGAGCGGTCATGCATGATTATTATCCTACAGAAGGTACGTGAACTCCATCAGTTTACCATCCCTTGGGGGTATCATGAGGTCCACCTACAACTGTTGGGTCACCACACAAGATTCCCTTCAGAACTCGTGCCTTTATGTAGTACACGTCAAGTCCGCACAGTTGATCATTGGAGAGCTGAGCATTAGCCATACAGTCGACCATTTTCTGGATTGGGCAGTAGCTATTAGAGATGAGCGAGTACTGTTCGGATCAGCCGATCCGAACAGCACGCTCCATAGAAATGAATGGATGCACCTGGTACTTCCGCTTTGACGGCGGCCGGCCGCTTAACCCTCCGCGTGTCGGCTACGTCCATTCATTTCTATGCGAGCGTGCTGTTCGGATCGGCTGAGCCGAACAGTACTCGCTCATCTCTAGTAGCTATATATTTGGTGGTTGGAGTAGTGGCCACAGAGTTGGCCATTTGTTGGATTGAGCAGTGGTCAAGATTCTTTTCGTATACTCAGCCTCAAGCTTATTCTATATACAGTATCAACAAATGCAATCTACTTATCTATTCACCACATCTATACAATTTCAGCCATTCAACAGCTAGACCAAACTAAATTAAAATCCCACCTAAACTAAATCACAAAATAAATCTGCCCACAGCCAAGTTCCTATAAATTGAAAATCAGCCAATGACCTCACATGCACACTATAAGATAGCATTACCAGATGTCACTTACTGACCGACCAGACTTCTTACAAAAAGTAAAAAAACGTGGGTCTGCAATTCACTTTTTGGACTCTTGCCTTCACTTTTATTGGTTGTAGTTTTATGTGATGCAACATATACAAATGTATTATATACATACGGCACACACTCCATGGAAGGACGTTGCTTAACCATAATAATTGGGGCATTTTTTGATTTTTTTTGTTCCATTTTTTAAATAGGTGGAAATATGTTACTGTCGTGTTGCCTAGACCTCAATGTCTTCCAAAAGTTATTTTCACTGCTAAAACGTATAAAATGATGGTGGCAAAGCCTTTTCTATTATAAATTTGCTTCAAATTATAGGAAAGCACTTACCATTAAGTATTAATCCATAATCCAGCTTTCTATTTCACCTGAAAATTATTTAGCTTACGCATGTTCTGCTCCTATAAAAATTTCAATAAAAAATAGCAAGCATTTTTCATATGCAAAAATGCAGACTACTCAACTGGCCGCTCTCCATGGTTTTGGGAAATAAATTAGTGAATGCTCTAACAGACATCCTATATTGGTGCCACAAAACACATTTCCTCAGTGAAATCTTTGAATGTTATGATTTTTATGACTCATGGTGAGATATAGTTTGTAGGAAGATGAGTGACAAAAATTCTGCAGACATATTATTCATTCATATTCTCTCCACGTAAGTCATCGCGCGGATTCTCAATGAAAAGATTGCTAAATAATTCCACGTAACTGAATAATACAAAAGGAAAACAGAACAATGTCACCCGCGTATACAACATTCTCATTTTATGAATCAAGGTTTACAATATTAAAATATTTTTAATTTCACAAATATTTTTTGTTCAGAATTTTTTTTTGAGGAGTATTTGCAATTTATGATAGAATGGCATATTACTTGGTGTAGGGTCGAAAATTGGGACACTATCAATACTGATAACAAAGGGAACACGGTGATGGACCATATAGCTTCCTCTCTGCGCTCCTGTCCTCCAGTTAGTAGAAGAAAAGGGAAAAAATGAGAAGGAAATACAGCACATAACTGGTGTCGCAGATCCTCCATTATAACCATCAAGTAGTATCAATGGTTTATATCATCAAGCATTGCAATCCATTTGCAGCAGCCAATTGGGAGGACAGCCCAGGAGGTTAGGAGTAGGAGTCAAAGTGGCCATCTCAACCAGATCCTCCAATGGTCCTCCTAGGCTGGTGCAGTGATGTGGGGGCCTGCAAGGTGTCTGATGGTTGTAGCAGTGTTGCCTTGGGGCATGTCCTAGTAGTAGTAAGCCTTCCTGAGCCTGATGGTGGTTGGAGTGCCTGTGATGGTAGGTGTAGAAATAAAACCGAGGAGACGGTATATAAAACATAGGAACTCATGATTTTTACTTAAGAAGAACAGGTTATAACCAAACAGCTTTCCACTGGGGCTGGTATTGAGCTTGTAGATGTCAATAGTCTGTCACCCTTACTGGAAAAGTAAGACAGTGACGAATCCACTAAAACCACAATCAGCATACTGCAGATTCAAAAAAGGGTGCCCTATCTGACCTGAGACCTTGGCAGGGTCCAAGCTACAAAGCCTATATAATATTATCCTCACAGATGTCTCTCACACACAATACCCAAATGAGCAGGGATAATTCCCACCTCCTAACTGTAGAACAACACTTTGACAGTCCTTGAGTTAGCTTGGTCAGCCTAGCCAGGGCTCTAGCTCTGTCTCATAACCTCATCCACACTCTCCTTCCAGGGAAAACTAAATCACCTCCTCCCTCTAGCACAGGTAGGAAGAAACCCACTACACTACTTCCTCTGTCTAGCTAAGGGTATGTTCACATGGAGTTTTTTGCAGGTGGATTTTGATGCAGAATCTGCCTGCAAAAATGGCTCCCATTGACTTCAATGGGAGCCGTTCGCTTTTTTTTCCCCGCTAGCTAGTAGCGGAAAAAAGAAGTGACATGCCGTATCTTGCCGTGGATTCTGCAGCTGAGTCAGCCACGGCATCCATGGCTCAAGAAACACTTCTGTTTGGGCCCATTCATTCGGGCCTAACTAGGAGCGGGATGCTGCAATGAAATGCCAGGTGTAAGCATTGATCACAAACTACATTTTTATATGATATACGGTTTCTTTCTATATTATGGCTGCTCTACTTTTTCCTGATAGGAGGCAATTACATTTTTTGCTAAACATGAATCCTTTTTTGCCTTACACAATGAACAAATGGGTGGCAAAAACATTGGGATTAAAGTTCCAACAAGACATTAAACATTACTTGATGGTTCAGGTTGGGTGCAGCACCGAGAAGATAAAATCAATTGTCAAGTGCTTGTTCCTGACAGATGACTTGTCCACTCAGGGCGGTGGAGTTGGTTGGATAAACCACCAACTCCTCCATTTTTCTACAGTCCGACTCGGACTCCTGAACCAACTCCTTCACAAAAGTCTGACAGATATGGTATCCTGTAATTTATTAAAGTGCCAGTGGCCGACTTCCTATACATGAAAATCTGCAACAAACAATGGAGCAGACTGGCCTTACCGAAGTCAGCCTTTATAGTGCCTAAGCCAGCGGATTTGACTCCTCATATTTGACAAGGGCCGCGACTCCTCATAAATAAATGAGGTACCTTGCTTGCTGGACTTATATGGTGCAGATTTTCTGCTGCAGAAAATTGTACAAAATAGTCTACATCACATTATAAAGGTATCAAAAGAAAATGGGCATAAGCAGAAAAGTATAAAAAATTCCCATAGGCTCATAGTCAGCAAAATGACTACCCAAACGTCTCTTTTGGCTAACGTGCTCAATGCAGAAGGTATTTGTAAAAATAATAGCTAAAAAGTGGGGCACCACGGTGGCTCAGTGGTTAGCACTGCAGCACTGGAGTCCTGGGTTCAAATCCCGCCAGGAACAACATCTGCGAGGAGTTTGTATGTTCTCCTTTGTGTGGATTTCCTCCCATGCTCCAAAGACATACTGATAGGAAAAAAAAGTACATTGTGATCCCTATATGGGGCTCACCATCTACATTTAAAAAAAAAGCTAAAAAGCCAACATTTCAATAATTCCTCCTCTTGCAGCCCCCCTATAAAATAGATCGATGGTATAATCATCATTGTTCTAGGCTAAACAGCAGGCTTTTTGACATTTTGCCACAGCGATATATTTTCTGTAACAAAAGTACAATTCATCTTCTGTCCCTTTGTAGCACTAAAAATGGACTATTTCCACAAAAGAAGATAAAAGATCAGCACTAGACATTTTACAATCAGAGACAATGACTGCGTTTTTATGGAGACAACATGTCGCCAAAGATGACTATCGTGTTACTGTGTTTGACTAAAATAGGCCTTAGGAGTGAAGGCGTCAGATTCTTTAAGGCAATGTGGCACCAGAAAATTCCTTTTTTTTTTAAATTAAGTTTTAAGTTAAACATATTTTTAAAGAATTCTGGTGAGGTTTTTAAAATTTTTCCATGTTATTATCTATATTATAAAAATAAATTCTGCAGTTCTGACACTGTCCACTAGGCCTTTGCGGCATCTACCTCACTGATGATCACAGTGATCATGTATACAGTATGTGGATAAGACCCAGAATCCACCAGCCACAATCGAGGATTTTACATGTTATCTACCTCCCGATCTACTCAATGACCTCTGTCCAGGTCACAGGACATGCCTAGAAAACTCTCCTATACAAATGAATAGGGTCTGCTCCAGACCATTGTGTCTATAGCCCGTGGTCCTTCTATAACAAAAAGGAAGTCACAGATTGTTTTAAACTTAGTGGCAAAAATTGGAATCACAAGACTTTTTTTAAATGGTTATTAAATTGGAAAATCTTAATCAACAAAAATTCTTAAAAAATTATCTTTATCATAAAAACATGATTTTAACGTGACCCATTCCCTTTAGGTCAATAACAGTTTCAGTATCTAAGCCATATGCTCACAGTACAGATGACCCTTATAACATCTGTCCGTCTTACACTAGTATCGGGTACATATACCCAAACATCGCACTATTTTTTTTTTGGAAAAGTTAAAAAAAACAAAAACACAACTCTTTGATATTGGTATTTTTAGCCAAGGAGAAATATAAAATTAGCAGCAATGCAAAATAATATTTAGGCATCGGAGCTTGCAACAACCCCTGTACAGACAATTTTTACGCATATTGATATGCACAAGACTTTTTCCTGCTCTTAAGGAGAACTGTGGATAACAAAAGAAAAACTTGAATCAGATGAGACACATATGTACGGTATTAGGGTGAGTTCACACGGAGGAAAGTGGAGTGCAATCTGGCACGTATACACGTGTCGGCAGATTGTGCTCTGCAAAAGCGCCCATTCATTTCAATGGGAATGAGGATCGTAGACGTCGCGTCTACGATCCTCACTCCCATTGAAATGAATGGGAGCTTTTGCGGAGCGCAATCTGCCGACACGTGTATACGTGCCAGATTGCGCTCCACTTTCCTCCATGTGAACTCACCCTTACATGCCAAAAACATGGCAGATAGGATGATCTGCTGACCGTCATGGGGCCAACCAAGGCAGGGCCGCCATCTTGGGCAGTCTCTATAGCACATATGCTCTTGGAATTAAGATATTCATTTAACGTGTAGAAAGAACATTTCTTTAACAAAAAGTTGGGTACATTCTGGATCAAAATCCATGAAAAATATCTATACAAATAAATCATAAAGCCAATAAAGAGAACAGAAAGAGTCTTCTATAACCACATAGGCAAAGCTACTGTACAAAGGTAACATAGAATCCTGATATATTAAAGGTTACCGTGAAAATCCTGGGACTAAGTATGATGGACAACCATTAGACCACAAATAGAACATTAAAGAGTAATACCCGCAGAAACAAGCTTGACAACAACCAAGATCCTACCTGGTGATGAGTACAGCATTGTCATGGTGAGCGATGCCATTCTCTGGAATGGTGTTGCCGTCGCTCTGGTGCGAGAGGATGGATTTCTGCCACTTACAGAAGCTGTCGAGGGACTTGTCCGCATGGTGGTTTATCTCCAAGTTTGGCTGCAATACAACACGCATACCAGGAATGTTCCAAGCAAATTACTAAGGTCAGTTGTTAAGCCTTTTGAAGACTAAAATGGGACTATAATTAGATGCAGTGGTTTCTAGGAATAATCTCTCCTTGCCAATATTTATCTCTATAAAATCTGACCCAGAGTTCAGCCAGCGGATTACTGAGCAGACGTATTGTGTGTTCCAAATGTAATAGTGATTATGTCAATATAACAATTTCACATTATCAACCGGCAGGCATTTAACACATCAATAGGTTTGCAACCCCACTTATGTCAGACGGTTACCGCTTTACGAGTAGCAAACTAAAGATGAGATGACATTGCCATAACTACAGCCCATCCAGCTGCCGAACTCAAATTATAATATTCATATTTTATTAAGAGCCCATAAAAAGCGCTCATACTGTACTAGGTTTCCTATGAGTTAAGCCAGTGGATAGAAGCCATCCTACATAGCAGGGACTGTTCCCAGCTAGCCGAATATCTACGGTATAACACACCGAATTTAACCTCCACTGACCAGCCTCAAGCCCACAGAACAAGCACGAGGAATATTTCAGTTCGGTTTTAATGGATTCATCAAAGGTTCCATTTCTAAAAATCAATGGACGCTAGATTTACACAGAGACTGTGCCAATACATAAGAAATAGCGTGGTTTTATTAAAGGGAGTCTGTCTACAGAAATCAGCCCCACAGATAGATTAGGTTTACCATTTTGAATCGCCATTTTGAATTGGTGTTCTCATTGCCGAGATAGCGCCTGTTTCGTCAATATGCAAATGAGCTCTTTGGAGCAATGAGGGTGTTGCTGCTTAGGTATCTGGAGCATTGGCAACGCCCTCATTGCTCAAAAGAGCTCATTTGCATGCTGACAAAAATTGTGATATCTTTGGCAACAAAGGAACCAGATCTCAAAGGGAAAACACAGATTGATTCAGATTACCCTAACCTGTAGGGCTGGGGTGATATGCTGGGTTCTGATAACAGACTACTTTCAAGGGATTGAATTGATTAAGGATTCTCAGTGTAGTTAAAGAGGTTGTTCAGCAACATGAACTGTAAAAAAAAAATTGAACTAATATCATTTATTATATGTGCTTTATCATTTAGAACCCCTCTACTGGGTTCAGGACCCTCTTCCATATCTATTTGGACACAAGCTGCTAGCGTCCTGCCCCCTCTCTGTGTCTGTGATGTTTATGAAGGATTTTGGCTGAATGGCTCATTTCAATGGCACAAAGCTAGCCCCTAGCCAGTTTAGCTATTGAAATGAGCCAGACAAGCAGGACATGGAAGTGGAGGTATCAGGATGTGCATGGATCCTCTTTCAGATCCCGCTCTTCTGGTCCATTAGGGGTCTGAAAGAGGACCCATGCACATCCAATATATAAAGTTCATTCAATAGTCTTAAAAAATTCATAACCAATAAAAATACATTGTTTTGCTGCTGGACCGCCCCTTTTAACCTACAGTAAATGGCCACCATATACTGGACAAGACGTGATTTGTCATAAACTAGGCAAACCAAATCTATGAGTTTCTCTTTATGTGGCCTGTAGGCCATAGACAGGATGACTTTACATACTAGTGAATGGAACCTAAAAAAGGCTCTTGGAACAAAATGGCGAATGTGGAGCCAAATGGTGTTTTTGTTGTACCTTCCTTATCACCTATCACATTGAATATGTGGTACAATCTGTGGGCAGAAGGCTATGGTATGAAGATTTATTGTAGTGATAAAATCATTATTCAAGTGGCTGTTGGATTATAGTTTTATGGCCATAAAAGGCATCTCATAGAATTAGGAAAATCTACCAAATTGGCTAAATAGCTGCTAAAGCTCAAAAGAGAGGGACCACTACCATTTATTACTGGTATGAAATCTGGTTGTGGTCATTGGCTGGTAAAAGAAGACGTCCCCATCTAGATATTAAGAAACTCCTGTAAGGAGCCAATAATACATAATGGTTACTAATAAACAAGGACAACACAAAGGAGCTCCTACCTGATCTTCTGTGAGGACTATTAGTCGGGTCACTATGATATTCACAACGTTTCCTAGGCTGGAATCACGGTAAAGTTTGGCAACCTGACCTCCAGAAAAGAAGAAAAGACACAAAGTCAGACAGTGAAAAATATAACAATAAGAGAAATTACATTATCACTAGTAAATTGGCCACACGCTGGCTACAGACTCAACCGTCTCCAGACGCCATATGTCACCACTGTCTTGCATACTCAATAGTTGACAGAAAACTGAAGTGAAAGACCATATACTAGCAGTAGTCACATTGTAGGGACCATAAAGTTGGCCTTACACATTAGACTAATGTCAGCCAAAACCGCCAACTTAATGAGATGTTGTGATCTGATGTGTACAGCCGGCCTAAGAGAGCCCACTTTAGACAGCAGAATACTTGTCTCGTCTGACAACCGTATACCTATGCGCATACAGCTTGGCCAAGTTAAACATGGAAAAGGAAGAACGTTAATGTCAGACTCCAACATAAGGACTTGGTAGTCTAAAACCAACTACCTTATCCTGATCTCTCTTGACATCTATCTTTGGGAGACTGTCTGGAGATGGTTGGTTGAACCCATCAAAATTGGTGGGTTCAGCTAATACACATCTATTATGTATGGCCAACTTAAAGGTCTTTCAACAGATATAGTTACATAGTTACATAGTAGATGAGGTTGGATAAAGACATTAGTCCATCAAGTCCAACCTATAACCGTACAATCCCCTACAGTGTTGATCCAGGGGAAGGCAAAAAACCCCATGAGGCTCATGCCAATTGTCCTATTTCAGGGGAAAAAATTCCTTCCCGACTCCAGATCTGGCAGTCAGTATAAAAACCCTGGATCAACGTGCCCTTAACAATTGCTTCCTGTTGATATAGTAACATTAATGGGACTCATTGGCTTTTATTTCCCCTTTGCAATTATCGGTAAGGGTTTGAGCAATTGTTCATTCCCATAATCCTTGCATCTAGGGCTCATTCACACAACAGGATTCTAGGGCCATATAGAAAAAATAGAACATACTATTTCTTGTGTTGCTTTCACAGATTTCTCAATAAACTTATGTTTATGATGGGTCAGTGAAAATGGATTACCCTTGTGTGTAAACTCGTCTGTGAAAAGAGTACAGTACACAGCACTGTCATGTGAATGAGGCCTAACATACATGAGCATAAAGGACGTAATGCGATAACTGAATGAATAATTGCATGGAACAATAATTGAGATTGAATATTCATAGGAAGGAATCAGTAGCGGATTATAATATGGGTTTTTTTTGGGGCCGCGTGCGATCCAAGGCTTCTGGGGAGCCCATGACTGCCCAAATATTTTACCAACTTTAACAAGTATATACCAATTAGAAGTGGCATGTGGTGACAGTAGAATTTTACATGCACCTGTAAATATACACAGAGCGGTAACTAGTTTTTGCAAGGGGGCAGAATCATAGTGTGTGTTGCATTCCTAAACCCGATATAGCAAAGTAGCCTACTGCTCTTTCACCATGAAGTCCCCCCTCCAGTAACATGTAGCCATTAAGAATAAAATTGCCTTCAGCTACACTCATCTGATCCTTGGGTTTGGCGGCATCTTGGGTATATGGGTGTAAACCCAACCTAACACTGGGATCTGACGGAGAATGAACATTCCTATGAATGAGTATTATGATGATGATGGGGCACCCAAAGTCTTCATATATCACAGGGATCATGGTAGTCTTAATCCAGCCCTGGGTGGTTCAATAATTTGGGTAATTATTACCCCCCAAAAAATTAGCAATCTAACCTGCCTGTCTGTAATATATTACTGTGTATTATCCTGTATCTGTATTACTATGCTGCTGTAACATGCTGAAATTTCCCCACTGTGGGACTATTAAAGGATTATCTTATCTTATTTTACCATGATGGGCACCATCAGGTTTTACCAGAATAGGCACGTAACTGATAAAAGAACAGAACAAATGACTAAGGTAATGACTAAAAATAAAAAAAAACAGAAGACTCCTATCCTAAAAATACAATGAAATGATCAGAGACACCAAAAAGAACCCCTCATGATCTAATTTCCTTTTATCACGAGTTGCATCTCATGCTGAGTACACCTACACAAAGTAGAAGACGTCTTCCAAGCGCTGGCAGCTAGTGAGCATTATAAATGACTGGATGACATCAGCGTTCCTCCAACCACCAAAACCAGCACAATAAAGAAAGGATTCATGATGATTAAAGGAAAGCAACAGGTAGTGTAACTGACACTTGTAAGACGAAACAGAGGAGACAGTGTACTGCCGAGAATGAGCTCTCGCTTATTAGATCTGGCAGACACAAGACGTTACAAGCCACAAAGTGTAGTTACAGATAATGTCAGCTACTTAACTGGAAACTTTCCAACACTTCTCTCCATCACCGAAAAACATAATTGCGCTATAGATGTTCTGCAGTTACTAAGCACAATAGGCATGTGGATGTTTTTGTTTTATATATAATTGACAACGTATTTAACCCCTACCTCGCCAGTCAGACTATGGCATCTTGGGTCCACCTAAAGGCTTGATTCTAATGGCCAAACTACTAAAATGTTGCATGGTACACAACAGCGCCACCTTAATTTGTTAGTGGTACTGAAAGTACAAAATTACATTTTAAATTGAGTTATTTTTGAGATGTCGAAAAGCCATACCAAAAGACAACATTAGTGATGGTCCATGAGGCATGGAACCTCTGCAGGAAGCCGTTATCAAGCTTTAAAGGAATTTATCACATATTTTTGTATATCTTTATTAAAACCAGAGAGTGAAATATATGACTTTGTATCTAATCTGTTTTATTTTTCATTTTTATGTTTTCATTTTCTGTACATGATTATGGAGGCAGCCATATTACCGGAGCTTCTCCTCTGCTCAATTAACAGCATTTAGTGAAATGCTTTACAGCAGTCATGGCCATAGAAAGGAATAGTCTGGAACTGACTCAATGAGGACTATGGGGGAATTTTCTTTGCTCTGTTACCCCTCGTTCAAATCTGCATTGATATTCGGTCCAGGGGAGTCTGCCTGGGGATATCCGAACGGAATACCAAATGCATCTGCAAGCATTGTGCAGTAAAAGCACACGGACCCCATAGACTATAATGGGGTCCGTGTGCTTGCCGCGCACTGCCCGCACGAATCATGTGGACAGTAAAGTAGATTGTGAACTACATTCCTGTCCGCATGTTCTGTGCAGAAAATCTGGCGGCAAGCACACGGACCCCATTATAGTCTATGGGGATCCGTGTGCTTTTACTGCACAATGCCTGCAATTGCATTTAGTATTCCTTCCGGGGGGGTACCCATGCAGACTCCTTCAGACGGAATACAAACACAGATGTGAAACAACCCTTAAAACATCTATTCTTATTAATGGATGCAATAACAGGTGTTATGTGAGGTTATCTATACAGCTGTTATCTTGTATTGCAATTCTTATAGAGGTGTTATCTTCTATTGTTATCCTGTGTTAGCCTATTACTAGGCATAGTAATTAAAAAATACACATACATTTTTAAAAAATATGTTTAATATAAAAATTTTGTTAAATAAAAATAGGTAACTTTTCGGGTTACACATTTCCTGTAAACCTTTGGGTTTTCAAAACCTTGATTCTCAAAAACAGAACCTAAATACCCTCCACAAGATGCAACTCACATAACGTTTTTAAACAAGTACATAGATGAAGGGGTCAAACTTACAATATTCATTACGCTCAGTATATAGTGTTCAATATCTTTGCGTCCATGATACCCAACCATCATCTTGTCGGCCACTACTAGTGTTTCCACAAATCGTTCAACACTGACCGATCTCCTCTGCCGGCGAGGACCATTTTCTGTGTCATTATCGGAAGGCGTTGTAGGGGTAGACAATGTATAGTTTAACCACCAAGGCTTGTGATTCCCAGTGAGATCTTCTAGGAAATAAAGCAACTGTATGAGATGTAACACATTATTCATCTGCTAGAGATTTATGACTGATGATACTACAAATGGTCCTTTATACCACAGTTCTATCACATAGATAACAAAATGATATAGAAAAGTCTCGGCATTTTTTCATGGAAACCAAATTATTAAAGGTGTTGTCTTAAAGTAAAAAAAGAAAAACAAAATGGCGGTAGGATATGACGTGCTGGTGGACAATGCCGTCCTTCCTGGGAGGTATATAAAGATGAGTGGAAAACTAGGGGAGCACAGTCAGCACAACAGCGGGGTTTTAACTGTGAATACTGCATTTTATTTATTTCATGTCAATACCCACTGCATTTTTTTAAGAGACAATCCTATTAAGCATAGGATATATTGACTTATATTGTATTATTCATCATCTATGAATATTTTTGCTATAATTATATTCCTCCATTATATATTCTTCAGTTAAAAGGTTCAACTTAGTATTGCAACCACAATATGTTACAAAGTTCCTTGAGTTTGTGGCACTATATCAATATAACCCAAAAGTAGACTGTAATCGACAATAGGCAAACCACTAAGTACCTTCTGCTTTAATTTAGGGGAAAGCATGGCAATAAGTGTTCAGTTTCTCTGCAGCACCACCAGAGGTGAAATGAAGTACTGCAGTCTGTCCATTTAAATCAATTGGTTGTAATCCAAAACAGGACAGCATCTACATAGCAAGAGACTCTTAATGCAACCCCTGCCCACTCTAATAAAAAGATGACGACTCCAAAAAGGATCCCTCTAGCACAGAGGTAATCAACCTTCGGCACTCCAACGGTTGTAAAACTACAACTCCCAGCATGCATACTTGCTCTGCTATTCTTGGAACTCCCATGGAAGTGAATGGAGCATGTTGGGAGTTGTAATTTCACAGCAGCTGGAGTGGTGAAGGTTGCTGACCCCTGTTCTATCAACATAGGCTAATAGGGTATATAAAATGGGTCACTATCATTAGTAAATATCCCTATAAAACATCAGATCAGAGTACATAAAACATGGGTGCACTATGTAATAAAACGGTGCTATTACTATCCATGGGTTGTGTCTTGTATTTTCAGCTCAGTGAATAGGACTAAGGCGCAATAGCAAATGCAGCCCATGGAGCCTATATTTCTAATCTCCTAAAACCCCTTAAATACACAACTTTAAATTTTCTGGTTTCACTGTCCTTTGATATGCCCTATCCGATGTAAAAGTGACATATCCTCAGGTCGTGCACATATCTTACCTTTCACGCCACAGTGTCCCTGGTTGCTTGAGTGTCGCTGATGGATGGCGGACTTTCTGTAAATAACGTGAGGGTGGCCCCTTTCGGAGTTAAAGTGATTGGAGTTTTCAGTTATGTTGTCTAAAGGCTCAATAAAATACTCTTCATCTTCAGTAGCGATTACGCCATGCTTGGATGGAAAAGAATAGGAAAAGGATTTAGACAAAACTGGAGAAACTTGTGCTATTTGCATTAGGGCTGATGACGTCTGGGAAATGTAACGTAAATGAGGATATTTCTACATTTTTCTACATTGCAGAACAATTGCATTAATCACGGTGTATGGAGCAAACAGTCTGCTTTAGAATTAATTTTCATCCTCCGTCCTCGTCATTATACGGATATTGCCAAAGCGTCACATTTCATCCTAGTGCAGGTCTAGTAAAACTAAATATTTCCTGAGCTGCCAGATGAACGTGCACTTGTAGATCATAAGCAAGGGAACCAGCAATTCTGTGTGAGGGGGATGAGTTATCGTGCTATGTACACTAGCATGAAAAAGATGCAAATTTTTGTGCAAACATTTGCAACATTTTTGTCTTATACGTTTTCCTTCCCACTTTCCAGAAAATGGGGCATGGCGGATCTATGGCCATTTACGCCAGTTGACTGGCATAAATTAGTTTGGGTATGAGCTGGTGTAGATTTCAGTGCAGGCGCACGGCCTGACGGGAAGGTGCGTCCGATTTATGAGGAGGTTTAGGAGTCTCGCCCAATAGCTGAAGGATGAGCGCAGCGGAGCTTCAGCCCTCAAATTTTTTCACTCAAATTACACCCACCATGGACACCTACAAAAGAACCAACTCTATTTCAAAGGGGTTTTATCAATCTTGCAAAATTATAGTATATAATGGGAATATGATAATCACTTAGAGATTAGACATTTATAGCATGTGCAGGATATGCCTTACAATATTGCACAGCATCTCCCCATACTCTGGAACTCACTACTCCCTACAATTACAACCTCAACCTTCAAACTCAACCTAAAAACTCACCTCTGCAACAAATACTACAACCTCCACTAACCCCGAGACCACCACACAACCATCTGAACAGCTTCTATATTCAACTACTGTCTCTTATAGAATGTAAGGTCTTCTCTCACTCTACCAGTTGTTTCACCACATTTATTCTAGTCTATTGTACTTTTCATGGTACTACACATGCAAACCCTTTTTTACGATAGGTTTACACTAGCATTGGACTTTCCGTTATTTGGGTCCGCTTAAGGACCTGAAAAACGGAAACCCAATCTGCTTAAAAAGCGGTTACCTATGGAAACCTGTGGATCCCATAGACTATGATAGGGTCCGCCAGGTTTGTGTCCTAAAAATATTTCAAGCAGAATGGGGGACGGAATCCCCGAACGGTCACACTAGTGTGGCCGTAGCTTTAATGTACACCAACATGGAGCCAATGATGCTCTAAAAATAAATAATATTATGCCATAAAGATTGCTCCACAAATGCGTCTCAGGAATGGAGTCAGGGTCTTCGTCCCACAAATGTTGTGAAAGGAGAGGCAGTTGCACGTGCAAGACTTTCTCCTTCCTTTCACTTCTATTGGAGTTCTGAAAACAGTTGAGTATACTTACTCAGCTGTCTTTGAAACCTCTATAGAAATGAAAGGAGAAAGTCATGCATGCTGGGCTATGGATGTGTCCCTTTCTAATTTTTTTTCCCTACATAGAGGTGCTCCTGCCCTCCTGGTTGCACAGGGAACTGCAGCTCTATACAAAGTATCTTCGACGTAACACGCAACCTACTAAAAGTGACAGCTAATGCTCTACCGATTATTCAATATAATATATGTTTTAGAGATAATAAAGTGTATGCAATCAAGTGAAGATAATACAGAAAAAGCAAAAGAAAAAGTGGGGACTATATAAACGGAACCTCTCATATAGTCACTAGTAGATGAAATCCTTTCGACAACCCGTTATACAATCCTGCTTGTCAGAATGGATCAATGACTATAAACTGGTCGCAGATCTGCTAGAATCTGTGGAGGAACCAGATAGTAATTCCCCTGCTGGAGAAATGAAATATCCCCTCTATTAAAGTAGCATTCAGCAAATCCACTGAACTCTCTGCACTTCTTTTATATACATTGCACTTCTATACATGCAGTACATCCATTATGTTCCTTACCAGGCACCATCTTAAGTTTTAATGGACTCTAGAACTAGGTTTAGGGCCCCTAAACCAACAGATGGTGTGTAGCAGTAATTGTAAATTACCAGAGAAGAGTCATGACTCTTCTCCGGCAGCTCTAGACAATAAAGCCAAGGAGACGACATATCACTTCCTTATCCATAGACCAGGCAACGATGGTCTCTGGGCCGAGGAGTCAGAGTTAGAATTACCGAGTCAGACTGGGGACCAATTTTGGATGGAGTCGGAAAAAAAAAAAGTTACTGACTGACTCTGGCTTCAAAGATAATTATGAATTATATCTTCCGAATATTATTATACAATTATATTACAGTATTATATTATGCTATGTTATACTAACCATATTATAATATTATTATTACAATGATATCAGACTATTATTATTAATATTGTATAATACATTAGATGTATAGTTTTACGTATTTACTTTCATAAGAAGTCAATCACTGTTTTTTAATGAATTAGAGGATATTTACAGTCTCTGACAAACCATGTCTATCCACCGTTTATAAAGGAGTCAAAACAGGAATCGGATTGGTCTTAAAGAGGACCTTTCATGGATTTGGGCACACGCGAAGTTATATACCGCTGGAATGCCGACAGTGCACTGAATTCAAATCGGCTTTCCCGATCTGTGCCCCGGGTGAAGAGCTATCGGTGCCAGTACTGTAGCTCTTCATCATCAGAAGGGCGTTTTTGACATGGTCAGGAACGTCCTTCTGCACAGCAGCACCTATAGCGCTGTACAGTGTGAGCGGGGAGGAACGCCCCCTCCCCTCCTGATAATACTCATCTATGGACGAGCACTGTGAGCAGAGGGAGGGGGGCGTTCCTCCCCGCTCACACTGTACAGCGCGATAGGCGCTGCTGTGTAGAAGGGCGTTCCTGACAGTGTCAAAAATGCCCTTCTGACGATGAAGGTCTACGGTACCGGTACCAATAGCTCTTCACCCGGGGCACAGATCGGGAAAGCTGAATTCAGCGCACTGTCGACTTTCCAGCGGTATATAAAACCACATGTGCCCAAATCCATGGAAGGTCCTCTTTAAGAGGAGCAGATATGTACACAATATAAAGGGGTTCTTATTACAGGCATCTCACCTTTGAAAAATACACATTTAGAAATAGGGCAAACAAAATTGTGCAGTTTAGGTCACACAATGGCAATGCTATGATGTACGCTATAGGATTACAAACAAACAGGCTGCGGTACTGTGTCTGAGTGCTAGGAGCAATAAAGTTTTTCTTTTCAACACTTTCTAGCCAATGGCAACCCATTAGAGCAGAGCTTTCATTTTCCACAGTGCTTTAAGACATGAAAGTTGAGCCCTGATAGGTTGCTATGGGCAACAAAGAGAGTTTTACTATTAGACAGTTCTGATTAAGGAGACCTATAATATCAACCACTAAGTGATAGGCGACTATGAGGAGCCACATGGCCTGGTGGCTAGTAACGCCATACCAATGTGATTAAATAATATCAATATATGATAGAATGAAAGTCACAGGGCTCAGCAAGATAACCCACAACGTTCCAAATAAGGCTTGTGGAAGAATGGCGGGTAGGGGGCCCTGCCCCATTGGCAAATCACCAACCCCCCTTTTTGTGACAAGGACATAACAATGGGCCTTTTAGTGACATGTCTGGCTCATAAAGTGCCCATGTTCTAGATTAATGGACAGAGAGCCCGAGGGATACAGAAGCATTCCTCCAGGCCCAGGAGGTCCGTCCTCTCTTATCGAGGTCATCCCTGTTTTCAGAAGCCTTTTGGGTGTTCAGGGAGAGTTGGCAGGTGTGGGGTGACCTATTCCAACAATAAGAAAATACAGTATGAGCATACAAGCATACTTACTAACATTTACTTGCTTAACAACCCTTTCAAGTTCTGCCCCCAAATCCGATGGGAAAATCCATTTTTGGGTGGAAATTTTTGTAAGCCATGTCCCTTTCCGGAACAGGAAATGCTCACATTTGCCTGCGTTGTTTCCAAAAATTTGGGACAGTTGGCAACTATATATTAGAAACTGCATATAATATGGCTTTTAGGTGGAGACCTCACAATATACTGTACAGCACTTATAAAAGTTGCAAATTCTGTAATTGGGCCCCTACCTACTTTATTCCATAATGGTATATTTTATGTAGCAGAGGGACATTTGGGGCCCCCTGAGGGTCCAGGGCTTGGTAGCAACATTTACCTCTGCATCTCCTATAGTGGGTTGGTATTTGCATACATTTCATTTATCCACAGTCACATCCAATATATTCAGGATTTCATCATTTCCAGAGCACTAATTAGATTCTGGATTTATTAACTCTATATTTACCTCCCAAATGGAATTTATAAAGAATTCTAATGGTAACCAAAACATTTAATCTGAAAAGAAGAGAAATCTATAGAGGGGGAGACCTTCACGAAAGAGAAAGGAAGCAAAAATACGTGCTAAATAGGATTAGGAACGCACCACTAAGCAATTTTAATGCAGTGCCCCGTTCATTAAGTAAACTGTAGTATACTTTCAACACATGACAATTTTAGCATGACTTCAAGTCCCAAGAATAGCATTCAGCGTACTCCAAAAGGTGCCGCTGTTTGAGAGGATTATGGCACACAGTATGCCATGTTAACCTCATCAGCCTGGGGAACCTATAAATTGCTTCTGAGGACTTTATTTCTTTATTCCATGCACACTGGGCTTTTAAGCCAAATATCCTGTTCTAGAACAAGCAGTATACACAGAATGAGCTGTGGGGTTACACTCAGTCAATCACTCTACAAGCTGCGCTGCTCCAACGGATTAGTGGTATGGATGGCAGAGCAGTATAGGAAATACGGTACGCCTAGAAATCTATATGTGAATACTATCGCAGATAGATAATATAGTTATAAGGAAAGAATGCACGAGGCCAACACATTTTATGTTGCAATAAAGATATCTTTAAGTCTAAAAAAAAGAGATGGGACTTCTTAAATAATCTAAGATCTATTGCAGAAAAGGTCCAATCCCCAAATCTCTACTAGGTATGTGTTACGAGGCATATGGATCTTTATCGTTTTGGCTAAATAGTATGCATATTAAAGATCTGAAGAAGGGGTGGTGCTTGTTGTTTGGCACAGATACCCCAAAACACATAATCTTTTACCAATAAATCCTTTGTTGTTACCTCTTGTATTTACCGAATACTCTTTTCCTCTTTTCCTAACAAACAAAAGGCTGTCACGTGTGGATGGGGGTAACTTGCAGATCGGTGGTGGTTCAAGTACAGGATCAAGAGAACTGGGGTATGTTACACAAAAGAAACCCCATAGTCTTGAATAGGGTCCCTAGACTTGGAATATAATGAAAAATATTATGGATTCTTTCTTTCTGTTGGATTTGTACAGTAGAAGCTTTTGCATAGCTTTCATATAGAACTGATCAGTACTGAGACGTTGCGTACAGTTTGTTTATAAATGTTCTTAATAGAGATGAGTGAACAGTATAATGTTCGCTATTCGATATTCATTTCGAGTAGCCCCTCAATATTCGACTACTCGAATCGAATATCGAATCCTATCACACTCTATGGGGGAAAAATGCTCGTTTCAGGGGTAGGCAACATTCGATCAAATTGAACTTACCAAGTCCACGAGTGAGGGTCGTTCTGGATTCTCCAAGAAGTCTTCTCCGTGCAGCGTCCCCGTGGTGTCTTCTGGCTCTGAATTCACTCTACCAGGCATCGGGCCTGGGCAGAGCCGACTGCGCATGCCCGCACTACAAGAAAATGGCCGCTTACAGTCAAAGCGGACATTTTCTTGTAGCGCGGGCATGCGCAGTCGGCTCTGCCCAGGCCCGATGCCTGGCAGAGTGAATTCAGAGCCGGAAGATGGTGCAGGGACGCTGCACGGAGAAGACTTCTAAAGGTAGGAGAAGAACCAGCGTTGATTGACCAACTGTATAGCATTCGGCGAATCAACGTTGGTTCTGCATTGAATTTTTCCATTCGAATAGCGAGTAGTATTCGATCGAGTATGAGTATTTCGAATACCGTAGTATTCGATCGAATACCTACTCGATTGAATACTGCTCGCTCATCTCTAGTTCTTAAAGAGGACCTTTCACCATATCCGGGCACAGGCAGTGTTATATACTGCCGGAAAGCTGACAGTGCGCTGAGTTCAGCACACTGTCGGCTTTCCCGATCTGTGCCCGGTGTGAAGAGCTTACGGTCCGTAGCTCTTCTATGGTCAGAAGGGCGTTTCTGACCATTAGCCAGAGACGTCCTTCTGCCTCGCGGCGCCTATCGCGCTGTGCTGTGGAGCGGGGAGGAACGCCCCCTCCCTCTGCTCACAGCGCTCGTCCATAGACCAGTATTATCAGGAGAGGGAGGGGGCGTTCCTCCCCGCTCCACAGCACAGCGCGATTGGCGCCGCGAGGCAGAAGGACATTCCTGGCTAATGGTCAGAAACGCCCTTCTGACCATAGAAGAGCTACGGTACCGGACCGTAAGCTCTTCACACTGGGCACAGATCGGGAAAGCCGACAGTGCGCTGAATTCAGCGCACTGTCAGCTTTCCGGCAGTATATAACACTGCATGTGCCCAGATATGGTGAAAGGTCCTCTTTAAGTAAAGAGGGTCTTTACATATTGGTATTTTTAGTACCTATTATGCCCATTATAAGCCAGTGTGATTTATAATGGGCATAGTAGTTACTATATCAGTGTGATCTCCTTACAATGACCCTCACCCCATCAAGTACATATTTCTGACATATCCTTAAGGCAATTCAAATAATCATTCCACAAATACACAAAACCATGTAAAAAAAAGTTCACAACATATTGTCCTAAATCAATGTCATTAGTAGGTTGCCAAACCAGCAAGTAAAAGGAAATGTGACCTTCAGATATGAGTAATAGATTATAAAATCATCAATTGCAACTCTACAAATAGGAAAACCCTACCTTGAGGGAAAGATTAAAAAAATAACCTGTTAAATCCGAGTTTTTTATTTGTAATGAGAGTTTATTTTGCAGTAAAGTATAAGATTCTGCATTCATTTCATGTTCAAAGCTTAGCAATTATCTAAGTGAGCCCGTAACATTAAAAGTGATGTCACGTAATGCTGGACTATCCCCGCGAGTGCAAATTATAGGAAATCTAAAGCTCAACTGCTATACATGAAAGAACAGATTGTGTGATTGGCAACTCAACCCTGGCGAACACAAAGCCCTGCAACATAGCAGTCGCCATTCAGAAACAACAAAATGCCCACACCTTTGTATGGTACGATTACGTGACTGCTGTACATCGTACAATTATATTGATGGTCAGTAGAGATGAGCGAGTAGTATTCGATCGAATACCTCCCCTGCATAGGTATTGGTGTACTCAGTCGAATACCACGTGGTAAATGCAGAAGAAATTTGATTCCCCTCCCACCTTCCCTGGCGCTCGCTCATCTCTAATGGTCAGGCCTTGTGTGTCCACAAACCAAAGGCTTTGCTTAACCAAGGACAAAGATTTCCCAACCCAATTCCCTTCCCGAAGCTAAATAGTACACAAGTCTGAGGGGGACAGCAATACCAAATGTTTCTCCTTGGTTTCTAGAGTTCACCATCCCTAACCCTGCAACTTTTTTGATTTCTTTGACCCTTTTTGAACGTTTTTGACCCTTTAATGTCTGCTGTAGCACCACACATCTGGATCAGTCAATCTTTATGTTAGAGGTGGCATGGGGGTGGCAAACACAAGCAGAAACAAGTGCTCTGGCATAGGTGGCTACACTTTGGTGGTACCAAATGGCATATTAGTATACGGATTAAAATTTGATTTTCTTGGCTAAAAGACTGTATTTTGACACAATAGGATATACTTGATTTAGAAGATTTTGGTCTTGGTAGATTTTACTTGAAAACAAAAACAATATTGGAGAGTGAAAAAAAATAGGATGGATATCTATTACACAACATAACTAAAGTTATAGAAAATGTAAGTGCGTTATTGGCACTCTCCTGGCACACGCCCCACCACATCCTCTCCCCTAGCTCCCAACATGTATCATCTCATCCAAGCATGTTCAAAAATATGAAATCTAAGATTCATTCTACAAGATCAGGCTTTTGAGGTTTTAGGCAGTGAATACATTTAGACAACCAATTAATTCTAACCCCATCTTCTTAATGATATTACTTCCCATCATATGGACGATGCTACAAAAATCAAAATCATGAGCCGCATGTACTTCATAATATCCCGACCCAATTTAACAGCTCTGCCTAAGGCCAACCGATATAGGTTTTAAAATAGACAATGTTTTAGCGGTACACACATTGCAATGGCCTGTCTGACCTGTCTGGCCTTGTTAAAGTAAAATTAAGGAGGCTTTTCTAGCCCCCAACGTTACTGAGCAATCAGTGTACTTAGTTTTGGCACCCAATATGCAAATATTCTCAGAACTCAGCTGAAGTAGATAATCTGGGACTGTCCACCTGACAATATAGAGAATAATTCCATATTGGGTGACTCAACTAACTGTACAGATTGCTCAGGAACAGGAGTTTAGTAAAAAAAAAAAAAAAATCCTAACTGCACCAGAATCAATGGAGCAGCAAGTTGGAGTTGGTAGAGGAGAAAACCGATCTGTGCACAGTCAAAACCTAAGAAAGTTTTAGAACCTGATACACAACACAATAACCTTATAAAATGACTTAAGAAAGATCAGATTGTGTGTCAGGTCTTTGTCCTTCTTATAAAATACAACCATAAAAAAACAGTTCTAAAGCATGTCTATACTGATTAAGTCCAATGGGATCCGTTACTGAAATGCTAGAAACATGCAATAGATGTAGGTTGCATCACTGAACTGACCTATATGAAGAGAACTGAATAGGACTTGTATAGATTTCATCCTTTTAATAATAAATGGAAAAAAATGGATACTTAAATATACGTAAATTCTGCAGTGCTCTGTCTAGAAAAAACAAACATTTACTTGGTGATGTTCACATACAACATGCAGCACTTCAGGGAATTTGCTACATGATACCTATTGTAGAAGTAATGCTCCGAGTTTTCCTATTCATCATTGTAAATGATTTGTTTACAAAATGAATGAGTCAAGTTAAGACAATAAAATACAGGAAACCCTTAGCAATACATCTGCAAGACTCAAACCCTTCTGTTCTGCATTTGAATATGTAAATAGATATGCTTCACAACCTTGTCCTATTACCCAATGAAAACTGTAAGCAGCTTTGCAAATAGTTCCAATTAAAATATCCTATCATTGTGTATCTGCAGTTTCTATGCATATCTTTATGTCTCCTTAGCAACAGACTGCAAGGAAACTCTGTGTAGTCTGATCCAGGGTTCATCTTGCCCTCAGTCTTTTACTTCTGTTACTTGCTAACCTGGTTTTATTAGGTAAGCAATAGTAATTAGTTTATCCAGTCTTATAGAACATTCTATAGCTTTATCTATATTACCATCTCCAGGATCTAATGTAAACTTGTGTTAGCTAACTAAAGTATGTTACCCAATAAAATGCCGAGAGTGTCTCCTCAGGGTTTAACTTGCTCTCTAGGTTTCAGACTACAGTTGTTTGCTATACAACACCAGTGGCTTGGGCTGGTAACATCAGTCCCTGTTCCCAACCCCCAATCCCTTTCCTTCTCTGCTCTGTGACCATCAACTAATAGAGCGTTCTGTCAGTTCTGCAAAGTGCGCTTAGCTGCTGAACCTTGGCAAGGGCTATAACAGTGCTTAATCTGCACCTCTGTTATCCCTTTATGTTAATCCATACACAATGGTGCAGTACAGGCACAGTCTCTGAAGCAGGCTACTGTCAAGGCTGCCTATCAAATAGGCTAAGCTTGCCCACCAACTTGACATCTAAAACAGGAAGTGGAGGGGAGAGGAGATAGAAAAGCAGGTGAAACCCTGAAATGGAAAAACCTCTTTAAGCTTGTCATACACATCCCACTGATTTCAGTGGGATCTGTTGATAATCTATTGTGTATGGTAGCCTCCTGACTCTTCCCTAATGGCAAAGGAGACAAGGATGGGCTGTTGGATTTCAACATGGCCAATCCTTTGCTATGAAGGGAAATAAACTGACTCCAGAGGTGTCTGGAAGCATCTTCTCCCCTGTCTCCATTCGAAACATACATAACCTCGCTTTGTTGGAGTGTGCATATGTGAGTGAGAGCTGCAAGACTGGCCAACAGTTATCTGAAATATAAAGTCAGCTTTGCTGTCAAGACGAAGACATCTATGTCCTTGGCCAAACATGATGCATTTGGTCCTAAATTCCAAGGACACATATGCAGACAAATTTCGTTCAACTCACTGACCTTGCCCAAAATTTACCCAATCTCAACACATATTCTGAATACAAGAATTGTGACCATGACGAATTTGTGGGTGGCATTCTGAAGAATCCATAGACAAATAATACCCAATAAGTTCGCCCTCATATGTTTCTACATATCAGTAAAGCTAGATCTATGTTCATATACAGTATAACTAAGGGAAAGATTTCCTTTCCCCCTCTCCAGCACCTTATCCCATCAGCTGAAGATATTGGTTTCTTAATGGACCCGATTTTCATTAAAGAAGTCCAGTGCATTACTTCTTTCACTCCTATATTTTGCTATAGTAATGACCAAAGGCCTATTATGAAAGTCCACATTAAAGTAGAAGCTGTTATCTAGCTTTTGCATACTTCCAAAGGGAGTACTCCCAACAGACTGGACAAATGTGTCACAAGAAAGCAAGATGACAACTCCTCTGGAATCCACAATCACAGACATTGGAAGAAAACACTGTTTAGTTAGAGCTCAGACAAGCAGGGTTTTGTTTGTTTTGCCTGAAGATAACGCTAGATTTTATTTTGCTTATTTTGTGCCTGGCGTGAAAGTTTATTTATTTTTGCTGTTTCTCCAAATAAACCTGCTTGCACCAGACATCGCGTCCCTGTCTCTGACTGATTGGCTCCGCATCATTGTTGCTACCGAGCTACCTTCCACACAATAGGTTTCACTTTACATATTTATAACTTATATGAGAAATTATAATTATTTTACGTACCAAAAAACAAATACTATAGGAGAGATTTTCAGGAAATCCTTAAATATTTACAGAAATACAAAATTATTACATTTCTCCAAATTAAAAAAAAAAACATTTGTAAGTCTCCCATTGCAAATAAGAAGATGGATCTACTCACCAAGCCGTTGCAGTTACTTAGAGCCACTTTCGTTGTGGTGTTTTGGTCCTGTAAATATCCCGTATAGTGACAGTTGTCTATAAAATCGTGCTTAAACTCAGGCCCATTCTTGCCCCAGTACTCTACGGTAAAGTGTTTTGAGACCAGTTCTGTATTTAGAGTCAGGTTTAAGTGAAAGTGCTTGCCATAGGCAGAAATTTTAAAAAATAATTTAGAAGCCTCGTGCTCTTGATCTTTAGGGTCCGTACTCCTCCTTTTCCGAGAGTGTTTGTCATTCTTCACAGTATAACTGACGAAGTCCCCACTGTTGTCAACCCTTATAGGAACCGTCAGTTGATAGTGTTCAAGGTAAGACAGGAATTCCCCTTTGTGATCGCAAGCCAGGCCAATCCATAAAGGGAGCATGCAAAGGAAAAGGAAAGTAACAGGGAGTAGTACATAAAAGAGTATTACAGCATCTCAATCTATACGGTTATATACTAGGCCTGTCATCTGTATATTAACTATACAAAATGAGGGACATTACATTGTAACCCCCCCCCAATGTCAGATAAGGGTATAACTTTGAATTAGATTAAATTAATGAATCAAAAAGGGTGTCAAATTAAAACATTCTTCTATTGGATTGGGGATTGTAGGGTTATAGGTTGGACTTGATGGACTGATGTCTTCATCCAACCTCATCTACTATGTAACTATCTAATGGAATCCTCATAGTTCTGTGTAGAACCTTTTGCGTAATACATAAAACTATTCAATAAATGAACCCAGTGCTTTATGGAGAATTACTCTACAAAAAAAATATATATAAAAAACAGTTTTAAAAGGTGATGTCTATTAGCAAAACCCTACCTTGAGAACTAAAGGAGAGTCTGCTGTCTCTGTGAGATTCCGATGAAACCATGACAAGGCCCAATATCCAGGTCAACGTCTTCCACAAAAGTTCCATAATTTAGAAGGACAAAAACAGAAACCTCTTTTCCTTTGTTTCTTTTTGTCTCTCTTTACCTTTTCAGGCTACCTTTGTCCTACAGTATTAGCGCTACTCCAGAACGGCACCATAACAATCCATGTACTCCTCCTTCCTCCCAAGCCACCACCTTGACCAGTGGCTTCTCCAAGAATTTTGAAAGGAGGATTATTTTTTAACACAAGCTCTTCTCCTGAGCTTTATCCCTCCTTGCCTGTCCGTGTTCATTTTCTCAAATCCAGTTAAAAAGATCAAAATGTAAAAGCAAAAAGTTGGAACTTTTGGTAGCACACATAAAATTATCCTACGCGAAGCTTGTCAAGTATCAAATGGGAAGTTTAATCGACTCGGGCCATTTCTGTACCTGCAAAAGAGAAGGAAAAAGTATAAGCCATAGCATCTGTTGCATCTTCAACTCCAGCTGGGAAAAGGTAAGCCAACTCTAAAGACCCGTGTGTCAGAATGATCAAGTCTCAGTGGTCATAGTTTACGTTACAAAATATGGGGTAATTCAATTAAACCAGTGTTGTTTTTCATAGCCTAAATAAACATCCCAAAGACTAAACATAATAGGCTAACCTAAATAATGTGTCGAGGCCAGACGGCTCATTTTTCATTAGCTACAAAAGGAAAATTATATAATTCATTTTTCCTTTTTTTATGAAAAGGAAAGATATCTGATTACACAACATGATAAAACGTGAAACCGTACCCTGCACGGAGAAAGGAAGGATTAGGATTTTTAAGTCTTTTTATTATTTTTAATGATGTCGATTCCTGTGTTCGCTACAGTTTTTTTTCTCCACACTATCAAGAACTGTGAAGCAGAAATCTCTTACATTACACAGGGATCTTGTAATGTCAGCAAAATAAATTACATTTGCAGTCAGTCCACAGACACCGATTTCAGTTCTGGTGCACGGGACCTCCCGAGAGGCGGCAGAATTATTAAGAGGTTGGGCCTCTTAATAATTCTGGCGTATCTTGCACCAATGGGAGAGGCAAGATTGGTGTAGGAAGTGCCGGACTTAATAAATTCTCCCCAATGTCTCGGTGTGTTACAAAAAGTTTATGGTACAGAATTTGCTTTGACTGTTTAGCATCAACTTACACACAGATTAAAAACTGACTTGTAGATTTACAAGAAATCTCAAAAACTCTGCAACTCTGATCTGTAGTACGGGAGCACCACAAGGTACAGTTCTTGCCCCATTTCTCTTCACACTGTATACTGCTGACTCTGCTATAGTAGGCTTTATCACTGATGGCGACGATAGGGAATTTTGTGGAATGGTGCCAGCAGAACCAGCTCAGGATTAATGCTGGGAAGATCAAGGAGATGGTGGTGGACTTTAGTAAACGGAGAGGTGCTCCGACCCCGGTGGAGATCCGAGGAACACGTATTGTGATAGTCAGGACCTATAAGTATCTGGGCGTGATCCTCAATAATAAACTAGACTGGGCTGATCACCTGGAGGCGCTGCACAGAAAGGGCCACAGCAGACTCTACCTGCTCAGGAGGCTGAAGGCCTTCGGAGTCCAGGGGACACTTCTTAGGGCCTTCTTCAACTCTGTGGTTGCTTCAGCCATCTTTTTTGGTGTGGTCTGCTGGGAGAGCAGTATATCAACCAGGGACAGAAAAAGACTTAGCAGGCTGATCAGGAGGGCCAGCTCTATCTGGACCTAGTACAGGTGGTGGGTGACAGAAGGATACTGTCTGTGGTGACCTCCATGCGGGAGAACAAATCCCACCCCATGTATGGGACTTTGATGGGACTTGGCAGCACTGTAAGTGACCGTCTGCTTCACCCCAAGTGTGAGAAGGAGTGCTATCGCAGGTCCTTCCTTCCAACCGCGACCAGGCTATATAATCTACATCAAACCAAGCGAAGATCAATCCGCACAGAGAACTAATGATTATGACGATGACCATGAAGTCTTCCTTCTTTCTCTTCCATTCCTTAGCTGCTATGGACTCCTAGTATATCTTCTCTTCTCAGCATATGTGTGTCTACGTCTGTATTATATTACTGTGTATTATCCTGTATCTGTATTACTATGCTGCTGTAACATACTGAAATTTCCCCACTGTGGGACTATTAAAGGATTATCTTATCTTATCAATTAGTCAATTTTAGAAACTGGACTCAAGCACAAAGCTATGGCCGATAATGGCTGGTTAAAAATATTTTGATGAACGGTAAACCTTTTTGAAGGAAGAGGGAGGTCAATGGTGGCCAAGGAGCAGAATTCTGGAATTTAGAATAGTAACGTGGTCTCAACCAAACACAGAATGAGAAAAAGGACAATAATATGCTGGCACGGAAAAAAAAATCAAGCTGTTCCTAAGTACAGGGCATGCTCTAGATGTGAGGTCACTTGAATTTTTTCTGAACTTAGTAGCTAGTGAACATTGGATAGAAAGGTGATCGCTAGCAGCAACAGTCATCTACTCAGTGGTAGATGACACAGGTTAATCTCGTTGTAGCTAATGCAAAAACAGTGGACTAAGGTGATCCCTTGAGTGAAGAAGAAAATTATGTGGAAGTGGCAGAATATAGAGACGTTTTATCAGAATGAAGTGGAGAATAAAAAGAGAGTAAAAGTCAAACTGATGCTATTGTCTACATTTTTTTAGGTTACTCTTGGATATCCATTGAAGGAAAAGGTCTACATTGGACAGGGAGATGTATGTATAATGGGTATGCATGGAACCGAAGGAAAAGGAAAACTTGCAGAGCGGGGTACACAAAGTAGTCATAGGGTACACCAACCAAATGACCATGTGCCAATGGATGAAACCATGAAAGCCTGGTATTAGAAAAACCCAGTACCAAGAGACTTACAGTTGTGCAGAGACCGAAGCGAAGTCAAGCTCCAAGGTTCTCCGTACTATATTCAGTTTTCATAGAAAAGTAAAACTCCACATAGCTGTGAACATGCTGTGATGACTCAAACCAAACCCTGTTCCCAAAATTGACTTCTATTTCTATTTACTACACCTATAGATAATGTGAGAAGGTGACAGGCAGAGTGCTGGAGTCCTGGTATATCAGCCCCAGGATTCTGACTTATGTGTGGTCCAGTGCAGGTCTGGAGTAGGCCTCAGCCTAAGTGTGGATACTGGGCTTCTTACTGGGCCTGCACGTCAGGGCAGATCCTGGGAGCAAGAGGAGGCGCCTGGGTCTGTCCTGAAACACTGAGAGTCTGGCGAGTCTGTCTTATTTTGTTTGTTCATTTGGTTGGTAGTAAGCCCCATGTATAGTTAGTTTTTACTGTTTAGTTAGAGCTCAGACAAGCAGGGTTTTGTTTGTTTTGCCTGAAGATAACGCTAGATTTTATTTTGCTTATTTTGTGCCTGGCGTGAAAGTTTATTTATTTTTGCTGTTTCTCCAAATAAACCTGCTTGCACCAGACATCGCGTCCCTGTCTCTGACTGATTGGCTCCGCATCATTGTTGCTACCGAGCTACCTTCCACACAATAGGTTTCACTTTACATATTTATAACTTATATGAGAAATTATAATTATTTTACGTACCAAAAAACAAATACTATAGGAGAGAATCCATGCAAACAACCAACGCTACATGCACCTACTGCCGCATGCAAAACCCCAGTTTTACAAGGAGCGAACCAAAAAGTGCTGCTTTTTAAACCAACATGCAATTGGTCTCATCCAAACACTGACCATAATGGAGTATATCTACAACATGATGCCTCTGACTCATTTACATAGAACACCCATATGAGGCTATTGTATCCAAGGCAAAGCAGAGAACAGCGTAACTGTATTGTTATGTGCACTAGGCAAATTCCCAAAACAGCCAGACTGATCATTTCACACTTGTTCTGCCTTTGTACATCCAGTTATGAAATGGGACCCCTGTGTGTTTCACAGATGACCTAGCTTCTTCTTTCCTCCCATTGGTTGAGCAACATCAGAACCTTTTAAATGATGGACGATTTAATAAATGAACTAAATGACGGTAGCCTGTTTACGAGCGAGCAAGTGCAACTTTCATCTATGTCTTGAAATGACTCCAAATTCCAATTAACTTATTCCCTTTACAGACTCCTTTCTTCTCTAAAGCATGTGGTCATTCCTGGAAGTTCCTCCAGATTATACAAAGCAAAACCGTAATCCTAAACCCTTGACATGATTGACATGGTATCTAAGATCAGTTTGATATGCTTAACACTGCTGGAATCTTAGAATCTTTGCATCTAGCTACAGAAGAAGTGAAGTTTTAGTGTCCTCTTGTTGAAACAGGTTTTGGATTACGTCATCAATCCTTTAATTCCAAAATAGGAAAACAAAAAAACTATTCCCTTAGTATGTACAAGGAAGAGAGGCCTTGGTGGGTTTCTCATAATACAATGAGCCTACAGGAAGTTCTATCCAAATTCTATGACACATAATCAATGGTGAATATTACGATGTATATCTTGCACTGCTATATCAGACCAAACAAGAAGAGCAAGCCTTCCAAAATACAATGATACAATCAGAACGTCTCTATAACATCATAAATACATAAAGCTAAATTAAAAGAGCATTATATATAAATATAAATTATATGGACATGTATTACAAATGTTTTGCATGTGTTTTAGGAAAGAGTTGGATAATAATGAAAAGATGTGCTGTCTCTTTTATGTGCAATTTAAAAAGCTAGTCTCATCTTGGAAACCTCCAAAGTCATCTTGGTAACCTCTTTCCATATGCATACGTTTGTAAAGACACATTTAGTCTACATTTAACTAATTTAAGACAGATTTTACAAATCTGACCCACTGTGCTAAACCTGCATGCATGTATTATACCCATAGTGGTTGTTAAAGAGGAATTTTCACCATATACAGCTCTACGTCCAGCTCTTTGCATCATGTAATAGGCGCTATTCTACTCATTCCAATACATTTGGAAATTTTTTTCTATCCCCACCATTCTTGAATGAAGTATTGTTAGTTTTGGTGCCTGAAAGAACAGACCCTAAAAAGCCCATCAGGATGGCGGTGTCAGGCAAGAGCCGACAAGGGGTGTGATTCTGAGCTCTTAGGCCTAGTTCACATCTGCATTCGGTATTCTGTTCAGGAAGTCCGCTTGGGGAATGGAATACCGAACGCATTAAAAAGAGGTGAGCAATGAAACCACACGGACCCCATAGACTATAATAAGGTCTGTGTGTTCTCCACACGAATCATGCGGTGACAAAAATACTTCAAGCACAACTTTTCTCTCCGCATGATTCGTGCGGTCACCATGTTTAAAACGCATGGACCCCATTATAGTCTATGGGGTCCACGTGCTTTCATTGCTCACTGCTTTTTAATGGATTCGGTATTCTGTTTGGGGGTCCCCAAGCGGACTCACCGAATGGAGATGAAAACCAACTGTGCTGGAATCAGTGGAACAGGACCTAGTAACAGAAGAACTGGAGTTGGTGCAGGTGGTAAAATGTCCTCTTTAGGAGCCAGTGACCACTATTATTCATGGTCCTAGACATCTCTCAATCTACAGGAGAATTCTGAGGTGGTCTTCCGCCTATCCACCTTTCCAGTATTGTGCTTCCTATGGCAGAGTTTCAGCTTTCTACCACAGCCTCCGATAACCTGGGCTCTTCAGAAGAATATTTTGCACCACAGGTTCTGAGGTTGAATTAGCCAAGGAATCCCCAGCAACATTGAGTAGGAAGCTTCTATTTCTAGACTTCTGAAAAAAGAAGTTTCTGGTGCTGCCTCCACTGGACTTGCTCTTATACTGTAAGAATACTGTACACTGGTGAGCTGCTTTAATGTTCTTTACTCTCTAGAATTGACATGGGAAACATGAGGTGGTCACCAATGAAATTCTTGATCTGACAAATAAATTGTGGGTCAATAGATTTAAGGGGTCCAAAAACTAGTTTTATGACAGTGGATAACCCTTCAATGCAATGACTCTGTCAACAGCACCATAATTCTTAAGTCCCTGAAGGTCTGTGCAGATGATAAAAGTCAGGTTACTTGGATTCAGCTGTAGGTTGCAGCATGTAAAGCATGTAGAGTCCAGCGAGCGCATGTACTTGTATCTTTATTTGATGTTCTCACAGACGGATGATGAGCTGCTAGGGAAGGATGATGGGGTCCGGAGTGCAAAATGGTGCTGTACAATGAAAAACAGATATTCCCGCACGGTGATCCATAGGAAAACATCTCATAAATTCATTAATGAGTTACACAAGATTGACCTAATAAAGGCTAATGACCTGCAGAGTGTACAGATGTGCACCACATTTACTTATCTACCCATTACAGAAGCAGGGTAAACTATCTCTAGGAAAAGATAGTGATCGGATTATAGTATTATTTATATATATATATATATATATATATATATATATATAATTAATTTCCTGGAGATCCGCTGATATAACCAGGGAAGCTGCAGGTTTTGTAATATAATCCATAGTTCAGAACAGGAGAATAGAAGACACTCATTCCAACAGCTCTCTCCTTTGGCTTATAGTGGTGGGGGCCCTAGATACCCCATGTGCCCCAATATGGTACATCAAAAGGGCACCAGGGAAAGGAAAAATCTCTTTATATTCCAATTTAGAGTCCGTATGGCATGTATACAGGACTTGTTCAAATGTACAAGACCCATCACTGGATCTCTCCGCCAGATACGATATTTCAAAGACTTTCCGAATGAATTTTTACCAATAGAAATCAATGCTTGTCCTCTTTTTACAGCAAGTGGGTCTCATGTTCTCATGATAGATGACATTTGACATAAATGCTCCAATACTTCATTCTGTACCGATAATTGTAGAGTAGGTTCTATTCTACTCCATGAAAATGGATTGGAAAGGAACAGAGCCGAACCTCCATTGACGTTAATGGAACACAAAGGATATTCAATTGTCATCCCAGTGCCTTCTGGTAAAAAGGTAGAATTCACTAAGGGCCCCTTCACACAGTGGAAGAGCTTGGCTCATTCCGAGCCATACACGCGAGCGCTTCTAAACACTTCCCATTCACTTCAATGGGAGCGCTCGTAAAGCCGGCTTTACGCGCACTCCCATTGAAGTGAATGGGAAGTGTTTAGAAGCGCTCGCTTGTACGGATTGGAATGAGCCGAGCGCTTACGCCGTGTGAAGGGGCCCTCAGTCTGCATGAGGCCTAACTGATGGACCTTGCTTATTATTGGTTTTCTGTAGTTTCGTGGCAATATCATACTGCTAGAATCACTCTGAGGCCATGAATAATTTCAATAAAAAAGACAATATAAATAATAGGGTTTTTTTTTTAATGCAAAACCTTATTTTAAGTCTTTTAGCATATTTCAGTGAATTTAGCATATTTTTTATTCTTCTCTCATGAAATGCGTGGTTAACAAGCTAATAAAATGCAAGAAAAAGGAAAGGCTAAGTCCTAAAGCTGTAAATGTTGAGTTTAAGAGAAAAAAAGAATTCTGGCAAAATGTGAGTTCAGAAATATTTGCAGAGACATAATCCTGACTAGGGTCATAGAGTTCAGAGACGTAGGTCTAGTAAATGAACAGCCCAATGTCAGAACCAGGAATGAGAAGTGGAACTAGCTCAGGCCCCGATAAGTCATTTACATATAGGTTAATATAATGAATGAGCAATTAAAATGAAATCGATGAGCAAAACCCAAAGACAAAGGAAGTAAAAATACATATTTCACCAGTGACCATAGAGAGTTGCTATCTGTCCTCAGAATACCTATTGTTAAAATAGATGATATTCTGAGGACAGATATCGACTCTCTACAAAACTAATTGGCAGATTGGCACTGGCTAATATGGGGAAAACACAGTCAAAGTGAGCCCTTGTCTTCAATGTGGACCCCATCATTGAAGCATGGACTTTGCCACAAGGTACCACTTGCTGATTTCCCAAAAAAACTCTCCATTCGGTGACAACTACAGTACACTACAAGATCCCACAGGTTAAAATCAGAGGTTCACATGAGGTCCGAGGTCAGATTGGAAGAAGTACCAGAAACAGACAAGGGACATGGTCACAAGAGTAGCCAATAAGTCAAGAGGTCGGCAGCTGAGATGTCACAAATAGGGCTCAGGAACCAGTGATGAAACAACAGGTCAAAGTCAGGATCATAGATGAAATTAGGGTCAGGGATAGGCAAGTTGGGGAATCCTATCATTTGAGCAACATCAGCAAGTCCTTTTCCAAGGTTTCATGAAACTATATATTATACAGGGGCTTAGCTATAGGGTGTGGAGAGGTGGCAATCGCTACCAGGCCCAGGAGCCTCAGGGGGCACCAAAGGCCTCTCTTGGATAAAAGATGACTCCAGCAACATACACAGCACATGCTAAACTGAAGTCTCATTATAGAATATGCATTGGAGCCCAAAAGCTTTAAGTTACTGTATGTCTCGGAGTATACAACTACCACCAAAGACAGTCTGGGCCTTCTTCTCAAAACTACCAAAACTCAACTGAGAAGGTTTTGACCATGCAGAGCTCACCAGTCTTCACCAGCGTCGAATCCTTCCAGCTGGTGAAGACTGGTGAGCTCTGCATGGTCAAAACCTTCTCAGTTGAGTTTTGGTAGTTTTGAGAAATAGAATTTTTCAGATCTAATTTTTCAGAGCACAAACTTTAGGATTATGGGCTGCTAAAAAGCCTCAGACTACCCCACTATCAAAGAAAACTACTAAAAAATAAAATAATAAAGAGTAAACTGATGGTATTAAGTCATAAAAGTATAAAGGAAACAGCATTCTTAAAGGTTCAATGCCAGCTGTAGGAAAGCACATGTGTTGTTTGAAAGGTTATGAATGAAGCAAATCATCTGTAGCATGGCCACCGAGGGACCTGAAAATATGAGAGAAATTGACTCAAGACAAGATAAAAGAGAATGTCTACTTTGCACAATCTCTTTTTTTTTTTGCCAGAACATAAACTGTACGATCCTGTGATCAGCTGTAATCTATGTGAGAACCTGGAAGTCTTCAATTACCCTGCAGCGCCCCCACAGGGGAAATAAGGCATTACACCATTCCTATTATAAATCAGTGTGCTGGCCATGTAACGTAGATGGCTCTTTGTAATTCTTCTCTGTTCTGGTCAACAGCTGAGGGCCCAGCTCTGTAAACTAAGAATTCCCTACAAGGGGATTTAAAAACCCCTTTAAAGATCATCCAATATACAATCTGCACTAATATCTAACCTTTACACTCTCTCATCCACACAGATTCAATAAATCTCTTATTTGCAAGGATATGTTAGTACCCAGATATGACCAATCCGGTGTAACTATGTTGACTTCTTTTGCACATTACCTCCAGCCTTGGCAGACAAAATGGGGCAATTACTCAGGAACAGATCGCACCAATGAGGGAATGGATAATGACTGGTATACAGAATGCCAATGTCTTAAAATATTCCACTCCCAGGTTTTTAATCCTTCTATGGACTCAGACCCATAAAATGTTAGACCACAGTGTGATATCCAGCTAATCCACGTTCTCATAAACCTGTCCTCACCTATAGCCTCCAGATACCCCTTGGTCTGTGCTTCAGACAGTACTTGAAGGTTTTTTTTCCAGGGGAGAACTTGGACAACCCCTGAATACTTGGATTGAGAACAGAAAAGTTTCCCAACACAAGATCTAAAATGGTACTGTAAATGATTTGCTTAAAGAAACCCTCCAGGCTAAGTAAGGCTCATTCCCCAGTTGATGTGGCCGTTACCTGATCACTATAATTTTCTCACGGGTGGTTTAGTAGTCTACCCTCACCATCACAACAGTCAACTATCCATGCATTGACTTCTGGAGAGCCTATGATGGGCTTCTGTTCATATCCAGTAGCCAATCAGAGAAAGCAGAGCTCCAGATAATAGGAGGTGTGTCTCAGACTACCATAAACTCCCTGCAAGCATACACTCACCGGCCACTTTATTAGGTACACCTGTCCAACTGCTCGTTAACACTTAATTTCTAATCAGCCAATCACATGGCGGCAACTCAGTGCATTTAGGCATGTAGACATGGTCAAGACAATCTCCTGCAGTTCAAACCGAGCATCAGTATGGGGAAGAAAGGTGATTTGAGTGCCTTTGAACGTGGCATGGTTGTTGGTGCCAGAAGGGCTGGTCTGAGTATTTCAGAAACTGCTGATCTACTGGGATTTTCATGCACAACCATCTCTAGGGTTTACAGAGAATGGTCCGAAAAAGAAAAAACATCCAGTGAGCGGCAGTTCTGTGGGCGGAAATGCGTTGTTGATGCCAGAGGTCAGAGGAGAATGGCCAGACTGGTTCGAGCTGATAGAAAGGCAACAGTGACTCAAATAGCCACCCGTTACAACCAAGGTAGCCAGAAGAGCATCTCTGAACGCACAGTACGTCGAACTTTGAGGCAGATGGGCTACAGCAGCAGAAGACCACACCGGGTGCCACTCCTTTCAGCTAAGAACAGGAAACTGAGGCTACAATTTGCACAAGCTCATCGAAATTGGACAATTGAAGATTGGAAAAACGTTGCCTGGTCTGATGAGTCTCGATTTCTGCTGCAACATTCGGATGGTAGGGTCAGAATTTGGTGTCAACAACATGAAAGCATGGATCCATCCTGCCTTGTGTCAACGGTTCAGGCTGGTGGTGGTGGTGTCATGGTGTGGGGAATATTTTCTTGGCACTCTTTGGGCCCCTTGGTACCAATTGAGCATCGTTGCAACGCCAAAGCCTACCTGAGTATTGTTGCTGACCATGTCCATCCCTTTATGACCACAATGTACCCAACATCTGATGGCTACTTTCAGCAGGATAATGCGCCATGTCATAAAGCTGGAATCATCTCAGACTGGTTTCTTGAACATGACAATGAGTTCACTGTACTCCAATGGCCTCCACAGTCACCAGATCTCAATCCAGTAGAGCATCTTTGGGATGTGGTGGAACGGGAGATTCGCATCATGGATGTGCAGCCGACAAATCTGCGGCAACTGTGTGATGCCATCATGTCAATATGGACCAAAATCTCTGAGGAATGCTTCCAGCACCTTGTTGAATCTATGCCACGAAGAATTGAGGCAGTTCTGAAGGCAAAAGGGGGTCCAACCCGTTACTAGCATGGTGTACCTAATAAAGTGGCCGGTGAGTGTAGTGAGCACCACCATTTTTCATGGTCGTGTATACTAGTTAGAGGCCATGGTCAAGAGCGAGACTGAAAAAAGCACTAAAATTCAAAGCTACAAATATCAACATCCAATCCGTGCTTTATAGAAGAGGAGATGCAAGGACTGAGGTCGGTGTCGACTGAGCCAAGCCTGCTACATGGTGGTCACACAGTTCTATGCTGAAAAATACTCAACAGACCCTATCAGTATAATGAATTAATCTTATTATGGTGTTTTGGTAACAATTTGCCACGTGTTTCTGGACCTTGTGCCATGTCTCAGTATTTCAATCAGGCAACATATAATTCAGGTTCCATTTGCTTTTCTTGTTTTGATTTAACCATACGATAACCAGAACTCAGATTTCCGTTTTAGAATTTGCTTTTCTAACACAATCTAAAGCGGAGTCGCTGCCAAGGGCTCTGTGTACCAGCCTAACACTGCAGCTTTTCTATCAGTGCGGAGGAAAGTAGAAGATGAAAAAGCAGTGTCAGATTGCATTTTCTGTGATGTGCTTAACTAAAGTAATTAGTGGTCTACCAAGAGAGACAGAGGACCATGAAATTTCATTTGTCAGGGGTGCTAGCAGAATTTTCTTTTGTTTGTAAAGTGAACGGCTAATTTAAGATTCTGGGACATCTGCGAAGCAACCGAGAAGCTTGTCAAAGAGGAACTTTTTGCAATTTTTATTGAATGCAAAAAGTTTCATTTAAGATTCTGGTTCATCTGCAAAACAAAGAGGAACTTTTGGCAATTTTTATTGAATGCAAAAAGATTCTGGGTCATGCCAAGATTCTTATCGAAGTGGAACTTTTTGCAATTTTTATTGAATGCAAAAAGTTTAATGCAATATTTATGGGTCGTCTGTGAAACACTTGAGATGTTTGTCAAAGAGGAACCTTTTGAAATTTTTATTGAATGCAAAAAGTTTCATTTAAGATTCTGGTTCATCTGCAAAACAAAGAGGAACTTTTGGCAATTTTTATTGAGTACAAAAAGATTCTGGGTCATGCCAAGATTCTTGTCGAAGAGGAACTTTTTGCAATTTTTATTGAATGCAAAAAGTTTAATTTAAGGGGGAGCTTACACTACCACCGCTGTATTCCCTGGGGTTTCCGTCCTAAACCCCAGGGAAACTGGACAGGGGATGGCTTGTACTGCATGTACAACTTGTGTCCATGCAAAAAAAAAAAATGGTTTCCAGGAGGCCGCATACGGACACTGGTGGTTACCTTTAAAAACCCATTGAAATGAATTGCTTTTAAAGCTGACCGCCAGCAAGCCGTCCCCTGTCCGGTTTCCCCGGGGTTTAGAAAAGAAACCCCAGGGTGGACAGCAGCAGTAGTGTGAACTCCCCATAAGGTTCTGGATCATCCGCAAAACAACCAAGATGCTAGTCAAAGAAGAACTTTTTACAATTTTTATTGAATGCAAAAGTTTAATGCAATATTTACGGGTCGTCTATGAAATACCCGGAGATTCTAATCAAAGAGAAACTTTTTGACATTTTTAACTTATTGGAATGCTCTATAAAGGAAAACTGTTGCGGATTCACAGCAGCACCAGTAGTTTTAGAAGAAGCCGGCTGACAAAAACTTTACCAAAATTCCACAAGTTCCATCTTAAATTGTCACCCAAGACAGATGAGAGCTTGAGAGGGGAGTTACAGGCTCACACTCCATGTGAGAACGGGTTAATGAGCACCAATGATTTACTGCCAAGACATTCTCGGCAGGTATTTATCTCTGTTGACAACCAAGTGGAATACACTAAGGGTGAACAGGGGTCATGTTTGAGTCTCCCAAAAAAAGGATTACCTTTGAAAAAGAATGCAAGAAAGACACCACCTGTTCTCATAAAGGTTGCCGTCCACATCTGTATGCATTTAGCATTCTGCCTCCAAGGTAAATATGGCTTAATATGCCCCAGTGTATAGATACTGTAAACCATTCTTTGTCGAGCTTGAATTTTTTTTCTTCTTTTTGTCAATTTGCATATTCATCCCGTGCTGTCCTCATTCTCTAGACATACGTCTGCTGCAAAGGCTTCTGTTTTCATAAAAAAAAAAAAATCTGAACTGAACACACATTTTTTCTCTTCTCTCTTGCATAGTAAATATTGGAAACAGATTCTTGACCAAGCTCCCCCCTTCTTTAACTACTGCCAAAAGGAAGTCTGGGGAAGCACTCAAGTAGAATGGATATTTAGGAGAGGAACACTGTTCTGGAAAAGAACAGGAGCAAACAAGATCAAGCAAAAACGCAGATTTTAAAGGTAAATATAATGTTAAGGGCCGGCTGTCTGCTAATATATGAGATTATTATTGCAATGCATACGAGCACTGTTAGAACTTGTATACTGTATTTAGTGCACAATGTCATTAGAGCGATGAACTCAACAGGAGAGTGCCAACTAGTGGTCAGTTTATGAATAGACTGCAATATTATCATTACATTAAAGGAAGAGTGCTAATTTATTTTGGAGAAAGACATAGCACAATCCTTTGCAGTATGTTGATATATTCCTAATCTAAGAGTGATCCATCCAAATATTTATATACCTACTAAAATCTATAGTAATGTCTAATGCACATGGAAGAGACTAGAGGGTCTACATTGTGGCACCATAGGGGTCTCTAACTACAACGATGAATCACCATATGATGCTATATGGTGCACTTATACAGTGTTGTACTACAGGGATTATAATATATATTGTAAGTGTCCAATATATATAGTATATATGTATCCTGGTGAGTGTCATACAGAAACATGACTGCTACAAAAGGATGCAGCCGCTTACAGCGGTAGCATACAGCAGCACACATAGGAACAAATTTATTAAGACTGGCGTATCGTATGCTAGTCTTTATAAAGGACCCGACTGGTGCAAAGACTGAAAGCAGAATGGAAATCCATGCCACTGGCCTAGATTTCCATTACCCGAAAACTGGCACAAGTTATATTAAATCTATTGAACCAAATTGTAAATGCCATGGCCCTCCACGTCCATATTCGCACAATGTGATGGGCGAGGCATGGATCTGCGTTTGAAGTGTACAGAGATAATGGTGAATTTATAGGGGCCCCAAATATATAGGGGCCCCAAATGTTTGTCATATTGAGAGCAGTATACCTATATTGTGCAGAGACCTCTACTGGTCATCAAAAGTACTGCAGTGCTTCATAGCTTATGTAGATATTACAAGCATGCTATCATCCAATCAGAAGCGGATTACAAGGACCGTATATACTTCTGTTAACCCTTTATGCAATAGACCAGGCCACCATACTTAGATCAAACGTGCCTCTATGGGTCTCTCATCCAAGCAATACCTTTCTTCATTGATGGAATGGCAGCTTTAGAAAAGAGTCTAAGGCTGAAAGAGCACAAAAGGGAGGAACACAAAGCTGCTGGGCACAGCTAAACCTATGTGGTAGAGAGGATAACGTCACCCATACAAAAAGCAAGAGGAGCAAAGAGGATAAGAGAAAGTCCTGCAGTGCAACAAAAAAGCCATTGGGCTGATGCCAAAGCGGGTAGACAGAATCTGTGCTGATCATATCCATTATTAAATTAATGATGAGAAACCCAATATGAACTTGCAGATTTCTGGTGGAAACATAAAACCCAGTTATGATTGTTTTTCATTATGCGGCTATATAATTTATTTAAAGGAACACTCCCTGTCACCGGCATATGTTAGGAATTACACACACTAGGCAACCTCAGCTTAGGTGAAATGCCTTTAAATGACATTGCTGAACATTGCGCTAAAATGAGCCCTGACATCTTTATGAAGATACTTTATATACCTGACCCCGATACTGTCCTCCTAAGCCCTTTATATAAAATCGTATTCATAGGTCTGCTATTAGGCATGGCTTAAGTGGATGGAGGGAAAGTTGTGGGATGAACTAAACATTCGGGGACATTGTAGTAGGTAGGACCAGTTTGCTTTTATGTGTTATGTATGGTAAACTGCGATTTTAATTGGGCCTCTAAAATGCAAACTATGGGGTTAGAACTGGCTATTGTAGAAAGAGTGTGGTATTACATGGCACCCATTAAAATGAATGGGCGACTAGACTACACGACGTGGTTCCTCCATGCTCCATCCTACATGACTAAAATACAAACTATGGGGTTAGAACTGGCTATTGTAGAAAGAGTGTGGTATTACATGGCACCCATTAAAATGAATGGGCAAATAGGCTACACGACGTGGTTCCTCCATGCTCCATCCCGCATGACTTGGCCAATTCATGTTGGTTTTGTGACTTTGTGGTTTGAGGTTGAGCAGCGTCCTTTAGACTGGGAGCTTCAATTCACCCTGACTCAAAGAAGGAATCCCAAGCAGTGAATTATGGTCTATTCCCATTAAAGGATTATCTCATAGGATATGGCATACATTTCTGGTCGATGTAGGTCCCACTTTTGCAACTTGCATTTATTTCTAGAACAGTGATCCACTGACTACAGTCCTGCCTGGTGAGACGGCCTAAGGCCACAGCATCAAGGTGAGGGTGAATGGGTACATACACAGTTCTCTTCATTGACACCTATGAGGGTCAGAGGAGAAATAACTGAGAACTTAGCTGATTATTTCCATAACCCCCATAGAGGTGAATGTAGAGTGGGCAGCCATATTGAAGTTACACCTGGGTGTAGTAGCCAGACACTGTCCCAATAGGTGGCACAGTGGCCGGGACATAAGGCGGATACGCATTAAAGGTCTAAGACAGGAATACCCCTTTAATATAGCATAAAACAGTGGTTGCCTTAACGGACAGCCTCTTTATAAAGGCATTCTACTTATAGCAACAGAATTTACTACTGCATATACCGTAACTCCTTTATGTTGGACCATACACGAGTCCACCTTTACCACAGCTCAAATTTGGTCAGGGACTCATCAAACCAATTCAATACAATATCCCAACATGTTATTAAAAACACACCCACTGGGTGACCACATGTAACACATACACAATAGACGTCACATGATAGAGTATCATAAGGAAAGGTAAGAAAGGACCTGTATTATCTTCTAGTTCCTATGCAATCCATGTCTCAATACACCCCCAAGCTAAAGTATACGGTTTGACATATGTCTCCAGCTCCATTCTACATGACTTGGTCAATGCATGGTGGTTTTGGAGACTTGTGGTTTGAGGTGGGTCTTGTAGAACGTACTGAACTTATGAAATGATAAGCTACACAGTCACATCTGGAGTCTCTAAACTGGCTTTTCAGATACTAGGAAAGTTCTCAATGGAATGAGATGGCCAAGTTTACTTTAATGCATTGTTTTCCAGGTCATCAATTCAATTAAGGGTCTGTAAGGAAAAAAAACTAGCAAGTTCTGGACATTACTCATCCACTTCCAAGTAATTTGCTACCACAAATGGACAAAGTGATGTAGACAGAATTTCTGAGAATTGTTTTTTGCTTCTTGGAAGGTTTGGTCCTGTGTATTAAGGATGAAGAGAAGAAAATGAGTGGGTTGGTGAACTAAAAAATGAGGTGACATGTTAACACATACATTCTCATACAGGTCCTAATACATATAAGGCTACATGCACCTGAATACGTACATGTACTGGTTCATGAGAAAACGGCTCGGTCTGCACATGGATGATATCTGCGTGGTCCCCATGCCCTTTACAGACCCATATATTGCAATTAATGAGCCAGGACTACAAAATGGACAGGAATAGGACCCGTTCTGAACTTTCTCCCCTCCATGGACCGTTATATGGACCTCCATAATACACAATCGTGTATAAGGAGCCAAAGAAAAGAACAAGTCAATGTGCTAGAAAATGTGCTGAAAAACATGGCTAGCACACTAACAAAACAGAGAGTCATGTGCATGGAGCCATACGTAAAAGTCATCAGAACCTACAAGTTTCGGTTGGGCTGGCCAACTACCTTAGGTGTATGGCAGTCTCCCAAATCTTCTTCAAAAGATTGATGCATATATCAGACATATTAAATTTCATCACCCACTCCTTGTGTTCCCAAGAGAGACAGCCAGCGCCAGTGGAATTTATCAGTAACCTAATTTCCTACCCCCATTGACAACACATGCACACTTTGCAGAACCAAGAGTGCATGTGTATATGGAAGTTGGGAGGAATAGGTGCTCAACTGGAAACCTTAAGGTTGCTCATTGATCAGGTCACCATACCGGCAATATTAGGATGTATATTGTGTATGGACATTTAGGACCTAAAGCTTTGGTTATGGGACAAGAATGTATGTGAGGCGACAACATACAACAGTATACATCCACTTATAGAGTGCCTTACTGCCATATTTACAAGCTTACGCTGGTTTTCCCAGTGGCTGGAGGATATCCACATTGCAAGCACAGCTAAAAGATTTTATACCCACAATATAATGAAAATATCATACATAGAGTAACCAACCTCACAATAATAAAATCTAGAATTTCCGTAGGGTTCCAATACCCTTCAATGCGAATGGTAAAAAGCACTGAAGGATCTTTATAGCTACATAGCCTAGAGGAACACACGTTTAATGCTGCTGCACCTTTAAAAGACATTACAAGCCCTTTATCTTTTTAACACATGCATTTCTGTCTGCTACAGGTTACAATAAAATGGGAAATGCTTGCAGCTAATGTGTCAACTGTGCAAACCATCCAGAAGCGGGAGCTAGCTTCTCCTGCACAGCTGTTTTACAGAACTATTTTATCTGGTCTGTGCAACTCAAGCCATTAATCCTTATGTACGTCACTGGAGTAGACATCACAAGGCTAAAGAAGTTAACGAATCGCACTGATGACAAAAAAAACGGGCCTGAAAGAATGAGTATTTCCAAGGGTGTCAAAATTTGGGGCTTAATATCTTGCTTACCTGGGTACAATAACTCCACCATGCAGATCTATAAAACCATCATGGCCAGTAGGTTAGCAAAATGCCGAGAGATCTTGTCAATCTGATTTTACCTTTAATATGTACATTTATTTAATTATTTAAGGTTTATTTAATCCAGAATTTGATTTAGGATTTCAGACTATGGATTACATTTGGCTAAAATAACAGATGTAAAGGTCCCGTACATAAATGGCATCCAGAAAGGCAGATTTTGACATCCAGCACGTTTAGTGGAAGTGGTAGTTTTCTTCCCCTGATCTGCCATTTTAGCCTGGTACATTGAAGGTCGGATCATTTGCCCCTTTCTGCAAGTCTTCATTTTTTCTGATCAGTCAGTTTAGTCTGGCATGTCGATGGTCAGATCATTTGCTCAAATGATCCAATGTACTGTACTATAGAAAAGACGCAGTCCAACGACACTTATCTCATGTGTCTGAACAGATGCACTGTCATACAATGCAACAACCATTAGTGGTTTATTGTGATACAACATTGTCAAGATGGGGTGGCAGCTTGACTGTAATACCATTGAAGACACAATCCAAACCAATGGACAGGAGATAAAAGATCAACCAGACGCTGTAGTCTATGACTTGGCCTATGGAGGCTCAAGCGTTGAAACATGAAATGTGATCTGATGCGGCTTACAACTCCACTGGGATCAATGAATACTGCAACTTCGTGAGAGTTGGCGTTACATGAGTCAAACTCTGTTACAGTAGCACCACATGTAGGCATATACAGTACACAGCCTGGTCAGACAGAAAATATTGGCAAGCAAATTCAAGTGAATTCATTCCTCATTCTTTTTGCAAAGCCTGATCATAGCAATGGCACAGAAGGTGACATTGCCTTGTTCCTTTAAGTCGTGAAGGACTGCTCCTTTCCTCCCCATCCTATTTATTAAAGGAGCTAGACTTGACTATATAGGAAAGGGTCATACAGTTTAGATGAACAGGAACTGAGCATTCATGTCCACCAGTCTGTTTAAATGGGGGACAAAGAACACCCTGCTCTTGTGATCAGTGGGGTTCCAACAGTAGGGCCCCAAGCAAATGTTAAGTCATGGGCCAAGCACTTTAATGGAATTAAGTAGCCATGAACATCCCAATGCCGACTGTATTTAACCACTCCAGAGTATCTTAATCCTTTGTTATGCCATTCGCTTCATAATTTATAACATATAATTTTGGTCATCCTGATATGTAGACAGTAGACAAAAAACCCAAAATATGTAACAGTTCACAACCCCACACAACGCTCCGTCTCGCCTCTGTGTTTCAGAGCAGACAGTTCTGCTACTTTTGCTTTAATTTGTCATACATGATGTAACACTATCACTAAAAGACCATTTCCTTCTTAATTCTTCATGAACTTTGCTATTTTCATAAAGTGGAGAAAATTACAACCACATACAGGGGGAGGCAGGAGTCTAGCCTAGCTCCAGCTGATCTTCCCTTTACCATCCATCAGCAGCGCTAAATCTATTTGGATAAAACGCGTGTGACCCAGACAGCTGGCACCATCCCAAACTGCCTTACACACCGGCAGCTCAGATAATAACAATCCTTCTCTATGCTCCTCACCATCTACAGTGCAAGACTGGAAGAAATTAGCAAAGCCCAAGAAACACATTACATACAGGTAGAAAGGAGGCTCCATGAGGGATGTATATACATTTAGGCAATGACTATAATAACTCCACTGCTCAATGAACAACTACTACTACTACTATCATCCATGACAATCCTAGGAGTAATCGTAAGGAAGCATCTCCAAGACTACATTACCCAGTTGTAAGACAAGTGGACCAGACACAAAACCAGGCTACGTCAATACATTGGCAGTATGGCACCTATAAATTGCTGTATAAAGCTACAGCTGCAGAATAGAGAAGTAAAAACTGCTAATAACCCTATAAATTATTCTTTACAGTCACAGCAGGACTGGCTTGCCTTGTGGGTCCCGTAGACCTCTGGCACCCAAATAGAATGTCTAGTGAAATTCAGCTTGGAAGCAAGGGGGGCGAGTGTGGGGTTCAACCTCACATAACCCTTCTATATACATTCTCCTCCAATTCAGCCCTCCACAGCCAAAATCTGCACTCCCTATGATCGCTGCAGCATAAATACACACACACATATCTGAGACGCTGTGGTGTTAAAAGTCTCGTAGATCCCAAGTGGCCAGATGAAAATGAAAACCACACTCTTACATCTCTTTGATTAGTCTATTAAGAGCTTAACATATCCTAGAGCATCAGACTGAGCGAACACATTAATGCTGCCCGTCTGAGTCCAGACACAAACTATGCACTTGTCTGACTGACTTCTTAAGTAGACTTTTTTTTTTTCTCTAATACATGAAGCATAAAAGTTGGCTTCGTTTCCACTGCTTAAGTACTGAACTTTTTCTTCTCCACTGCCACTTTAGATTGCAAGCTCCCTGATGCTTTCTTCTTACCTTTCCAGAGGGTTTAGCATTACATTTCATATCTTCACTGATGACATCATCAGATTAGACTGTAAGCTCCCTGACACTTGCTTCTTACCTTTTAATATGATTTCGAATTGCAGTGCCTATCTACCCTACCGCCCTTACCAGATTACGATTTACGATCTCAGTGCATATCTAAACTGCTGACTTCATCTGATTAGATTGTAAGCTCTTTGACATTCACTTCAAAGCTTTTAAAATAATGTAGGATATCAATGAATAACTACCCTCCTGACCGCACCAAAACAGATTTAAGCTGTCTGACACTTGCTTCTTACCTTTTACTATGATCTAACATAGTGCATATCTACCCTGCTGACATCATCAAGACAGACTGTAAGCTCTGATACTCACTTCCTACCTTCTCTATGTTACTTAGCCTTTACTTCCAGATCTATAACACTGACCCCATATATTTAGACTGCGAGCTCACTGACACTTGCTTCTTACCATTTAATATAATTTAAAATCTCAATGCATATCTACCCTACTGAGTGCATCAGATTAGACTATAAACTCTCTGACACTCGCTCCTTACCTTTTAATATGATTTAAGGTGACAATGCATATCTACCCTGCTGACATCATCAAGCTGACACTTGCTTCTTACCTACTACACATTACAGATCCACAGTGCTGACCCTATATGTTTAAACTGCAAGCTCCATGACACTTACTCAGCATCTTATGTCATATGTGCATGTTGTAAACTCTCTGACAATTACTTATTTTATACGCATTTCTCAGCCTTTATTACCAGATCTACATTGCTGACCCATGCAATTAGATTGCAAGCTCTTTGACATTAATTCAGAATCGTATTCCATATCTACACGGCTGACCTCATTACATTAGATTGCAAGCTCCTCATCTTTTGCTGACCTCAAATTACTAAAGTGCAAAGCTCCCACCTCACCTATGCACATGATCCAGTATCTAACTCCCTATCTACACTGCTGACATTTCCCCATTAGTTTGCAAGCCCCTTGACACTTGCTTCTTTCTTCTTCATAGTCTACAGTGCTGACATCCTATGGAGAGTTTGCAAACTGTGACAATTCTATCATTCAGCAGCATTGAGGTGTTTAGGATACAACGTAACAATAGTAATAAAAAAAATTACACCTAAAATAACACAATTGCAATACTGGCATGAATATTGACATGACATATCCCCAAATCCCCAATGCACAGAGTCATAGCATGCCATCCAGGCAGAATGGGCAGTGAGCTAGCTCTGCCTATGAATCAGAGAGGGCATACAGCACAGACAGGCAGTGTAGGGTGTAGAGGATGGATAGCAGGAATGGTCTCTTACCTCTTTCATGTTCTATTAGTGGCAATAAGCACAGACACTGCCCATTCACTGTGTATTCCCTGTGCAGACACCAGACATATCCTCCTCCAGCAGCAGCATCCAGCAGCAGCAGCAGCAGCAGCAGCCCTGTCCTGGTGCCACCACCATCCTCTGGCACTTATACAGGGGTATTACAGGGGTGCTCACAGTGCTGCCAGCATTATGCAGCTATTACTACTATTATTATTGCTTTGTGTGTGTTTTCCTGCTTTGCCTTGTATGAGCAGCTTTCAGTGCAAGTGCATGTGGCTGTGGAGAGTGCAGAGAGCCCTGTGCAGGAGCTGGAGCGGCCACTCATAGCTCACTATCGGCCAGCAGCCAACTTTAGGTCTCATCAGTTTTTTTGGCAGCTCAGCAAGTGGGAGGGGAGAGTGACGTCATGGCCCCCTCTAGCGCGCATGTGCGGCTCACTGCTGGGCGGGGGGTTGGGATGTAGGGGTGCAGGCAGGGGAGAAGGAGGACGGTTCGGGCCCGCAGTGCTGCTGCTGGGTTGCCGGGACACTGAGCAGTGGGGTCACGGGCAGCTCGCCTCACGGCGGGGGACTCCGTACGGGCCTATGACGGCGGGCTGGGAGTGGCTGCATGAGCTTTATGTTACCGTCTATGTGTGGTTATAGACACCGCTGCCTATAGGGGGCAGTATATTGGTCACGGGGTAGGTTAATGCACGTGTGAGACTAGCAGTACAGTGCCGTAGTAGTACCAGATACAATCGCAACCCTCCCTCCCCATAAATAGCACCAGACGGAGAGTGCCCCCCTAACTATAGCAACTAGAGTACCCCCCCCCTATAACTAGTACCAGACAGAGTGCCCCCCTAATAATAGCAACTAGAGGAACCCCCCATACATAGTACCAGAGTGCCCCCCTAACTATAGCAACTAGAGGACCCCCCATAAATAGTACCAGAGTGCCCCCCTAACTATAGCAACTAGAGGACCCCCCTATAAATAGTACCAGACGGAGCATGCCCCCCTAACTATAGCAACTAGAGGACCCCCCTATAAATAGTACCAGAGTGCCCCCCTAACTATAGCAACTAGAGGACCCCCCATAAATAGTACCAGACGGAGAGTGCCCCCCTAACTATAGCAACTAGAGGACCCCCCCTATAACTAGTACCAGACAGAGTGCCCCCCTAATAATAGCAACTAGAGGACCCCCCATAAATAGTACCAGAGTGCCCCCCTAATAATAGCAACTAGAGGAACCCCCCATACATAGTACCAGACGGAGCATGCCCCCCTAACTATAGCAACTAGAGGACCCCCCTATAAATAGTACCAGAGTGCCCCCCTAACTATAGCAACTAGAGGACCCCCCATAAATAGTACCAGACGGAGAGTGCCCCCCTAACTATAGCAACTAGAGGACCCCCCATAAATAGTACCAGACGGAGAGTGCCCCCCTAACTATAGCAACTAGAGGACCCCCCCATAAATAGTATCAGACGGAGCATGCCCCCCCTAACAATAGCAACTAGAGTACCCCCCATAAATAGTACAGATGGAGAGTGCCCCCCTAACTATAGCCACTAGAGTATCCCCCCCCATACATAGTACCAGACGGACAGTGCCCCCTAATAATAGCAACTAGAGGACCCCCCCCATAAATAGTACCAGACGGAGAGTGCCCCCCTAACAATAGCAACTAGAGGACCCCCCCATAAATAGTACCAGACAGTGCCTCCCTAACTATAGCAACTAGAGGACCCCCCATAAATAGTACCAGACAGAGTGCCCCCCTAACTATAGCAACTAGAGGGCCCCCCCATAAATAGTACCAGAGTGCCCCCCTAACTATAGCAACTAGAGTACCTCCCGATAAATAGTACCAGAGTGCCCCCCTAACTATAGCAACTAGAGGACCCCCCATAAATAGTACCAGACACAGAGTGCCCCCCTAACTATAGCAACTAGAGGACCCCCCCATAAATAGTACCAGAGTGCCCCCCTAACTATAGCAACTAGAGTACCTCCCGATAAATAGTACCAGAGTGCCCCCCTAATAATAGCAACTAGAGGACCCCCCCATAAATAGTACCAGAGTGCCCCCCTAATAATAGCAACTAGAGGACCCCCCATAAATAGTACCAGAGTGCCCCCCTAATAATAGCAACTAGAGGACCCCCCATAAATAGTACCAGAGTGCCCCCCTAATAATAGCAACTAGAGGACCCCCCATAAATAGTACCAGACGGAGCATGCCCCCCTAACTATAGCAACTAGAGTACCTCCCTATAAATAGTACCAGAGTGCCCCCCTAACTATAGCAACTAGAGGACCCCCCATAAATAGTACCAGACGGAGAGTGCCCCCTAACAATAGCAACTAGAGTACCCCCCATAAATAGTACAGATGGAGAGTGCCCCCCTAACTATAGCCACTAGAGTATCCCCCCCCATACATAGTACCAGACGGACAGTGCCCCCTAATAATAGCAACTAGAGTACACCCCCATAAATAGTACTAGACAGTGCCCCCCTAACTATAGCAACTAGAGGACCCCCCCCATAAATAGTACCAGACGAAGAGTGCCCCCCTAACAATAGCAACTAGAGTACCCCCCATAAATAGTACCAGACGGAGAGTGCCCCCCTAACTATAGCCACTAGAGTATCCCCCCCCATACATAGTACCAGACGGACAGTGCCCCCTAATAATAGCAACTAGAGTACACCCCCATAAATAGTACTAGACAGTGCCCCCCTAACTATAGCAACTAGAGGACCCCCATAAATAGTACCAGACAGAGTGCCCCCCTAACTATAGCAACTAGAGTACCTCCCGATAAATAGTACCAGAGTGCCCCCCTAACTATAGCAACTAGAGGACCCCCCCTATAACTAGTACCAGACGGAGAGTGCCCCCCTAATAATAGCAACTAGAGGACCCCCCCATAAATAGTACCAGAGTGCCCCCCTAACTATAGCAACTAGAGGACCCCCCATAAATAGTACCAGACAGAGTGCCCCCCTAACTATAGCAACTAGAGTACCTCCCTATAAATAGTACCAGAGTGCCCCCCTAACTATAGCAACTAGAGGACCCCCCCTAAATAGTACCAGACGGAGAGTGCCCCCCTAACTATAGCAACTAGAGGACCCCCCATAAATAGTACCAGACAGAGTGCCCCCCTAACTATAGCAACTAGAGGACCCCCCCTATAACTAGTACCAGACACAGAGTGCCCCCCTAACTATAGCAACTAGAGTTCCCCCCATAAATAGCACCAGATGGAACATGCCCCCTTAACTATAGCAACTACCCCCCATAAATAGTACCAGAGAATGCACCAATAATAATAGTAACTAGAGTACCCCCATAAATAGTACCAGACAGAGTGCCCTCCTAACTATAGCAACTAGAAGACCCCCCCATAAATAGTACCAGACAGAGTGCCCCCCTAACTATAGCAACTAGAAACCCCCCCCCCCCCATAAATAGCACCAGCCGGAGCATGCCCCCCTAACTATAGCAACTTGAACCCCCCCCCCCCCATAAATAGCACCAGCCGGAGCATGCCCCCCTAACTATAGCAACTAGAGGACCCCCCATAAATAGTACCAGACGGAGAGTGCCTCCCTAACTATAGCAACTAGAGGACCCCCCATAAATAGTACCAGACGGAGAGTGCCCCCCTAACTATAGCAACTAGAGGACCCCCCATAAATAGTACCAGACAGAGTGCCCCCCTAACTATAGCAACTAGAGGACCCCCCCTATAACTAGTACCAGACACAGAGTGCCCCCCTAACTATAGCAACTAGAGGACCCCCATAAATAGTACCAGACAGAGTGCCCCCCTAACTATAGCAACTAGAGTACCTCCCGATAAATAGTACCAGAGTGCCCCCCTAACTATAGCAACTAGAGGATCCCCCCATAAATAGTACCAGAGTGCCCCCCTAACTATAGCAACTAGAGGATCCCCCCATAAATAGTACCAGAGTGCCCCCCTAACAATCGCAACTAGAGTACACCCCCCATAAATAATACCAGACACAGAGTGCCCCTTAACAATAGCAACTAGAGCACACACACCCCATAAATAGTACCAGACGGAGCATGCCCCCTAACAATAGCAACTAGCGTACTCCCCCATAAATAGTACCAGAGAATGCACCAATAATAATAGTAACTAGAGAACCCCCATAAATAGTACCAGAGAATGCACCAATAATAATAGTAACTAGAGAACCCCCATAAATAGTACCAGGCACAGAGTATCCTCTAACAATAGCAAATAGAGGTCCTCCCATAAATAGTACCAGATGGAGAGTGCCCCCCCAACAATAACAACTAGAGGTCCCTGTAAGTTGTACCAGAGAGTGCACCCCTAGCAATAGTAACTAGAAGACCCCCCCAATAAATAGTACCAGGCAGAGTGTGCCCCTCTAATAATAGCAACTAGAGGAACCCCATCGATAATACCAGACGGAGACTGGCCCCCCCGAACAATAGCAACTAGAGGTCCCTTTAAGTGCTGTAAGTGATACTAGAGAGTGCACCCCTAACAATAGCAACTAGAGGACACCCCACAAATATTACCAGACAGAGAGTGCCCTCCTAACAATAGCAACAAGAGGACCCCCATAAATAGTACCAGACACAGAGTGCCCCTCTAATAATAGCAACTAGAGGAACCCCATCGATAATACCAGATGGAGAGTGGCCCCCCCGAACAATAGCAACCAGAGGTCCCTGTAAGAGGTACTAGAGACTGTACCCCTAACAATAGCAACTAGAGGACACCCATAAGAGGTACCAGACACAGTGTCTCCTAAGGGGGCGTTCACACTACCGTCGGTGTCCGACATGTAGTGTCCGCTCCTAGTGTCCGCTCAAAATCTGTCACGGACACTAGGAGCAGACACTAGATGTGTCCGTGACACCTGTCATTCACTTGAATGGGCATCGGGTGCGTTCTTTTGCACTCCGTGCCCGTCCTTCCCTGTCCGCAAGAGAAGATGTCCGACTTCTCAAGCGGACAGAGGAACCCTGCATGCAGGGTTTTTCTGTCCGCTTGAGAAGTCGGACATCTTTACATGCCGACAGGGAAGGACGGGCACGGAGTGCAAAAGAACGCACCCGATGCCCATTCAAGTGAATGACAGGTGTCACGGACACATCTAGTGTCCGCTCCTAGTGTCCGTGACAGATTTTGAGCGGACACTACATGTCGGACACCGACGGTAGTGTGAACGCTCCCTAACAATAGCAACTAGAGGACCCCCCATAAATAGTACCAGACACAGAGTTCCCCTTAAAAATAGCAACTAGGGGACCCCCATAAATAGTACCAGATGGAGAGTTTCCCCTTAACAATAGCAACTACAAGACCCCCCATAAATAGTACCAGACACAGTGTGTCCCGTAACAATAGCAACTGGAGGACCCCCCATAAATAGTACTAGACGGAGTGTTCCCCCTTAAAAAAGCAACTAAAGGTCCCCGTAAGTGGTACCAGAGAGTGCCCCCTAACAATGGCAGCTATAAGACCCCCTCATAAATAGTACAAGACAGAGAATGCCCCCTAACAAGATCTACTATGCAGTGGACAGGGATCTTGCGCTGCTTCTATTACTTGAATATCTGCACACGCTCCCCATTCACTAGCAGCTTCCAGCACCCAGAGGTACCTAGAATAACCTATGTGTGTGGGGTCTGGGTGTCAGACCCCAACAAGTCATATACTGATGACCTATTGTGTAGGTCAGTAGTATGAAAAATCAGTTTGGATTCTGGAATCTGCAACAAAAATGCAGTGTATCCTTAAAGGGGTTATTTAAAGGGATCCTATCATTCAAACTCATTTTTTTTCTCACTAACACGTCGGAATAGCCTATTCTTCTCCTACCTTTCGATGTCTTCGCCGCGCTGCCGTTCGCTTGAAATCCCAGTTTTTGTCTGTATGCAAATGAGTTCTCTCGCGGTACTGGGGGCATCCCCAATGCCACGAAAGAACTCTCTCCAGCACCGCCTTCATCTTCTTCAGCAACGGCCTCTTCACACGTCTTTTTCCGGTGCACGGGGGGTCAAAATTCAACGCATGCGCAAGTCAGCTTTGCCAGTGAGCCTCGGACAGAGCCAACTTCACATGCGGGCAGCCATAGAACTACAGGAGCGTACTGCGCATGCTCGCGTAAGTGGCCACAAAAAAAATGGTCGCCTGCACACAATATCCGGAGGCCGCACTGAATACGTGTCTGCAATTGAGAACCCATAATTGCGGACTAGAGATGAGCGAACACTGTTCGGATCAGCCGATCCGAACAGCACGCACCCATAGAAATGAATGGAAGCACCTGTGACGCCGGCCGGCCACCGGCAAAGTTAGCGTCACAGGTGCTTCCATTCATTTCTATGGGTGCGTGCTGTTCGGATCGGCTGATCCGAACAGTGTTCGCTCATCTCTATTGCGGACCATTTGCAGATTTAACGTACGTTCATGTAAGGGCAGCCTTAGACGTATAGAAATCATTAAAGGGGTGTTCCCATGACGCTTGTTCACCAACCTGCAGGCTGTTGTATCAGATGAGAGTGACCAACATGAGTAGTGGTAGTGTGGACCCACCCTTAGGATTCTTATAGGAATACACCATGTAATATCTTTTTAGAACAATGATAGTAGTCAGGCGTATAACGTAAAGATGCTGTTACATTCAGACCTTACATCTATATATTTCGATTTGGAAGGTTACATCTATATATGTCTTATATCTGTTGTTCTAGAGGTTTTGTTCCGGCAGCCCACATGCCTCATTTTTACATCAACGCTGGTTTCTCTTTCCGAGTCATTTCCATAGGAAGTCATTACAGTTTGATATGACAAATCACATTGCTGTCTAAGGGTCATTTGTAGCAATGGGCAAATTGATGAAAGTTAAAATGTATATGTTTTCGCTAGTATCAGATGGACTGTCCACTAATGTCTGTCATCAGAAGGAAGAAAGTTTGGACATGTTGGATTTCGGTATTCCCTATCCTTTTTCCAGTAGATATTCTCTACCAGATGATTGTGCCAGTAATTTTTCCCCATGCCCTTATTATATAAAGGAGTTTGCCACGAGCATTATTTTTTCCCTTATCTATAGGATCGGGGATAAATTGCAGATTTCAGTCCCCGGAATGGGGGTTTATTACCTCTGTTTTGACTGTAGTACTAGATGCAGAACGCGTTCCCCAGCTCTATTTGTTCCAATGGGAATGCCGGAGATATGCAAAATCTCCCACTGAAGTTCTTGGCGCCCCCTACATTCAGAATGGTTGTAAAACACCCCCATTCTTGGGAGTTTTGCTGGTCTCACTGGTCAGATCCCCATTAATTATTAATATAAATATAAGAGAATTTCCAATTCTAGACATGTATAGCACACCTATGGGGACCTGCATATATTTGAGAATGGAAGACCCTCTTCCCCCATCACATATGATGTTCCTATTGGTGTTCGGAAAACAACCAAGCAAAGAATTTTCATTATACAACAAATACAACCCCATAATACATTCATTACACTGTTCCGTCTATTGTGGTTATCAGATCAATCTGTCAATCAGTATCAGTGATGGGCATACAAAGCATTGCTGCGGTCACAGTGACGTACAGGGGTCACCTTGTATGGCCACATCGTTTACAAAAGTGACAGATCCTCTGGTTGCCAAGTGTCACTACTACTGTGCAATGTACTGCTGACCCCGGAGCCGAAGGGGTTAAATAGTAATTGAATTCCTCTTAAATGCCGGTATGATGGTTGACCCCTTTAATTGCAGGCCACCCTGCCACCGTTGTGGTAATAACCCTGCTGCACTGTCATCTCAGACCCTTCTTGTTTTTTTTTTTCTGTATTTGCTCTGGATAAACAGAGGATTCACTAGAATGGCTCAGGCATCTGAAGAAGAGCCCCTATTCCTTATTGTTCAGGCGGGGAGATGATGGGGGAGGTCAGACAGAGCTGTCCAGAGCTTCTTTTCATTCCAGAAGATAGCTAAGATTTTAGATATGCAGCTTTTGTGCTAAAAAGGCTTAAAATATCTCTGACTGCCAACAACGTCCTAAATTAGAAGATTGATCTAGACGTGTTTACTAAGCCGAGATCACTTACTCCGATGGTGTTAGCTGATTGAGAATAAACAGAGGATTTTAGCAGGAAAATTTAGTTTATAGTTCATCATTGGAAGAACCCAAGTCGTATTATTTTATAATTGGCACTAACATATAACATAATATATATATAATAAGGAGAGGCATTGCATCATTTTAAGAATGGGGGATTTTTCAAAAACATTATTAAGTTTGGAGTTGAATCGTAAATGTATTTGGAATTAACCAGAATAATTATCCAAATGAATCTCTGTATAAGAATTTTAACACAAACCCTTCTTCCTTCCCCAATTGTATTAAGATGTAGATGTACACTTGTTCAAAAGACAGCCCTGCCTTTTGGGGCCTGGTTCACATCTGCATTCGGGTTTCCGTTTAGGGAATCCGCTTGGTGATCCCCCGAACAGAATTCTATCCACATGAATAAGCGGTTACTTAAGGAAACCCACGGACCCCATAGACTATAATGGGGTCTATGTGTTTACCGCACGAAAAATGCCGACAAGGGAACAGAATGGCCCAAACGTAGATGTGAACCGGGCCTGACTCCTTCACACACATGCATACAGGGGTATAACTAAAGGAGGTGCAACAGTAGCAGTCACCGGACTCTGAGAGAGCCCCAAATATTCCTCTGCCAAATAGAATATATCACTGTTCAAAATGGCACAACATAGATTTTGCTTTGGGGCCCAGGAGTTATAAGTTACACCTCTGCACACATGCTTGGTCGAGTGTACATGTATTTTCAATGGGAATAAAGCTCTTCCTTCTATCTCCCAAAGCTGAAATACAACATGCCCAATTCTTTTTTGACCTGACATCAGATGTAAAGGGGTATTCCTGTCTGAGCAAATCGGTGTCAAGATGGATGTCCCAACCCCAGAGGTGGGACCTGTGGGAAAGTAAGCAGTAATGTTCTACACTGCCCGTGTAACTCCCATGGAGGAGAATGAGAGCTATGGAAGCTTACACCTTAGCCAGCCAGTCGTGTTAACACTAAGGGCGGGTTCACACCTGTGCCCAATCTGGCGGGTTTCCGTCTTCTGCCCCGAGAAACTGGACAGGGGACGGAAACCCGGCGGTCAGTTTTCAAACCCATTGACTTGAATGGCTTTGCATAGTGACCGCCTGTGTGCGTCTTCTGCCTCTCCACAGTGAAACAGATTTTTTTAACCGAAAACAAAGTCCTGCATGTCCGACTTTGTTAAAGAAAAAAAAACAGTTTCGCCACAGAGAGGCACAAGACGCTCACGGGCGGTCACTTTGCAAACCCATTTAAGTGAATGGGTTTGGAAACTGACCGCTGGGTTTCCGTCTCCTGTTCAGTTTCTCGGGCAGAAGACGGAAACCGGCTGGATAGGATAAAGTGGAGACCGGGCACTGGTGTGAACCCGCCCTAAGTTGTGGAGGCTGCTATCTTATGTGCAAGAATTTAATAGAACTAACCTATACAAGAAAACATGTCCACTGTGTTGCAGAAAGAAAGAGGAATCAGCACTGGGTAATAAACCACATATAATCTCCTATCTGGCCGGTTCTGCTGAAATTTATGTCTGTACATTCAGCACAGGGGGTTGAGGTGTTACAATTGAAATATAAATAGTTAAACATGGCTACATAAAATCCTTCTGAATGAGGCCTTTAACTGGCGATATAGAAGGATATCCAAAAATACAACCAGGAATTAGACCTAATAATTCAGGAATCATTGGATTTTAAAGGGATCCTATCATTAAAAGTCATTTTTTCTGTACCTAACACGCAGGAATAGCCTTAAGAAAGGCTATTTGTCTCCTACATTTAGATGTTTTCTCCGCATCGCCATTTGGTATAAATCCCGGTTTTCGGCAGTATGCAAATGAGTCCTCTCACAGCACTTGGGGGGGTCCTCAGCGTTCAAACTGCACTGGGGGCGTCCCCAATGCCGCGAGAGAACTCTCCAACACCGCTTCTATCTTCTTCAGGAACGGGTCTTCTTCGCGTCTTCTTCCGGTGGTGGTTTCAAACTTCTAGGCCTCGAGCCTAGGGCAAAGCAATACTTACACAATACTGTGTAAGTAGCCATTTTCTTGTGGTCGGCGAGCATGCGCAGTTGGCTTTGCCTTAGGCCCGAGACCTAGAAGTTTGAAGCCACCGCCGGAAGAAGACGCGAAGAAGACCCGTTCCTGAAGAGGATGGAGACAGCACTGGAGAGTTCTCTCGCAGCATTGGGGACGGCCCCAGTGCTGCGAGAGAAATCATTTGCATACCGACGAAAACTGGATTATATACCGAACGAATAATTCTGACATGTTAGGGACAAAAAATTTACTTTTAATGATAAGATCCCTTTAAGAGTATTTATAAAATAAAAATATACAATATTCTAACACACATTGTGTATCAATTGCTTGTGATAGTGTGTGTTATTATTTTTATTTGTATTCTAAATTGGTTTATTTCACCCTTCACATCCGCCCCTGTTCCCAGTGGGGTTCACTATCTATTTACCCTATCTCAGACATTTACATTGAAGAAGTATCCCCAAAAGTGAAAATCACAATGCAGGTGTGAACGCCGCCTTAGCGACTGACAGATCCAGAATGATTATTGTATATGTTTATGTTCAGAGTGAACAATAATGGCAATGTCTATTGATCCCTAACACACATTCTTTCCTTCTAGTCGATTAGCCGGGCTTGCAGTCTCACCATGTGTTTTGTTCAGTGAATGAATAGTGTCTGTCAGCATCGCATGGAAGAAAAACAGGGGAAGTGGGTTCTGTGAAAAGGAAAAAGTAACATTTCAACAAACTGCAACTAAGAAGGTCTTTAGCGTGATGATGTCACCTGTAATCCTACCTTTTGCAGGCACCGGGATCGCATTTATGAGCATTCATTGTCATCACTGGAACCTTGCTTATAGCTCCTGCCTTGAATTGAAGGAAAGAGACAAGTAGTTCTTTTCAAGAAGGTGCATCTTAATATTTCCTTTAAAAGGGTTGTCTCCTTTGGGACACTCATTGTAAACGTCACATTTTAATTAATGTACACACTGGACACTGAACCTTGTCACATCGGGATAACCTGTAGCTATGTGTAGTAACCAATAATGGCCCAATCACACGGAGGAAAATGGTGAGGAATTTGGTGTGGAATTTCAGCACTGAAAAAAAAGCCTCCCATTGACTTCAATGCGTTCTGCTAGCATTTTTTTCACTAGCAGAAAAAGGAACCCATTGAAGTCAATGGAAGTCTTTTTTTTTCAGCGCTGGAATTCCACACCAAATTCCTCACCATTTTTCTCTGTGTGAATGGCCCCTAAGGGTAGGTTCACATGGGGTTTTTTGGACCGGAACCTGAAGCGGAGGCCGCCTCCGGTTCCCATCCAAAAAATGGGCAGCCACGACAGAATGCCGGTGCAGTGCATCAGCATCCAGTTGCGCACTCCACTCCGGATTAGACCCAATGAATGGGCCTAGTTGGGAGGAGGGAGAGTCTTCAGGCCGAATCGCGAGGCGAAACGGCCTTAATAATGAGCATCTGAACAGCTACCATTGATTTCAATGGGAGCTGTCTTTTTGGTCAGGATTTTGAGGCGAATATGGCCTCAAAATCCTGACCAAAAACCCCGTGTGAACTTACCCTAAGAGTTCTCTTCTGTCACTGATACATGTCCAGTCGCTGTGTAGATGAATTACTGTAGCTCTTCACGACTTCCAGGAACGTCTTTCTTCACAGCAGTGCCTATAGCGCTGTACTGTGAGATCGGGGAGGAACGCCCCCTCCCCTCCTGATAATACTTGTCTATGGACGAGCACTGTGAGCAGAGGGAGGGGGCGTTCCTCCCCGATCTCACTGTACAGCGCTAAAGGTGCTGCTGTGAAGAAAGATGTTCCTGACAGACTGTCAGAAACGCCCTTCTGACTGTGAAGCGCTACGGTACCGGGACTGATAGCTCTTCACTGGGGGCACAGATCGTATTTAAAACTGCCTGTGCTCAAACCCATGAAGGTCCTCTTTAAAGAGGACCTTTCATGGTCCGGGGCACAGGCAGTTCTATATACTGCTATGAAACTGCTTGTGCCCCGGACCATGAAAGGTCCTCTTTAAGTAAACCTCTGCCATTTTGTATGCTATTGATACTGATAGGGTCTCTGCACTGTTTGCATTGCCCAAACATGGATAAATGGGGCTTTCTAATGACCTGCTGGGGTAAAAGACGTGCATGGCCATGTACAGTTTATTGTACGCAGCCAGTGGTTTAGGTGAATTTGGTAGATACTTTTAGGAAGTGGCCAATCCCATTAAAGGGGATGATAATAGAGGGGTTTTCCCATAAATAAAACAAATAAAACATTTTAAATATGATATTAAAATGTAAACATTTTTTTCAAATATAAATAATTAAAAGTTTTTTTCAGAGTTTTAAAGATCTTCTCTAAGGGTGCATGCACACTACGTAACGCCGGGCGTGTATGAGAGCCGTACACGCCGGCGTTACAGCAGGGCTGCCGAACACTTCCCATTCACTTCAATGGGAGCGCTCGTAAACGCCGCTGTTACGAGCGCTCCCATTGAAGTGAATGGGAAGTGTTCGGCAGTCTGCCGTAATGCCGGCGTGTACGGCTCTCATACACGCCCGGCGTTACGTAGTGTGCATGCACCCTTACCGTCTTAGTGGTGACAGTCTTTGGATATGGCCATGAATGCAGAAACTTTTAAGGTCTGGGACTTGTCAAAACCAAGCTATGATTTCCTTATTGTGGATAGGCAAGGACACTTCTCGCACAAGAAGATAATTCGCCCATCATGGCTGAGTTTCTGACAAGTCCCAGAGCATAGAAAGTTTCTGTATTCATGGTCATATCCACTGGCAAAGGATCAAGATGGTTAGAGAAGATCTTTAAAACTCTGAAAAACTTTTAACTACTTATATTTGCAAACATGTTTAACTTTTAATCGTCTACAAATTTAAATATTGTTTTAACCCCTTTAATTGCTTTGACCTCTTCACTACTTACCAAGCAAAGTACCGTATATCATACAGAATATCATACAGTGGCTGGGCTTGGAGTTGCAGCTCAAACTAATTTGAATGGGACTGAGCTGTAGCATGTCCATGTGACTAAAGGATTAGGGACTATTCGCACTACCATTGGTGACCGTAAGCAGTGTCCGTAGCTATTGTCCGTTACAAGATTTTAGCAACGGACACTCAGAAATCCGTTAAAATTTCCATTCATTTCAATGGGATTTTATCTTGTGTCCGTTTTTGTTTGTTTACACCCAAGTCCATTTTTTTACAGCGGACAAAAAAATCCTACATGCAGGACTTTTCTGTCCATTAGAAAAAACAGACAGCAAGTGTCCATTATTTTTTTAACATTGAAGTCTATGGGCAATGGACAGTACCTGACAGCCATCAGTTACTGTCCATTATGATAGGTGTCCATTTTTTTTTCAAACGGACACCTTCATAACAGAATCCAATGGTAGTGTGAACCCTGCCTTACAGCTCAATATCACAGTTCTGGACAAACAACGTTTTATTGCAACCCCTTAGGGTAAGTTCACACGGGGGTTTTTGGGCCGGATTTTGATGTGGAATCTGCCTCCAAAAAACGCCTCCCATTGACTTCAATGGGAGCCGCTCACTTCTTTTTTCCACTAGCATTTTTTTGCTGCTTGTGGAAAAAAGAGCAACCTGCCCTTGCTTACCACGGATTCTGCGGCGGAACACTCCCTCCCAACTAGGCCCGGAGTGGAATGCCGTGACTTGATGCCGATGCACTTAGACAGCGTCCGTGTCAAAATCCGACCCAAAAAACCCTGTGTGCTCTTACCCTCTTACCCTTAAATAGGACAATGTGGCCTTCAGACCCAAAAGTGAATGGTCTCAACCATTCTTTTAAAGCCTTCTCTGTATCAGTGTCCATAACTGAGAGAGGTTCAGGACCCAGATCGGGAAGAGATTACCGTATATACTCGAGTATAAGCCAAATTTTTCCAGCCACAATATCAATGTATAGAATGTCCAATAAAATAGTGGGGGAAAAAAGAAGCTTTAAAAAAAATAAAAAAAAATAAAAGTTGTAAATGGCTCCTTTCCCTAGGATACATACAAAAGTAGAAAATGACTGTGAAACACATACACATTAGGTATCCCTGTGTCTGACAGTGCCCGGTCTACTGAATATAGGGGATCTGCAGTGCTCCTGTTCTGTCAGGAAGGGGTTAATAGGAGCACTGCAGATACCCTATATTCAACCAGACTGAATTCCAAGTGGGGGAAAAAAATCCCAGTCCTCAAGCTCAGGGAAGGGGCAGACAGACAACCAAAACACCCCCTCCCCAGCATCTACTGCACCCAAAAACTCTGACCATTTTAATTTTTGAAATTTTCCAGTAGCTGCTACATTTCCCCCCTCGGCTTATACTCGAGTCAATATGTTTTCCCAGTTTTTTGTGGTAAAATTAGGGGCCTCGGCTTATATTCGGGTCGGCTCATACTCAAGTATATACGCGTATAATGCTGAGGCCCCACATTGCAGAAAAGCAACTTTATTTGTTGCAACTTTTGTGGGTTTTTGAGCTGAAGCCAGGGTGGCTACAAAAGGAATGGAAAATATATAAGAAGCTCTTATACTTCTACCTCATGCTCAATCCACTCCTGGCTTTGGTTCTAAAAACCACAACAAAATCTGCAACATAAAAAGCAGCTTTTCCGCAATGTGGGACCTCAGCCTTGTAATGTCTTCTCAAATTCCTAAGTGTGAATGTACCTTTAGTGGAGTGGATACAGCAGAAGAGATAAACATAAGCACTTTATATTTCCCCATTCCTTTCTCAACAAAATCTGCACCAAAAAAACAAAGCTTTTTCACAATGCATGACACAACCTAAGGGAATTTTAGGATATTACTAAAGATTCTAAACACGGCTATTTTCATGTGGTTTCATACAGGTTTATGTATTACAACAATTATTACAGATTTGTTCTCCCCTAAACCAGCCTTCCATTCCTAGCCCAAAAAACCACAGCAAAATCTGCAACAAAAAAGCAGCTTTTCTGCAATGTGTGGCGTCAGCCTAAACTTCATCCCCTATACTATTACTATTGTTTAGGTCGATTCGATCTCAGCCTATTATTTGCTATAGAATACAGATGTAGCAGAGTTAACCTGAACCTCTGCAATTGGATAACCTACTGCAGCGGGATATCTTATCACAGAAGACAGTAACCAATTAAAATTCACCGGAAAAACATTTTGCAATGACATTTCATTGTTTATTGTTGTCTTCTGCGATAAGATATCACGCTGCGGCAGTTTAACCAGTTACAGAAGTCCGGGATAACTCTGCTACATCTGCATGTACGCAGCTAAAAGTTATTAGAAGCCTCCATATCTATAAAGAAGTTTGCCTGTAGTACAGAGACGGAAATTAGCAAACCTTCAGCTATTTACATCTTAAGATGGCATGACTTGTATCGTACAGTAAACAAGTCACGCACATGGATGCTGGAGAGATGTTATTCCTGGAGGCTGAACGTCACCGGCCTAAATTTTAGACACAATTGTTTTTTTTCCTAGAATACGTAGTTTCCTGACATCACACGGTGAATCATTTGCCTTGTTTTTTTTTTTTCTCTAAAAATCCTTTTTATCTTTTTTTTTGTGTGTGTGTGTGTGTCTGCAGAGTTCTTTAGTTTTCCTGCTGGATCAACATTGAGTGGTGATGATGAGAGACTATGCCTCTAGCCGGCCGCCGGTAATAGTCCATACATCCAGCTCGGAGACTTACTCAGCACGCCATGTACCTCGCTGTGGCTGGTCGGACTTAGTATAAACACAGTCTGGTACTGGTGGGTTACTTCCTTGAACTTAAACCATTCTCTGCCATCATTGTCTGAAACAGATTCCTTTTAGGTTAACCCTTTCGCATCCTGTTAGTTGCCCTTGTTCTAGATAATAAATGGCTTTCTCTGACTAATCCTGTGTTGTTTCTGTATCATTTAGAGGATTATTGTGGCTTTTTACCTTATTAGGTGCTGTTCTTAGTGTATCACAATTCACGATCATATCCAGCTCAATTGTGATCAGACTGGAACAGAGTGCAATGCATGGTCAATGTAGTCTGTAGAAATATTACGGATGGTATGTAATAATATATAGGGGTAAATATTATAATAGGTGAGCTATGAAAGAATTACTTTTGATTTAAAGGGGTTGCACAAGATTTTTACACAGTCTAGTCATATTAATGTGACCACCGCCTACGTTTGACCTCAACGTTAAATAACCAACCGCAGAAGGCACGTGTCATCAGTCATATGGGGGCACTCATCATTGTGGAAGGCACGATGGATCAACACAAGTATGCATCTATCCTTGCGGACCATGTTCACCCCTACATGTGAATTGTTTTTCCTCAGGATGATGGCATCTACCATCAGGACAATGTCACAAGTCATAAAGCTCTCAGTGTATGTGCATGGTTCGAGGAGCACCAGGATGAGTTTACCGTACTCCCTTGGCCAGCAAATTCCCCGGACTTGAACCCAATCGAGAATCTGTGGGACCACCTCGATCAGGTTGTTCGCACCATGGATGCTCAACCGGGTAACCTAGCGCAGCTGGACACGGCACTGGACTTGACATGGATCAACATCCCAGTGACATCATCACAACATCCCCTCTCTTCCTACACGTCTCGCAGCGGTCCGCTCTGCCAAAGGTGGTTACTCTGGATTTTGACAAGTAGTCACATTAAAAGTGACTGGACTATATATTATGACCTGTCCTTAGGATAAACCATAATATCTGATCAGTGGGAGGTCAAAAGCTCGCACATGCACAGATCAGGTGTCCTTGGGTGTGGATGGTCCCTGCAGTCTATAGGACATGGAAACAGATAGCTCTGTGCTCTCTATAGTGTCTGGGCACTCTTGCTACAGCTATTAGAGCTGAGCTGCAGTAACCGCGTCAGGCCACTATAGGGAGTATGGAGGTATCTGCTTCAGTTCCAATCACTGTAAAATATAGGGACTGTATCAATCGTTTCACTAAGGCTGGGTTCACATCTGCGTTTGCTCACCATTCGGCGATTCCATCCCCCATTCTGCTGGAAAATGTGGACTTTTCTCTCTGCATTTTTTGGGCGAAAACCCGACAGACCCCGTTAAAGTGTATGCGGGTTTCTGGGGGTAACTGTTTTTTAAGCAGATTGGGTTACTATTTTTCGGGTCCCCAAGCAGAACCGAAGAACAGAAACCTGAGCGCAGTAGAGAACCTAGCATAAAATGGTTCCCTTTTTCCCAGAAACAGTACTAGTTTGCTATAAAAGCAAAGGCTTGAATCAGTTTGATAATCTGTTTAAAGTTTTTAGTTGCACTGTGTGTACACGGCTCTAGTTCTTAATTGGATTTGCACCACACCCGTCTTCTGCCAATGTTGCCTCTGTCCATTAAGTGTTTGATTTTGTCTTGCCTGTGATTGACAGCTTTCCTTCCTATCAGGTTCTGGGCGGGTTCTTCCTCCCCTATTTAGTCTTGGCTCACAGTCACACTGGCGCCGGTTATTGCCTCTTGCTTCTGGTATCTCTTGCTGTTTATTTACTTGTATTCTAATCCTTGACCTCTGGCTTCCCTACTGACAATTCTTTTGGACTCCGACTTGGCACTGCATCGCTCTACTGTTACCGAACCCTGGCTAGCTGACCTCCCTTTGTTGTTGTTCGTCTTGTCTGCGTTTTGTGTTTCACGTATTCAGGGAGGGACTGTCTTCGTGGTTGTCGCCTATTACCTAGGATAGGGTGTGGCAATAGGAAGGGAAAGCGGGGGGCTTCAGCTTAGGGCTCACTGTCCCTTGTGCCCCTCCCTCCAGGGTTCACCAGCAGCTCCTGGGGAATTATCGTCTGCTATTCCCTAACAGCTATGCATTACAGAGCTATGATTCCTAAACCCTTTCTCCAATTTGGATGTGGAAAATCTCATATTGCAGCTGGGAGTGTGCACTTTCAGCCCATATGATATATATATAATTGTATTTCTGAACATGTTTTAGTAAACAGCTAAAATAACAAAACTTGTGTCACTGTCCAAATATTTCTGGCCCTAACTGTACGTATACTTTGTTGTGCCCTTATAATTTACAATATTCATGCTCATGCTTGTACTGTTAGCATTACTGTGTTGGAGACTGTCATATCAGTAACATCATGTCATAACTGCTCATTGTTGTTTGTACATTCACCCCTTCTATCTCTGTATTACGCTTTTATATAACTTACTGGATATTTGTTTCCACTCCAAGATGCCTCCATTTTAGAGTTACCTGTTTTTTCCACTTGCCAGTGAGTTTATATTATTTATATATTTATATAATAAATTTAATTTTTTATAATTTATTCATTTTATTGATATCAAGATTCATCCAATATAATCATAGGGAGGCGGGAACAACTGGAGGTGGTACCCACTTCGGGTGGAACCGCCCACTTCTTCCAGCGCTCCCACCGCTTCACAAGTATCTGCGAGGTACCGTCAGCAGTGACAGCGCTATTCACCGGATTGCCTTATACACGCGAATTTGTAGTGTTCTACCCACCAATACAAGTTCCTGCTAGCCACGCCCACTCAGTGACGTCAGCGCCTCTGCACGAGGTGCCAAAAGCCAGTGGTTATCTATTCTTCCCTGTTCAGAGCGTAGGGATATTGGTTCCCACGATCTGACAGCTCAAGATATCCTGTAAGTCTATACCAAAACCTCTACCACAACCACTACCTTTAGAGTCTCCTGCAGGATTGTAAAACACTGATTACAAATTAGTAATATTTTAAGCCATCCAACTAACCAGATAGATTTCAGTGTTCTGTCCATGGATTGATTTACCTGTTTAGTCATCTATGTATCTGTTATATTGTGCTTCCTTTTCTAGCTATATACATAGCACTATAGAACCCTATTGTATTGCTGACACTATGGGCACCATTCTCTGTACACATGGATTGATCTATACATATTGCATATTATTTTATATTCTCTGCATTTTAATAACATTACTATGTATTTATCACATTCTTATATTTATATTTACTTCTATGTATTTTCTATGTGTTTTCCGCGCAGTGGCGTGACGAAGACACCTGACGAAATGCGTAGCCCTTGTTTTTACTGTCTTTGGAACCAAATAAAATCAAAACAGCTTATCAAGCTCATCCTGAATCTCGTCATTTGTCAGTAGCGCTCTGTAGTTTTTCCTGGTTCTTTTTGGATTTATACTATACCATATTGTGCTTTATGTGATTAATTGTATGACGATAGACAGACAGGCTTAGATACAATGCTTTTTTTTTTTTTACTTCTTTATTGACTTCATTCAAGGTATGAAATGTAGGAAGTCTAGTAGAAGTCAGGGCATTAGACTTAGAAGGGGCCCTGGTATGTCTTTAGAGTGTGGGAGGAAACCGGAGTACCCGGAGGAAATCCACGCAAGCACGGGAAGAACATACAAACTCCTTGCAGATGTTGCCCTTGGTGAGGACACCAGTGCTGCAAAGCAACAGTGCTAAGCACTGAGCCACCGTGCTGCCCATTGGTGCGAACAGAGACCTTCAGGGCGCTCGATTTGGAGTTTTCTGTCTTCTACACATTTCTGGTGGAACGGCAACAGCCTGCAAAACAGAAGCCTCTTCTAATGGCACGAGCAGCCCTGGATAATCCGCGCCGGCAGGATGATACCAATCTGCGGACTGTAGCAGCTAGGAGAAGGAAATATAATGTAAGTAATGGGACAATATATTACAAGATACTACTGTGATGTCACTGCGGCAGGATGGCAGAGGAGTATTAGCTACAGGGGTAAGGGATCATTATCATTCATCATACATGTGACAATCTCATCACTGACAGTGAACATTCGCTCCGCATGACGTATTCTCACTGACTGACAGGATACAACATGGAGGGTATTGTCACACTTACCTCTGGCTCTGATTTCTACATCTCCTATGGTTTGGTTTTGTTCTCTCAGGTTTAATGCAGATTTAGAAGGTGACGGTTGTGCAGACCTGAACAGACCTGACGATGTGTATGAGGATGACTTGCTGCTACTAGTAGTTCTCCTCTTATTGTCACCATCACCTTCAGAAGGTGAAGATTCTTTCTGCCTGTTTTATAGAAGAAAAAATGAAAATGAAATACAATACAGAACATCCAGCTAAATCCAGTGTAATGTTACTGAGCTCCCAGCTGTGAGATAAATGTATTATCATGAGGACAGATGGCAGGAAATATGTCTACACTGCTGACCTGATACCCCAACACTGGTGAGAAAGGCTTCAGCAAATACTGCCCCCATCTGGCTAGGTCATTAAAGATGGCTGGGGTGATGGATACATTTAGTAAAGTGTTACCCCTGTCTTCTATCTGTTGTTCTCTACAGATATCAACCCGGAGATCCCAGTAATAACCCCACAATCTACTCACATTTCTGAGTGGTCTGCGCTGTGCGCCAAAGAACAATCTGGAGAGGACTTGGGATCCTCATTGGTCACCGTCCTGGTACAGAGCTAAATACACACAAGGAGATACAAGATATAATGTACATAAATATATTGTTTCCCTTTTGCTGTAAATGTATTATTTTCTAGGTATTATAGACATATAGCTCACATACTGGACTTACTTTAGAAAGCCTTTGAGTTGATGACACAAAATGTTCGTACTCTAGGCAGTCATCGTCCTCGCTTGTGTCTTCCTCATCCTCTGAGACCATATGGTGATGTCTCTTAGAACGAGCTACAAGTCATATGAATTCAAGTGTTATTACAGGTTGTTAGTATAAGACACGACACAGAAATCATTTTATCACTAGTAATAATGGCAACATAAAGAAATGGAAGACGAGACAAACAACAGCTCGGTCTAGATGACATCTCATTGTACTTACTAGCATCAAAGTTGCTGGTGTCCATGTCTGACACTAGCTGAGGAACATACTCCGGCTTCTGACTGAGAATGTTCTCAAAGTCTAAGTCCCTCAGGAATGGGTGAACCTTGATCTCATTTGCTCCTCCTGGAAAAACAAGACAAAAAGTGATGGAGAAATTGAAAGAGACTGCCAAATGGAGATATGAAGGAAAGATTGTCATGTACTAGAAGCCATAGAATAAAGAACTGGAAATAGACAATCAGACAGAGAAACAAGTCTCAGTGCTGATCCTCATGAACATGATGTTTGTCTTGTTCCAAAGTCCTAGTAGTATTAAGTATATATTAATAATATTATATATATTACTTGTCCCAAGTCTGTCTTCAGGATATTTTCGAAGAAGCTCAGTGAGAATATCTTGAACATCGGGTGGAGGAGCGTTGTCATCAGAATCCCAAGTTATGTCTTCTGTCATATAGAAAAGCAAATATTACAGACAATAAACCACTGAATTGTAATATAAAGGCACCTTCTGACTTACAGAGCAATGGACAATGACATCACGTATCATCCAGATTATGATACTTACCTGTGATGATCTTAATACAAAGCTCCTCATTGGTTTCCCCATCAAACGGAACAGATCCTACAATAAACTCATGTAGGATGATCCCTAGTGACCACCAGTCAACGGGTCTTCCAAAACCATTCATCAGGATAATCTCTGGGGCTATGTAAGAAGCTGTGCCACAGATCTGGAAAGCAGCAGAAGAAAGATATAAGGATCAATGAAAATCAGTATGACCAAAAATATCAGTGCAAACAATTTCTAGCAGGGAAAATAGAGACGTTGACAGAGATGAGATGTGTAAAGAGCAAGCTAAGAAGAAGTTAAGTTCTTGTAAGTACAACTGACCTCATAATGGAGGAACTCTCTGGTAATGTCATGAATTGGAGACCTGTACAGATTTGTTGCTGGTCTCATTAGGCCGAGTTTTACAAGCCCAAAATCGGTGACTTTAATATGTCCAGTGGGTGTTATCAGAATACTGTGAAAGAAAAGATGGTGTTAGATCCAGGTGATAATCCATAGACAGTAAGATAACTGTAACTCTCCCTTTATTATACTACAAGTGTCACTTACTTGTCAGGCTTCAGGTCTCTGTGCACCACACCATAGCTATGCAGGTATTCTACAGCAAGAACCAGCTCTGCAAAGTACATCCGAGCCAAGGTGACAGGTAAAGAGCCCATTGACTTTAGAAGGCTCCCGCAGTCTCCTCCTGCAGCAGAAAGCAAAAATGAGGGAGTTATACAAGGCAGATCCCACATGCCATATAACCATAAGTAACCTGAGACATAGGGGAAGGATATAACATTTAGGGATATATAGAGTATATACTATCAGTCTGATTGTAGTAATGGTGAAATGAGCTAAAGCTAAATACAATGCATATACCCTACCTCCTACATACTCCATGACTATACACAGGTGATGTCTTGTTGTAAAGGAGCAAAGCATGGAGACCACAAAGGGACACTCTACGAATGTTAAGATGTCCCTTTCGATAAAGGCCAGTTCAAGTCTTCTTGGATTAAGATTCTGCTTATCCATTTTCTTCATAGCAAATAGGTGGTGTGTGTCTTTATGGTGCACTAAGTAGACAGCCCTGGAGAAGAGAAAAATGCATGGATTATAAAGAATAGAGTAGTAGATCTACAGCCATCACTACAAATACATGTCTAGTAATATATGAAATGGCACTACATAAACTATCTCCTATGGGAGGTCTACACAATGTCAGGACTGCCAGAGTCCTCATCCATGTCACATCCTCACTGACCTGAATGGTGACTATTGGATGTGGACAGTCATGTGGATCTATATCATTTCTCTATGATAATATTAAACTGGCAGAGGACAGAGGCAGAAGCATTGTCATAAGAAACCCGGGACATGTATATAATACCAACATAATACTCACCCAAAAGCCCCACTGCTGACCAGTTTGGAGGTCTCAAAGTCCCTCTTACATGGCTTTCTCGCCGCATTCAATGATCTGATCGAGTTCTAAAGAAGAATAAAAGAAATAACAATAAGACATAGAAGCTGCAGGGAATAAAAGCTCCAGATGTGGAAACTTTTCCCCTGTATATAATGTCAGCAGATACAGAGGAGGTGATACAAGCCAGACTCTGCACAGACCCTATAGAATATAAGGTGTATCCACCATGCACATGTATTATTGTACAGTATTGGATGGTAAGGGATATCACACACTGGAGGTCTCAGTATAAATGTTATTATGTAACACTATAGATCTGATCTACATTAAGAATAGAGATATTTCATGGGGTATAATATCAGATATGTCATTTATACCCAGTTCTCTGGTGATATAAGGACACCTCTCTCCATGATACTTACACTGGCAGATTCTTGGACCTCTGGAGTCTCAGAGATTTTAATTTCTGCATTTGGCAACTCAGATTTATCTAAAATAGTGAAGAAGAAGAAGAACAAAGAAGAAAGATAATGTATTACATTATATCAATCTGAAGTACATAATACAATAACACAATGAAGACAATGACAGGGACAATCATGGACTATCTGGTCTAGATGAAGGGAAGAACTTCTCAAAGAGGTCAGCCATTGGAAATGTTTTACCATACTTGTAAATAGGATGTAGGATGGTCGGCTTACCTTCTGTCAGATCACTTTCTGGCCCCAGTTGACAGCTCTCATGGTCAGGGATTTCTGGTTCTGGTATTTGCCCCTCTTTGGTGTCGCCTTCTGTTTTGTCCTAAAAGTTATAAGACATATAATGAATTTATTTCACACACACTAAATCCCCATATATAGAAGGTAGGAAGGATTAAACCTGGATTTACATGATTTATTTCATTATTGGGTGGAATTACTTTACACTGCAGCTTCTCTCTAGCACATCCACATTAATGTATAAGTAACTTATAATCACAACATTTCTGTAATAACGTCTATTATCAGAACTGCAGCATTTACAAAAAGGACAAATCTGATAACTAAACAAGACCACAAATAGAGGTCGGAAATAATAACTTCCCACCGTGGTCCTGTGAATACAACAGCAGAATACAGGCTGTCATAAAATATCCTGTGTCTGCCTGGAGCTGACAAGGAAGATCATGAATCTGATGTTCTGATATGTGACTCAATGTGGAGAAAACAAGGACATATCATATAGAAGATGAAACTTACCAGGCGTTCCAATGGGGCCGGACGTTCTATCACATCCAGGACGTATTCGGCCAGTTCTTTGAGAAAGACCAATCCTCTACTTTGGGATCTTTCTTCAGCCTAAATAGATCAAAGCACACAGAGAAGGAAAATCATGAGATAAGAAAGTGGACAATGGTTTGTGTATAAGATTTGGTCAGGATTTCTACCATTTACCTGTTGTAGTAACGCCCGTATGTTGGTCTGGAGATCCTCAAGATAACTTGAGGTTAGAGGACCTTGGTGACATTTGGTCAGGCAATCTCTCACTAGCTCCACCACCAGCCGGTGAGTGAAGCTGAGGATGCCATCAGGTGGTGGAAGCACGGCGTCAGGGGAATAGTTGTCAAGAATCCCCTGTAGTGCTTCCACCTGAGCATTGTCCATTAGAAATTCAGACATTGCAATCCAAGCGCAGTCAGTACGTTCCTAGCTATAGAACAAACACTGACAAGTGTGACCCCAAGACTGTGAACAGTGTACTAGTAGTGATGGAAGCTGTGATGTCATAATGGACAGCCATGATCCGTGATGTCATCATGGAATCATGTTGCCTAGCAATACTTAGAACAGCATTCCATAGACTTACAGATGTCGCCATATTATGTGGAACCGGAATGTTCACCCGCATAGCGGCACAGTCAGTCATATTATAAGAAATATTCTGCATTTATTAGGGCTCATAGATTTGTCTTATTATAGCAAACAACGTGGTTGTTGACCAATGAAGAATAATCCTTATAGTTTTATGTGTTTAATGGTCTGGAAATAATTTAGATTATTAATGAAACCATTAAGTCTTTGGACAACTTAAAGTGAATCTCCACCATTTAACCTGTGGGTTTTAGGCCCTAAAATCTAATTTCTCAATATATAATTATAGCCATCAGAGCTTTGTTATCTAATATAGAATTCCAAATCTCTTTCATAGTCGTATATTCAAAAGAAAAGATTCTGCCTTCCTGCAGCCACCACTAGAGGGAGCTCAGGAGATTACTGCAGACAGTCTCAGTAAATTTCTTATATTAGTGAACGTAGAGGCAAAAGCGGAGGATGCCATAATATGTTAACATGTCACTCCTCCGATCTGCTGCTACAATTACATTTAGGCCTAAATAACAATTTCCTGTGAATAACCTTCTATTACAGTATTATTATTATTATCTATTATTGTATATAAGATTTCTGCAGAGTTTCTGCTATTTACCTGTTGTAGTAACATCCGTATGTTGGTCTGGAGATCCTCAAGATAACTTGAGGTTAGAGGACCTTGGTGACATTTGGTCAGGCAATCTCTCACTAGCTCCACCACCAGCCGGTGAGTGAAGCTGAGGATGCCATCAGGTGGTGGAAGCACAGCGTCAGGGGAATAGTTGTCAAGAATCTCCTGTAGTGCTTCCACCTGAGCATTGTCCATTATAAAATCAGACATTGCAATCCAAGCGCAGTCAGTACGTTCCTAGCTATAGAACAAACACTGACAAGTGTGACCCCAAGACTGTGAACAGTGTATTAGTAGTGACAGTGAGCTGTGATGTCATAATGGCCAACCGTGTTCTGTGATGTCATCATGGAATCTTGGAATGCTAACTTTAAGGGACAACATGTAAGGGACAACATGTAAGACAACAATACCATGGACTTAACCCTGTAGTAACCGGCCTGTTTTAGGCCTTGATATAACCAAACTATTTTGTTTGTTCTTTCCATCATCACATAATAAGCCCTACAGCTTTTTTTTTCTGTCAATGTAATTGTATGAGAACAAGTAAAAACTTAGTTTGTTATAAGATTCGTCTTTTTCCAATACCCGTTACTAAATTTTTTTAAAAATTTTTTTTTATGGAATTGAGTGAGGACTTATTTTTGTAGAAAACCTGACGTTCTTATGTTTTTGTGATAACTCTGCCGTGCTATGCCCAGAACACAATGGATGTCTTATGTCAAATATTTTCTGGCCAGCTTAGAAGTAGAAGCCCTGTAAAGCTCAATTCTGCATGAATGTTGTCTCCAATCGATCAAGAGTTTTTTTGAAACGAGGGGTGCCTTCATGTTGTCAATGGTGTTGTCCTTGACCTCCTTATGTTTGTCCTGAATAGGAACAATATTTAATTTAATGGTAAATTTTATTTACAATTGGTTGGAATCGCAATGGCGAGTCCGACAGCCCTGACTTTCACTAACCTTTTTTTAAGTTGGTGGGATCAGCATTACGTTTTTTTGCGATAATATGGAGATTTGCACATTGTTGATAGCCCGTGGGTTAAACATATCAACAATGTCCTAAACTTTTGGTATATAGGTAACTCTCTGCACTCTTATAATGCGGTTGTCGCTTTCCTCCTGTGTCATACATTGTGCTTTATATAGCTATATATTTGATCACAGGTTAGCCCCAAGTGGGCCATATCTATATCATCTAATACATATGCCTATATTCACATTGTGCATCGAGTGTGCAGCTTTCTGCATCATTGTTTTTATCTTTAATATATGAACAATCTAGTGCTATTGTCTTACAACTACAACTTTAGATTTTTTTTTCTCCACTATGGCATTTACCAAATGGAAAAATTTTCTTTTATAAGTTTGTAGATTGGGAGTTTTCGGACCCAGGGATACACGTGTTTTTCTTTTTTATGAACTTTTGTATACGTTGTAGGGAAAGGGGAGTGATTTTAATTTTAATTTATTTTTTTCATATCTATTTTAACTCTGTCTGTCATGGCAACAGATCTCCACCCCCGAATCTCATTCCGGGTGCTAGCGATTTACCCTAAAATGGGAAAATAGAACCTCGGTCCGCTTTGACCAAAGTGCCACGGGGTTTAAGGTCCGTAATCAGTGCCAGCGCTAATTGTGGGCATTGCTGCCAGTGATTGTCAGGAAAGGGTTAAAATAATGCAACACTTGAGGGGTACTAAATATTATCTGGAACAGGTCAATGATATCTTACCAGTCCAAAATGACTTTTATTATGAGTAACAACTACTTTTCATATGACAGCTTCACCTATGAACAGCACCATGGCACCACAATGGGCATGAAGGTGTGCCCTTCATATGCAAATCGATCCATGGGGTAATATGAGGAGACTTTTATCTATAACACTAGGTCAGCAAAGGGGTCATATAGTTCTTTAGAAAAGATTCATTGACAATTTATTTGGGCTGAACCTGAGATCTGTTGACTTTCACTCAGGATGTGGATTTGGACAAATGGGTTATTCAATTGATTCCTAAGTCCAATAAAGACCTAGTAAAAATCCAAAATCTGAATATATTTATCAAAGAAGGGAAGGTCTTCACATCCAGCCATTATAAATGTGTGGATATAACCAGTTATCCTAATTTCAGTAGTGCACAATCCAGAATACTACATATGTGAGTCAAAGAAAAGAGGTTCTCCAGGGGGAATGAGTGAAGTGGACCAACTAATGCAAGAGGAGAGTTTGTATAGCCATAGAAAAGAAAACGCAATTACATACAGTTTCAAAAATAATGGTTCATCCTAAAAAATTACTCAAATCTATCACCGTGCCCTCATACTGAAGAGTATTCTTGCACCTAGTAGCAGTGGCGTAACTAGGAATGGCGGGGCCCCGTGGCGGACTTTTGACATGCCCCCCCAACCAACACCGACGCCGAAGACCTCGACCGACCCCCTCCTCAACACTCTATTATGTCCCTTAGTAAGCCCTGTACACAGTATTATGTCCCTTAGTGGCCCCTGCACACAGAATTATATCCCATAGTGTCCCCTGCACACAGTATTATCCCCCATAGTGGCCCCTCCACACAGTATTATGTCCCTTAGTGGCCCCTGCATACAGTATTATCCCCCATAGTGGCCCCTCCACACAGTATTATGTCCCTTAGTGGCCCCTGCACACAGTATTATCCCCCATAGTGGCCCCTCCACACAGTATTATGTCCCTTAGTGGCCCCTGCATACAGTATAATAGCCCATAGTGGACACCCATAAACAATTATTATACTCTGGGGTCTTTTCAGACCCCAGAGTATAATAATTGGAGACCCGGGGGAATAAAAACATAAAAAATACTGTTTCTTACCTGTCCCCCGGCTCCTATGTTGTCTTCTCCGCTGCCATCCTTGTTCAATGACGTCGGACATCACATGACCCGGGAAGCAGGCCGGGTTCATGTGACGTCAGAGATGTCAGACAACTAGGAAGGAGGCCTGGCAGGATCGTGGAGAGGTAATTTACACTGTTTGTTACGTTCCCTTACCTCTCCCAGTCCACCGATCATTATATTCGGGGATCTGCAAAGACCCCTGAGTATAATGATAGTATTTGTGGGGCCCACGGTGTCACTTACTGATCCCAGCCCAGCCAGGATCGGCAAGTAAATAGGGTCCGTAATGGCCTATTTAAAAAAAAAAAAAAACGCAGCGTTAGCGGCTGTCACCGGGCCCCCTAATGGCCTGGGCCCCGTGGCAGCTGCCTCTACACCACTGCCTAGTAGAATGATACAGCCTAAACATTATAGGGCAAATCGACAAAGGACATTCATCAAAAATGGATATCTGAAACACAGTCTCTCCTGCCACTGAACTCCCCACCATCAGAAGAGCCAATAAAAATGACCCCAATAGAAGGGACACCGACTTCTGTCAACAACCGCTTTTGATACCTTAAGGTGAATTGAGATGCTGTGGGTCTTTAAATTGCAGACACTCTATCCACAAGGGCTCTATGAGGCTGCAGAACTTACCAAGTAGACCAAGAATTTTACCCGACCTCATAGTCCAGTTGGTCAGTCGGTTATTACACTACATTTCATTGCAAAGCAAAGACCATATAAGGCTGATATTTATTGTATTGCAATATACGATTGTGCAATGCCTTCAATATTGAGGGCCCCCCTATAGTGTGCTGCAGATAACTGCTTCAGCCATCTCCAGGACTAGGGCAACAATCGCCTACCAAAGTCTTATCACAGTCTGTTTCTCAGTTTTAGAACAAGTGAATACTTAGGGCCCCTTCAGACGGAGGATACGCTGTCTGATTTTGAACGTGTAGACGTTCCGAATCAGCAGCGTTTAATGCAGGTCCCATAGCTTTCTATGGGAGCCGGCATACGCGCGCTCCCCATAGAAATGAATGGGAAAAAGCAGCCCATTCATTTCTATGAGGAGCGCACGTACGTCGGATCCCATAGAAAGCAATGGGACCTGCTTTAAACGCTGCTGATTCGGAACGTCTACACGTTCAAAATCAGACAGCGTACCCTCCGTCTGAAGGAGCCCTTACTGTGGAGTAACAAAGTTCAATTATAAATCAGCTCACCATATAGACGTATGAAAGGGAATCTCAAGGGAGCCCGGCATGCAGGTGACTCTTAACCCGCCACACGAAAAGGAATCCAACAGTTAAATATAGCCAGCTGCGTCCAAGAGATGTCAAGTAGATATCCACGGTAGAATTAAAATTTAACTTTTATTGTGTCATCTTTTAAAAAAGTTACATGGTAACTATGCAGGGTACATTGTTAATATAGGCAACGCGTTTTGGGAATATATTCCCTTCTTCACAGCTCAACTCCCATATAACAAATGACTCTTTTAAAAGAATGATTAACGTAGCCCCTCCCTATCCGTTTTAATCAGAACACACCTTAAAATACAATTAACCCTTACTACAAAAATTTGTTCAATAACAGATATGAATACAATCATGATCTATAGAAATCTACACATAAATAAATATATATCAATATAGTTACACAAAAATATATATACTTTGAATTTAAACACTCCTTATAAAAGATCTATAACTACCGTGACTAGGCCGCGTCTATGCGCGGCTCCATATACATTGCCATAATACTAAACATTTTACTCCACAAACAATCTACAAGAGCACTAGATACATATTAATCAGATATTTTAATAATAAAAATTTTATTACCTGAAATAAGACTCTCATGAAGCCTTCCTGGTTAACATAGTGCGGAATGGTCAAAAGTGAACTCTCCTAAATCCTGCGTATACCTGTTCACTCGATAGCTCACATCAAAATCTCGCACACGCGCAGTGCTATGTAAGGATGCGTCCTTAGTAACCCTAGCTCCTACATTCAAGCCTTTTATACTTTATTTCTTAAACTATTCAAAATGATTTTAAATTCATAATACGATACTAGTCTTTTCGTATCCTTAGAAATGTAATTATGATCACCACAAGAACCCAATATAGTATACAAAAAATAGAAAGGAATACTATGACACTCAATAAATATAAGAAATATCTGTCCTGATGTTAAGACCCAGAGGTTGGCGAGTTTTCAATTTCATTATCCAATGCGCCTCACGCAAAAGAAGTTTTTTGCGCCAATTACCTCCTCTGGCAGGTCTAGAAACCCTCTCAATCGCATAATATCGGAGCCCGGTGAAATCACCTTGATGAACCTCTGCAAAGTGTCGTGAAACTCCAGATGTATTCTCTCTATTGCTACTACTTTGAGTGATATGCTCGGAAATTCTTGTTATAACTTGCCTAATAGTGCATCCGACATACTTCAAATCACATATAGTGCACTCCATAATATAGACCACATGATCCGAACAACAATTCATAAAGGAGGAAATAACAAAATTTACTCTGGAGTCTGAACTACAGAAAGAGTTGGTTTTGTATGCATAACGACACATAGTACACCTACTCTGGTCACACCTGAAAAAACCTTTCAGGTTGAACCAGGTGGAAGAACTTTCTGTCTGTGGTTTATACATACTAGGAGACAATCTATTTCCCAGTGTGCAACCCCGCTTGGCCACTACCTCTACGCCATTTTTCAAAATGCTCCTAGTCACACTGTCTTGTAACAAAATGGGTATATTACGTAAAAAAATACTTTTAATCTCTGAGAACTGTCTGCTAAATGATGTGGAAAACACTATTTTATTCTTACTCAGTCCACCTTCATTTTTATTTCTAGTATCTCTCAATAAAGATTCCCTATCCTTTTTGTCAACAATTGTTTCAGCTCTAATCAAGCTCCAATTAGGATACCCTCTTTTTCTAAGTCTATCCAAAGTAAGCTTCTTTTGGGACTGGTAAGTTTCATTATCTGAACATGCCCTACGAGTTCTTATAAGTTCACCTAATGGGATGGCTTTTAAAGTGTGCCTTGGATGTTGGCTGCTGGCAAGGAGAACTCCATTGCCTGCAGTCACTTTATGAAAAAGACTAGTTTCTACTTTCTGTGTGTCAGTATTACCATAGAATTCAACATCTAAAAAAGAAATGCGTTGCTTATGATGACTGTATGTGAATTTTAAGTTGATATTATTATATTCAAATATTTCATAAAATCCTCAATTGACTCCTGTTCTCCATCCCAAACAATCAAAAGGTCATCTATGTACCTTCCCAGCCATATAATATTATCATAGTAAGGATTCCTAGTTGTAAAGATAAATCCCTCCTCCCACCATGAGAGGAAGAGATTGGCTATGGTCGGGGAGAAGGGGGCACCCATAGGTGCACCCCTAATTTGCAAGTAAAATCTTCCACAGAATTAAAAAAAATTATGTTGTAACAGGAATGAAGTAACCCTCACAATATATTCACATAGATTCAAAGAATATTGACTGTATCTCATCAAATGGAACTCCAAGGCAATCAGAGCTACATCATGGGGTATACTAGGATACAGCTGTTCTATGTCACACGTTAACCAAGTATAACCTTGTTTCCATTCAAAATCTCGGAATTCCTTTAGCACTACCTTTGAATCCTGTAAAAAACCTGGGGCTCTTCGTACCAAGGGCTGTAATAACCCATCTAGCCATGTACATAATCTAGAGTTGATAGAATCTATTCCTGCGACAATAGGACGCAAAGGAGGTGGAAAACACTCCTTATGCGTCTTTGGCAGACCATGTAGAATAGGCATAATCGGGTAATCAGGCACTAAATACTTAGCCTGAGAATCAGAAAAAATACCTAGTTTAAAGGGGCTCTATCAGCAAAATCATGCTGATAGAGCCCCACATATGCGTGAATAGCCTTTAAAAAGGCTATTCAGGCACCGTAAATGTTATATTAAACTACCCCCCGTTTTAAAAAAATAACCTAAAAAAGAATGTGCTCTACTTACGGATCGTGCACGCTGGGCGGGCATTCAGGGTGTGTCTTCATCTTCATCCCCGCCTCTTCTTCCTCCGATATCCTCCGGTCCCGTCTTCTTCCAGCGCTCGCTCGCGGACACTGATATTAAAAAACGGCCTGGGCGCATGCGCAGTAGCACGCGGCTTCTACTACAGCTACTGCGCATGCGCCCAGGCTATCACTGTTCGTTCGCGAGCACTGGAGGAAGACGGGACCGGAGGACATCGGAGGAAGAAGAGGCGGGGATGAAGATGAAGACACACCCTGAATGCCCGCCCAGGGTGTACGTTCGGTAAGTAGAGCACATTCTTTTTTAGGTTACTATTTTAAAACGGGGGGGTAGTTTAATATAACTTTTAAGGTGCCTGAATAGCCTTTTTAAAGGCTATTCACGCATATGTGGGGCTCTATCAGCATGATTTTGCTGATAGAGCCCCTTCAACCCCTATATCAACTATATCTCGTAATTTGCCTAATAATTGTTCTGTAGGGTTCTGTTGTAATTCTTTATATACTGATTCATCCTTCAAAATATTGAGACAACCCTCAACATAATCGCTCTCATTAAGGATAACCACTTTACCATCCTTATCCGATTGTTTATAAACGACACCCTTACGATTTTTCAAAAGGGTTAAAACCTGGCGTTCTTGTGGATTTAAATTATCTTTATAGGTCCGTTTGCGACTTTTAATCTCCTCCCCCAGAGTCTCGAGGTCCCTCTCCACGGCCTGCTGGAACAGACCGTAGACGGGAGCCCGAGATTCCAGGGGATAGAACCCCGGATTAGTACTTTTAACTCCCACCATATGTATACTGTGTTCATTAAGGGGTGTACTATCATTTTCCAATTGGACTAAATTAAGCAACGAAACTTGTTCTTTAAACGATTTCTCAGAAAAAATATTATCAACCCTTTCTTGTTCATCATTATTTGTGAAAACATGGTTATTATTATTATTGTTGGTATATACATATATGCAACAGATATAGACTTATTGTATTATACTGTGTTGGAGGAACTTACAGCTTCCGGACACTAGATGGCGATGTTATTATTGTTATGTGCTGAATACATGTAATGATATGCTATGGAGACTTGTCTGTATCTCAAATAGCTGCATATCTATGGTTAGTCCTTTCCAGTGTATTCCTTGTTGTATTTCTATATAGACATGCTGATGGATGTTACCTCATGTTCTGAGAAGTAAACTGAAGAGTAACCCATATAATCTACTCTGAAGCTTTCTTCTGCGACTGCACTCTGCAACAATTAGCAACACTTTCAGTCAGCATATTATTCTCCTCCGTATTATAGAAATGTCTCTTCACTGTTAAGAGTCTTACAAATCTGTTGACATCCAATAATGTAGAAAATTTATCAAAATCCTGAGCTGGAACAAAATTCAGTCCTCAGGACAAAACAGAAAACTCCTCCTGAGTGAAACTCTGTGACGATAGATTCAAAACATTAGAAGCATCATAGATCATTGATTGTGACGGTTCCACCTGTTGGACCGTGTCTGGTAATGAGATCTTTGACCTGTCTTTACATCCTGCTCGTCTATAGCGTTTTTTGACGTGTTCATATATTTATTAAACTTACGTTTTTTTCCCAAAAGGTGTAGAAGTACTAGTCTGCACATCAGATGTATTAGTGCAGGTAATATCATTGTATGTTGAATTAGATGCTTCCGATCCTATATCTGAGGAACTAAATGAGACTTTTCTACCGGTGTTATTCCAATTGCGTCTTTTTTTCAAAATGGACTTTGGTCCATTACCTTTATTCACACGGGGATATACATAACCGGTGGTGTAGTCCTCCGTGTCCCTCTTGAATTTTTTCTTTTTAACAATCATGAATTGTTTTTCGGCATTATCAGTTTTTTTCAAGATGTTGTCCCGGAACAAGTTATATTTAGAATCTTGCTCAATAGCTTTTAACTGAGACTCAATATTTCTTAATTCCACTTTCGTTTCATCCAATTTCACTTTTTCATATTCAACTATAAGCCCCATTAATCGTAATGAGTAGAGATGAGCAAACAGTGTTCTATCGAACTTATGTTCGATCGGATATCAGGCTGTTCGCCATGTTCGAATCGAATCGAACACCGCGTGGTAAAGTGCGCCATTATTCGATTCCCCTCCCACCTTCCCTGGCGCCTTTTTTGCTCCAATAACAGCGCAGGGTAGGTGGGACAGGAACTACGACACCGGTGACGTTGAAAAAAGTAGGCAAAACCCATTGGCTGCCGAAAACATGTGACCTCTGATTTAAAAGAACAGCGACGCCCAGCTTCGCGTCATTCTGAGCTTGCAATTCACCGGGGACGGAAGTTTCCGTCCAGTTAGCTAGGGCTTAGATTCTGGTAGGCAGGGACAGGCTAGGATAGGAAGGAGAAGACAACCACAACAGCTCTTGTAAGAGCTAAATTCCAGGGAGAAGCTTGTCAGTGTAACGTGGCACTGACGGGCTCAATCGCCGCAACCCAGCTTTCCCAGGATCCTGAATAGAATACACTGACAGTGTATTCCCGTATACCCTATATATACACCCCCGATCCACGTTCCAACGGTGTGCCCCCCCACCTTCACCCCAGAAATACACTGGAAGTCCCCTAGCAATAGAATTGGGGCTATATACACCCACAATTGTTGCTACTGGTATATAGTGCCATTTTCTGCCTGGAAATTCAAAGAATATATTGGGGTTACGTGCACCCACAATTGTTGCTACTGGTATATAGTGCCATTTTCTGACTGAGAATTCAAAGAATATATTGGGGTTACATGCACCCATAATTTTTGCTACTGGTATATAGTGCCATTTTCTGACTGGGAATTCAAAGAATATATTGGGTGTAAGAAAGTGACAGGAAAAGTCCTGGAAGGACGCTATATCTCCCCCAGAGTCCTCTCATATGTGTGGTGAGTGAGGGCTTCATATAGCTGTAGCAAGGCATCTGTCAGTATTAACCTCTTCTCATCCTACTGCAGGAAGGAGCTTGCGTGTACAGGTGGGAACAGTTAGGCCTAATCACAGGCCTATAAAGCCTCTCCAGACTTCTGTCCTGGGCAGTTCCTGGGGGAGAGTGGTGGAGCCAGGTCCTGTCCATCCTAACTGAAAACTGGTGAGACCAGTGGGTGCTCCACAGCTTGTATTTTTGTTGCTTTGTTTTGTCCGTGTGGTTGAAGCAAGCCACACGTATAGACAGATTGCTTCTGTGTAGTTAGTCGCCTAGCCGGGCAGGTATTTGTGTTTATGCTTTTGCCTGAAGTAAAGGCCTGTTTATTTTTGTTTGCCAACACCTTTAAACCTTTTTGCAAAATAAACACACAGGGCTAAAACCCTGTTCAAACTGATTTTGGTGTCTGTCTCTGACTGTCTGGGTCTGCTGCTGCTACTGCTGAGCCTACTTCCCCCCACATTTGGTGCTTCGGATGCGGGCAAGCCCAGTTTAAAACAGCTCTTAAAGAGACAGATACCTTCTTTTTTTTTTTTCCTCACTCTATCACCTGATGTCCTGGGTGAAGGCGGTGGGAGAACAAAGCACAAACACGGCCGCAATGGAAGACCTGGTTAAGCTGCTTGGACAGGCCCAGATGTCTGCTGAAAGGCGACAACAGCGTGCAATGGAGGCCTCTGAAAAATGGCAGCAAGAGATGAATGTGATGTTCATGAAGCAGTTGGCTGCGTTAAGTGAGACCTTGGCTGCTCAAAAACTGGAGAGAGAGTCGGAGGCTGAGACCCAAGAGGTGAGACCCACTGCTCGAGCTGCTGTACAGAGTTCGTTACAAAAGATGACATCCACAGGCGACGTGGAAGCGTATTTACATGTCTTTGAGCGGGTTGCAGAACGAGAAAAGCTGCCAAGAGACCAGTGGGCAGATGTCGTGGCGCCTTTTTTAACCGGGGAGCCACAAAAGGCGTATTATGATCTGTGTGAGACAGAAGCCAGGGACTATACCAAGCTGAGGGGAGAAATCCTAGCCCGACTTGGAGTAAACATGCATGTACGAGCCGGAAGGGTACATCAATGGACTTTTTCTGAAAGCCTCCCGCCCAGGTCTCAAATGCATGATCTGGTCTACCTGGTGAAGAAGTGGCTTCAGCCAGAAGAAGCCTCCCCTGCCAAGATGGTGGAACGGGTAGTGCTGGACAAGTACACCCGCTCCCTTCCTCCTACAATCCAACGCTGGGTTGGCCAAGCAGGGCCCATGACGGCAGAGGAGCTGGTTTGCCTGGTGGAGAGATATCGGGCCACTGAGGAACTCCTCCAGACACCCTCCCGACCAACCTCCCCGAAATCTGGCAAGATAATACCCACCAGTAGGGGTGTGAGGAGGATTGGACTGGAAGGTTGTATACCCGGGGAGCAGGCAGCCGGAACCGTGTTCCCTAGATTCAAAAGGCAAAATGGCGACCAATCCCATTTACGGTGCTGGCGGTGCCATGAGATGGGACATGTAGCGGCACGTTGCCCTCTGACCAGTGAGCCAATGGACTGTAGCAGTGCCCGGCGAGTCTCGCTGTTTTCTCAACCTGCCTGTCTAGCCGAACTGCCGACTGATGAGGATCCCCAAATGTGTGTGGTAACTGTGGGAGGACAGTCTGTGTCTGCTCTCATGGACTCTGGTAGTGTGGTGACCCTGGTACGTGCAACTCTGGTGGACCCTGCCCAATACAATGGGCGTACGGTCGGGGTCTTGTGCATCCATGGTGACATCAGAAAGTACCCAATAGCCGAGGTCCCCATCGAGACTACCTGTGGGGTAGTCCATCACCAGGTTGGTGTAGTTCAGAGTCTGTTCCACAGTGTCATTCTTGGAAGAGATTTTCCTGGGTTCTGGAGCCTGTGGAAAAGCCAAGATAAAGAGCAGGAGGGGTGTGAAAGGTTGCCGAAAATTGATCCTGAACCTTTCGACCCGGACTGTGGTGGGCCAGCAATAGCCGCTGTCCCAGAAGAAACTAGCTCGCCTCTTACCGTGTTAGCTGGTGACACTGAAGGTCAGCAGGAGGTGTCTGACCTACCAGAACTTGAGGTGTCCCATGACAATTTTGGTACTGCCCAACTCAGGGACCCACACTTGTCTCGGGCACGAGAAAATGTAAAAGTGATCAATGGTAAGTCCCAATATCCGGGGGCTGATCAAGAATTTCCTTATTTTGCTATGAACCAGGATTTACTGTATAGAGTAAGCAAAATAAGAAATAATGTTATTGAGCAATTGTTGGTACCCCAACCCTTCCAAAAAGTGGTTCTCGACTTAGCCCATAAGCATGCACTGGGAGGACATTTGGGGTATGAGAAAACTAAAGAACGTATATTACAACGTTTCTATTGGCCGGGGGTGGACAGACATGTACGAGATTACTGTAGCTCCTGCCTAGTGTGCCAATTGACTGCACCAGTCTCACACTTCAGGAGTCCATTAGTACCCCTCCCAATTATAGAGGTGCCCTTTGAGCGTATAGCTATGGATTTGGTGGGACCACTGGTGAAATCGGCTAGGGGACATCAGTACATATTGGTCGTAGTAGATTATGCTACCTGTTACCCTGAGGCCGTGCCCCTCAGACATACCTCAGCCAAGCTAATCGCAAAGGAGTTGTTTTATATGTTTTCCCGAACCGGTATCCCTAAAGAGATCCTGACTGATCAAGGTACCCCCTTTATGTCCAAAGTTACAAAGGAAATGTGTAAGCTCCTGGGTATTAAGCACTTGAGAACCTCTGTCTACCACCCCCAGACCGATGGCCTAGTTGAGAGGTTTAATAAGACCCTTAAAGGAATGTTGAAAAGGGTGGTTAGCAAGGATGGTAAGGACTGGGATTGTTTGCTGCCATATTTAATGTTTGCCATCCGAGAGGTACCCCAGTCCTCCACCGGATTCTCTCCCTTCGAGCTAGTGTATGGAAGACATCCAAGGGGTCTATTGGATATTGCTAGGGAAACTTGGGAACAGGAACCCACTCCCTACCGTAGCGTTATAGAACACATAACCCAAATGCAAGACCGAATTACCGCAGTAATGCCCATCGTAAAGGAGCACATGGAGCATGCTCAGTTGGCACAAAGCAGTGTTTATAACAGAAAGGCTCAGCTCAGATCCTTTAACCCAGGTGACCGGGTATTAGTGCTCGTGCCCACCGTAGAGAGTAAATTCCTAGCCAAATGGCAAGGTCCATATGAGATAATTGAAAAAGTGGGAAATGTAAACTACAAGGTCTTCCAACCAGGCAGGAGGAAACCTGAACAGATCTACCATGTGAATCTGTTAAAACCCTGGAAAGAGAGGGAATCCATGTCGGCTCTAAGTACCCCTAGAGAGGTGGCCACTAAAGGCAGAGGTGCAATTGGTAATCATTGTCCTGATGTACAGATAGCGGTGACTCTGTCTAAGGTACAGGCACAAGAGACAAAGGAACTAGTACAGAGAAACACTGATGTATTTTCAGAGATACCCAGGCGTACTAATCTAATAGAGCATGATATTGTTACCGAGCCGCAGGTACGAATCAGTCTGAAGCCCTACCGTGTACCTGAAGCTCGTAGACGGGCCATAACAAAAGAGGTTAACAATATGTTAGCTCTTGGGGTCACTGAAGAATCAAAAAGTGCGTGGTCAAATCCTATTGTCCTGATTCCCAAACCCGATGGTACAATCAGATTTTGTAACGATTTCCGTAAATTAAATGAAAATTCAAAGTTTGATGCCCAGAGTAGACGAGCTGATCGAGAGGTTAGGGACTTCCAGGTACTTCTCGACTCTCGATTTAACAAAAGGGTATTGGCAGGTGCCGCTTACGGAAAGTGCTAAAGAGAAAACTGCATTTGCCACCTCAGATGGGCTCTTCCAGTATGCAACCATGCCTTTCGGTTTACATGGTGCTCCCGCCACCTTTCAGCGGTTGATGGACAAAATCCTCAAGCCACATCGCAGGTATGCTTCAGCCTACCTTGACGATATTGTCATTTTCAGCCCTGATTGGGGGAGCCACTTGCCGAAGGTCCAAGCAGTACTAGATTCGCTTCGGGCAGCCGGATTAACTGCTAACCCCAAAAAGTGCACTTTGGGCCTTGAGGAAGCCCGGTATTTGGGGTACACAATAGGAAGAGGAGTAATCAAACCCCAGGTGAATAAAATAGAGGCTATCCAGAATTGGCCCCGTCCCGTAAGTAAAAAGCAGGTGAGGGCTTTCCTGGGAATTGTGGGGTACTATAGGAGGTTCATACCCAATTTTGCCTCCATTGCAGCTCCCCTGACTGACCTGACCAAGGGAGGGAGAACTGGCCTCATCAAATGGAGTGAAGGGGCTGAGGGGGCATTCCAAAAGTTGAAAGCGGTCCTTTGTATACAACCAGTCTTGGTCACTCCCAATTATGCCAAAGAGTTTGTGGTACAGACTGATGCCTCAGATGTAGGGTTAGGGGCCATCCTTTCACAGGTGATTGAAGGTGAGGAACATCCAGTCACATACCTGAGTCGAAAGCTCACTCCTGCAGAGAAAAATTACAGTATTGTAGAAAGGGAGTGTTTGGCCATCAAATGGGCTCTGGAGTCCCTACGATATTATTTGCTGGGCCGACAGTTTCGGTTGATTACGGACCACTCCCCTCTCACATGGATGTCTCGGGCTAAAGAAAGAAATGCCCGGGTTACGAGATGGTTCCTTACCTTACAAAATTTTAAATTTAAGGTCGAACACCGATCCGGGAAATTACAGGGGAATGCAGATACTTTGTCCAGGACACATTGTATGGTGGCGAAAGGTGTTCGCCCCTATAGGTTCGAACAAAGGGGGAGGGTATGTAAGAAAGTGACAGGAAAAGTCCTGGAAGGACGCTATATCTCCCCTAGAGTCCTCTCATATGTGTGGTGAGTGAGGGCTTCAATAGCTGTAGCAAGGCATCTGTCAGTATTAACCTCTTCTCATCCTACTGCAGGAAGGAGCTTGCGTGTACAGGTGGGAACAGTTAGGCCTAATCACAGGCCTATAAAGCCTCTCCAGACTTCTGTCCTGGGCAGTTCCTGGGGGAGAGTGGTGGAGCCAGGTCCTGTCCATCCTAACTGAAAACTGGTGAGACCAGTGGGTGCGCCACAGCTTGTATTTTTGTTGCTTTGTTTTGGCCGTGTGGTTGAAGCAAGCCACACGTATAGACAGAGTGCTTCTGTATAGTTAGTCGCCTAGCCGGGCAGGTATTTGTGTTTATGCTTTTGCCTGAAGTAAAGGCCTGTTTATTTTTGTTTGCCAACACCTTTAAACCTTTTTGCAAAATAAACACACAGGGCTAAAACCCTGTTCAAACTGATTTTGGTGTCTGTCTCTGACTGTCTGGGTCTGCTGCTGCTACCGCTGAGCCTACCTCCCCCACATGGGGTTACTTGCACCCACAATTTTTGCTACTGGTATATAGTGCCATTTTCTGACTGGGAATTCAAAGAATATATTGGGGTTACATATAACTTCAATTCCAGGGAGAAGCTTGTCAGTGTAACGTGGCACTGACGGGCTCAATCGCCGCAACCCAGCTTTCCCAGGATCCTGAATGGAATACACTGACAGTGTATTCTCGTATACCCTATATATACACCCCCGATCCACGTTCCAACGGTGTGCCCCCCCCCCCACCTTCACCCCAGAAATACACTGGAAGTCCCCTAGCAATAGAATTGGGGCTATATACACCCACAATTGTTGCTACTGGTATATAGTGCCATTTTCTGACTGGGAATTCAAAGAATATATTGGGGTTACTTGCACCCACAATTTTTGCTACTGGTATATAGTGCCATTTTCTGACTGGGAATTCAAAGAATATATTGGGCCTACATATACCCTCAATTCTTGCTACTGCCATATAGTGCCAGTTTCTGAGTGGAAATTCCCCAAATAATTTGGGGATTCATTCACCCTACATCTCAGGCTCTTGCCATATTCACCCAGGTTGTCAGTGCTGCACCAGCTCGTTCCCAGACAGCTCGGCCCAAAAAACACATTACCTATATAGAGGATTTTGACAATGAAGACATGTTCTAAATCTAATTTGTCTGCAACTTTGACTTTATTAACAGCTATAGAAGCTTTAGCCAGGTTGTGACGGTGTGTAACCCCAACAACACTAAGTGGGATACACATTAATAGACAGTCTATGTACGCTAAACGCATCACTTAAGTAATTTTTTGTTCCTCTCCCCTAATATAAGAAAGGAACAGACATTAGACCTGACTGTGGTTCGAGGCTTGTAAAAATCCAGTATTATTTGTTCTCCATGATGCGAAGTATGTGTTAGACTCTTGAAAAGCAACCCAACATGAAGTCAGCCATGTGTGCCAGTGTGTTACTTGGCATGCCTTTGCTGGCCCCAACTTTAAGGGTCACTCTCCATTTTCCACTCCCCTTCACACCATTTGTGGTGAAGCAATGGGATGCACTGAAGTACACCCTCTAGCCTCGTGTGGGACAGGGACATCAGATGCCACTCCAACCCCCTCGTCTTCCTCCGCCAGCCAACGGTGCGAAGATGAGAGGAGTGTGCTCTGAATGTTTTCTGCCTAGCAGAGGCTAGTTCTCACTTACGAAAATGGCCCCACTTTGACCTGTATATCAGGCACAATGGTGTAGGTTTCAAAGAAACATGGCACCAACAAGTTGAAAACGTGGGTCATGTGTGGACCTTGTTTGAGTCTGGCAAGCTCCAGGTTCCAGCCATTATCACAGGCGCAAAAATGCCAGGCCCCAGGTATAGCAGGGAAAAAAACATTGCCATCTCAGCCAGGATGGCATCCCTGACCTCGGAGGCACTGTGCTGTCTGTCCCCCAAGCTGATGAGCTTCAGCATGGCCTGCTGACATCTCCCCACGCCAGTGTTACAGCATTTGCCGCTAGTAGCTGGGGTGGAGGTTGCAGCATAGTAGGGTTTCAGTCTACTCCTGCCATGAATTTTGGCCTGGGAGAGGAGATAGGCCACCCTAGTTTGCAACCGGGGACCAGACTCCACCACATTCACCCTGCCTGTCATTAAAGATAAGCACTGCAGCATCCCTGGTGCTTGTCCATGTGTCATTGGTCAAGTGGACCTTGCAGCAAAGCGCAGAGCTCTGGGCCCGACTGATGTTATGGGACACATGCAGGCGCAAGGCAGGGACAGCACACCAAGAGAAGTAGTAACGGCTAGGCCCAGCATAGGGAGGTGCCCCAGCTGCCATCTGCTGACGGAAGGCCTGGGTATCCAGAAGCATAAACAAGCACCAACATCTCCAGGGCCAGCAGTTTATCGATGAGGCTGTTAAAGGCTTGGGCATGGGGGTGGGTTGTGTTGTACTTCTGCCTGCAATGAAAAGCTTGGGAGATGTGGAGTGGCTCGGAAGAGGCGCATGATGGTGCAGGCCAAAAGGGCGCATGAGGGTGAATTCCCCAATGTGTCAGAGACAGATGTGTAGGTGTCCTTGCATCATATACTTGCACCATACTTGGCTTTGGAATTTAATTTTGTGCCAAAAAGTGGTTAAGACAGCGATCCCTCAGCTAATCCCGTTACACTGTCTATTGACAACTCCAGCACTGAAGTTACCAATCTCTTGAAGTGGACCAACACTTCTGAGATCCAAAAGGAAGTAGGCAAGAGATGTGCAGTGCAGAAAAAAAGATGAGAAAATAAGTGCACAGAGCACATAGGGATCGGAGAGGACAGAGCTGGGGTCGGCCAGGTATTCCCACAACATGCGACTATACTTGTCCTTCCTGGTGACACTAGGCCCCTGAGTGGCAGTAATTTGTCCAGGGGGGCCATTAACGTGTCCCAGACCTAGGTATAAGTCTTCCAACAGGGTAGAGTTTTGCATGCCTTTGCTTCTACCCACTGTTTTTGCTGCTTAGCTTCCCTCCACATCTACACTGCTTTCGCCCCTAAACATCACCCCAGTTTATGCCTTTGCTTCTACCCAGGTTTTTTGTTGAATTAGCTTCCCTCCACATCTACACTGCTTTAGCCCCTAAACATCACCCCAGTTTATGCCTTTGCTTCTACCCAGGTTTTTTGTTGAATTAGCTTCCCTCCACATCTACACTGCTTTAGCCCCTAGACATCACCCCTGTCCATGTGGGGTCGGTGGCCTCGTCATCCACCAACTCCTCTTCCAATTGCGCACTGTCCCCTTACTGCAAACCGCACATGACCACAGCTTTCCCTGATGGCAACTGTCTCTCATCATCCTCAAACATCGGTGGTGGGTCCACAACCACAAAATTGGAAGGAAATGGCGGATGCTGCAGTATTTCTAACACCTGTTCCTGGTGCTCGGGCCTGGTCTGTGTTGTACCCTGCACCCTGCTTAACGCAGCTACCATATCCGGAGTTGTGATGAGCGCATGCTAATGTTTCGTGTCCACTGCAATGGATGGGATAGGATTTCACATAAGTCTGCCACCCATGGCCACTCATGGTTGAGGAACTGAGGGAGCTGACTTTGACGAATCCTAGGGTTTTGCAGTTGGAACTCCATCAAAGGTCTGTGCTGCTCACACACTCTGCTCAAGAGATGATATGTTTAGTTCCAGCAGTGTGGAGACGTCGCATAACAGCCGTTGTTCGGGCAGATACCGGCGTTGTAGGAGTGCATAGAGGCTAGCGATGGCAACTATAGACTTTCAAAACTATCCGCACAAGCGCCGCACTTTCACCAGTAGCTCAGGAACATTGGGGTACTTTTTTAAAAAGATTAGCAGCAATGAGATAAAACGTGGCCCAGGCATGGAACATGTTGCGGGGCTGCCAAGCTACAGAGCTGATCCCAGGTAACGGCCATTATCACACATGACAACATGCCTGGGCCCAGGTGCAGTGGCCAAAACCACATTGCCGTCTCATCGAGGATGGCATGACTCACTTTGTAGGCAGTGTGCTGTCTGTCCCCCAAGCTGATGAGCTTCAGCACGGCCTGCTGACGTCTCCCCACACCAGTGTTGCAGCGTTTCCAGCTCATAGCTGGGGTCTACTTAACGGCAGAGGAGGAGGGTGGTGTTATAGCCCTCCTCCCAGGAATGTTGTGTGGGGAGACAAGTCAGTCCACCACGGTAGTTTGCCCAGGGGGTGCCATTAACGTGTCCCATACCTAGGGAAAATTCTTGAAACGGGAGAGTTTTGCATCTTTGCCCTTGCTGCCTCTGGACATCCCTTTGCCTCTAGCCACCTTTTTTCCCTGCTTAGCTTGCCTCCACATCCACACTGCTTTTGTCCCTAGACATCACCCCAGCCCATGCCTCAGCTTGTATCCCCAGTTTTTGCTGCTTAGCTTCCCTCCACATCCACACTGCTTTTGCCCCTAGACATCACCCCAGCCCATGCCTCAGCTTGTATCCCCAGTTTTTGCTGCTTAGCTTGCCTCCACATCCACACTGCTTTTGCCCCTAGACATCACCCCAGTCCATGCCTCAGCTTGTACCCCCAGTTTTTTCTGCTTAGCTTGCCTCCACATCCACACTGCTTTTGCCCCTAGACATCACCCCTATCCATGCCTCTGCCTCTAGCCATAACTCTGCCACCCCTGGAAACCCATGGTGCAGAAACTGAGGGAGCTGACTTTGAGGAACCCTTGGGTTTTGTAGATGGAACTCCATCAAAGGTCTCTGCTGCTCACAGACCCTGCTCAACATACGGTATCTAGGGTTTGAGCATGTGGTGACCTCGCACAACAGTAGGTGCTTCAGGCAGATGTAATAATAATAAGAAATTTTATTTCTATAGCGCCAACATATTCCGCAGCGCTGTACAATTTGTAGGGTTCAAATACAGACAGAACGATACATTACAAAGAAAATCATTTCACACAATGGGACTGAGGGCCCTGCTCGCAAGAGCTTACAATCTATGAGGTAGAGGAGATGACACGAGGTAGCAGGGGCGGTATTGCTTATACAGAGGTCAGACACTTTTGTAATAGAGGTGACGGTCATTGCATAAACATAAGACTTTATGAGCCGTCGACAGTCGTGTCCTTTAACATGTGGATGGAGCTTGGACCTATACAGTTAGCATGAGATGACATCATATCATGTGGGGAAATGTGGGAGCGGAGACAGAGGAGGGTTAAGGGTTTACGTTAGACATTGTGATAGGCCTGTCTGAACAGATGCGTCTTTAGTTTGCGTTTGAAACTGTAGAAATTGGGAGTTAATCTGATTGTCCGGGGTAGAGCATTCCAGAGAAGTGGTGCAACTCGGGAGAAGTCTTGTATACGAGCGTGGGAGGTTCTGATAATAGAGGATGTAAGTGTTAGGTCATTGAGTGAGCGGAGAGCACGGGTTGGGCGATAGACAGATGAGGGAGGAAATATAGGGAGGTGCGGCATTATGGAGAGCCTTGTGGATGAGAGTGATAACTTTATATTTTATTCTATAATGAATAGGCAGCCAGTGTAGCGACTGGCACAGACCAGAGGCATCGCTGTAGCGTGTAGCCTGATAGATGAGCCTGGCCGCTGCATTCAGAATAGATTGTAGAGGGGAGAGTTTAGTGAGGGGAAGACCGATTAGTAAGGAGTTACAGTAGTCAAGGCGAGAATGAATCAGAGAGACAATAAGTGTCTTTAGTGTATCTCTGGTAAGGAAAGGGCGTATTCTGGAGATGTTTTTGAGGTGGAGGTGACATGAACGTGCGAGTGATTCAATATGAGGGGTGAAGGAAAGGTCTGCGTCAAACGTGACCCCGAGGCAGCGGGCCTGCTGCCTAGGAGTTATAGTAAGGCCTGAGACTGCAATGGATATATCAGGGACAGATCTATTAGATGGTGGAAACAGTAGTAGTTCAGTCTTGGAGAGATTTAGTTTCAGATAGAGCGAGGACATGATATTTGAGACAGCAGAGAGACAGTTGCTGGTGTTCTGTATGAGTGCAGGGGTGATGTCCCTAGCCTTGCTGGAGTGTATTGCGGCTAGCTCCAGGTACTGTAGACTTGGGAAAGTGGGTGTCCAAGTGCCGCGCTTTCACCCTTATCTCTGCTAATTTGGGGTATGTTTTTAAAAATCGTTGCACCACTACATTGAACACGTGGGCCAGGCATGGAACGTGTTGGAGGCTGGCAAGCTCCAGAGCCCTCCAACAAGACAAAAAAGCCTGGCCCCAGGGGCAGCAGGGATAAACAAATTGCCATCTCATCCAGGATGGCATCCCTGACCTCAGAGGCAGTGTGCTGCCCGTCACCCAAGCTGATGAGCTTCAGCACGGCCTGCTGACGTCTCCCCACGCCAGTGTTTTAGCTTTTGCCGCTAGTAGCTGGGGTGGAGGTAGGCGCAAATATGCCTGGCCCCAGGGGCAGCAGGGAAAAAAAAAAAGCCATCTCAGCCAGGATGGCATCCCTGACCTCGGAGGCACTGTGCTGTCTGTCCCCCAAGCTGATGAGCTTCAGCACGGCCTGCTGATGTCTCCCCACGCCAGTGTTTTAGCGTTTGCCACTAGTAGCTGGGGTGGAGGTTGCAGCGTCGTAGGGTTTCAGTCTACTCCTGCCATGAATTTTGGCCTGGGAGAGGAGATAGGGTACCTCAGTTTGCACCCCGGGACCAGACTCCACCACATTCACCCTGCCTGTCCTTAAAGATAAGCAGCATCCCTGACCACAGGCGCTTGTCCAAGTGTCGGTGGTCAAGTGGACCTTGCAGCAAAGCGCGGAACTAAGGGCCCACCTGATGTTGAGTGACACGTGCTGGTGCAAGGCGGGGACGCCACACCGGGAGAAGTTGTGACGGCTAGGGACGGCATAGCGAGGTGCCACAGTTGCCATCAGGTCCGGGAAGGCCGGAGTTTCAACAAGCCGGAACGCCAACATCTCCTGGGCCAGCAGTTTAGTGATGTTGGCGTTCAAGGCTTGCGCGGGTGGGTGGTTAGCGGTGTATTTCTGCCGGCGCTCCAATGTCTGAGAGATGGTGGGTTGTTGTAAAGAAGTGCCTGATGGTGCCTTTGATGGTGCAGGAGAAGGAGATAAGACAGGAACAGGGGAGGATGAGGGAGAAGTCAACAAAGTGGCGGAGGCAGATGAAGTGATGTCCTGGCTCGTCCTCTGGAGTGCATCGCCAGCACTGTGAGCAGAGGCAGTGGCATGAACGGCGGGCGATGTTTGTCCTGCCGTTGCTGCCTGCCACTGATTCCAGTGCTTGGATTCCAAATGACGGTGCATTGAAGTGGTGGACAGGTTGCTCTTCTCAGAGCCCCTACTCGATTTCGAGAGGCAAATTGTGTAGACGACACTATATCTGTCCTCGGCGCATTCCTTGAAAAAACTCCACACCTTCGAGAAACGTGCCCTCGAGGCGGGAGTTTTTCGGGGCTGGGTACAAACTGGAACATCTTGGGGGATTCTGGGTGTGGCCTGGCTTCGCCTAAGCTGCTGACCTCTGCCTCTAGCTACCCTTTTTGGTGCTGCACCTGCCTCAACATCCACACTACTTTCCCAGCTTGACATCCGCCCTGTCCAGGTGGGGTCAGTGTCCTCGTCGTCCACCACCTCCTCTTCCAACTCCTGTCTCATCTCCTCCTCCTGCACAATGCGCATGTCAACTGGCTGCCCTGATAGCAACTGCGTCTCATCGTCGTCGATGAGGGTGGGTTGCTGGTCATCCGCCTCCAAATCGACCGGAGCGGTAGACCCCCGAGTATAAAGATTGGAGGCCCAGGAGAGGTAAGGGAACATAAAAAACCCTGTTACTTACCTCTCCAGGCAGGCTTCGGGCCTACTTCTGTGACGTCCCTGACGTCACATGACCGGGGCCTGCGTCCCGGGTCATGTGATATCCCAGACATTATTAAAGATGGCCGACACCACCGAGGAGTGCAGCGGAGCCAGGGATAAGTAAGTAATAGTATTTTTTATGTTGGTATCCCTCTCGGGTCTCCGATTATTATACTCTGGGGTCTGAAAATACCCCAGAATATAATAATTGTTCATTGGTGTTCACAGTGGGGCATAATACTGTGTTAAGGGGCCACTATGGGGCATAATAGTGTGTGCAGGGGCCACTATGGAGCATAATACTGTGTGCAGGGGCCACTATGGGCCATAATACTGTGTGCAGGGGTCACTATGTGGGGCATAATAGAGCGCTATGGCTATGTGACTAATAAAAAAAATTTCACCTTGTCTGTGATGTGGTGCTCAGAGATCACTGTTGCCTCCTGACACAGCTGATCCACAGAGATCCACTCTCAGTTAAAATGTCCAAAAAAAAAAACCTTTTAGGCTAAAGCCCCACGTAGTGTCCCGCAGCCAAGAAGGGCTGCGGGAAAAACTTTTTCCAATAGTGCTTTTAACGGAAAGCCCACAAGTTTCCTCTGCGGACTTTCTGCTTACATTGTACCTATAGGGAAACCGCCGGTGTTTCCATAGGCATAATTGATGTGCTGCAATTTCCAAAACCGCAATGGTTTTGGAAATCGCAGCATGTCCGCAGCGCATATTTTTATAAAGTGACTGTAAAACACCACGGAAAAAAAAAAAAACGCATGTGGGGCCCTGGTCTTTAAAGTGTGCATATTGAAGATCATGGAACAAGTATAAAACAACAGCTTGTCTTGTTGACCGACCAATGTCTTTAGTGTGCCATATCAAAGCCTACTATAACCCGATTTATAGTCCGGATACTCAGGATATGCAATAAAAGACATAAATTGAAAGTCAGATCCTACAGATATTTATGGAATCATTAGAGGATAAATAGATCAGATGACTTGGGGCTAGGCTTCTGAAAGACTACATTTACAGTCACCAATTTGATCAAAAGATCAATAGAAATTCAGAGAAATTACATTGTATTTACTGACTAAATGTGTTTCCTTTGATGTTATAAGAGTTGTGATGTTTAGAAGTTTATGGTATAGTAAGCTCATGCTCTTAGATTGTAAGCTCTTGTGAGCAGGGCCCTCAGTCCCATTGTGGGAATTGATTATTTCTTTGTAATGTATCTTTCTGTCTGTACTTGAACCCTACTATATGTAAAGTGCTGTGGAACATGTTAGCGTTATATAAATACAATGTATTATAATCATTATTATTATGGTATTACAGCGAGCCATTTTAGGTCCACTTTCAGTACAAAGCTAAAGCTGGCCAAATATTGTGTGCAATAAGCAATTTTTACAATGACATGGGTAGTGTGTACTTTTTCAACTCAACAACTTGATAGAATTCGCTGTTTTGTAGATATATCAGAAGTAGCACTTTTTGCCCCATTTTCCCCTCTGTAGTCCTTTTCTATATTTGTCAGTTTTTTTTCAGAGTTAGTGGGTATAGACTAACTGCTATGATGTCTCCAATACACAGCCCACAGAGAAGAAAATGTCCTGCTTCCCTGTCCCTCACCCTTGGAGTAGCAGCAGCATGGAGGATATTGTACAGCAGTAGTGTGAGTTATAGCTGTAAGGGCGGGTTCAGATCTGCGCCCGGTCTCCGATTTAGCCAATCGGGTGAGTTTTCGTCTTCTGTGTCCAATTTTTTTTTAGATGGAAGAAAATGCACCCATTGTAGAGACCTAGCACATAGATGAGTGGTTCTCACAGGTCATCTCCCTTGAATTCCCTGTGACATTAAGTGCACATAAAGATTACTTTCTCTACACGGTGGTACGTTTATTGTGCTTTCAAACTGGCATTTTGTTGCAGTCCACTACAGCATTATAACAATATGGTGATCAGGTCTTATCTGGTACCTATACATTGGTTGTAGGATTCCTATACATTCATACAGCGGTTCAAAAGTGGACTTCTCACCTCTGTGCCAATTAGAAGATTCCTGCTCACACTGCGAGGACTTGGCCATCATACTTTCAACTCCCTAAGGTACACACTCTGTCTACTTCTTAAAGGGCCATGCACCAATTACCACACAGTCCTGGTGATTTAAGCTACCTTCCCATGTGGAAAAGTATATGAATTATGAGCTATCTAGTTCTTCTCACAAAGTGTTTCATTAGTGTATCTGTATTCCCTATGCTTGACCTCTACTTGTGTTAACAGACTTTGAGTATTTTCACCTGACCTCTGCCTGACTACTATTTTGAACCTGTGCCATCTGCCCTGACCTGTGACTGGATTTCCATTGTGCACAAATTCTACCTGACCTGACCTCAGCTTGAATCGACCTCTCTGACTCTGGACAGACACTACTCCAAGAGTTAGTGACCAGGTAGTTCCCGGATTCTCATACAAATGGTAATGGTGGATGAAGTGGACCACTTAGACATTTCCCTTAAGAGTAGGTCTATGTCAAAAACGTTCACTGACATAGTGAGTCCACAACAGCTACGTAACACATTGATACCTTTTGTATCTTTAAATAGAGGTGGGGGACTATTTAAAGTGAGCTCCTTTACATTTTTTATGACACAGTCTATATACAGTGCCTTGTGAAAGTATTCGGCCCCCTTGAACTTTTCAACCTTTTGCCACATTTCAGGCTTCAAACATAAAGATATATAATTTTATTTTTTGGGGGAAGAATCAACAACAAATGGGACACAATTGTGAAGTGGAACAAAATTTATTGGATATTTTAAACTTTTTTAACAAAAAACTGAAAAGTTAGGCGTGCAAAATTATTGGGCCCCTTTGCTTTCAGCGCAGCAAACTCACTCAGTTCAGTGAGGATCTCTGAATGATCCAATGTTGTCCTAAATGACTGATGATGATGAATAGAATCCACCTGTGTGTAACCAAGTCTCTGTATAAATGCACCTGCTCTGTGATAGGCTCAGGGTTCTGTTTAAAGCTCAGAGAGCATCATGAAGACCAAGGAACACACCAGCTAGGTCCGAGATACTGTTGTGGAGAAGTTTAAAGCTGGATTTGGATACAAAAAGAGTTCCCAAGCTTTAAACATCCCAAGGAGCACTGTGCAAGCAATCATATTGAAATGGAAGGAGTATCAGACCACTGCAAATCTACCAAGACCCGGCCTTCCTTCTAAACTTTCATCTCAAACAAGGAGAAGACTGATCACTGATGCAGCCAAGGGGCCCATGATGTTGTTGATTCTTCCCCAAAAATTTTAAATTTGATACCTTTATAAATAATTGATGAAGTATTAACATAAGATCTGATATAGCGATGATCAGATATTAAAGGGATTATGCACTTTCTAAATTGACCTAAGATAGTACTCCAGTGGGCTAATTCAACCCTGTATAAAACTTGTCCAAAGTGGATAGCATTTACAAAGAGCGCCTCTTTCTATGGACGACCTACCCTGTCCTGCATTACAAAGACAACCTACTGACTTTGCTGGTCATCCTAGAAGGAATCAGTACATTTTAGAGAGACCCTTCTAGCCATTAGGTATTTCCAAAGAACTAATTTAACTCCTTGCTGACATCCATTGTTGCGTACTATTACATCTGTACTGCGGATGTCGGCATCGTAGCCTCTGGGTCTCTGTCATATTCAACAGCAGAGACCCGAATGAATGGCGAGTAGGTACTCCAAATACTCAAGTTCCCATTCATGTATAGCTAAAACTTAACTTTTAATATATAAAGCTCATCTATCTAATATCAACAGCTTGTGAATTAAGATGATCGTGTATAAACCAGTGTGCCCCATATAAATAACAGTCTAAACATTTATAACATTCTAAATCAGGGCTCCAGATAATATTTATAAGTGACTATTAGCATTTAGTCATGGCCATAGGCAGCAATAGTCTGTAGCTGACTCACTATGGGAGAGTTTTCTAGTCATGTTTTGTGCAGGGAGGGGCAGTAGATAAGCTGTGATATCATCTATAATCAGTAGCAGATGCAATGATGTCACTGGTGTTATCTAAAGAGGTGTTATCTTCTATCATAATCCTGCCTGTTTTTGCGATTAGGTGATTGCTGAAAATAATACAGAATTGGCAAGTGGTTGTATATTATTAGGCTTAGTAGCCAGAGTGAAAAATGCAGACTGTAATATTTTTTTAAATATATAGAAAAGAAACATAGAAAATAAAAAATAAAATCGTAATTTTTTTTGTGAAAAAGAAAATATGTTTAACATTAAAACAATTAAAAATTAGGTTGTTTATTGGTGACATGAAATAAGTCCCCGGTCACTATTACCACATAGCACAATTATATATGTTATAGGTATTTTTTTTTTATTGTCTTACAGGGTATGACCACAGACAGTGTAAATTTTCTGCTGTGAATCCCATGGCAGATTATGCTGCAAATAGAGATGAGCGAGTAGTATTCGATCGAGTAGGTATTCGATCGAATACTACGGTATTCGAAACACTCGTACTCGATCGAATACTACTAGCTATTCGAATGGAAAAATTCGATACAGAACCAGCGTTGATTGGTCGATTGGTCGAATGCTATATAGTCGGCCAATCAACGCTGGTTCTTCTCCTACCTCTAGAAGTCTTCTCCGCGCAGTGTCCCCACAGCGTCTTCCGGCTCTGAATTCACTCAGCCAGGCATCGGGCCTAGGCAGAGCCGACTGTGCATGTCCGCGCTACAAGAAAATGGCCGCTTGGACTGTAAGCGGCCATTTTCTTGTAGTGCAGACATGCACAGTCGGCTCTGCCCAGGCCCGGTGCCTGGCTGAGTGAATTCAGAGCCGGAAAACGCCACGGGGACGCTGCACGGAGAAGACTTCTCGGAGAATCCAGCCCGACCCTCACTCATGGACTTGGTAAGTTCTATTTGATCGAATGTTGCCTACCCCTGAAATGAGCATTTTTCCCCCATAGCGTATAATAGGATTCGATATTCGATTCGAGTAGTTGAATATTGAGGGGCTGTTCGAAACGAATATCGAACCTCAAACATTTTACTGTTCGCTCATCTCTAGCTGCAAATCCACATGTATTAAATTACGATTTTTTTTCATGCACTTTTGTCACACATTACAACATATACATTGAAATTCATATTGAACGTCAGCAGAAGAATATTGACATCCTGAAGATTTATAATCCAAAATGTATTAATATTCAGTGTAGATTTGCTCTCATGGATGACAGTTTTGACTATTGTAATATGTTGTGAATTTTCCGAAAATCCGCAAGAGTACAAAAGTATACAAGAGAGTACTGTGCAGTGTAGGAAAGTAGTAACAAGAAGATACATCAAAGAAACAATAAGCAAATGATATTGCACAGTTCTGTAAGTGTGGGTTCACAATACCGTTGTCTAATGTCCGTTGCTCTCATCCATCATATTAAACAACTGATCCAGATGTAGCCCTCTCCATCTGATGCCCATCTGTATTCATCTCCATGTAATAAACATGTTGGAAAGATGTAACTAAAGGCTCACAGGTCCTGGGGCAACAGTGCAGTTTTATAGCATCATGTCCATTCTCCTTTCCTTCTCTATCTGGGCCCAGAGAACCTACTATTTCTTCTCCTTTTGGACAGTTGAAGGCCGTATATCATAAATCTGCTCACCCCAGCTCACTAGAGAGCAGGGGTAATAATTTTATGGCATACAAACTGACAGCCATCAAAGGAAATCAGGAAGGATCAAATAAATGTAACCAGCCTTAGGCTAAGGCCTCACGGGATGATACGCAACGCTAAAGTGCTGCGTGAAAAACCGCAGCGGGAACGCATCATGTTTCTTCCCGCAGCGTTTTGAACAGAAAGTTCACAGAGTTTTCCCCCGCGGACTTTCTGTTACCATTATATCTACGAGAAAGTTGCCGTCGTTTCCACAGATATATTTGACATGCTGCGATTTCCAAAATTGCGCCGGTTTTGGAAATCGCAGAATGTCCGTGCTGCGATTTGGAACGCAAAGTGGGAATGGGATTCGCATGAATCCCATCCCTTTTGCAGATACTGTAAAACGCTGCGATTTTTCCAGCGCCGTTTCCACCGTGGAAAATCACAACGTTTCAAGCCCGTGGGACCCCAGCCTTAGTGTTTTAAGAGTGACTTGTGGGCCCAGTCATAGCTTCGACTACTGGGACTGCGACTATTGTTACGCCAGAGGTTGTCACTAAGTACATTCCTGTATTATTGCTTTACAACATCCAAGGCACAGGGGTGTAGCTACAGGGGGTGCAGCGGTAGTATTTGTTACTAGCGCTGGACAGTAGCCCAAGGGAAAAACCACAACGGAAATGCATCATGGTTTTTCGCCCAGCGATTTTCACAGAAAGCCTGCAGAATTTTCCTCTGCCGACTTTCTGCTTTCATTATACCTATAGGGAAACCTTTGGCGTTTCCGTAGGTATAATGGACATGCTGTGATTTCCAAAAACACAATGGTTTTGGAAATTGCAGCATCTCCACTGTGGGTATTTTTCTGCAATGCGTAGATGGGATTCGCTATCCACTTTACAGGGACTGTATAAGGCTGCCTTCACACAATGTAAGGGCCCTTCACACGGAGGATACGCTGGCTGATTCTGAACGTGTAAACGTTCCGAATCAGCGGCATTTAAAACAGGTCCCATTGCTTTCTATGGGAGCCGTCATACGCGCGCTCCCCATAGAAATGAAAGGGCTGCTTTTCTCCATTCATTTCTATGGGGAGCGCGCGTATGCCGGCTCCCATAGAAAGCAATGGGATATGTTTTAAACACCGCTGATTTGGAACGTTTACATGTTCAGAATCAGCCAGCGTATCCTCCATGTGACGGGGCCCTAACGCTCCGGTCATTTTGTCCAGTTTACACGTGTAAAAATACACGTGTAGAATGTAGTTAGCCATTGAGTTCAATGGCTTACGCACGTGTTTTTGAGCGCGTATTTTTGAGCGCTCAAAAATACACGCTCAAAATTACGCGCGTAAGCCATTGAACTCAATGGCTAGCTACATTTTACACTTGTCTTTTTACACGTGCAAAATGGACAAAATGAGCGGAGCGTTACATCGTGTAAAGGCAGCCTAAAACTCCACCGCTTTTGTTGCGGCATTTCCGATACGTCCAAACTGCAGTGCTTATGCCAGTCTAAAACCCCCATTGCTGTGTATTAAGAAAAAAAAACCTTGCATTTTACAGTATGAGCAAAGTGTGAGGAATTTTATTACTCTCATGCACATATTGCGGAAAAGCCACGTATATTAATTTTAAAGTATTTTTCTTACAGATTTAATAGGGAAAGAAAAAAATGTAGAGAAGAACGCACCAAAAACACAATGGAAAATGCAGAAAAAAATTGCTGTGCGTTTTTTCCCACTATGTTTTTTAGCTACGTTTCACTACATCAGACTTTGGGTAAAAAATATGCAAATCTATTCTCCAGGATGTAATTAGGAGAACAGTGCCTCTGTATGCTGCCCTCTAGGGACAGCCCCCTTAACATCATGCATGACTCAGTTAAAAAGCCTACTGACATCAGACTTTAGCATTATACAGACTAATATCAGATGCCTCTCTATCTTACCCTTAGTTCACATCTGCCTTTGTTAATCCGTTCCGGGAGTCCGCATGGGGACCCCCCGAACGGACTACCGAACACATTGGCAAGCGGTGTGCAGTGAAAGTACACGGACCCCATAGACTATAATGGTGTCCGTTTGCTTTCCGTGCACTGTCCGCACGAGTCATGCGGACATTATAGTTTATGGGTGTCCGTATAGTCTATGGGGTCTGTGTGCTTTCACTGCACACCGCTTGGCAATACTTTTGGTATTCCATTGGGGGGGAGGGGTCCCCATGCGGACTCCCCCGAACGGATTACCAACGCAGATGTGAACAAGGCCTTAAAGAGAAATAACTTGAGGATCCATTTATACGGTCAGGTCTTACAGTCTTTGAAGCCAAAACCAGGAGTGGATTGAAAAAAGAGACGTCACATTTCTCCCCTAAACTTTCTCTCCTAATTTTTGCATCAGAACTACATGCAAAAACCTGAGTGTGTAAATTCAACCTTACATAGTCCAAACACCATCTGTACAAAAGTGCATGTAGAAGACAGAGACTCTTTTAGCAGCTAGGTATTGTATTATGTCTGAAATTTGGATCTGTCCTGTTATCTAAATTCCATTTTCCTGCTACAAATTCTTTACCACCCTAATCCGGAAAATCTGTCTCTGTTTTATCTTCAGTGAAGCAAAAGCTTTAAGGCCCAACATAATACTGAGAAACGTAAAAAGGAAAAAATAGTGTGTGTAAAACAATAAAAAACAAGAATGTTAGGCAGGGTTCACATCTGTGTTGGTGTCTCAGTTTTTGGGATCCGCCGATAGATAATGGAAACTGATTAGAACGGGTCGATTAAAAATTCATTGATTTCAATGGGCTTTAAAACCATCTGCAGGTTGTGTTTGGAGCATTTCCGCCATGTATCGCCTCTTTTGAATGGAGACAAAAGTTGAACTTGCTGCACTTTTGCTCCATCCACCCATTGATTTCATTGGATTCCGTGTGGAAAACTGAACCCATTGAAATCAATGGGAGGCGCTTTTTTCAGCGCTGATTCTGATGCGAAGTCCGCGCCAGAATCAGCACTAACTTCCTCCGTGTGAATGCCCGCTAAGACTAATCCACATGTACACCTAGAGCAGAAACCTAAGTCTCAGATTTGGCTTTCTGCCACTGGTTCCCCAGAGGTGTTTTTGGAGCAGAATTTTGAGGCAAGACACTAGTAATCAGACTCAGCATTGGCTAATTGATGTAAATGTAGCACCCGCTACTGGGCTATGGGGTGCCCCAAAGGTCCCTTCACCAAATAACATATACCTCTATTCTAAATGGCACAAGGCACGAATGGGGCCCCTTTACAGATTTTACACTGGGGCCCAGGAACTTCAAGTTATCTATCTATCTATCTATCTATCTATCTATCTATCTATCTATCTATCTCCTATCTATCTATCTATCTATCTATCTATCTATCTATCTATCTATCTATCTATCTCTATCATATCTAAATATCTGTCTATCCATCTGTCTTATATCTAAATATCTGTATATCAAGCTCTCTATGTTTTGTCTAAATCTCTATCTATACCACCTGTATATATGTCATGTATATACCACAATAAAGGGATATAGATTTATGTGGGATTATTTGGCAGAATACATATACATTGTAGTTACAAATCTTCTTACTGTTATAGGATATTATATTACTCAGCCTGCAGCCATCTACACCTTGTGTGTGTATACTGATCCCTGAAATCTTTTCCCCTGTAAAGTTTCTCCAGACTGACCTCTGAGCCATACAATATGAATGGATGACACACCAAACGCTGACTCTGCTAGACTCTGCTAATCTCTATGTAAGGAAATGGATCACTACTCTCACAGGCAGTATAACTTGTTCCTCTAGCGCCACCTTGAGTTTTAATTTGCCAGCATTAGAAAAGGCTAGTCATGTTCTGTGTATTGTATGTTGCACACTGTTATTGTATGTGTATATCTTGGGGTCCCTAACTACTGATGAATTTTTAAGTATTAAAAAAGGCCACTTTCGATGGCCTTACCCTGGCTTACTACAAGAAACTCGGCCCTGAACTCCAACCCCGACTAATGAAAGCCTTCAACTCCCTCACCAATGGCTCGGTCCTCTGTCGATACTCCTTGCGAACACACATCACGGTCATCCCCAAGCCGGGGAAAGACCCACTCATCTGCCCTAGTTACCGCCCCATATCGCTAATTAATGTAGATCTCAAAATCCTGGCCAAGATCCTGGCGACCCACCTATCCCCCGTACTTGGAGACATTATCCACCCAGACCAGGCTGGTTTCCTGCCTGGCCGTGAGGATCGAGACAACACCACCAAAGCCGTCAATCTGATGTATGGGGCTAAGCTCTCAAACATGCTTCTCTCTACAGATGCCGAGAAAGCCTTTGACAGGATTAATTGGCAATTCATGGAAGAAACCCTACTACATATTGGACTCCAGGAATACATGATGAACTGGATTATGGCCCTATCTATACTCACACCCCACAGCGATGGTCAGGGTGAACGGGCTGCTATCCCAGCCCTTCCCGATTCAAAACGGTACCAGACAAGGATGCCCATGCTCTCATCTTTGTCCTGACTCTTGAACCCTTCATTCGCTACATCCGAGCTAACCCAAACATCTTAGGTGTGGCCCACTCTGCCCACCTATATAAGGTAGCGCCATATGCGGACGACTTGCTGTTCTTTCTCTCCTCCCCCCATGTTTCCCTTCCGGCCCTAATGTCAGCCTTCCGGGAATACTCGGTGCTCTCGCACTTTAAGATTAATTTCTCGAAATCGGAGGCCCTTAACGTGACTCTCTCCTCTTCCCAGGCCACGTCCCTGAGTCAGTCCTTTCCTTTCCACTGGACACCCTCTCCCCTTAAGTCACTCCAGACCCAAAGACCTCTTTCGCTGCAACTTTCCCCCATTACTGACCTCTATCAGAGCCGACTGCAACCGATGGTCCACTGGCGCCTTTACTTGGTTTGGGAGGTACACCATCTTCAAGATGAACATTTTGCCTCGTCTCCTCTACCTCATGCAGACGCTTCCCATCCACATCCCCATGCCCTTTCTCAGGTCTCTCACCTCCACCCAACTACAGTTTATCTGGTCAGATAGGCCTGCTCGAGTGGGTAAAGCCCTTCTCTTCTGCCGTGAAATTTACTCGATCGCCGATCAGAATCCGATCTTTTCCGATCCCGATCGCTCAACCCTATGGAGGGGAACTTTATACTGTGGGGCAGCATGAGGGGGACATTAAACTGGAGGGGCACTTTATATAGTGGTGGAAACTCGCAGTTGCATCCACATTATACTATGGAGGCAACTGGAAGGGGACATTATACTATGGGACAACTGGAGGAGGACATTGTACTGGAGGGTGACTTTATACTATGAGGACAGATGGAGGGGGACAATAAACTGTGGATGCACCAGTAGAGGGACTTTATGCTTTGAGGGTAACTCGTGGAGGACATTATAATATAGGGGTATATCATTTCAGGGTGACTATAGGGGCATTATACTGTGTGGGGGCACAACACAAAGAGAAATGGGAAATAGGATGGGAAAGAGTCAAAATGGAAGTGGGTGAGGCTAAATTTGTAGAAGTGCACACAGTACAACACTTATTCTGTCCCTCTTTCAGTCCTTTAACAGTTGGGAGGTATAGAGATAAGCGTCCACAACCAAACAACCCTTTTAATAAAGAGTACAAGTATTTGTTACAATAGACATATTAGGAGAGACGACGGCTCCTCTTCAGCTTTGTAAATGAAAAACAGATGTATGTAAGCAAATTATTAGCTAACATACTAAGTGACTTTACATAGCAAATTTATTATTGTAAGGAGCCATTTTCTTCACATCAAGATATACAGTTTTAGCAATCGTATATTAGATGTACTTACATATGTTTTCTACTTCCATCCATCTGTGACCATTCATTACCGGCCAAATTCCATCTCTGGCAATTCTGGATTCACCCAAAATCTGTGCAGTCAGAATAAAGAAAAAAAAACACACCTGTTTGTAATGCAAAAATTGAAAGCTGCTCTGGGTCCTAAGACACAGCAAAAAAAAAAAAACGCTCACTGTCGGGTGTTTTATTATAGCAGTGGTTTGCTTAGAGACACCTGGGGAGAATTTCTTGCACCAGTATTACTAAAAGCCCCAAGTGTTGTGACAAGGCTCCGGCATAAAGTAGGCTTATGCCTGTGTGCCAGAATGGAAATCTATGCCAGTCAGGAACTGATGTACATTTCCAGTATAAGTCAAGCCACTTTTGCAAAAAGTGGTGAATGAGGTGCAGAATGAGGAATGTCACTTATGTTTGGTGCAAATAAAGGTAATGTGCCAAAGGTGCTCCACATTTATACCCATTTGTGATGATCAGAGCCCAGTTATGAGCCCTATGCATGTATTTCTCTTTTGTGTATTACCCCTTGTTTAAATTAACTCTTTTGCCTTCCGGAATGTGATATTTCTGGTCTGTAATCAAAGCCCTTTGTTGTCCTGCCCTAGTTCCATTGGCATACCCATGCTAATCTCGTTATCACAGATAATATTTCCCTAGGAGGACATGCTACAGTCACACTGCTAAATTCCTCAGGGGTATAAGATGGAGGCACACAGTTCCAGTCCAAACTCAGTAGTGTTCGGAGCAGGAAAAGGTCCAGACACTGAACTCATTACCCAAAGAGGATTGGAGTATCATCCTTGCTGTCTACACGATGGAGATCTCGCCATGAACCCCATCATACCACCTGCCTGACAATATGGTCATCTGGCGAGGAATTATGACTCCAAAGATAGAGAAAAATCGGCAGCTCTCAGAAATCTTAAAATATAACTTTTAATTCATATTGAGTTTAAAAATACAAACATAGCAGAAGTGCAGAACAAAAAAGCGTGAAAAATATGAAGAAAACTTTAAAAACCTCCAACGTGTTTCGAAACTACATGTTCCTTAGTCATAGCATAGTACTTTTTGACTGATTTTCTTCTTATAAAGGTTAGAACGGAGCCATTATACACATGATTGTAATTGACTAATCAATACGTGCAATCCTACCCCATACAGCTAAACAACAACTTTACCTATGTAAAAAAAAAACTGTTTATTTGTTTTCTCATGATTTTCTTATTTATGTTGTAATAAAGTTTTTTTGAAAAAATATAATTTTGTGTCATAGATTTCTTTATATAGATTTATATGTCATAGAGGAATTATGACTGTTCATAGTTATTTGGTTTCAAGATGGGGGAAGAAACTCTCTCTCATCTTGGAAAGATGTGAGGCAGGTCGTGCTATGGACTTAAACCAGTGACCTGAGTCCTAAGAGTTCTTATCCTGGAAGGCATGTGAGCAGACTGAGTCTCCATTACTGACTTAAGCATACACCCTGAGGCTGAGGCCCCATTGAGACTCATTTTGATATTGTTTCTTTTCTATCTTTTAATTTTTTTTTCCTCTCTTTGGCACGTGGGAGGAAATCCACATAAACATGGGGAGAACATACAAACTCCTTGCAGATGTTGTCAATGGCAGGATTTGAACCCAGGGATCCAGTGCTGCAATGCTAACCACTGAGCCACCATGTTGCTTCCATTTTATTTTATGTATTGTATTGTGCTTTTATCTGTATCTGCTTGTCATTCATTGATATGTATTCCTGTATATGTTAGTGGCTAGTAACAACCCACTTGGATTAATAAATATATACAATTTATAAAGCTCATTTCATATTATCCTATAAACTCAGACACACAGGGCATGAGTAGAAAGTAAGAAGTGTGATCGCAGGGGTGCCAAGCGACTTGGTAAGGCGATATCCTTCACATTCATCTATGCCGGAAAGCTGGCTTAGTTGGGTTGATAAATTCCCCCCCGACTGTATTCAGTATGTGTAACATTTCATAGGGCCATAATTAGAGGTGAGTGAACCCATTAGTTCCGAATAGAGTTGAGCGAGTACTGTTCGGATCAGCAATCTGAACAGCACGCACGCATTGAAATGAATGGAAGCACCTGGTGCTTCCGGTTTGACGGCGGCCGGCCGCTTAACCCGCCGCGTGCCGGCTGCGTGCATTGATTTCAATGCGTGCGTGCTGTTCGAATCGGCTGATCCGAACAGTACTCGCTCATCTCTAGTTCTGAACCCAAATATATCAAATTAGTCCGTTTTTTATAAAATCAAACAGCTGGTGATTCATCTCAGAGTACCTAAGATGGCATGCATTGTAGTCAATTATTAAACTCTGCGGTCTTCTTGGAGGCATCATGAGGATGGGAGTACCTATATGATCACTGAGGCCCAATCCCAAGCCTCAGTGTTACCCCATGTGCATGATGTCACCAAGCAGAATTTTTTTTTATTTTTGATAACTCCCTTGAACTTACACCTAGTATACTCTGGGGTCTAAAGAAACCTCACCATATAATAATTTCACTTCGATTTCTACCTGAACTTGTTCAATCCGAAACGAATCAAGGACCCGAGCATCCCGAACCTGAAACTAAACAAATTTTGGGAGGATCACCCGTTTCTAGCTATAATATAGCAACTTGTTAGTGTCCATATTATGGGCACATGTGCTGTGATGCTACTCACCCAAGCTTAGATCAGCCTAGGGTTCTGCTGTGTACTGGACTTATATCTCAGGATGAGAAATATGACCATCTTTTACTAGGTGTGTTTCATTGAATATTCCCTTCATATTGTCCCAAAAATATACATTGTGCTCATAATGGATAAAAAAGCAATGGGGAACACGACAACCAGAGAACAGAGGGGATCCATAAATTTACTTCTGTGATAGTTAGAAGATGGATTACATTTAACTATATCCATGTTTTCCATATAGAGTTGCACATTGCTACCTCCTGGGTGGGCTTTTTTTAAAGGTCCCCTTGATGTGTTTTAGAGATGTTAAAAAAACAGGGAGGGAACCATGAAAATTCAAGACATACAGAATTTTACATTTGGGTTTAAAGGAAAACACATTACAGTGTTGTTTGCTATTCTCATGGGAAAGCAGCATTGTTCTTTCACTACATGTGGTGAGACATACACCAAAAAATGGATGTGCTATCTACGTGTGAGACTTGAGACACATAACTCCTGCAGATCTCTCCTGCACTGCTCATCAAAGGCAGGCGGTAAATGTTTCAAGAAGTAGCAGATGAATGCAACCTTATACTACACTGTCAGACAGATAAGAGTGATATGCTAATGAATGTTATACTACACTGTGAAGAGATAGATTTAATAGTCTGCTGTTATATAAGGGTGCATTTTATTTCATGCATAGTTTATATTTGCAGTGAGTTTCTGGATCCAAGTCACAGAGTGTACAATAAGATACTTTTAGGATAACCAGTACTAGATATTCAGATTTAAATGGTAAATACGGTGCCATGTGTTCAACACCCCCAACTCCAGCCCCACAATGGTTTTCACCAGAGCCCCTGATGGTGGGGATGGACTTGACTGCACTGCTGGGCAGAGTGGTACGGATCGGGAAACGCCAAACACACAGCGCACCACAAATCTCAGTAAACCAGACGCTGAGATATCTTACCTGCAGACGTTTTCAGGTAGCAAAAGGCTGTGGCGGGTGGTCAGAAGATACACTGTTTACCAATAAGTATTTGGACCCCTGTGGTAGAATAGCAAAACAACATTTATTCCTATCCAATAGTTGGTAGACCCCAGCAGATGCTTCCTTACGGATGGTATTGAGCGACACAATACTCCGGGATGCCTGGTGATACTCCTGGTGTATGTGAGCCATTGGTTGGGTGCGGTTTCTCTGACCAGCACTCATCGGTCTCTATCTCCCAGTTTCAGGGGTCTGCCGACTCGGGGCACATTCCGACAATCACCGTTCACCTTCCACCTGCCTCTTGCATGCGACTAATGCCAATGCTGTTTCCTATTTAATGGCAGAAGGTGTGACGTACATCACGACCGCAGATATCTTTATTTGCATGGGTGTCCAAATACTTATTGGTAGACAGTGCAGCAGTAGAGAGTAAAGCATAGTCATATGGTCCAGGGTTGTCACCAAGAGGGAAACGCAGTACAGAGGATAATCTAATGGGAACGTCAGGCAGGCTGGGTCAGTAACAGGAATGGTCAATCAGTACAAAATGGTAATTCAGGAAGTGGAGGTCTAGAGGCAAGCTGGGGTTATAAACAGGAGCAGGCACAGTACAAAATCAGGATGCAAAGGCAAGGTCAGAGGTCAAAGCAAAGGGGTCAGAAACTCAGGTAATCAGACACAGGAAAACGCTTACTATCAGGACACAGGATCAACTGCGACGGGCTGGTGGAAGAGCCCACATTACATAGGTTCCAGCCCGCTGCTAGGCCGCAAACTGGAAGTCCTCCGTCCAGCTCAGGTGGAGGCCAGCAACTCTGGCACAACGTGAGGGACCCGCGAGCACAGCAGGAGGAGGGCTGGCAGTCTCTGCACAGCGCTGTGGAGGCTCCAGCCCTGCTCCTGACAGATACTACATGGTGGCATGCCATTATGGTGCTGTGCTGCCACTGCGCAATGGCGAGGAAGAGGGGAAGCTTATCCCATGTTGACTAGGAGAAGAGACTCTGTCACATTAAAATCTCAATGTGATCTATACAATATCAGATTATAATATGGCCTTTATGGGTTGCTGCCAACTAGCCATCCCATAAGCAATATGGCAGCATCACATGTGGATAATTTTTGCCTACTCCTGGCATAGCGAGGGAACCTACTGCTCTCTCACAGTGAAGTCCCCCCCTCTTTCATCCCTTGGCCATTAAAATAAATCACCTTCGGTTACACTCCCCTCATCCCTGGGTTTGGGAGCATCCAAGGTGCATTTTGTATGCATTGCTTGCACAATGTATAAACCCAACCTAACCCTGGGAACTTATTGAGATTGAGCATTCCTATGAATGATCATTCACTTCATAATCAGCCAATTTAAAAGGCCCTGATGGGGGCGCCACAATCTTCATACAGCCCAGGGCCCATGGTAGTCTTAATCCACCCCTGGATCTATAGATCACATTGAGATTTTAATGTGACAGAGTCTCTTCTCCTAGTCAACATGGGATTGTTTATTAAAAGAAATCTCACTTCTTTGTGGTCTTAGGAGTCCACTAGGCGGTTATACGCAGTGACTGACAGTTATCTCTGTAATATTCATACATCAATGGATGTCTTTCACTGAGTAGGTCCGCCCCCTGGACTCCTAAACTAGAAAGAGATTAGTTCAAATGATAACTTCTGCCCAATCTCTTCCTAAATAAAACCATATATCAATCAAACTTTATTAGTATAGAATATACAGCCAATCCCCAATCAAAAAGTGAGTGAATAGTGCTGGGTTAATAAGTAAGGGGCCTTGAGATGGTGCTATTTGTAGATTGTCCCAGGTAAGAAGGTGTAATGATTGCTATCACAACCTATAAAGAATATTCCAGCATTTTTTGTTTTTAACTTTAAAATTTAAAAGAAAAATCAATTTTGTTATCTTTATGGGTATTTCTTCCAGAAAATAATTGTAATTAGGGCCCCTTCACACGGAGGATACGCCGGCTGATTTTGAACGTGTAAATGTTCCTAATCAGCAGCGTTTAAAACAGGTCCCATTACTTTCTATGGGAGCCGACATACGTGCACTCCCCATAGAAATGAATGGCAAAAAGCAGCCCATTCATTTCTATGGGGAGCGCACGTATGCCGGCTCCCATAGAAAGCAATGGGACCTGTTTTAAACGCTGCTGATTCGGAACATTTACACGTTCAAAATCAGCCGGCGTATCCTCCGTGTGAAGGGGCCCCCACACAGGTTTTGTTATACACAAGTTTATTCCCATTGTGTGTATTGGGACAACACAAAAAAACAGAAAAAATATAATATATAACGGACATAAAGTCACACAAAATTTCAAAAATGGGCCAGACAAAATTGTTGGCAAATAATTTTGTTTCAAGCATGTGATGCATGTTCAAAACTCACCCATGGCAAGTAACAGGTGTGGGCAATATAAAAATCACACCTGAAGCCAGATAAATGGAAGAGAAGTTGACTCAATCTTTGCATTATGTGTATGCGTGCCACACTAAGCATGGAGAACAGAAAGAGGAGAAGAAAACTGTCTGAGTACTTGAGAACCAAAATTGTGGAAAAACCATCAATAATCTCAAGGTTACAAGTCCATCTTTAGAATATTGATGTTCCTTTAATGTAATGTAGAACTTTACAACACATGGCGCTGTAGCTAATCACCCCGGACGTGGATGGAAGAGAAAATTGCTGAAAGGTTGCAACGTAGGATAGTCTGGATGGTGGATAAACAGCCCCAATCAAGTTCCAAAGAAATTCCAGCTGTCCTACAAGCTCGGGGTACATCAGTGTCTGCACAAACTATCTGTGGATATTTGAATGAAATAAAACACTATGGCTAGAGACACAGGAGGACCCCACTGCTGACACAGAGACATAAAAAAGCTAGACTGCAGTTTGCTAAAAAGTACATGACTAAGCCAAAATCCTTCTAGTAAAACATCTTGTGGGCAGATGAGACCAAGATAGAGCTTTTTAGTAAAGCACATCATTGCCCAGAACGTGGATGGAAGAGAAAAATTGCTGAAAGGTTGCAACGTAGGATAGTCTGGATGGTGGATAAACAGCCCCAATCAAATTCCAAAGAAATTCCATCTGTTTACCAAAAACGGAATGAGGCCTATAAAGAAAATAACACAGTACCAACAATCACATATGGTGGAGGGTCAAAGATGTTTTGGGGTCGTTTTGTTGCCTTTGACACTGGGCGCCTTGACTGTGTGCAAGGCATCATGAAATCTGAAGATTACCAAAAGATTTTGAGTCTCAATGTAGGACCCAGGATCAAAAAGAGTTTGCATCCTAGGTCATGGGTCTTTCAGCAGGTCAATGACCCTAAACATATTTCAAAAAGCTCCCAGAAATGGTTGGAAACAAAGTGCTGGAGAGTTCTAAAGTGGCTATAAATGAATACTTGTAGGGAAATCTTAAAATTTATATATATATATATATATATATATATATACTGTGTATATATATATATATATATATATATATATATATATACATTATATAAAGTATATATTATATAAAGTATATATATTATATATTGTATAAAGTATATAATATATATTATATAAGAGACTTATGGCAATTTGCAAAAGTAGATTGGTCGAAAATTTCAGTTGAGAGTTGTAAGAAGCTTGTTGATGGTTATAGGAAGTGATTAATTTCAGTTATTTTTTGTCCAAAAGGTGTGCAAATAGGGGTAAGAAATTTCATACTTGCCTCTTTTTCATATAAAGTACTGATGCGGCAATGGGTCGTGCAATGGGTTGCGCATAAGTTTTAATGTTATTCCAGCCATGCTGTCTCCTGCACTATGGTATGGCTTGTGGTACCACAGTGCAAGTGACAGGGTAGCTGGGAGGACAAAAGAAGAGGAGTACATCCGGGGCCACATCAGCACTTTGCAGAAAGAAGAGTTAAGTATGAAATTAAGTATGCCATTTGAAGTAGGGTGGGGGGAAACTATTACCTGTGGAGGTCACCAACCTTATGGTTGCCTTCAACAGAATATTAATAAAACTACACCTAACTGGCACAGTTACATTACATAGTTACATAGTAGATGAGGTTGGATGAAGACATCAGTCCATCAAGTCCAACCTATAACCCTACAATCCCCTACAGTGTTGATCCAGGAGAAGGCAAAAAATCCCATGAGGCTTATGCCAATTGCCCCATTTCAGGGGGAAAAATTCCTTCCCGACTCCAATCTGGCAGTCAGTATAAACCCTGGATCAACGTGTCCTTAAAATCTAGAACCCATAACCTGTTATATTGTTCTCTACAAGAATGGCATCCAGGTCCTCTTTACACAGATGCAGAATTATTAATGTTCCAGTAAAGACAACCATTAGGCTGATGTGGCCCCTGGCGAAAAATAGTTTGACACCACTGCTGTGAGTGTACTAAAAGTACATGGATTAAACTTTCCTTTCCCCCAATCCTTCCTTGAGTATGCCCATAGGTAGTTGCCCACTTTTGTTAGCCTAACTATAAATCCTCCTTGGTTTGCATAATGCTTTGTATTTGCTCAGTTATGGTCAATATACTGAGGGGAACAGAAGTAAAATTATGTCTAGAGGTGTAAAACAAAAAAATATGAAAAAAAAATGACGAGAACCTTTATGGGAAATTTTACTCAGACCATGAAAACCACCTCAAGCATTCTGTAAAATAGATGTTTCCACTAACCCTGTAAAACCAGGTGCATCAGGAATCTGAGTGAGACATTCCAAGATAAAGATTTACAATAGGGAAAAAGACAATACTGTCAAGGGGAAAGTTTGACGTATTGGAATTTTTTACAAAATACATTGGAGCACAAATAGTTTAGGTCAGTGATTTTCAACCTTTTATGAGCCGCGGCACACTTTTTACACTTAAAAAATCCCGGGGCACACCACCAACCAAAATGGCACATAATGACACTAAAACAGTACATATTATACATATAGTTAATTCTAAATGGTTGATTCTTTGGTTGAAATAAACTGCAGCAAAATCTGCAACAAAAACGCTGCGTTTATGCAACGTGGGGCCTCAGCCTTAGGCCTCCTGCATACAAGTGGCACGCATGTGGTTTTCACTGATATAAACATTAAAAATTAATTGACAGGGCCACAAATGCAGACAGATATAGGGTATATAGAGGACAGATATAGGGTACGTATGGGACAGATATAGGACCTGCTCTATAATTTTCAGCTCTTCAATTTGGCCCAGATACACAGCCACAAAAAGAATGGCTGTATACAGTATATGGGTCCTTAGAAATGTATAGGTCTGTACTTTTATCCACAGTTGTGTATAAAAAGTCTGGTCATGTATATTACAGGTTACAACTCAATGTGCCTCATATTAATAGCAGTGAACCCCATCATGTCCCTCACATTAACCCCCTGTGTGCTTTACATAAGGGATACTGATATGTGAGACATATGGAGATAATAATTAAGTAAATATCTTCATTATATAGTACCCCATATGTCACACATGTTATTAACTCTTATGTGAGCCACACAGGGGTTAATATGAGGGACATGATGGGGTTAATTGCTATTAATGTGAGGCACATGGAGTTACTAAAACTAAAGTAATAACCCCAAATGCCTGATATTAATGAGAATAGTTACTAACCTGGTGTTTTTTTCTACTTTCACTTTGTTCAGCTTCCTCTCCTCCTCAGGACTGCAGACGGCAGGAGCTCCTCCTCACGTGTAGCAGCAGGTCCAGGGAGCCCTTATCCTGTGCAGTGAGAGGCTCACCTCTGATTGGTGGGCAGGGAGAGAAGGGGGCGTGTCCTACACCTCAGCTCTAGCAGAGCAGTGAAGGGACGCTCCGTCTACATTTACACGGGGACTGGCTGCTGTGCCAGCAAAATAGGTCTCCCGTGCCAATCTTGGCGTTTGGGGAACTTTCCCCGTGGCACACCCGACCATGTGTCGCGGCACACTAGTTGAAAATCACTGGTTTAGGTAACCGTTCTACATACCATGCAATATGTCTCATGGATTCTTATTATGTTACTTTACCATAGTCTTCAGAGAGGTGTTCAGAACATATAATATCATATATTAAATCAATTAATATGTCCTTGTCAATGACATATGTCATGAAACACGAGTATAAGAGCCATATAAACGTATAAATAAGCTAAGTGCCTCCATGTATATGGGATCATTCTTTGTAAGAAGTGCTATCAAGAAATGCTTTTTTAATCACCCCACCCCCCTTCCCCAAGGCCCTATGTTTTTGCATGTATGCATATCAAGTAGATCCATGGCTTGAACCAATTGGTTCTTATTTGAACCGAAATGTTTGCCTATGGATCAAAGATTAAATTTTTGCATCTGATACTGGAATTTTGCACGTTTTTTTTATTGATTTACAAATGTATTTTTGGCTCGTACCTAGGGGTTTGGACCTATTGGGGTTTTTTGTCACCAATGCTGCTATGGACATCTTGAACTTGTTAGTGGGTCAGTCTAAGGACCAGAGCATCCACTTGAAGCCAACCGCATGCCATTAGGGTCTATTTCTTATAAGAAAATTTGCCATCTTTGCAATGAGGATGGACTGCTGGTGGACCGAGGAACCTCAATGCCACAATGCTATAATGTTCAGCCCCTTGTTCCACTTCAGCCCATTTTCCAGGCTGCTATGTTTTCCACACAAGTTACTTGTCCAGATGACCTCTGGCCTCAAGTTTCCATCCACATCTTTCAACACAATGAATATTAAGCCCTCTACAAGTATTATCATTGGCTGTGTTCAACCTATGCATGCTTGTGTATATTATTCAAACTTAAGGTTTGCTTAAAAACCTTACACATACCCCCCATGTGATCAGATATTAGTTCGACCAAGGATTTTGTAGAATCTTTGTAACGCTAGGTTCACACCTGCGTTCTACTCTCCGTTCTGTGCTTTCCGTCTTCTGCATGCCAGAAGACGGAAAGCACAGACCGGGTCCGGCCGTGAGCGGCGGTGAGCGTTTTATGCTCTCCGCCGCGAAACCGGATTTTTTAATCCGGACACAGAGTACTGCATGTCCGACTCTGTGTCCGGATTAAAAAACCCGGTTTCGCGGCGGAGAGCGCAAAACGCTCACCGCCACTCACGGCCGGACATCTTTCTCACCCATTCAAATGAATGGGTGAGGAGAAAGACTCCTGCAGGTTTCTGTCTCCTGCTCTGTTTTATGCAGGAAATGGAAACCTGCAGAACGGAGAGGACAACACAGATGTGAACGAGCCCTAAGCAACATCACTTGGTCCTGGATTTAAAACTAACCAAGAGCAACATGGCAGAGTTTGTATTTAAGTTTCTCTGGGTACTCCAATTTCCTACCACAAACCCTACGTATTGGTAGGTTAATCTAGAATTCAGATTGTGAGCCCAGTTAGTACTGTAGAGTGGGAAGAAGACAACCGTGGCATTAATGGGAGTTGGAGGACTGGGCCATAGAAGTCCTAAATAGGCTATAATGATAGGCAGGACCTCCCCTATGAGAGGTACACCGGTCACTGACATTGCCGGGGTTCCGTGGCCACGTGTGTGGTAATGTGGCCAGCACGTGGCATGTTAAGACAGGTACTGATGTGAGTGATAACAGTGCGGCGGAATATGTGTGAATAAATTCATTAAATAAATCTGTCTTGGCAATTAGTTGACAATGTGCTACAGAGCAGAAATATCAGGTGTTTAGCCTGTGCGACTGCATAGGAACAGTGCAAGCTAAAATATAAGGGCTAGTTCACACGTGAGTATAAGGGGAGGTTTTTGACAGCGGATTTCGCGTCCAAAACCTCCCCTTATAATGGTGGTCTATGGAGACCGCCGGGCTTCTGTTCTCCGCTAGCGGCGAGCTGCTGCTAGCGGAGAAAAGAAAGGACATGTCCTTTCTTCAGGCGGAAGCCGCGCAGGCTCAGCCGCGCGGCTTCCGCCCCCTGCTGCTCCCTCCTATGTCGGCTCATTCATTTGAGCCGACAGCAGAGGGTTAAGCCGCGACAGCGATGGTCGCGGCGGGCGGGTTTTGACAAGAGAGAGACGCGGCTCGCCGCGTCTCTCACTGTGTCAAAACCCGCGCGGGCAGTTCACGTGTGAACTAGCCCTAATAGTAACCCCATTTCCTGAAGAAGATTTGCAGTGAACAGACAACTTTCTAGGTCTGCCCCCCTACCTGACTATCTATCACTCTCTGCCTTTATGCGTGCTGCACTTACTACTTCTTTGATTTTTTGGTTTCCCCTGCTTTATTTGTCTTTTTCCCCAGCGTCACACAAACAAAGAGAAACAGCATCATTTTTGTTAGCTGGATGTATCCTCCCTTATATATGCTCCAAAATAAGTTGAGGCCACAAGTATACAGTCAGGACAGGCAGGACTGTTATCTCCTTCATTGTAACTGTCTGACGAGAGCCTGTCTATTCGTCAGCAGTAACTGTGTAGATCAGTGGCATAACTAGCGGGGTAGCAGGGGTAGTGGCTGCCACAGGGTCCGGGACATTAGGGGCCCGGCGACAGCCGCTACCCCTGCGTTTTTTGTTTTTTTTCTTAATAGGCCGTTACCGGCTGGAGTTACTCCAGACAGTAACAGGCCCTATTTACTTACCGATAATGACAATGGCCGGGATCAGTAAGTGATGCTTTGGGCCCCACAAACATCATTATTATACTCGGGGGTCTTTTCAGATAATGATCGGAGGTCCAGGGGAGGTAAGGTAACATTAAAAAAAATGTGTTACTTACCTTTCCACGATCCGGGCAGGTTTGGGCCTACTTCTGGATGCCCTGCCAGAGCTTGATAAAGTGCAAACAGCACAAAACAGCTGTCACTCTTCCTCACTAGGTGTGCATCTTCCCGTGTATAATTTTTACTTGGATACTTTAAATAAAATTTGGACTTTTATTGCAGAACTTCCGTTGTGAGTGCCTAGTTTTTCTATTTTTGGAACATTGTTTTTTATGTTTGTATTCCCCCAGGTCTCCGATTATTATACTCTGGGGTCTGAAAAGACCTCAGAGTATAATAATTGTTCATGGGTGTCCACAGTGGGACATAATACTGTGTGCAGGGGCCACTAAGGGGCATAATACTGTGTGCAGGGGCCACCATGGGGCATAATACTGTGTGCAGGAGCCACTATGGGGCATAATACTGTGTGCAGGGGTCACTATGGGTTATAATACTGTGTGCAAGGGCCACCATGGGGCATAATACTATGTACAGGGGCCACTATGGGACATAATACTGTGTACAGGGGCCACTATGGGTTATAATACGGTGTACAGGGGGCACTAAGGGGAATAACAGAGAGTGCAAGAATGTGTGTGTGTGTGGGGGGTCAGTTGGGGTCTTTGGCGGGTGTCGGTCAGGTGGGGGGGCCCATGTCAAAAGTTCGCCATGGGGCCCCGCCGTTCCTAGTTACACCACTGGTGTAGACAGATAAAAGACTGACACATGGAATCCCACGTGGAAAACATAGTTTAGTTTTGTGTGGAATTGGGTACATTTTTGGGTACGTTTGAAAGCTATAAGGTGCTCAATGGCTAGCATGGAGTTTGTATAGTGGTCTTGCATTGAGGTCCACGGCTCTAGGTGTGCACTTTTTTAGGCTGGGAACCAAACCACTGGAAACCAAAAGCTGTCCCCACTTTTGTTTAGTTGATACATGTTATAACAGTGGTATGCAGGTCACCACTTGCCCCCAGGGTACTCCTATCTGCAATGAGCACCTCCATCAGCACTTATTGCTCTTCTAAAATAAAGATGGTACCCGTGGCCATGTGTAGGCATCCATCCTGGGTAGTGCAGCATGTGATATAGATATCACCGGGTGTGGGCGAACTATGGTGGCCATTATGTTACATGTGGGGGCCACACACACACTAAGGGATCAGAAGGGTTTTTGCTTCTAATTAGATAAAATATATATATATATATATATATATATATATATGTATATAGCAATAATGAGAGTGTTTTGCTGACACAAGCTATTCTAGATATATGACTTTGCTTCAAGGAAATTAACACTTAAATACATCTGTTTTAAGCTTTTATGTTCTAAAAATGCAGAAATGCTGATATCCAAAGCTCTCACTCCGTGGTGGCAAATAAATTCACTGAAATGTGTACTAATAAAACTATTACATAGTGTCAGCACTTTATATCAATAAAATACCATACTGTGGTTTCCTGTCTATTCTACATGGCCATACAAATCATCACAATAATCCCAAGTAGCAAGTAAATGAACCTGACATTGATATACACATTATCGGATGACAGCAATGAGTTAATAATACATTAGATTTACTTGCTGTTAAAGAGAATATGGTTGGGCTTTCACAGGGCAAAATGAGGCTTGGGTGCAACTGAAAACACCCAATGCGGAGGTTGGCACGGTCTTCATATGAGGTCCTGTATATGCACTTTATTAATGACCGCCGCCATTGAAGAAGTTCCAACAGTCAAGGTAGATACATCAAAGATCACGTAAAAATCGTATCAATCTCCACATTGGAACACTTTACAGTCGTATCCTGGGTACACTTTTTTAACAGTATGAATGTCCTGTGAAGTCTCCGCCATTTTGATGGTACACATTCTGGGACTTGTTTAGGGTACAACAGCGTCTGGACAGGTTCCCTTTACTAATAGCCCATTTATTAATAGAGCAAAATAGAATATACGCCATATATATTCCATATTATTTGTAAAATCATTCTAGTCATTACAAAAAAACTGCTGTGAGGTCTAAAAACAAAAAAGTCGACAAATAGTAAAATCATCTACCATTCAGGCAGTAGTTTAATAAGTCAGGTGAGAGCTAATAAGATGAATACGCCTGTGGACAAGTAGCTGTATACATGTGTCTGTATCTATGATACCGTATTACCCCTAGGTAATGTATGTATGTATAGTTGATCCAATGGGACTCCTACTACACCTACAATACCTTAAGTAATAAAACCATACACTGTCTACCAATAAGTATTTGGACACCCATGCAAATGAAGACATCTGCGGTCATGATGCACGTCACGCCTTCCGCCATTAAATAGGAAACAGCATTGGCATTAGTCGTATGTAAGATGCCACGAAGTATAAACTTGTCCGATTTTGAGAAAGGGGTAATTGTGGGGTACCAAAGAAATGGTCAATCCTTAAGGGACATAGCAAGTGAACTGAATTACCCAAAATCGACAGTGGTCTATGTGATTACAAAGTAGAAGGTCAACGGTGATTGTTGGAATGTGCCCCGAGTCGGCAGACCCCTGAAACTGGGAGATAGAGACCGACAAGTGCTGGCCGGAGAAACCGCACCCCACCGATGGCTCACATACACCAGGAGTATCACCAGGCATCCGGGAGTATTGTGTCGCTCAATACCATCCGTAAGGAAACATCTGCTGTGGTCTACCAACTATTGGATAGGAATAGAGGTTGTTTTTCTGTTCTACCACAAGTGTCCAAATACTTATTGGTGGACAGTGTATAACCCTTGGTTTTGTGAGTCAGTTAGACTTTTATAGGAAACTCTTCTATTTAAGGTTTTTATGGGATTTGATAACTGCTGCAGACCTTTAAGTTCATTTCAAGCATCATTCTATTAAATTGTATTCATGACGTCCTCACCACCATGTATGCCTCTTCTTTGTAGTGTATCCTATAAAACACTTTTCATATATGAATAGTACATGTGAATATACGAAACTTTGTAATATATGTTTGTTAAAGAAATCTGTTTTCTTCTCCAATTAAGTTGGCTTTCTTGTTCCTTATCTTCACTTAAACTGTTTATTTGTATAGAACACATCTCCGTTCTCAGCGCACACACAGAAGTCTATGGAGAGGTGAGAGGAGAAGAGGAGACTGTTAGTTAAAGGGGTTGGCCATTTTCAGACCAATACTGAGAAACAAGTCTTATTGTTTGTATAATAAAAAAATTTACCAGTGAATAAAAATGAGTCCATGGTCATGTGATATACAGTCCATGGTCATGTGATATACGGTCCATGGTCATGTGATGGACAGAGGTGCACAGCTCGTTACCAAGCAGATATCTGATTATTGCGCTGTGACTATAACAAGAGAACATTGCAATGGAGTCTACAGTGGAGACTCAAGTGCAGATATGAACTGACGCTAGGTTCAGACCACGGTTCAGCTCTCTATCAGGTCCACATGGGGACTCAAACAACGGAGAGTCCTTGGACACTAGCAAACCCCATAGACTATAATGGTGTCTGATGGGTGTCGGGTTTCTGCCGCTTCTATACCGAAACCAGCGGAGAGAATAGACCTCCTTGTAGGACTTTTCTTTCCGCTGATTTTAGGCGGAATCTAAAATCTCCTAGGGAGATCCCAATGCAGGTGTAAACCTAGCCTTAGCCTTATGCTCCCGGTGCTATATTAATGAGGCTCATTCAATATGGACACCCAAGTATTTTATTGTTCATTTCTACAAGAAACATACATACATACATACATACATACAAGATTATAGCTCATAAACATCAGTCCCTCCTATCTCTCTCAACTCACAAGCAGGAAAGTATATTTCCACAGGATCATCTGATGAAAAGTATTTCCGAATAATAATGGAATACCATTCCTGAACAGCCATAGCCGAACATTTATGTTCATTTCGTTGCAAGAACCAGCATGTTTAATATGTCCATCACTAACAGTAAGGTAGTCTCAACCTTATGTGGATATGTCATATGCCAGTCTTCGTATCCCTAGCCTTGACAGAAGAGCTACCTCATCTACGCCTCTTCAAAAATGTAGCGGCTCCCACCACCAGGTCATGCACCTGTGATGATTCCACTGATCATTTGCACCCGATATTGTTGTGCAACTCCCATCACTCTTTCCCATGAGCATGAAAAGTAAATTTTTCACTATCTCTATCACTATCTCACTATTTAATAAATGAAAGGCAATACAATCTCTTTATTGGGATTCTATGAGCTCCCATATCCCCACGCATTGTGTAAAGCACTGCATGAGCCTGCCAAACATAGCTTTGTTTTATCCCAACAATCTGTCATTTTAGAGAAATTAGCATTTTTACCTGTATGCAGATGTCAATCATTGTGTAGCAGGGTGGTGCAGGGCACCAGAGAGAGGAAACCGCATCCGGCACAACCAGAAACTCACTTGCATAAAAGTAAACTTGGTAATTTCTCTAAAATGACAGATTGTTGGTATATTTGGAAAGAACATACAGGGACACAATGCAATATTCTTACTTGCTTTGTGAATTAGGAGCTGCTAAAGTACCTTTAAAGAAGCCATCTCATCTTGAGATGAGCCTACTGAAACATGCCAAACCCTGGATGGAGTGAGTGGAGAGATGAAGTAGATGAAGAGGAAGCTTACTCTTCTTTTCCCCAACTCAGCAACCCAACTATATGTCAGGTTTTAGTTTGGTGGTTTTAATGCTTGCAGGGCATTGCTGTCAGTATCTCGCGCCTTCTGGTGGTCACGGGCTCCAGCTCACTCATATGTCCCAGTGTATAGCTTTCCCTCCTCTCCTCTTGAGAACAAAAAAGGGGGAGAACATCGAGCGTGCTTATAGTGTAGATGAGTTTGCAATGGATGTTGGAAATAAAAATGTACAGAGAAATGGACCAGTTGGTCCCTCACCTTCAGGTGTTGTGAATGAGTCACAACACCAATGGAAGCCTAGAGGTTGAGGTGGTTTCAGAATCCACAGACTGGTCACCGAGGACCAGATGGTAATGGAAGGAAAAAGGCCAGTAGCTGGAGATGGACATCTGCGCTCTCTGGTCCACAGATTGGAGTATCGACAAGGTGAATAAAATATATGACCTTTATTGGATAAAAACGTACTGTACTGTGTCACACATCTGACCTCACCTGGCAAGTAATTGTGCACCTGAAGAAGAGCTTGTGGAGATCGAAATGCATTGTGAAGTATATTTTTATCCAATAAAGTGTCACGACCTGATTATTTGTGTATGTTGGTGTGTGTTTCTGTTGGGGATTTGATCCGGGCTCCTGTGTTCTGCTGGTGGTTGCTTTGCCACTGGATCATCGGTTTTGGTATTTTGGTGTCAGTCCTCTGAGCATACTTGAGGTTTCAGGAATCGAACCTCAGGTGTTAATTATTGCCATCAACCTATGGGAGGATTCTGGGGTCTTTATAAGAAAGAGGGCTGGCTCCACTAGCTGCTGGTTTTTGTGGTTCCAACTTAAAATTTGTGGCACTGGGAGGAGGAGTGTTTTGCTTGTGCTGCAACTGTCTAGGAAGTGGTTTGAGAGTTTCTTGTGTGTGAGTTTGGTTTCCCTCCACACTTCTACTCTGCCCTGTCCTTCACTTCTGTTTGCTTGGCACTATCTGGTTGTTTGAGGTGGGTTCCAGTTTATTTTGCCTCAGTCCTGTGTTAACCCTTTCCTCACCTCTCCACTGTCCCTCTCCTGATTCTCTTGTTTTGTATTGTGTTGTGCTGCGTGTCTGTTGTTCCAGCACATCCCATCCTGTTTGTTTGTCTGCAGCTGCACCTTGGTTTCCGTAGGGGTGACCACCTTAGAATTCCCAGTCCCTAGCTCTCTTGTAGCCCTTGCCCTATCTGTCGGTTAGGTCTTCGTGCTAGAGAGCCAGGAGTTGTCGGGGCCAAGGCTAGCTTGGGGGCAGCTGACCACCACCCTTAGGCAGGGCCTAGCTAGCCACCGTAGTATCAGCGGTAGTATTAGCGGTGCAATCTGCAGTCCGGAATCAGGGTCTGGACTTAGACACGAACGTGACATAAAGGTCATATATTTTATTCACCTTGTCGACACTCCAATCTGTGGACCAGGGACCGCAGATGTCCATCTCTAGCCACTGGCCTCCTTCCCTCCTCTCCTCTTGGGCATAGATGTAGGTCACATATAGACCAATGTGCACTCTGGTTTGTTGTGCCCATCCAATCTCCTTAGGTTCCTAGCTATAAAAGACAGTTATGCCCAAAGTAAACTGACTGAACAATATAGTTTTCTAGTTTGCTAGACTTCTGTAAAGAGTATGCTTCTCTGGTGTTCTGTTTGACTAATTGTGTCTGATCGTAGCTTGTTTCTGACCTCCTAACCTCTGCTGCCAACCCTGACCTTGGCCTGTACCTGACCACAATGATGCCTGACCCTTTGGTGAGGCAGGGTGAATACCAGAGATGATTTAGACAACACCCTCAGGAGTAGCCCAAAGCCAACCAGTTGTGTGTCCACATCTGCTGAGTGTCACAGTAAAGTTGAAAGAAGACACAAGTCTATCCAGGTCAATCAATCTATTCTCCTAACGCACTGATCTTAAGAAAACAAACCCCTGGAGATGTGAAGTACACAAGGAGAACCAGAAAGAAGTACAGAGCCATTGACAGCTCAGTATGGACATTATATAGGACATCATGCAAGCAAAGTTCAGTACAAATAACCTCCCATATGTTTCTAAAACAATATATAAGACAATTTGCTCTTGCAAATTTTTCACTCAAGATTTTAGTAGAATCAGAGCTTTACTTTATTACTGCACCTGTATTATATCCCGAGCGATCTGGCAACCAGAGTAACATTTACAAAAAAAAAAACCCTATTGAACACTCTGTCTGCTCTTCACTCTCTTCCCAGATATCGCTGATGAAGTTTCCAAGGTTTAGGGGGGTTAGCCAAGAGAGGAAAATGGTAAAGGAGAATTGAGTTGGATATTCCAGACATCACTCTTAGAATAAACTGCACAGGTGTGATGAGTCATGTGGAGGAGTGCTTGGGGACCACACAGTGTGTTTCTCCAAATTTCTGCTCTGAAACAGACATTTTGTACGTCTTTTCGAACGTTTGTGGTCACTGAGCATATGAATTTTCCAAATGGAAGGAAAAAGGTGAATAGAAATTTAAACAGAATTTGTGATGTAAAATGAGGTCTCAGGCTAAGATTATTCTATGGTGGGATAATGTACTGTGTGCTGGAGAGCTGGACTGTTATGCAACTGTGTCTGGAATTACTTGCTTCCAAAGAATATGTCTCTCCAGTGGTTCTTCGTCTGGCCCATGGTGGCTAAGAGAAGCCAGACTTCAGATGTCTGCCACATTTACTAAGAAAATATAACAATAGCTGTACTTAAAGGCAGTTGTGTAAGTAAATGGATGAGGGGATGGAAAGAAATTATTTAGTGCGGTAAAATTCACCGTAGTCTACTATTATTTATCAGATTGAAGATACGTCCATACATATAAGAACATACGTCTTCAATAGATGTTGACTCATGAGTGTTTGAGCTATTCCTCTCTACTTTCCCATATACATGTACAACCTGTAAACAAAAGGATCAGGTATTGAAATTCATCGTGTGGGTACATCTTTACCCTGTCGTCATGTGTTACAAGAAACTGTGGACCAAAAAAGAGGGTTAGATTGGCCCAGCAGAGAACCAGAAGATTCTCCAATGGGCCCAGGATAATGGCCAGAAAGGTTAGTCTGAAATTAATTGGGGGGAACGTCAGAAGCAAAGTCAGGAAATATTATTTCTCTGGAAGAGCGGTTGAGGCTTGGAACCAAATTCTAGTAGATGTGGTTGGGAAATCTACAGTACCTGAACTGAATGTACACCTCCATTTGTAAACAACGTTTCATGGAAGAATAATTCAGGTTAATATAGGAAGCTTTGTAGTATATTTGTAACATCTCTGCCTGTTCAGGTCACTGCGCCAACCTTTGCTCGTATGCGGTAGTGCAGGAGGTGTGTGAAGTTTAGTTCCTTGCTTAGAGTTTTTGGTTGCACTGTGTGAATAGGGCTCTAGTTCTTTAATTGAATTTGTAACATACCCGTCTTCTGCCCTTGTCTGCCTCTGTCCATGAAGTAGTTAAATTTTTTTCCCCCCTGTGATTGACAGCCTGCCTTCCTGTCAGGTCCAGAGCGGGTTCATCCTCCCCTATTTAGTCTTGGCTCACATTCACACTGGTGCCTGTTATTGCCTCGTGCTTGCTGGCGTTTTCTCTTGCTGTTCTGTTACTTGTATTCTTAATCCTGACCTCTGGCTTTTCCTATTGACTATTCTTTTGGACTTCGATTTGGCACTGCATTGCTTGTCTGTTACCGAACCTTGGTTAGCTGACCTCCCTTTGTTGTTGTTTGCCTTGTCTGCGTTCTGTGTGTCACATATATAGGATACGGCCTGGCAAAAGGAAGGGACAGTGGGGGGCTTTAGCTTAGGGCGCACTGTCTCTTGTGCCCCTTCCTCAAGGGTTTCCAGCAGCTACTGGGGAATTGTCATCAAAGCAATTTCCTAACAATATTATATTAAAGAAATATGTTTTTCTCTCCACTTTTCAGGCATTAGTCTATGAAGATGGGAGGAGGCTAGAAAAGACAATCAAATAATTGCTACTGTTACACTGCTATTTCGTGCGCTTTCAACACTGCTAGGTTTGTAGATAAGAGGTGATCTAGTGCACAGAATGAGGCAATACATTATCTGAACAGCAGGAGCATGCTACTCCACCCATCCCTTCTCTATAGAGCTTATTGTTGGAGGTGAATACAACAAATATAATGTGAACAAGCAGACATATTGAAGATAAGGAGGAGAAAAAATGCTTGATAAGTGAAGAAGGAAACAGATCTCCTTAAGGCTAAAGCCCCACGTTGCAGAAACGCAGTTCTTTTTTTTGCAAATTTTATTGTGGTTTTTTGAACCAAAGCAAGGAGTGAATTGAGCAGAAGATAGAATTATAAGAACTTCATCTATATTTCCCATTCCTTTTGTAGCCATTCTTGACTTTGGCCTAAGAAACTGCAACAAAATTTAAAACAAAAAAAAAGCTGCATTTCTGCAAAGTCGGGCCTTAGCCTAAAGGGGCTGTCTGGGATAGAACCCTTTTTAATATGAGGGCTGGGAAGGTAAAAAAAAAAAAACATGCTCATCTGTCATGGTCCAGCCCTGCTGCTCCAATGTTTTATTTCCCACCAAAACCATACAGCAGAGCATCAGTATAGGACAGTAGTGGGAGACACTGGAGCAGTAGGACTGGTAGGAATTTTTTTTAATCTTTTTCACTTTCCCCAGCTTTACATTAAAAAAGTGGTTATCCCAGACAGCCCCTTTAATAAGATATATTACACAGTTTCCTATACTCAAATGCACTATTCATTTATGAAAGGTAGTTTCTGACTGGAGGTACACTTTAGGCATGACTAGGACAAACATATATCTATTATCAGATAAAATGGAAGTAATATAAAGACAGACTAGTTGGATCAGGTGGTCTTCTTCTGCCGTCAATCTTCTATATTTCTCTATTTAAGTGAGAGAAAAACCTTTTTGGAGATGGCTTTGGAGTCAATTACTTGCTATCAGCAAGTTAATTCATAAATGATGGACAATGTGGGGGCCCTGATTTCATCAGAAACCATGGACAGCCTGACACTAGTTGAGAAGACAAAACTATCTTCTGCTGAAGTTTTATAAATTTTTTGTGTGCCTTCACAGATTTTGGTAGAATTAAGGCCTAAAGTTTTGTAAGGGAAAACAAAAATTACCAGGGGAAAAAATTCAGACGGCCTTCCCTCCAACTATATAGAATGCCATCAATTGTCTACTCATAGAAATAGTTAACTCCTAAATGAGGTGCCTTCTATGGGACCTTTGTGAACCATTATTGTGTTTGTGCTCACCTAAGTCTCATAGCAATCTAAGGGTGCATGCACACTACGTAACGCCGGGCGTGTATGAGAGCCGTACACGCCGGCGTTACAGCAGGGCTGCCGAACACTTCCCATTCACTTCAATGGGAGCGCTCGTAAACGCTGCTGTTACGAGCGCTCCCATTGAAGTGAATGGGAAGTGTTCGGCAGCTCTGCTGTAATGCCGGCGTGTACGGCTCTCATACACGCCCGGCGTTACTCAGTGTGCATGCACCCTAAAGATCAAATCCAACTCTTTAACTTCACCTCACTTCTTTGCAGTTATTCTATCTCCAAGACCTATTTCATTGCTATGGTTTCTATACCTTGCACTGAATGCTGACAATCCTAAAGCAGCCAATATATCAGTGGGTATAAAAGGTTTTATAAATTTAGGCTGGATCCAAGCTTGTATCTGAACTGTATTGCCATACATTAGATTGTTTATGTCCAATTGGCTGACAAGAGCTGCAGCAGAGAACCAGCCATCATGTTTGCCATACTTGCTCCTCACCTCCTCCTTGCACACAGAATGGATTTTGACCCTGGTGGTTTCAAGACTTTATTGCAAAGTTGGTGTTCTACGTAACCTGCTATTTGTCCCAGCTATATTTGTGGGAATTACACAAGCACAACTGTCAGCAGCTTCACCCTTTCTGTGCTGAACTTTAAAGACAGCAGAACGTAACTGACCTGAAAGGGTAGTGGAGTGGAGTACATGACTATAAATGGGATGAGGAGCAGTCAGGGCAAGTTAAGGTTAAGGGGTAAAACTAGGGACAAGGGGAGGGTCAGGTGGGGATATTTGGTCAATATGGTAGCCCAGTGAGGGACTCATTATCACTAGAAGAATTGTGGTGTGAAGTTGTCCCGCCCGCCCTCCCTTAATCTTAGTTCTTTGTCATGGCGGCATGGATAGGAGGGGTCTTTGTGGGCAAAACGGGGGTGGAGGACCAAAAGGGGGGTTAGCTCCACCCACTTTCAGTGTGGATGATAGTTGGGAATTTAATGGTTGGTAAGTCTTGAGGCAGGGTACCCAGGATGGGTTTACACTCCGGTGTGGGTGCCCTTGGGCTAGGTGTGCACGGCCAGGATTAATAGTCGGAGTTTTTTGGAGTTCTTATGGTGGTGGTAAGTATTGCCTTCAATTGCAAGCAGTCATAGACCACTTCCAGGAGAGTACTTGTATTTAGGGGTGAGGGAGACCCTGTAGAACACTGCTATGTGTGACCAAAGATTAAGATTATCTTGGTTAAGACATTTTCTTCATTGAGAACCACTGCTCTAGTGGGTTTCCATAATAGGATCAAGATGCCTATGAGGTGATGTGGCCCAGAGCCTGGGGGCTTGGTCTGGTGGCAGGGGTGTTGCCGGACCACTGGGTTGCTCCCCCTGTGGGCGCTGTATTGTGGTGGTGGCAGTCACTGTGCAGCGCCGCACCCAGTAGTGTACATATCCACTATAAAGAGGTCACCGTGAAGTGGGTAGTGGGCTTATACACCTTGATCAAAATGTATACTAAGAACCTCATGTTCAGTATTGAACAATTCGCTGAGAAGCACAAGATCAATGTATAAGACTGGGATGTGCAGACAATGTCTTTTTTCCTTCTTGGATATTATATAATATCAAGGGTCAAAAGAAGTTGACCCTTTTACAGACAAACCTGCATTTCTATATGCATATAAGCGATACAATCCAATTAATTTATGGCTCCGGCCACTACTATAAAATAGGATTTTGTATATTGGATTTGTGATAGAAGTGATGACATGCAGACACCTTCTTGTGTTCACTTAAAGCTCTATATAGTACCTATCACATGTTTAGACCATAAACATTTTATTCCCTTTCGAGGTCACGAGGCAAGGTCGTTTATATAATAGCATATAATATCCATGGAAGTAAAAGTTTTATGTGTTTTTAAGACAATAAGGACTGGAAGAGAATAGAGCTGCGCCGAGGCTCCAAAATGAGATTGAATTAGAATGTATAAGCAATGCTGCCGACCATAAAATGAACACATTGCTTTTTTCTCCGATGTTGCTGATTTTATAGAAATGTCGGTGGAATGCTGCCATAATGCAGAGAACCTATAAAAGAAAAAGAAAAAAGCATGTCTACGGTCTAGACATGTTTATTAGGCACATGGAGGCTTTATGTAGATAGATTTTATTTGCAGTAACAAAAAAAGATCTTCTGGCACATTTGTGTGCTTAGTGGATATATGAACATCTTCTAAACCGAAGGCGGCATAGCCAATGAAAAACAATACTAGTCATTTATTTGTACTTAGTGAAGATCTTCAGTGCCCTCCAGTAATTCCTGTTATAGCGAGCTATCACGCTAGTGTCCACTGCTCTTATCCATCATACTCACTCCATCAGTCACTGGATCACTGGTAAAGTCGTAACCTATGATAGATGAGAGTACCAGAACAGTAACACAGTAGTGTGAAGTACCCTAATATTATATGGTACAGTACACATTAGTATGTCTGCTTGTATGGATACGCTGCATATGTAATCCGGATCAGTGAGTTCCATATATCCAATATATAGGATATTTTGCATGATGTAGTCTTCTGTAACATCTAATTGCTTTTCCACCATGATGTACCTATAGGAGTTCATAGATAGTAGTTGTATCCAGGCCCTTAGTCTCTTAGGCTCGTTGCCACATAAGAATATAACCATGCTGTAAATGGCTTACAAGAGGTTCCAGTACCTTGGTGTAATGCCTTATGAGTCACAGAGAAAATTTATAAATGTATGTGTGAGCATAAATATCTGTAGTATCTCATATGATTTCAATGGCCATGTCTATCTCAGCAAATCGTGGTCAAGATGGGAATAACTGGTCACAAGTCCCAACCTTCTGAAACAGCATCCACCAGTAAATGGGAGGTATGGTAATATTACAGCACGTGTATATACTCATTACTAGAGATGAGCGAACACTAAAATGTTCGAGGTTCGAAATTCGATTCGAACAGCCGCTCACTGTTCGAGTGTTCGAATGGGTTTCGAACCCCATTATAGTCTATGGGGAACATAAACTCGTTAAGGGGGAAACCCAAATTCGTGTCTGGAGGGTCACCAAGTCCACTATGACACCCCAGGAAATGATACCAACACCCTGGAATGACACTGGGACAGCAGGGGAAGCATGTCTGGGGGCATAAAAGTCACTTTATTTCATGGAAATCCCTGTCAGTTTGCGATTTTCGCAAGCTAACTTTTCCCCATAGAAATGCATTGGCCAGTGCTGATTGGCCAGAGTACGGAACTCGACCAATCAGCGCTGGCTCTGCTGGAGGAGGCGGAGTCTAAGATCGCTCCACACCAGTCTCCATTCAGGTCCGACCTTAGACTCCGCCTCCTCCGGCAGAGCCAGCGCTGATTGGCCGAAGGCTGGCCAATGCATTCCTATGCGAATGCAGACTTAGCAGTGCTGAGTCAGTTTTGCTCAACTACACATCTGATGCACACTCGGCACTGCTACATCAGATGTAGCAATCTGATGTAGCGGAGCCGAGGGTGCACTAGAACCCCTGTGCAAACTCAGTTCACGCTAATAGAATGCATTGGCCAGCGCTGATTGGCCAATGCATTCTATTAGCCCGATGAAGTAGAGCTGAATGTGTGTGCTAAGCACACACATTCAGCACTGCTTCATCACGCCAATACAATGCATTAGCCAGTGCTGATTGGCCAGAGTACGGAATTCGGCCAATCAGCGCTGGCTCTGCTGGAGGAGGCGGAGTCTAAGGTCGGACCTGAATGGAGACTGGTGTGGAGCGATCTTAGACTCCGCCTCCTCCAGCAGAGCCAGCGCTGATTGGCCAAATTCCGTACTCTGGCCAATCAGCACTGGCTAATGCATTGTATTGGCGTGATGAAGCAGTGCTGAATGTGTGTGCTTAGCACACACATTCAGCTCTACTTCATCGGGCTAATAGAATGCATTGGCCAGCGCTGATTGGCCGAATTCCGTACTCTGGCCAATCAGTGCTGGCCAATGCATTCTATTAGCTTGATGAAGCAGAGTGTGCACAAGGGTTCAAGCGCACCCTCGGCTCTGATGTAGCAGAGCCGAGGCTGCACAAGGGTTCAAGCGCACCCTCGGCTCTGATGTTCTGACAATCTGTTCCAAAGTCTTCTTTAAAAAAAAACAACACTAAAATCTGCCTCACATTCATTTCGGTGAGAGTTGCCAGCAGAATAACTGAAGAACGAGCAGGACTTGTCTTTTGTAGAGTGATGACACAGATCATTACTCACGTTTGTGCTGTCCATTCAGTCAATGCTTATAACAGACCTGAGTAAGAGTAAAGTAAAGAGTAAAAACAATACAAATACGCATCCATTTATACATTAAAGGGGTTGTCCCATCTCATGGATCCTATCTGTACTGGTAGCTTATATAAATGGAAGACTTTACCTAAATATATTGCTTTAGAAATTCTGCTTTGTTTGCCTGTTATGTGAACTTATTCTTCTCATTGTTTACACAGCATTGTTATAACCACGACCTATTGGACAAGTGACAAATCACTCACTGCTCATGCTGGCAGGATAATCAGCTCAGTTAATTGCAGTTTGTTGATAAAGCCAAGTCTGTTATCTCTCTATGTAAACACACAAATAACACTGAGTCCATTGTGTACAAACATCTGCATATTATCTGATTTGCATAAGTATTGTGATCCTTATCAAACCCCTTCAGCAAGAGGTAGGGGGGAGAGAGAGATACAGGAAGAGACAGCAGGCAGAATGCTAAAACACTGAGATGGGAAAACCTCTCTAAGAAAATAGATCCGTTTGCTTGAACAAGGCAATGGCCAGATGGGTAAACCTCGTGAGATTTATTTTGATGAACATTTATGAGTTGCATTCCTCTAGTTCATTACTGAAAGTGCTATTAATATACTCTGAGATCGAATGAGATCGAGAGCGAATATAACAAACAGCTATACTCAATAAAAAATGTAAAAAAAAAAATGCCACAGAAATTGGAGTATAAATAAAATTTTATTGGACAAACCTCCCAATGGTAACATTTTTTTGGAGTTTCATGACCTGTTAAAATTGGAGCCTTGTGATTTCGATACCCACGTATACCAGGGGTGAGCAACCTTCAGCACTACAACTCCCAGCTTACATACAGTACACTTGCTCTGCTGTTTTTGGAACACCAATAAAAGTCAATGGAGCATGTTGGAGTATGTTGGGAGTTGTAGTTTTACAGCAGCTGGAGTGCCGAAGGTTGCTTGTCCCTGACATATACCATAGGCATAGGCAGATACACATTGATCGGTGCTGCTCTCGGCAACTGGTTCACTCTGGCCATCAGAGTATTAAAGAAAAAGTGGGAAGGTCCAAGATCCAAGAAGCCAAATTTTCCAGCTTCTGTTTATTGTATGTGACTGACCTGCTATTAAAAAGAGTATTAAGAAAAAACAAGATGGGTAAGATTTCTGTAACTATCTTACCAACAATGTTATGTCATGCCTGCCTGATGAATTTAGATTGCAGGGATCCATAAGACTATATTTTATTTTTTTGTATGATGACCCAAAAACTTGTAAAATTTTTGGTTTTCCAATCCATTCCAATGGCCCATTTATTAGATTTTTTTTTATAATATAATAGATAAGGCTCAATTTGGTTTTCCATGGACCATCAGAAAAGCCCAAATTTTCCAAGTCAGTTATTGTATGTTACACGCAAGACTAGTAAATGTAACATGTTTAGCTGCGGTATTGTATCAAGTCTCACCGTCTTCCTTAAGTTAATGGTCAAAGTGAAAACGATGCACGTGTACAGGGCAGTAGTAAATTTTAAAAATATTTTTAACTTCCTAGACCCTGTAGACATGCAAGAATGTAAATACATCTTCATGCTTTCCATCTGGGGATTTGGGAAATGTAAACCGTATTGTCTTACTTCCTCCCATGGTGCTCGATAATTATTAGTACGCATACAACATTCAATAACTTCATTCTTAGCTACACAGGTGGGCAATTAAATCCCTGGAAAAAAAAGGAAAGCCTTCTCCAAGGAGATGTATTCTCATGCTCTACGTCTTGGGCCATATAGTGGATCTCAAATCTGCATTTCAAAGGCTGGATAAAGTCTGATGACAGAGGGGTCAGGTAGAGTAACTCAGCAGTTGTTTTCCAGAGGGAAAAATATGTCAAAGCAAAGCCATAGAGTTATAGTTGAGATAAGTTTCAGCAATGATCATGGATCAGAAGAGAAACCAAATGCAAAAATATACTTATTTCATAACTTAATGGATGATATATGTAGTAAGGGGTTTTTCAGGTGTTCTATCCTTAGCTGTATGGCTATGTGATGTCACGCTCAACTGATATGGGTCTTGGGTGGGTGTCAGACCTCCACAGAGGTTAAGGGTAAAGGGTAGCCAGGTTTAGCTCTACCAAATCTACCAAACAACTCTTATCCCTTGGAAGAGCTCTTAGCAACAGATATATAGTCACAGTTCACCATCTTCAGTTTCAAGAAAATCCATTTATATCGATAAAGTTGATCTTCTTAGGAATAAAAATGCTGTAAATTCAGAGAAAAGGTATATGTATTGTACATAAGTTCCTAAAAGTCCTACCAAGCACTGGAAGTCATCTAACAACTTTTGTTGGAGTTAAAAAGTCCAGAATCTATGCTGACTCATGAGTTCCACCACCCAAGTTTTGTGTTACATGAAGCTTCCATAGTAATGTAAGATGGTCGGAGCCACCACCTTCCACAAAATGATGTTCAGTGGACGACTTGCTTTTGTCCTTACCAAGGATTGGCCTCTGTAACTGTTGTGTATGTTTACTTTTGCTTTGTGCGTCTTATTGTGCATTTTATGATATGTTACGCTGAATATGCTGATGGCTTATTACACTGTATAATGTTACATTGGTAAGAGAGAAGAACAAAATGGCAAAACCAGGTTGCACCCATTGGTTGTGCAGCAGGCAGTATTGCTTTGGCACAGGACAGTCTTCATGCTCTATGGCCTGACACCTTGTAGTAAGGTTGAGTGCCGCCAGTGAAATACCGCTATTCATTTTTTTTTTACTTACCCAGTAAGCCATGCTTCTGGCTCCAAGCGCCTTGGCTCCATAGGCCGACTGCAACCCGCTCCAGGGACAGTGGCATGTGAGGAATTTGACTAGGGTTGGTACACCTGTGCAAGGCGAGCTCAGGAAGGACAGAAACCTCCCGTGGAGCAGCAAAGGTTGAGTGGGAAAACTATATAAAAGGGAGGTTTTTCTGCGCTTTTGGGTCTTTCATCTGGATCTCAATTGCCACTGGCCTGATGTATCGCCAATGTGGTGAAATTCTAGAATCAAGCCTTTGTTTCTAAAGACTAGTGTGCTGAATCTGTTGTGTGCCTGAAAACCATTTGTACTTACATATACACCGAAAAAGTCTTCCATTGTATATGCTTCTGTATACCCAATGTATGCTAAAAGACTGTCCTTTTGGTGTAGTTCAGATAGAATGTGTTGGTATTTTTACAATGTATTTAATAGAACAGCCTACAACTAGAGATGAGCGAACACCGTTCGATCGAATAGGTATTCGATCGAATATCAGGCCGTTCGAGGTATTCGATTCCAATCGAATACCATGAGGCAAACGCACTAAAAATTCGTATCCCCTCCCACCTTCCCTGGCGCTTTTTTTTGCACCTATAACTGCGCAGGGGAGGTGGGACAAGAACTACGACAACGGAAGCATCGAAAAAAAATTGGAAAAAGCAATTGGCTGCTGAAATCAAGTGACCTCCAATTTATACGAATGGTGCATTTAACATTTGGTTAATTTGAGACTGTGAACTATGTGACTGTGAGACAGGGATAGGTGTACAGGCAGGGTTAGCTAGGGATTACCTTCATTTACGTGTTTCCCCGATAGTAAGACACCCCCAATAGTAAGACGTAGCAGGGGTTTTAGGGAGGTCGGCTAATGTAAGACATACCCCGAAAGTAAGACATAGTGGGACTTTCGGGGTAAAAAGAATGTAAGACACTGTCTTACTTTCGGGGGTATGTTACTACTGTATCGGGGAAACACGGGGCTCCGCTGTGCTGTGAGAGCCGGGGGGAACTCCCCCTCCCTCCCTGATAATGCTCGTCTATGGACGAGTACTGTGAGCAGAGGGAGGGGGCGTTCCCCCCGGCTCTCACAGCACAGCGCTGTGAAGAAGGACTTTGCCGGCGGCTGCTTAACCCCCCGCGTGCCAGTTGCTTCTATTCATTTCAATGGCACGCTTCCATTGAAATGAATGGAAGCGCTCGGCACGTGAGGAGTTAAAGGGATTCTTCCATTAAAAGAAGTTCTTTCCTCTGACCACGTTGGAATAGCCTTAAAAAAGGCTATTCGTCTCCTACCTGTTGCCATAGCCAGCGCCGCCTTCTTCCTCAGCTGCGTCCGCCCCGTCTGTGTCCCCATCGGGCCTCATGGATGACGCATGCGCAGTCGGCTCTAACAGGCTCTCGCAGCCAGAGCCGACTGCGCATGCGTCATCCATGAGGCCCAAAGAAGAGACAGACGGGGCGGACGCAGCTGAGGAAGAAGGCGGCGCTGGCTATGGCAACAGGTAGGAGACGAATAGCCTTTTTTAAGGCTATTCCGATGTGGTCAGAGGAAAGAACTTCTTTTAATGGTACAATCCCGTTAAGCGGCGGCCGCCGGCAAAGTCTGCCTGCCACTTCCATACATTGCAATGGGAGCGCGCTATTCAAATAGTATTCGCGCATCTCTAACTTCAATTGTAAGAAGTTACAATTGAAGTTAGAGATGAACGAATACTATTTGAATAGCGCGCTCCCATTGCAATGTATGGAAGCGGCACGCAGACTTTGCCGGCGGCCGCCGCTTAACTCCTCATGTGCCGCCTCTTCAATCCATATGATTGATGATGATGATGGGGGGGAGGGTGGTTGGTTTTCCCAATATAAGACATACCCCGAAAGTAAGACATAGTGGGACTTTTGGGGGTAAAAAGAATGTAAGACACTGTCTTACTTTCGGGGAAACATGGTAGGTGGGAATGTTACTCACCCAGCTCTTTGGGGCTCTATCTGGTCGGGATCCCTGTCAGCTTGCGATATGCTCAAGCTGACTTTTTCCCATAGGAATGCATTGACCAATGTTGTTTGGCCGAATGCCATACAGAGTACAGAATTCGGCCAATCAACGCTGGTTCTGCCAGAGGCTCGTCTGTGAGGAGGCGGAGTCTAAGATCGGACCAGAATGGAAACTGCTTTGGACCAATCTTAGACTCCGCCTCCTCCGGCAGAACCAGCGTTGATTGGCCGAATGCTGTGCTCTGTATGGCATTCGACCAATCAATGCTGGTCAATGCATTCCTATGCCGAGATGTAGCAGAGCTGGCTGTGCGCTCAGCTGTAGGCGAGTTGAGCGCACGGCTAGCACTACTACACCAGAGATGAAGCAGAGCTGGCCATGCACTCAGAGATGTAGCAGAGCTGAGTGTGCGCTGAGCCCTGCTACACACTCAGCTCTGCTGAATTTCAGACGTAGCCCAGATTAGCTGCGCTGAGTGCACGGCCAGCTCTGCTTCATCTCCATTGTAGCAGTACTGGCCGTGTGCTCAACTCGGCTGCATCTCCGGTGTAGCCGAGCTGAGCGCACAGCCAGCTCTGCTACATCTCGGCATAGGAATGCATTGACCAGCGTTGATTGGCCGAATCTGGGCTACGTCTGAAATGCAGCAGAGCTGAGTGTGTAGCAGGGCTCAGCGCACACTCAGCTCTGCTACATCTCTGAGTGCATGGCCAGCTCTGCTTCATCTCCGGTGTAGTAGTGCTAGCCGTGCGCTCAACTCGCCTACAGCTGAGCGCACAGCCAGCTCTGCTACATCTCGGCATAGGAATGCATTGACCAGCATTGATTGGTCGAATGCCATACAGAGTACAGCATTCGGGCAATCAATGCTGGTTCTGCCAGAGGAGGTGGAGTCTAAGATCGTTCCACAGCAGTCTCCATTGTGGTCTGATCTTAGACTCCGCCTCCTCACAGACGAGCCTCCAGCAGAACCAGCGTTGATTGGCTGAATGCTGTACTCTGTATGGCATTTGGCCAATCAACGCTGGTCAATGCATTCCTATGGGAAAAAGTCAGCTCCCGCATATCGAAAGCTGACAGGGATCCCAACACAGTGGCTTGGGCATGTTAGATGCCCCCAGACATGCTTCCCCTGCTGTCCCAGTTGCATTCCAGGGTGTTGGCATCATTTCCTGGGGTGTCATAGTGGACTTGGTGACTCTCCTGAGCCGAAGAGTGGGATCCCCTGAAACAAGCATTTTTCCCCATAGACTATAACGGGGTTGAATATTCGTTCGAATAGTCGAATATTGAGGGGCTATAAGAAACGAATATCGAATATTTTACTGTTCGCTCATCTCTACCTACACAAGGACATCCTAACTTAACATATAAATTCTAAAATGAAACTCATTGACAGTGTCAGCAACTGTATGTCATACATCGTCACACATCAGAGCTATACCTTCAATGGGTATTGATACTTTTGCGTGCATGACAATTTTGTGGACTTAATATAAGGTAACAGCACAGTGTCTGGGTAGCTGAACTTTATAAATGCTATAGTATGGGCTTTCATGACCTATTCTGTGGCGTTTTTGTATAAGATATCCTTGCCTATGCTGCACTGAAACATCTTGTCTTAATTCAGGTACGTCTGCAAAGCATAAAACTTGAGAAACTAGTGTGAAAGTAACAAAAAGCTTATGTGAAAGGGGTGCACTCCCTCTGCTTCAGACAGCTAAAGAAGAAAAAGTATCTGTAGGTTATATAGGATGGATTATATATATATATATATAGTGAGATTGTATAAGGGAACATCTTTGTTGGGGTCAAAGGACAAATGTCTGTTTCTTCTAAGCCACGTTAAACAGCATCAGGTAGGTGTAAGCTGACACTGGGTCAGGTTTTATTGTTATGGTGTCAGGTATATAGAGAATAAAAAAAACTGCAACAAACAAAGATCCTGGCCTATCCTGTATTTACTGAACATTGAAAAACTCTAGCTAGCAGCTAGAGAGCTTCTCCCTGCCAGATCGCAAACAACGCAACATCCAGCAAAGAGAGTTGTCCTCCCAGTTTCTCTTAAATACCTGTCCTCGCTCAATTACCTAATTAGTTAATAGGCAGGTGAGGGCCTGTGCCCAAGGACTGTTATACCCTCTAATCACCCATTCACTCCCAGACATTTCTGCCCCCTCTATTTACCCACCCCCACATGTCCCAACCCCCCCTTCCCCGCCATACCAACCATTCCCTCTGGCACCAATAAAGCTTTTCTAACTTATTTTAATCTGATTGGATGAGAAGTGGAAATTCTACATCCTACTGGGAGAAGAGGAGTCGACTGTGGAAATCACTACCCAATATGTGTCCACCTGTTACCAGCTAAGGGGAAGATGAGACCCCAAAGACTATTATACCCAAATCACCCCCCCCCCCCCATACCCACCATTCTACCCTCCAACCTGAATGCTTCCCCCCCACACACTTTACTTGCTTTGGCAATGCCAAATATCTATTCAGACGTGCCAGTAAAGCTTCTTTGATTCTTTGATTCTATCAGAGCATGTGACCTAGAATGCAATACCTGTAGACTAGAGAGGTGCTGTTTCTGGGGGTAAATAAGTAGAACTATTTTCCAATCCTGGACAGACCCTTATTCCTTGTTCTTTCATTGTATAGCCATGTTCATAGCAGTCATTAGAAAATAACCATGCATCACTGAACTCTATGTTACTCTATCTCTAGAAATTGGATGCATACCACCTTTCCACTTAATCACTAGATCAACAGGTATTGGCATTGTCCCTACTGGTCTCCTAATTCTTCTCTGGATTGTACATTATGGATACTGCAGGCATGCATGTTTTTACAATGAAGAAAGAAAAATCCCTTGTTGAATTCCAACTTTCTAAATCCATCCTGTTGTTGGAAGCGAGACAAGAGATGCCAGACATGTTATATAGTTGGCATATCCCACCAGTGGTTTGGTTGACATCATGGTCAAATAACCAACTGGAGACTCTGACTGACTAACACTTGTTCGACTTCTTATTTCATTGCAGGACAAACCTAAATAAAGTTGACTTTTGTCACGTCTTTCTTGGCACTAATTGTACCCATTAAATGGTAAATCAACAAATCTATAGTTTATAGCAAGCCTCTGTCCTACGACTGCACTGCTCACGTGGAACGTGTCATCAATTATTGGCATAAGTGCCTACAATAAACTACAATGAAACTTTTAGTGCTTGATATATCACTTGATATATTACTTTAGCACAATAGCAATACATTTCTCGACATAAACGGCCCATCTGGTAGCCTGCGATCTCCGGTGGCCCCGCGAATCAACAAATCATCTCTCCCACATGACGGCTGCTCGCTGGATGTTTTTTACATGATTCTTGATATACTTCTGCAACTTTTTATATGGACAGTGAAAAAGCTGAGTTTTCTGGCAATTAAAGATCAATGTAGAACTGAACCAAATGGACGCCATCTCTGGAATATATACAGTCCTATGAAAAAGTTTGGGCACCCCTATTAATCTTAATCATTTTTAGTTCTAAATATTTTGGTGTTTGCAACAGCCATTTCAGTTTGATATATCTAATAACTGATGGACACAGTAATATTTCAGGATTGAAATGAGGTTTATTGTACTAACAGAAAATGCGCAATATGCATTAAACCAAAATTTGACCGGTGCAAAAATATGGGCACCTCAACAGAAAAGTGACATTAATATTTAGTAGATCCTCCTTTTGCAAAGATAACAGCCTCTAGTCGCTTCCTGTAGCTTTTAATCAGTTCCTGGATCCTGGATGAAGGTATTTTGGACCATTTCTTTCTACAAAACAATTCAAGTTCAGTTAAGTTTGATGGTCGCCGAACATGGACAGCCCGCTCTCAAATGATCTGAAAACAAAGATTGTTCAACATAGTTGTTCAGGGGAAGGATACAAAAAGTTGTCTCAGAGATTTAACCTGTCAGTTTCCACTGTGAGGAACATAGTAAGGAAATGGAAGACCACAGGGACAGTTCTTGTTAAGCCCAGAAGTGGCAGGCCAAGAAAAATATCAGAAAGGCAGAGAAGAAGAATGGTGAGAACAGTCAAGGACAATCCACAGACCACCTCCAAAGAGCTGCAGCATCATCTTGCTGCAGATGGTGTCACTGTGCATCGGTCAACTATACAGCGCACTTTGCACAAATAGAAGCTGTATGGGAGAGTGATGAGAAAGAAGCCGTTTCTGCACGTACGCCACAAATAGAGTTGCCTGAGGTATGAAAAAGCACATTTGGACAAGGCAGCTTCATTTTGGAAACAAAAATTGAGTTGTTTGGTTATAAAAAAAGGCGTTATGCATGGCGTCCAAAAAGAAACAGCATTCCAAGAAAAACACATGCTACCCACTGTAAAATTTGGTGGAGGTTCCATCATGCTTTGGGGCTGTGTGGCCAATGCCGGCATCGGGAATCTTGTTAAAGTTGAGAGTCGCATGGATTCCACTCAGTATCAGCAGATTCTTGAGAATAATGTTCAAGAATCAGTGACGAAGTTGAAGTTACGCCGGGGATGGATATTTCAGCAAGACAATGATCCAAAACACCGCTCCAAATCCTCAGGCATTCATGCAGAGGAACAATTACAATGTTCTGGAATGGCCATCCCAGTCCCCAGACCTGAATATCATTGAACATCTGTGGGATGATTTGAAGCGGGCTGTCCATGCTCGGCGACCATCAAACTGAACTGAACTTGAATTGTTTGTCCAAAATACCTTTATCCAGGATCCAGGAACTGATTAAAAGCTACAGGAAGCGACTAGAGGCTGTTATCTTTGCAAAAGGAGGATCTACTAAATATTAATGTCACTTTTCTGTTGAGGTGCCCATACTTTTGCACCTGTCAAATTTTGGTTTAATGCATATTGCGCATTTTCTGTTAGTACAATAAACCTCATTTCAATCCTGAAATATTACTGTGTCCATCAGTTATTAGATATATCAAACTGAAATGGCTGTTGCAAATACCAAAATATTTAGAACTAAAAATGATTAAGATTAATAGGGGTGCCCAAACTTTTTCATAGGACTGTATATAGGTATTTTTAATGGACAACAAATTGCATTCTTCTCATGAATACGCTATGTTCTTTTCTAGCAGCTATAAGGCACCATTTGGGCCAATAGTGCAGATAACTTGTTGCCCCTTATAGGGGTATCTCCCACTTGGATATCTGTGGCATATTCGTATGATGGTGGATAGACATGTATAGCAATCTTCATTTAGTTCAATAGCTGTTCCAATAATAGCTGACTGATTACAATATAGATATGCCATAAATGGCTGGGATGGGAATACCTAAACATTGAGCTGAATATTAAATAGAATGGGCATGACGAATAGGATCTTAGCATGTAATTACACTATATTGCCACTTTATTAGAGACACTTGCCCTTTTATGACTGGGCTTTCCCTGTATGGATATTAGACCAGCAATCCCAGAGTGAAGCATAAAGTCAAATGGACAAGCTTTCCATAGTTCAGTTTCAGTGTGAATCCACATGAGGGCGGGTTCACATCTGCGACCAGTCTCTGGTTTAGCCAATTCGGCCAGTTTCCAGCTTCTGCCCCACGAAACTGGACAGCTTTCAAACCTATACACTTGAATGGGTTTGCAGAGGTGACCGCCCGTGTGCGTCTTCTGCCTGTCCAAGGGAAACCGTTTTTTTTTTTTAACTGGTCACAAAGTCCTGCATGTCCGACTTTGTGTCCTGCTAAAAATAACATTTTTCCCTTTGACAGGCAGAAGAAGCACACGGGTGGTCACCTCTGCAAACTCATTCAAGTGAAAGCTGATCGCCAGGTTTCCGTCTCCTGTCCAGTTTCGCGGTGCAGAAGATGGAAACTGGCCAGATTGGCTAAACCAGAGACCGGCGCAGATGTATTTTGGCTCGTAATGTGGCACGTAGACGCCGCGGGAGCTTTTACGGCCCGTATGCGCTCCCATTGATTTCAATGGGAGCCGGGACCGTATACGCGGCGCTATTTTGCGGCCGTGATTTTGCAGTGGCTGCAAAATAGCGACGCGTATACGGTCCCGGCTACCATTGAAATCAATGGGAGCGTATATGGGCCGCAAAAGCTCCCGCGGCATCAACGTGCCACATTACGTGCCAAAAGACATCGTGTGAACCCAGCCTTAGAATGAGAAATTGAGTGATCTAAGCGATTGTGAAACAGACATGGTAATTGATACCAGACTAGCCAAGGCCAGGATTTCAATAAATTACAACCTTATAGGGTTTTCTCATGCAATGGTGTGGAGAGTTTACTGAGAATGGTGTGATCAAGGGAAAAAAAATCCCACATAATGGGATCCAGTGCAGAAACGGTCAGAAGAAGATGTCAACAATTGTTCTGATGATCAGGCAATGGAAGGTCAAGCAAATCGGATGCAATGCTGGTGTCCAACTAATGTGTCATCATTCATCATCCCTTCACAGATGGGCTATAACAGCAGACAACCAGTTCGATGACCATTGTTTTCTGATGGAAACAGAAAGGGAAGACCAGATCACAGAGGTGTGGACAAGATTGCCTGGTCAGACGAAACCAGATTTCTGTTGTACTATGCTAATGGGAGGGTCAGAACTCAAGAAGCATGAATTGATAAACCCAACCCAAAACTCAAATCAATATACCAGAGAGTTTTATTGGCATCCTCTGATACCTGTCTATGTCACCATTCAATACTGTGGTTAGCCAATGGAGGACCAACTCGCTATTAGGTGGGTGTCTCTAATAAAGTTGCCATTCAGTAACTGTGATTGGCACCTTATAGAGGCATACGTGCAACCACCACCCTCCTGAATGATAGGTGTCTGCTTTTCACATGTTTATGACCTTTGTCATATAACATTGTAGATTGCCTACTTCAAGCCTTTTTCAGTGATATTAAGTAAGGGTGGGTTCACACCTGCGCTCAGTGTCAGGGTTGCAGGTTTCCGTCTTCAGCCTGAGAAACTGGACAGGAGACGGAAACCGGCAGTCAGTTTTCAAACCCATTCATTTGAATGGGTTTGCAAAGTGACCGCCCGTGAGCGTTTTGTACCTGTCTGTGGCAAAACCGTTTTTTTTAACCAGACACAAAGGCGGACATGCAGGACTTTGTGTCCAGTTAAAAAATACCGGGTTTGCCGCAGACAGGCACAAAACGCTCACGGGCGGACACTGACTGCCGGGTTTCCGTCTCCTGTCCAGTTTCTCGGGTAAAAGACGGAAGCCCACAAAGCGGAGACCGGGCGCAGGTGTCAACCCATGATAACTTGGTTTCCATTATCTGTGTAAGGTTTGATGATCGTTCCAAAACAATATGGATGTTTATTATGCTGACACCACTCTTTATATGCTTTATAACTGATTCTTAGCCAACTGTTGACATGACAATAGTCATCCATTTTGTAGGAACAATTAAGCCATTATATTTAATACCCTCTCACACAGGAAAATTCTCATTAGATACATTCATATCTTATGATAAATGTTACATCTGACCACAACCTCCACCAGGACAGGCTTCTTAGTGTAGTGGTTATGTATGGAGTTACAGTTTTTGTATTTATGGATGTATTGGGATATTATATGTTGGGCTGTGTCCCATCTGGCAATCTAATAGATTCTTATCAATCTCCTGTGACTCCTCTAAACAACAAGTCCTGTCTCCCACATTACAGCTGTTCACTGGATGCTTTTTTTTTTGCATTATTTTACAATACCTTCCTGTAACTACTGCATGTTAATGGTCTAGTAGACTTGTAGTATTACTACCATTACAACCAACATACCTAGGGTGTAAATACCTAAGAGACATCCCAAGT